>NW_027362771.1:619721013-620465388 GCF_046119375.1 Phyllobates terribilis
GGAACGGGGAGGAGACTAGGGAGGACCGCACCTCCAAACTACAGGGGGAAGAAAAGAGGGGGAAGAAGAGGGTAAGAGAGAGAGAGAAAGGTGGGGGAGAAAAGGGTGGATGACAGAGCATATGTTGCAGGAGTATATATTAGTCATAAGTAAATAAGTGCGACAAGGATGTAAATAGGGGAGGAGAGATATAACGAGGGGACTATAAGGCCCTATTAATGGACTAATTAAGACTCTCCCTACCTGTCAGTGGAGGTTGGCACCCTAAAACCTGCGCAAATGGCGCCCCCACTCCGCGGCGGCTGTCCCTACTCTCCTCACCCTGACTCACCCTGCACTCATAGAAAAGACCTAAAGGACAACTGTTCATTAAGGCCATGAGGGGCCATAGTCTGCAACCTAAAAATCCACTTGGTCTCCCTTTGGAGGATCAACTTATCCCAATCGCCCCCTCTTGGCTAGGCAGTCACTTTATCGATTGCCATGAATCATATCATATCCGTGCTATTAGGATGCACGTTGTTTACATGCCTCGCCAGGGGGGTGTCCCTTTTCAGGGCGATGTCACGTTGATGTTCCCCCACTCTTCTTCTCAGTTCTCTTTTAGTTTTCCCCACATACTCCACCCCGCACACACATGTGGCCATATAGATTATCCCCTTGGATCTGCAATTCATGAAATGTTTTATGATGAAGGTTTCTCCGGTGACATTGCTCTTAAAGTCCTTTCCTTGTACCATCGCTTGGCATGATACACATCCACTACATCTGAAACTGCCATTGATGGAGCTTTTTAGCCAGTTGTTTTCCAGATGGCCTGTGTTGTGACTGTGGACCAATCTGTCCCTAAGGGATCTGCCCCTTTTATAAGTAATTAGAGGTCTTGCGTCAACAGAATCACCTATGTCCTCATCCATTTGGAGGATCGGCCAATGTTTTTGTAGTATCTCACGAGCTGTGTGTGCCTGATTAGAGAAAGTAGTAATCAGCCTACATAGAGTGCTGTCCTTATTCGCTTTACGGGATGGGTATAGTAAGGAGGTGCGGTCACTAGCCATAATCTCACCATAGGCCTCAGCCACCACCCTCTTCGGATAACCCCTTTCATGGAAACGCCAACAAAGGTCACTGGCCTGAGCTCTGAAAGTAACGTCATCGGAACAGTTTCTTCGGATCCTCATGAACTGCCCCTTAGGAATACCCCTCTTAAGGGGGGCAGGATGGTTACTCTCCCACCTGAGAAGGGAATTCGAAGCAGTCGTTTTTCTATAGGTGCTTGTCCCTATCTCACCATCCTTCCTTAACTGGATGAGGACATCAAGAAAAGGCAGTTCATGAGGACCAAACTCGAAAGTAAAGTGTAAGTTGAGGTCGTTGTGGTTCAGTACATCAACGAGGTCCCCGAAGGTTTTTTTGTTTCCCTTCCACAATACCAGGACGTCGTCGATGTACCGAACCCACAACAGGATGTTTTCAGCACCCATGACGGGGATATCTCCAAAAACGACAGTCTCTTCCCACCAGCCCAGGTAAAGATTGGCATACGAGGGGGCACAGGGGCTCCCCATCGCGGTGCCCCTGAGCTGGTGGAAGTACTTCCCGCCGAAAAGGAAGACATTTTTCGTCAGACAGAATTGAAGGGCCTCCATGACAAATATATTATGTCTCTCAAATTGCTTGCCCCTCCCGCTGAGGAAAAACCAAATCGCTTCTAGACCCTTATCATGAGGTATTGAAGAGTTCAATGACTCGACATGATGTCGAGTCATTGTACTCTTCAATACCTCATGATGTCGAGTCATTGTACTCTTCAATACCTCATGATAAGGGTCTAGAAGCGATTTGGTTTTTCCTCAGCGGGAGGGGCAAGCAATTTGAGAGACATAATATATTTGTCATGGAGGCCCTTCAATTCTGTCTGACGAAAAATGTCTTCCTTTTCGGCGGGAAGTACTTCCACCAGCTCAGGGGCACCACGATGGGGAGCCCCTGTGCCCCCTCGTATGCCAATCTTTACCTGGGCTGGTGGGAAGAGACTGTCGTTTTTGGAGATATCCCCGTCATGGGTGCTGAAAACATCCTGTTGTGGGTTCGGTACATCGACGACGTCCTGGTATTGTGGAAGGGAAACAAAAAAACCTTCGGGGACCTCGTTGATGTACTGAACCACAACGACCTCAACTTACACTTTACTTTCGAGTTTGGTCCTCATGAACTGCCTTTTCTTGATGTCCTCATCCAGTTAAGGAAGGATGGTGAGATAGGGACAAGCACCTATAGAAAAACGACTGCTTCGAATTCCCTTCTCAGGTGGGAGAGTAACCATCCTGCCCCCCTTAAGAGGGGTATTCCTAAGGGGCAGTTCATGAGGATCCGAAGAAACTGTTCCGATGACGTTACTTTCAGAGCTCAGGCCAGTGACCTTTGTCGGCGTTTCCATGAAAGGGGTTATCCGAAGAGGGTGGTGGCTGAGGCCTATGGTGAGATTATGGCTAGTGACCGCACCTCCTTACTACACCCACCCCGTAAAGCGAATAAGGACAGCACTCCATGTAGGCTGATTACTACTTTCTCTAATCAGGCACACACAGTTCGTGAGATACTACAAAAACATTGGCCGATCCTCCAAATGGATGAGGACATAGGTGATTCGGTTGATTCAAGACCTCTAATTACTTATAAAAGGGGCAGATCCCTTAGGGACAGATTGGTCCACAGTCACTACACAGGCCATCTGGAAAACAACTGGCTAAAAAGCTCCATCAATGGCAGTTTCAGATGTAGTGGATGTGTATCATGCCAAGCGATGGTACAAGGAAAGGACTTTAAGAGCAATGTCACCGGAGAAACCTTCATCATAAAACATTTCATCAATTGCAGATCCAAGGGGATAATCTATATGGCCACATGTGTGTGCGGGGTGGAGTATGTGGGGAAAACTAAAAGAGAACTGAGAAGAAGAGTGGGGGAACATCAACGTGACATCGCCCTGAAAAGGGACACCCCCCTGGCGAGGCATGTAAACAACGTGCATCCTAATAGCACGGATATGATACGATTCATGGGAATCGATAAAGTGACTTCCCCGCCAAGAGGGAGCGATTGGGATAAGTTGATCCTCCAAAGGGAGACCAAGTGGATTTTTAGGTTGCAGACTATGGCCCCTCATGGCCTTATTGAACAGTTGTCCTTTAGGTCTTTTCTATGAGTGCAGGGTGAGTCAGGGTGAGGAGAGTAGGGACAGCCGCCGCGGAGTGGGGGCGCCATTTGCGCAGGTTTTAGGGTGCCAACCTCCACTGACAGGTAGGGAGAGTCTTAATTAGTCCATTAATAGGGCCTTATAGTCCCCTCGTTATATCTCTCCTCCCCTATTTACATCCTTGTTGCACTTATTTACTTATGACTAATATATACTCCTGCAACATATGCTCTGTCATCCACCCTTTTCTCCCCCACCTTTCTCTCTCTCTCTTACCCTCTTCTTCCCCCTCTTTTCTTCCCCCTGTAGTTTGGAGGTGCGGTCCTCCCTAGTCTCCTCCCCGTTCCTTGTACTGTAAGAGATTGTTTTGCTTTGACTTCTCTGCATTTTTGCTTTGTTTTGGGTAATATGTGTGCTCTTCGCCTCTGCCCCAGTATCACTGGTTTTGTTAGACCCGTGAAGTTGATTCAGGCTTATTGACCACTGGGGTATATTACGCGTGGTCATTTGATACGGCGCGGTATATGGTATGGTATGTAGCCAGAGTAGTGTCCGATACTGTTCTGTTTTGGACACTCCTCCGGGCCGGGGTGATTTTGGGTGGGGGTTCTGTTGCCACCCACTGCAGTGTGTTACGTATGGGCACTCTGCGTTCCTTCCCCCTATATTTCGTCACCTGGTCAGCGCGTTTGTTTGTTTTAGGACGCGCGCACCGGAAGTGACGTTTGCGCGTCACGGCCGGCGCTTGCGTTCCACATACCGGACATGAGTCTCGCCGGAACCGGAAGTGACGCGCTCGCATGTCAGCGCGGTCATATTTAAAAGGAAGACCTATTTGTTTGTTCTTTTGAGCTGTCTGATGGAGAGGCTGAGCGATTGATGCCAGCCTCCATACTGTGTGACACCCTCTTCTCCCCTGATGATTAGCTGAGGCAACGAAACGCGTCGGGAGCGATGTGCTGTGGTCTTTTGGAGGCTGAAAAAGTTTTAGATGCCCCACCACATGGAGCTGTCTTAAAACCAGAGAGCAAGAACCGACATTTTATTTGGTGAGGCTGTTCCAATAGTATACTTAAGGTCTATATGCTCACCATAATCTGTTTATATGTACGAAGGTTCTTATATGCTGAGACATTATATGCTGAGACATTGTCTTGAGAGCTCCACTTTTTTCTGCCACTTTACCTGTGTTATGTTACGGGTAGACTATGTCTAGATAACATATTCTCGCACCCCTGGACATAACAAGTTACTGACTATTATGGTTATTTACCACTACAGGCAGGCATATTCTTGCTTTTAGGTCCTTGTGACTCGTTTATCATTTTTTATTCATTTCTAATAAATGCTAAGTTTTAATTGTTTGTAGCACCACTTAACTTGCTAGACTAGAGGCACTACTAACAGTGTTCCCACATGACGGTGGGAGCTTAGTGGAAGCACAAAGCTGAGGAGGACGAGGAAGTCTCCAACACAGCTGGGGCACCGCCCCTCCTCCGAAAGGAGTGTTAGCCTGACCACAATGTGAAAAACCTTCCTTAGCACTCTACAACTTCCAGCATGACCATCTGACATGGTCCGTATTAGCAGGAGGCAGCATTTCAACAACATGGTGGAAGAGTATATTCCACATGTCTCCACATACTGAGTGATGGGTCTGCCCCATTTAACTTCTTGGTCTTCAAATTAGACACCTTACTAAAATTTCCATTTATGCCTTGGAGGTGCTATACTGCCGTGGCAAGTGTACTGTCGGAACGTGTGTTTAGTAAAGAAGAGGGTGTGACCACAGAAAGGCACATCAGCCTATATACAGTCAACATGGGTAAGCTCACATTCATGAAAATTAACCAGACATGGATTTCACAGGACTTGTCCGTGACTTTGGCTGACAAGAGAAGTATATCAGCTGCATCCACCCATTGTTATAATGCACTGAAGTTTGTTTGATCTATTTGCCATTCCCAATATTTTGGGGTCTCCCCAAATTAAAATAAATACAAAATAAAAAAAAACAATGAGGCTGTTTTGCAGAGTACACCCACACAGGCTTTTTGGCAGAGTACTCTTACAGAGACAGGTGCAGAGTACACACACAGAGGCTCTTTGGAAGAGTACACACACAGAACACAACACATCACTCTAGCTGTGTCCTGTCCCTACGCTAATCAGAGCAGATTGGCGGTGCCGCTTGTGATCCGACGGTTTTACAAGCAGGGGCACGAGGTGCGCCATCCAATCACAGCTATGCCATTACTTGGCATTGATGTGATGGCTCCGGAAGTGTTCATAGCCTAAAAGCTTGTTGATTGGCTGCGCTGCAACCTTTCAAAAAGCTTTATTCGGCAAACAAACTCAAACAATACAATGAAGTTCCGTAAAAAGTCTTTGGTTTGAGCTCAGCACTGGACATTAGGTGTTCAGTTCAAATCAACAACTTTACAGGACAAGTTCGCACATCTCTACTTATTTCCTTCAGATGATACTGACATTTAACTAGAAATACAACAAGATGGGACAAAGGAAGAACTTGACTTGGCCTCATAAAAATTTTTAGGACAATTTTAAAAAGATTGTGAGTTGGATTGGAAAAATATTCGAAGATGAGGCCCTTACCCACGACTACTGCATATGCACAGATGGTACAGTGAAACTACTTATGGTACAGTGAAACTGCGAATGGTCATTAGATCAGCTAATTTTAATTTCTTTTGGGAATTTTTGTCTACAGATAACCATAAAGAGCCTGAATCTGTAAATGAATGCATGTAAAAAAGCTGACATGTTATGGACTGTGGAAGACATGCATGTGACCAGAATGAACACTCATTTCCAGCAGATGATGCCCATATGGGACAACGAGAAACAGAACTATTTGCCAAAAACAAGAACTTGACTTGAATGAAACTAAAGCTGTTGACATGGCTAGTGATTCGCTGTTTGATGGGTACTATTCACCAGACTGTATAAGGTCAGTGTGCACCAGGATGTATTAGGTCACTCTGCACATGGCTGTATTAGGCCAATGTGCACTATTTGCAGCGAAACGTTTGAAATTTTTGAGATCGCTTCCCAGTATTTTAGCAAAATAATTCTGCACATTGCAATAAAGTGTGTGTATCCTACAGCTTGGAATTGGAAAATCTGCCTAAAAATGATGATAGGGTCAAGATACTCACTTGCCTAAAATATCATGCAGTTTTATGCAGTTTACACTTATACTTCTAGTTGGGTTTTCATTTAGATGGTTAGTGGACTATCAGGGATGTACAGGGACACTCTATGTCGAGATTGGAAGCCATGTTAGCATGTTAACCAACCTTCATGGTCAGAAAGGGCATTTTCTCACGATATATTTAGGAGAAATTGACACACTATATCTCTATCAATATGATGTACAGATTTACAGTATAATTGAGCTACAAATAATGTTCTTAGCCCCCTGCAAGTTGCCCACCCATATAAGCTCTATACAGCCACAGATCACCTTTCCCGCTATGTCCATTTGTCAATTTTATGTATATAAAATTGTAAGGCAGCGCTAGTCATCACGCTGGGGGACACTCGCTGCACCGGATCAATTAAAGCACACCAGCGACGTTTTCCAGTATTTCACAATCCAGCAGTTTATTTTACTTCATAACTGCTATTACCGAGTCCAACTCAGTGGCTCGCTGACATATTACATATAATGTCCAAGAGCCTTTCAAGTGGCAGACAGGCCCACTTGGCTCCAGCTACAGCCTCCAGCAAAGTCACTTATAGCAACATCCATATAATGCAGTGTTTTACCTTTGCCGGGTTTTAGCTGCTTCAGTCAGTTTTGTTCTGCCACCACTTTGGTTTTACGGCTTCCCAAATGGGGGTCTCCAGCCCTCGTTCCATCAAAGGCTACTGGTATGTTGTCTCACCTCACATCCAGCTTCTGCCTTCCAGGACTCTTGCCTTCCAAGCCTCTGGCCCTCCAAGGCTACTGGAATCCCTTACATATACGGATCCAGCCTCTGCCTTTCAGGCTTCACCAGGCCTCTCTAGGCCTCACTAAGTCTCTCCAGACTAATGGTATCCCACATGGAAACAGGCCTCATGCCTTACACACCTGTCTGAAATCTACCAGGGTTTATATATCCTCTAGTGCACAGACAGGACCTGTGCTGATGTCACATTCATGTGATCAGACCTTCTGTGTGCACAGGACCTGTGCAATGTCACAGTCATGTGACCAGTCACCTGGGGGAGGTACATGGTCGGCTAAAACACACCCTGGACCATTACAGTAATGCCGCAAGCCGCTGCATTGCACAATATATGAAGTCATATATAAAAATATGTTTTGTCCAACTAGTCTCATTGTCATATGATGAGTCGGGTATGATTTTTCTCATAATTTGAGGCAATTATCATTTGCCTCACTGGATTTGTTGCCTTCCTGTGGATTAACATATTTGGTTATAGGTTAGACCCAATGGACTTTGGCCTTCTTTTAACCTTAAAACTGTGAAGCTTTGACAATCCTTCAAGCATCAATTTGAGATTTTTGCGTTTTTTTGCTGCATGTGGATGAGATTTGTTAAAATTTCATCCTGTTTACTTCTACTGAAATACACTACAGAAAAGCAGCGACCAATCCACTTGATGTGAACATACCTTCAGGGCACGTCCATATGTGACTTTCTCCACTGGGCAATTTAAACAGCGAACATTGGCCACAATATCCGATATAAATTGGGTGAAATTATGCTGTAGATTTACTGTTAAAAATGCTGTAGATTTCACCCATGTTAAGGTATTGTGTCTCTCTATTCCTACTTTTGGCCTGCAGCACTACTTGACAACAACTTTTAGAACCAATTTTGATTTTTTATAAATCATACAAATTTGGCTTATGTGTGTGTAGAATAAGATATAGCAGTGAAATTTGACCCTGTTGTCTGGGGATACCTAAAGAACCCTCAATACATAAGAAATAACCAGACAGCTACTAAATAATATTACTAAATTATTGGATCATCGAAGGTGGAGAGTCCTATATTTTTCCTTAGAAGCTTGAAGATACTTCCATGGAAATGTATGTAATCCAATCATATAGACTAACATTGTCATACATAGACTAGTTGCTTCCATGCACTGCATGTTTCAATAGAAGCTCCATACTAGAAAGATTATATGGAGACATAAAGTTATATAGTCTTGGGGAAATATTGGCGCTATATAAGCAAGAAAAATTAATAAATAATAAATAACACAAGTAATTGAGATCACATCTGCACAACAATCTCTTGGGAAGGTTGTCCAATTCCACTAAGAGTCTTCATTTGAAATGAAGAATTATGCAATTATGGAGAGGATATATAAAGAGGTCTTCAGCATTTATCTGCCTAATGCTGATCTGTTCTTCGAGAGATACGGTAACAGTAGTCTGTGATATGACAAAGAAGACCCTTGACATTGCAGATACCTTGTGAAACCTCATGCAAAAGATTAATACTTCTCCATCAGAACCCCCTTATTCTTCCATTAAATTATTACATTCAAAGGAATCTTCATTAATCTTTAAAGGATGACGATCACTTTGCCAAAAGCCATATGGACCCTTGTTTTTTGCCAGCTTATTCCAGTTTTTCATTCTGATGACCGACGTTGCCGGTTGGAGGTTGAGCAGATAGAGGGTTTATCGCAGCCTGGTGATATAATATTTGGAGCAATGTTACCTCTTCATTTGGATAAGGTGTATCAAAAAATTTATTTTCGAGAAAAACCACCGGAGACTTCCTGTACAATGTAAATATTATTTCTAAAATGTAGATTCTACAGAGCTATTTTTAAACACAATATATCATTTTTTACCTAGATATACATAATCGTTGTTCTTCTATTTCATGCAAGAACCATACAAATTTGGAAGTAGAAAACAATGCTTTTCCACCTTCATTACTCTACGTTGTTATTCAACGTTCTCTAAAATACTATGAAAATCCACAGTGAACATGACATCACAATAAGTTGTGTCTCGTGGTAGAATCAGGCTTATTATACAGTGGTGTATGTAATAAAAAGTTACCATTGTGCTCTAGATCCATTGGGGTCCTAAAATGAGATCCAACCAGACCAATATCAGGGACACATAAGGATTTCAAATTTCTTCCCTTGTTCCATTTATCTTTGGATATACACCACATATAGATGTATATCTGAGCTACCAAAATAAGACTCTAACCTGATTGGAGTAGATGAAGTGCTTTCTTTCTTTAAAATTGTATAAGAATATGGTGATATAAAAATAATGAAAATATAATTGTTGACAATTGAAGAAACACAATTTTTGTTAGATTATTGTGGACCATGTGTTTCTAGACAGGGTTCTAGCTCACATTGATGCAATCCTACAAGCTGTGATAAGATAAATTGTAGCTTGATGAGCTTTCCTTAATTTTGTAATAAAATTAAGCTACATTTATAGACAAATCTTTTTTTTCTTGGATTGATTTATATTTCGTTGGTAAATAATAATATTTTTTTTAATCCTGAAATTGTAATTATCCTCTGTTTTCATAGATTTCATCGTGAAACGTACCAACAGATTCAAGTTGTGTCATTTGCGGTCCAAGAGATAAACAGTTATCTTGACATTCTGCCCAACATCACTCTAGGGTTCCAGGTCTATGACTCTTGTAATGTGCTTAATTTTGACTTGAGAGGGGCCTTACAAGTGCTAACTGGATCCAACACAGCCATCCCTAACTACCGATGTGTCAAGGATCATCTCCTCTCTGGTTTCATTGGACCAGCTGTCTCCACCCACTCCATTCTTCTAGCTCACATTTTAGGACTCTACAAATATCCTCAGGTAGGACCAAGATAGCATTTATCCTAAAAACATATGCTAAGCACCTGGGTTTCATATTTACCTTTTTGTTTCCAGATCAGTCATTTTTCTACAAGTCGTCTTTTGAGTGACAGGACAAAATTTCCATCTTTCTTCAGGACGGTTCCAAATGACGTCTTCCAGTCTCAAGGATTGGCCAAGCTTGTGTTACATTTTGGATGGAATTGGGTCGGCCTTGTGGCTGTTGATAATGACTATGGGCAGCAGGGAATACAGAGGGTTAAACAGGAGATAACCAAAGCAGGTGCTTGTGTAGCCTTTACAGAAAATATCTTAAAAAGTCAAGCAGACCGCAATGCTCCACATGTAGTAAAGACCATCAAGAAATCAACTGCAAATGTGGTGATTATTTTTTCCACCGATCTTGATCTGGCTCCCATTTTGGAAGAAATGATAAAGCAGAACATTACAGGAAAAACATTTGTAGCTAGTGAAGGATGGTCTACATCAACTTTATATTTCGATAAGAAATTTCAACAGCTTCTACCTGGTACAATTGGATTAACCTTTTTCAGTGGTATGATTTCAGGTTTTGAAGAATTTATTTACAGAGTCAATCCATTGATGTCTGAAGGGCAAAATTGGGAAAGGTTGTTTTGGGAAGACACATTCGACTGTACAGTGACAAGCAACAAAACTCATTTAGGATCTTTAGAGACTCTAGAAAAACAATGCAATGGAAGAGAGACTCTCCGTAGTGTCCAGAACAGCTACACTGATGTTTTTAACCTAAGGACGACCAACAAAGTCTACATTGCAGTCCAAGTTTTAGCCAAAACTCTGGAAGATCTTAGAAACTGCCAGGGTAATACATATCTATTGCAGAGAGGATTGTGTATAGACATCTGGAATTTCATACCTTGGCAGGTAACACAAAGTTTTGGGGGCTTAAACGCTTTGGGTTTAAGTAATGTAAATCTCAAAGTTCTTCCAAATACATTTTTCAAAATATGGATAGAAAGCCATATTGAATTATTGAGACTCAAGGCAAGAATCTTTGGGAGTAAAGAGGAGCAGAAGAAGCAAAATTCACCGGTCCACTTTGCTTTTCATGGGAATTTCGATTGGCAGAGAGTTATTCTCTATGAATTCAATGTTCCCTATTATTCTTTGGAATCTAGAGAGACTCCAGAGAATAACAAAGTAACAAAGGTAGCATGTAAAAACCTTTCACTACTCATCGCTATCCATCTGGTCCTCTCAGCATCTTCTGTTCCCCACGGCTCTCTAACAGACTTTTAGCTGTCATGGATGGGTTCTGAGCTAGTACATATGAGGTCATCGGTGTCATGACATCACGAAATGCACCATGACCTTCCTGCTCGCATTTGTAGAACGCTCCCACTTGTCATGACAATCGGAAGACTGGCACAGTGTGAAAACCCAAAGATTCCAATGCAAGCAGTGGGGAATCAAAAGATGTGGCGAGATTTGAATGGTGGCTGTGAGTATCAGAGGGGCTGGAGAGGTGAGTAGTAGTGTTGAGCCACCCCCGTAGTGTTCGGGTTCGGTTCGGTTCGTCGAACACCGGGATGTTCGAGGAACTGTTCGTCGAACTGTTCGTCGAACACCTTAGAACACCGTCGAACACCATTAAAACCAATGGCAGGCAAACAAAAACACATAGAAACACATAGAAAACACCTTCAAAGGTGACCAAAAGCTGACAAACTGCTCAGAAGACGCTCTCTTTAAAAAAGCCGGCCGGCAATTCAGCAGCGGCATACACAGGTACCCGACAATTTAAACAAGAAGGAATAGAGCATCACACATAGATTAGATAGATAGAAACATGTCAGTCACACATATAAAAAGCACAGTGACAGTGTTGCTTACTGTACTTGTCATTTAGTGTAAAGGATTTATTAAAAAAAATAATAGTGTTTTCGTGCACCGTCTCTTTAAAAAAGCCGGCCGGCAATTCAGCAGCGGTACCCGACAATTTATAACAGAAAGAATAGAGCATCACACATAGATAGATATAAACATGCCAATCACATATATAATAAGTACAGTGACAGTTTTGGTTACTGTACTTGTCATTTAGTGTAAAGGATTTATTTAAAAAAATAATAGTGTTTTCATGCACCGTCTCTTTAAAAAAGCCGGCCGGCAATTCAGCCTCGGTACCCGACAATTTAGAACAGAAAGATAGAGCATCACACATAGATTAGATAGATAGAAACATGTCAGTCACATATATAAGAAGTACAGTGATAGTGTTGATCACTGTACTTGTCATTTAGTGTTAAAATAAAGGATTTATTAAAAAAAAAATTGGCGTGGGGATCCCCATAATTTTAGTCTCTAGCGGAGGTTAAGCAGACGGCTGGGTCAGATGTTTGAAGCCTGGGAAGGGGGTAATACCCACGGAGCTTCCCAGGCTACTAATATCAGCCCCCAACTGAATACCTAGCCTTTACTAGCTATTAAAATGGGGGACCCCCCCAAAAAAATGACGTGGGGTCCCCCCTATTTAAATAGCTAGCAAAGGCTAAGCAGACAGCTGGGGGCTGATATTAATAGCCCAGGAAGGGTGCCATGAATATTGGCCCCCTCCCAGGCTAGAAACACCAGCCGTCAGCTGTCCCAGAAATGGCGCATCCATAGGATACGCCAATTCTGGCACTTAGCCTCGCTCTTCCCACTGCCCTGTAGCGGTGGCAGTGGGGTAAAAGGGCTGGGGTTGATGTCAGCTTATAATGCCAGCTGACATCAAGCCCAGGTTAGTAATGGAGAGACGTCTATAAGACACCCCCATTACTAACCCCATTGTCAAAGTTAAAAGAAAACACAAACACCCAGAATAAAGTCCTTTAATTGAAATAAACACACAATTCTTTATTGTTCTAAATTAAACCATACTTACCATCACGCCCATTCCAGCTGAAGCCAACGATCTCCTGCAATAAAAGTAAAATAATAAACCAACATCATCCTTACCTTTCAATGGTTCCCACGACAGCTTCAGCTCTGCTACATCGAGATGACAGGCTGGACCGCAGCAGAACGCTGCCATCCAGCCTGTCATCCCGCAGACACTGAGAAGCGCAGGCTTGCTTGCGCTCCTCAGTGTCTGGCTGTGACGGCATAAAGATGAGCCGAGGTCATGTCCAATGAGCTCGGCTCACCTCATGCACGTCACTGACAGCGTGGGAGAATTCTCACGCTGAAGCGCTGAGTGGAGGAGAATTTTCCCACGCTGTCAGTGACGTGCATGAGGCTAATATTTAAATTTGGCGCACAAATCGGTGATTGGTCGCGGGCAGCGTCCACGACCAATCAGCACAGTAGTGTTTAACTTTGGCGGCAAGATCAGTGATTGGTCGCAGTCAAGACGGCGACCAATCACCGATTTGTGCGGCACATTTAAATAGTGGCCGCGACCAATTGGATGTCAGCGCTGCTCCCCGGTCCTCCCTTCACGCCCTAGACGCATGGATGTCAGCGGCGCTGCCTGCGCGGATACTTCCGCTGCGAGAACCCGGGACATGAGCGGGCGCTCGGAGCAGAAGTATCCCGACCCGCAGCGCCGCTCCCCGGTCCTCCCTTCACACCCTTGCCGCTGATGTCCCCACAGTATCCGCATGGTGTTACAAAGGTCCGGACATTTGTGTTAAAAATCGCTGATTGGTCACTGGCGCTGCCCATGACCAATCACCGATTTGGGCGCCAAATTTAAATATCGGCCGCGACCAATCACCCATCTTGGCTCCACATTTAAACACCGCTGTACTGATTGGTCGCGGACGCTATTTAAATGTGGCGCCAAAATCGGTGATTGGTCGCGCCCAGCGTCGGCGACTAATCAGCACAGCGGTGTTTAAATGTGGAGCCAAGATCGGTGATTGGTTGCGGCCGATATTTAAATTTGGCGCCCAAATCGGTGATTGTTCGCGGGCAGCGCCAGCGACCAATCAGCGATTTTTAACACAAATGTCCGGATCTTTGTAACACCATGCGGATACTGTGGGGAGATCAGCGGCTAGGGTGTCAAGGGAGGACCGGGGAGTGGAGCTGCGTGTCGGGATACATCTGCTGCGAGCAGTCGCTCATCTCCCGGCTTCTCGCAGCGGAAGTATCCGACCAGGCAGCGGCGCTCTCCGGTCCTCACCAATACGATTCGCTGATTGGTCGTGCTCTCCGCACGCGACCAATCAGTGATCTTGGCGCTAAAGTTAAACACCGCTCTGCTGATTGGTCGCGGAAACTGCCCGCGACCAATCACCGATTTGGGCGCCACATTAAAATAGCGGCCGCGACCAATCAGTGAGATTGGCGCCAAATTTAAACAACGCTCTGCTGTTTGGTCGCGGACTCCAGCCGCGACCAATGAGCGAGATTGGCGCCAAATTTAAACACCGCTCTCCTGATTGATCGCGGTCGCCGTCCGCAACCAATCAGCAGTATTGGCGCCAAATTTAAACCCTGCTCGCCTGATTGGTCACGGTTGCTGGCCGCGACCAATCAGCAGTATTGGCGCCAAATTTAAACCCCGCTCTGCTGATGGGTCACGGTTGCCGGCCGCGACCAATCAGCGATTTTGGCGCCAAATTGAAACACCGCTCTGCTGATTGGTCGCGGCCGGCGATTGCGACCAATCAGCATTATTGGCGCCAAATTTAAACCCCGCTCTGCTGATTGGTCGCGACCGCCGGCCGCGACTAATCAACATTGTTGCCGCCAAATTTAAACACCGCCCTGCTGAATGGTCGCGGTCGTGACCAATCACCGTTATTGGCGCCAAATTTAAACACCGCTTTGCTGATTGGTTGCAACCGCAACCAATCAGCATTATTGGCGCAAAATTTAAACACCGCTTTGCTGATTGGTCGCGACCGCGACCAATCAGCATTATTGGCGCAAAATTTAAACCCCGCTCTGCTGATTAGTCGCAACCGCCGGCCGTGACAAATCAGCGATATAGTCGCCAAATTTCAACACCGATTTGCTGATTGGTCGCGGTTGCTGGCCGCGACCAGTCAGCGATTTTGGCGCCAAATTTAAACACCGCTCTGCTGATTGCGCCGTGTCTGCCGCATACATATTCTAGAATACCCGATGCGTTAGAATCGGGCCACCATCTAGTTTCATGAAATAATTTAAAAAAAAATTGACGTGGGGCTTCGCACTATATTTGTGTCCAGCCAGGTACAGCAGGCAGGAACGGGATGCCCCCAACCACCAGCTGCCTATTTGTACCTGGTTGGACACAACAATATAGGGAAGCCCTTTTTGTCTTAATTATTTCATGAATTTCATGAAATAATTAAAAAAAAAAATACCTGGGGCTTCGCCCTATTTTTGTGTCCAGCCAGGTGCAACGAGGCAGCTGGGGGCTGGAATCTGCAGCGCAGGGAGGCCCAAGCTTTCTGGGTCGACCCCGCTGCAAATTGCAGTCCGCAGCCACCCCGGAAAATGGCGCGTTCATAGAAGCGCCGTCTTCTGGCGCTGTACCCAACTCATCCAGGGCCCTGGTGCGGTGGCTCACTGGGTAATAAAGGGGTTAGGGCCAGCTTGGCATTATCAGCTGGCCCTAAGCCCGAAATTCATGGGGTCACGCCAATATTAGACATGACCTCCATGAATTTCTAGTAAAGTATTTAAAAAAAACAACACCCAGAATAAAGTCCTTTAATTGAAATAAACACACAATTCTTTATTGTTCTAAATTAAACCATACTTACCGTCACGCCCATTCCAGCTGAAGCCAATGTCTTCTGCAATAAAAGTAAAATAATAAAGCAACCTCATCCTTACCTTTCCATGGTTCCCACGACAGCTTCAGCTCTGCTACTTCGAGATGACAGGCTGGACCACAGCAGAACGCTGCCATCCAGCCTGTCATCCCGCAGACACTGAGAAGGGCAGGCATGCTTGCGCTCCTCAGTGTCTCGCTGTGACGGCATAAAGATGAGACGAGTTCATGTCCAATGATCTCAGCTCACCTCATGCACGTCACTGACAGCGTGGGAAAATTCTCCTGCACTCAGCGCTCCAGCGTGAGAATTCTCCCACGCTGTCAGTGACGTGCATGAGGTGAGCTGAGATCATTGGACATGAATGAGCTCACCACATGCACGTCACTGACAGCGTGGGAAAATTCTCACGCTGTAGCGCTGAGTGCAGGAGAATTCTCCCACGCTGTCAGTGACGTGCATGAGGTGAGATGAGTTTATTGGACATGAACTCGTCTCATCTTTATGCCGTCACAGCGAGACACTGAGGAGCGCAAGCATGCCTGCGCTTCTCAGTGTCTGCGGGATGACAGGCTGGATGGCAGCGTTCTGCTGCGGTCCAGCCTGTCATCTCGATGTAGCAGAGCTGAAGCTGTCGTGGGAACCATGGAAAGGTAAGGATGATGTTGCTTTATTATTTTACTTTTATTGCAGGAGATCGTTGGCTTCAGCTGGAATGGGCGTGGTGGTAAGTATGGTTTAATTTAGAACAATAAAGGAATGTGTGTTTATTTCAATTAAATGAGTTTATTCTGGGTGTTTGTGTTTTCTTTTAACTTTGACTATGGGATTAGTAATGGGGGTGTCTTATAGACGCCTCTCCATTACTAACCTGGGCTTGATGTCAGCTGGCATTATAAGCTGACATCAACCCCAGCCCTATTACCCCACTGCCACAGCTACAGGGCAGTGGGAAGAGCGAGGCTAAGTGCCTGAATTGGCGCATCCTATGGATGCGCCAGTTCTGGGGCGGCTGACGGCTGGTGTTTCTAGCCTGGGAGGGGGCCAATATTCATGGCACCCTTCCTGGGCTATTAATATCAGCCCCCAGCTGTCTGCTTAGCCTTTGCTAGCTATTAAAATAGGGGGGACCCCACGTCATTTTTTTTGGGGGGTCCCCCATTTTAATAGCTAGTAAAGGCTAGGTATTCAGCTGGGGGCTGATATTAGTAGCCTGGGAAGCTCCGTGGGTATTACCCCCTTCCCAGGCTTCAAACATCTGCCCCATCCGTCTGCTTAACCTCCGCTAGAGCCTAAAATTATGGGGACCCCCACGCCAATTTTTTTTTAAATAAATCCTTTATTTTAACACTAAATGACAAGTACAGTAATCAACACTGTCACTGTACTTCATATATATGTGACTGACATGTTTCTATCTATCTAATCTATGTGTGATTCTCTATTCCTTCCATTCTAAATTGTCGGGTACCGCTGCTGAATTGCCGGCCGGCTTTTTTAAAGAGACAGTGCATGAAAACACTATTATTTTTTTTAATAAATCCTTTACACTAAATGACAAGTACAGTAACCAACACTGTCACTGTACTTCGTATATATGTGGCTGACTTGTTTCTATCTATCTAATCTATGTGTGATGCTCTAGTCTTTCTGTTCTAAATTGTCGGGTACCGGTGTATACCTCTGATGAATTGCCGGCTTTTCATGTTTCACTGTGGGCACTGTTCCCATCGATTTGGGCAATCACTGTAATGCCACAACCACCATGGCTGTGGCATTACAGTGAGTGGCAGGCAATCCCTGCATGATTGGTGCTCAAAATAGCGCCAGACATGCAGGACACGCTTTTGGTGCACGAACAGTTATCGAACATAACCTCGAACAGACCAATTTTTTGCAAATCGTTCGGGTTCATCGAACAACTCGAACACCAAAACAGCTCGAATTTGAGATTGGCGAACAGTTCTAGTCGAACACCGCTCATCTCTAGTGAGTAGTGAGGGGGCTATAATGATTTTTTTTATTTACTTAACCTTTTGATGGCTCATTATGGTTGAGAAAAATTGCGGCCAGAGGCTATTTACACAGAATCCACATTTTGACGAATGTGGATTTTTGTAAAATTCAAGAACAATTCACTACCAATAAAATGTATTTACTCATCTCTATAGGAGAGATTATGAACCATTACACTTTAGAATTTTTTTTTGCCTTCGAGTCATATATTGTTGATTTCTGGCATTTTCATCAGTGTTCAAATAATATTTCTTCACAATTTTTAATAGTTCCCATAGTAGTTATAATTAACGTTATGACTGCTGCAATCTCTGGTTCAGCTCCAGAATTTATTCCTTTTATGCATATTTTAATTATATACTATGCCTAGGGGACAAATGGAAGGTTAATTGTTCATTACGCTAAACATTGACATAGACTTTGACCATGGAATGTCTGGTTCTAGCATATTTATGGTCTAGTTGATGAGACAGAAGGCCATAGTTTGCCCTAGGTACTGGCGGTTCAGGATATTGGGTGGCTCTATGTGAGGCTGTCATGGCACTCTATTTTCTTTGCAGTTCTTCTTTCCCACATCCTGGACTTCACTTTATTTATGTAGAGGAAGAGGAAAGATCAAGACAGAGTCAAACCATAAGGAGAGATAGTGAATCCCTATGTGGGTCTCTGAGACAAAATTCTCCCAACAGAGTCGTGATTACATGACTCAACCATAATGTAACATACCTGGCGGCGTCCTTGCATAGTGGTCCATCTCCCACTGTGCAAGAGCGCGTACTTGATCTCCAGTCCAGGGTGTCTCTCTGGCTTCCCTCCATGCTGTCTGTTTGCTTCTGTGTTTGCTGCTTAAGGGCGGCGCCCGATCACTTCCTGCTTTTTGTACCTGCTGCAGGCACACCCCTTGTGCGTCCTCAGCCTATTGCTGTCTATCACCTGGTATTTAAATCAGCTGCCCCAATTAACTGATGCCTGAGCATCTTGCCCTGTCAGTTGGCTTTTGTCTCTGACATGCCAGGTCCTGTCTATGTTACCTGCCTTGCGGTATCAGTTCCCGTGTCTGAACTGAGTCCTGTCTATGTCTCCTACCTTACGATATCAGTTCCCGTGTCTGAACTGAGTCCTGTCTTTGTTTCCTGCCTTGCGGTATCAGTTCCCGTGTCTGAACTGAGTCCTGTCTGTGTTCTCTTGTCTGCTTATCCTGGAGGCTGTATTTCCAGGCCTGTCTGAACACGCTCCTAGCCTGTTCCTCCCGCCTTCTAGGGGCCGATTACCTAGATCCGTTCCTGTATCTTGTCTGTCCTGTCTCAACACGCTCCTAGCCTGTTCCTCCCGCCTTCTGGGGGCCGTATTCCCAGACCCGCTCCTGTATTCCGCTGCAGTGTCGGTCTCCTCCGTACACTCAGTTCCAGTCTGAACTCTCTCCTATCCTTTACCTGTTTTGCCTCTATGTCCGTTCACTTCCTTTTTCTGCAGAGTCTGAACTCGTACCTAACTCCTGCTCGTTGTCACTGTACTTCCGTTTGTGAGTTTGTGGTCAACTCGCTACTTCTCTGCAAGTACCCTGTGGGTATCTGGTTCTGCCTTGCCCTTCTAGTCTGTTCCGTGTGAACAGAGCCCTGTTCCCACCGCGTCTGCGGTTTTCGCTTTGCTCAGCTCTGTCCGCCGCGTCTGCAGTTTTCGCTTTGCTCAGCTCTGTCCGCCGCGTCTGCGGTTTTCGCTTTGCTCAGCTCTGTCCGCCGCGACTGCGGTTTTCGCTTTGCTCAGCTCTGTCCGCCGCGTCTGCGGTTTTCGCTTTGCTCAGCTCTGTCCGCCGCGTCTGCGGTTTTCGCTTTGCTCAGCTCTGTCCGCTGCGGTTTTCGTTTTGCTCAGCTCTGTCCGCTGCGGTTTTCACTTTGCTCAGCTCTGTCCGCCGCATCTGCGGTTTTCGCTTTGCTCAGCTCTGTCCGCCGCGTCTGCGGTTTTCGCTTTGCTCAGCTCTGTCCGCTGCGGTTTTCGTTTTGCTCAGCTCTGTCCGCTGCGGTTTTCACTTTGCTCAGCTCTGTCCGCCGCGTCTGCGGTTTTTGCTTTGCTTAGCTCTGTCCGCCGCATCTGCGGTTTTCGCTTTGCTCAGCTCTGTCCGCCGCGTCTGCGGTTTTCGCTTTGCTCAGCTCTGTCCGCCGCGTCTGCGGTTTTCGCTTTGCTCAGCTCTGTCCGCCGCGTCTGCGGTTTTCGCTTTGCTCAGCTCTGTCCGCCGCGTCTGCGGTTTTCGCTTTGCCCAGCTCTGTCCGCCGCGTCTGCGGTTTTCGCTTTGCTCAGCTCTGTCCGCCGCGTCTGCGGTTTTCGCTTTGCTCAGCTCTGTCCGCCGCGTCTGCGGTTTTCGCTTTGCTCAGCTCTGTCCGCCGCGTCTGCGGTTTTCGCTTTGCTCAGCTCTGTCCGCCACGTCTGCGGTTTTCGTTTTGCTCAGCTCTGTCCGCCGCGTCTGCGGTTTTCGCTTTGCTCAGCTCTGTCCGCCGCGTCTGCGGTTTTCGCTTTGCTCAGCTCTGTCCGCCGCGTCTGCGGTTTTCGCTTTGCTCAGCTCTGTCCGCCGCGTCTGCGGTTTTCGCTTTGCTCAGCTCTGTCCGCCGCATCTGCGGTTTTCGCTTTGCTCAGCTCTGTCCGCCGCGTCTGCGGTTTTCGCTTTGCTCAGCTCTGTCCGCTGCGGTTTTCGTTTTGCTCAGCTCTGTCCGCTGCGGTTTTCACTTTGCTCAGCTCTGTCCGCCGCGTCTGCGGTTTTTGCTTTGCTCAGCTCTGTCCGCCGCGTCTGCGGTTTTCGCTTTGCTCAGCTCTGTCCGCCGCGTCTGCGGTTTTCGCTTTGCTCAGCTCTGTCCGCCGCGTCTGCGGTTTTCGCTTTGCTCAGCTCTGTCCGCCGCGTCTGCGGTTTTCGCTTTGCTCAGCTCTGTCCGCCGCGTCTGCGGTTTTCGCTTTGCCCAGCTCTGTCCGCCGCGTCTGCGGTTTTCGCTTTGCTCAGCTCTGTCCGCCGCGTCTGCGGTTTTCGCTTTGCTCAGCTCTGTCCGCCGCGTCTGCGGTTTTCGCTTTGCTCAGCTCTGTCCGCCGCGTCTGCGGTTTTCGCTTTGCTCAGCTCTGTCCGCCGCGTCTGCGGTTTTCGCTTTGCTCGGCCCTGTCCGCCGCGTCTGCGGTTTCGAATTTGTCTCCCAGTCTGTACTGGACCCTACCCAGCCTGCGCTCTAGTCTGCCTGTTCCAGTATTCCCCGTCAACAGCCGTGTTCGGGGTCTGACCTGGAGTAGACCCTGGTTCCTCTGCTCGGTTCCTCCCTGGTGCATTGGCGTCGTATGCCGTCGTGCGACCTTGGTCGGATCGGGCAGATACTTAGTTACGCCCCTCCAGGCACTCTCCGGTTCATGGCACAGTGGAATCACTACATAAACATGCACACGCCAGTCAGTCCGGGCGTGTGCATTACAGCATGCTCAGGCCATGGTTCCCGTTGAGCCTCATGGCCTTCGCTCTCTGAGAAGTTTTCCAGCGAATACATGCATTAAAATAAATAAATAAACTTTTTTTTTCCCTTTAGCTGAGTTCCAGGCGAATTACGCACCCGTCCAGATGGATCTATCTGCTCTCGTTCCTGCGGATCCGCTACGTTATTATGGGGATCCAAGACAAAGTCGTGCATTTGTGGAGCAATGCATGCTACACTTCAAGTTCTACCCTCTATGTTTTCCCACCGATCGGGTTAAGGTGGCATTCATTATGTCTTACCTGGCGGGTGATGCCTTGGAATGGATCAACCCCCTATATGAAACACAGGATCCGATCCTCCTGGACCTAATGGCCTTCCTGGTGGCCTTTCTAATGGTCTTCGATGATCCTAACCCGGAGGCTCCTGCTGAAGCTTCACTTCCCAATATCCCGGAGCAGCCCCAATGGGTAATGTGTGTGGGTAGCGCAATAGTCCTCCAGCCCAATGAGACTACTGCCCACCCAGAATCCTCACAGGGTGACTATGCTTTCCGGAATACTTCTCCCAACCTCAAGAGGCAGTCCAGACGTGCTAGACGTAGAGGAAAGCCGTCACGCCAGGGTCTGTCCTCCCTGAGACCTCCTGACCCCAATCTTGAAGTCCCTACTGAAGCTTCATCTCCCTGTATCCCAGAGAAGCCCCAACGGGTAATGTGCGTGGGTAGTGCACCAGTTCACCTGCCCGAAGAGACTTCTGCCCATCCAGACTCCACACAGGAGAACTTCCTGCACCCGGCATCAGATGCTTCACCCACTTTAACCGGTGTGCATGTCCAAGGATGCTACAAAGCTGTGGTTACCTCAGAGTCTGTGCACCTCTACTACCTGGCGGAGGACCCCCAGTTGCCTCCTGAATCCTCCGGGATACCACTCGATGACAAATGGAGAGAGACTTCTCTACACCCGGTACTCGATACTTTGTCCGCTTCGTCCTGTGAGCCTGACAATGGGTACCCCAAAGTGGTAGTTACCCCCGAGTCTCTACACCCCTCCGACCAGGCGGAGGACCTCCAGTTGTCTCCTGAACCCTTCGGGGTGCTACCTGATAACGAATGGACAGGTACTCTCCTATACTCAGTACCTGATACCTCGCCCGCTTCATCCAGCGAGTCCGACCTAGTGTACTCTGAAGCAGAGGTTACCCCCGAGTCTATACACCCCTCCGACCAGACGGAGGACCTCCAGTTGTCTCTTGAACCCTTCGGGGTGCTACCTGATAACGAATGGACAGGTACTCTTCTATATTCGGTACCTGATACCTCGCCCGCTTCATCCAGCGAGTCCGACCTAGTGTACTCCGAAGCAGAGGTTACCCCCGAGTCTCTGCACTATTCCGACCCGGCGGAGGACCCCCAGTTGTTTTCTGAATCCTCCTGGGTACCACCAGATAACAAGGTAACAGGGACTTTTCTACACCTTGTACCTGATACCTCGCCCATTTCATCCTGTGAGTTTGACAAGATGTACCCCGAAGCAGAGGTTACCCCCGAGTCTCTGCACTCCTCCAACCCAGCGGAGGACTTCCAGTTGTCTCCTGAACCCTCTGGGGTGCTACCTGATAATAAGTGGAGAGAGACTTCCTTGTGTGCTGTTCCTGGTACTCCACCCGTTTCGTCTGTTGCTGAGGATGGCTGGATAGGAGGTAGCATCCTAGCTACCCAGATGAGACCAGTTTCTCCATTGGACAGTGGAAGTGATCTCCTTGAAGTAAAGGATTGGCCCTCGAATTCTCTGCGGAACATTCTGGCAGGCCTGAAGAGGGGGCGTAAGGGGGGGGTACTGTAACATACCTGGCGGCGTCCTTGCATAGTGGTCCATCTCCCACTGTGCAAGAGCGCGTACTTGATCTCCAGTCCAGGGTGTCTCTCTTGCTTCCCTCCATGCTGTCTGTTTGCTTCTGTGTCTGCTGCTTAAGTGCGGCGCCCGATCACTTCCTGCTTTTTGTACCTGCTGCAGGCACACCCCTTGTGCGTCCTCAGCCTATTGCTGTCTATCACCTGGTATTTAAATCAGCTGCCCCAATTAACTGATGCCTGAGCATCTTGCCCTGTCAGTAGGCTTTTGTCTCTGACATGCCAGGTCCTGTCTATGTTACCTGCCTTGCGGTATCAGTTCCCATGTCTGAACTGAGTCCTGTCTATGTCTCCTGCCTTGCGGTATCAGTTCCCGTGTCTGAACTGAGTCCTGTCTGTGTTCTCTTGTCTGCCTATCCTGGAGGCTGTATTTCCAGGCCTGTCTGAACACGCTCCTAGCCTGTTCCTCCCGCCTTCTAGGGGCCGATTACCTAGATCCGTTCCTGTATCTTGTCTGTCCTGTCTGAACACGCTCCTAGCCTGTTCCTCCCGCCTTCTGGGGGCCGTATTCCCAGACCCGCTCCTGTATTCCGCTGCAGTGTCGGTCTCCTCCGTACACTCAGTTCCAGTCTGAACTCTCTCCTATCCTTTACCTGTTTTGCCTCTATGTCCGTTCCCTTCCTTTTTCTGCAGAGTCTGAACTCGTACCTAACTCCTGCTCGTTGTCACTGTACTTCCGTTTGTGAGTTTGTGGTCCACTCGCTACTTCTCTGCAAGTACCCTGTGGGTATCTGGTTCTGCCTTTCCCTTCTAGTCTGTTCCGTGTGAACAGAGCCCTGTTCCCACCGCGTCTGCGGTTTTCGCTTTGCTCAGCTCTGTCCGCCGCGTCTGCGGTTTTCGCTTTGCTCAGCTCTGTCCGCCGCGTCTGCGGTTTTCGCTTTGCTCAGCTCTATCCGCCGCGTCTGCGGTTTTCGCTTTGCTCAGCTCTGTCCGCCGCGTCTGCGGTTTTCGCTTTGCTCAGCTCTGTCCGCCGCGTCTGCGGTTTTCGCTTTGCCCAGCTCTGTCCGCCGCGTCTGCGGTTTTCGCTTTGCTCGGCTCTGTCCGCCGCGTCTGCGGTTTTCGCTTTCCTCGGCTCTGTCCGCCGCGTCTGCGGTTTTCGCTTTGCTCGGCCCTGTCCGCCGCGTCTGCGGTTTTCGCTTTGCTCGGCCCTGTCCACCGCGTCTGCGGTTTCGAATTTGTCTCCCAGTCTGTACTGGACCCTACCCAGCCTGCGCTCTAGTCTGCCTGTTCCAGTATTCCCCGGTGTGGGTCAACAGCCGTGTTCGGAGTCTGACCTGGAGTAGACCCTGGTTCCTCTGCTCGGTTCCTCCCTGGTGCACTGGCGTCGTATGCCGTCGTGCGACCTTGGTTGGATCGGGCAGATACTTAGTTACGCCCCTCCAGGCACTCTCCGGTTCATGGCACAGTGCAATCACTACATAAACATGCACACGCCAGTCAGTCCGGGCGTGTGCATTACACATAAATTGATTTTCAGTACTAGCTATGAATTATGAATTGCATTTTTTATTGTGATATAATAAGAAATCATGTAACATCGTATATCTATAATCTCAATGTTGGATATAGCAGGAGTGTGAAGGTAAAAAAAGATTCTTACTTGAAATATTTCACCTTTTACAGCTTTTATATTATATGAAGAGAGTAAGACTGGCACTGAGCAATGGGAAAGAACTATTCTTTGATGAGAATGGAGACCCGCCCGCAGTCTATGACATTGTGAACTGGCAGCTGAGCCCAGAAGGAACCTTACAACAGGTCAAAGTTGGGAGTTACGATTTGAGTGCCCCTGAAGGTCTTGTGTTTACCATCAACTCAAGTGCCCTAGTATGGGTTACAGGAGAACACCAGGTATGGAAACAAGGTGGGATAGGCATAAGAGTGCCAACTCTTTGACATATTTAATTCTACCTGATTTTGCCAGATCCTTGTTAATTAAAATTGTCTCATGTCTGATCTTCTGCAACTTTAAAAACTGGAGAACAACTGCTAACATTTTTAGCTCATGATACTAAAATTCCCCAATCTTTTCTGCAAGGGGAGCACAAGGTTACATAGTAACATATGTTGAATAAACCTTCGTCCACCTATTGTACATTTTGTCACTAACTTAACTGTAGCCCACAATGTTATGTGTATGGAGGAAATCATCCAGCCCCTTTTAAAAGCTGTTATAGTGTTGGCCATCACTACCTCTTGTGATTGGCATTTCACAGTCTGACTGCTCTGTCTGTAAGGAACACTTTCCTATTTAGCTGCCAGACTCGCCTTTCTTCCACCTGTATTGAGCCCCCTGGTCCTTAGTATGGTCTTTGGACTGAATAAGTCATGTGCTAGTCCTTTGTACTGACCACACATATATTTGTACATGTAAATGAGAGCTCCTCTGAGGCGTCTTTTTTCTAAGCTAAAAAAACTCAACTTTTCCAACCTCTCATCATATGACAGGCCTCCAACCCTTGTAATAATCTAGTTGCTTGCCTTTGAACCGACTCTAACTTCAGAATATCCTTTTTAGAATGTGGAGCCAAAAATCTTATTTGCTTTTGCGGCTGCTGCTTGACATTGAGTACTGCTGCTCAGCTTACATGTAACCAGAATACCCAAGTCCATCTCCTGTTCTGTAGTCCCGAGTATACTCCCATTTAATGTATATGCAGCAATAGGATTACTCTTTCCTAGGTGCATTACTCTACATTTATCTACATTAAACCTCATCGGCCAAGAGTTTGCCCATTCAGTCTCTTTTCCAGTTCGTTCTGCAATATCGTAATGTCAAGATCAGATTTTAGTATCCTACATAATTTTGTGTAGGATACGTTATGACACTTTATTCCATCCCCACGGTTATTAATTAATAAAGAGATTAAAAATAATCGGTCCTAGCACAGAACCCTGTGGTCTCCACTGCTCCCAGTACAGATCCCTGCAGTCTCCACTGCTCCCAGTACAGATCCCTGCAGTGTCCACTGCTCCCAGTACAGATCCCTGCTCTCCTCACTGCTCCCAATACTGATCCCTGCGGTCTCCACTGCTCCCAGTACAGATCCCTGCAGTCTCCACTGCTCCCAGTACAGATCCCTGCAGTCTCCACTGCTCCCAGTACAGATCCCTGTGGCCCCCACTGCTCCCAGTACAGATCCCTGCTCTCCTTACTGCTCCCAATACAGATCCCTGTGGTCCCCACTGCTCCCAGTACAGATCCCTGTGGTCCCTACTGATCCCACTACAGATTCCTGCAGCACCCCATTGCTGACTTTATCCCATTTAGAGAATGCACCATTTATGACGACTCTTTGCTTCCTGTCATTTAGCCAATTCCTTACCCATCTGCATATACAACCCCTGGCAAAAATTATGGAATCACCGTGCTCGGAGAATGTTCATTCAGTTGTTTAATGTTGTTGGAAAAAAGCAGATCACAGACATGGCACAAAACTAAAGTCATTTAAAATGGCAACTTTAGGGCTTTAAGAAACACTAAAAGAAAACAAAATAAAAGATGTGGTACTCAGTAGGGGGAATTTTTTTCAGACTAAGCAGAAGGAAAAATTATGGAATCACTCAATTCTGAGGAAAAAATTATGGAATCTTGAAAAACAAACACACAAAAGAACACTCCAATACATCACTAGTATTTTGTTGCACCACCTCTTGCTTTAATAACAGCTTGCAGTCTCTGAGGCATGGACTTAATGAGTGACAAACAGTACTCTTCATCAATCTGGCTCCAACTTTCTCTGATTGCTGTTGCCAGAATAGCTTTGCAGGTTGGAGCCTTGTCATGGACCATTTTATTCAACTTCCACCAAAGATTTACAATTGGATTGATATCCCGACTATTTGCAGGCCATGACATTGACCTTATGTGTCTTCTTTCAAGGAATGTTTGCACAGTTTTTGCAGGATGCATTATCATCTTGAAAAATTATGTCATCATCCCCAAACATCCTTTCAATTGATGGGATAAGAAAACTGTCAAAATATCAATGTAAACTTTGGCATTTATTGAAGATGTAATGAGTCATCTCCACAGTGCCTTTACCTGACATGCAGCCCCATATCATCAATGACTGAGGAAATTTGCATGTTCTCTTCATGCAGTCTTATTTATAAATCTCATTGGAATGGCACCAAACAAAAGTTCCAGCATCATTACCTTGCCCAATGCAGATTCGCGATTCATCACTGAATATGACTTTCATCCAGTCATCCACAGTCCACGATTGCTTTTCCTTAGCCCATTGTAACCTTGTTTTTTTCTGTTCATGTGTTAATGATGGCTTATGTTTAGATTTTCTGCATGTAAATCCAATTTCCTTTAGGCGGTTTCTTACAGTTCGGTCACAGACATTGACTCCAGTTTCCTCCCATTCGTTCCTCATTTGTTTTGTTGTGCATTTCCTGTTTTGGAGACATATTGCTTTAAGTTTCCGGTCTTGACGCTTTGATGTCTTCCTTGGTCTACCAGTATGTTTGCCTTTAACAACCTTCCCATGTTTGTATGACAAGAGAAACAGAGTATAAATGGCATAAAACAGATTTTTTATTTAGTACATTGTTAAATTCTAGTCAACAAAGTCAGATAGTATCACAGTATATATTATTAATCATAATACACGGTAAAATATAGCGTACACACAGGCCATAACACCCAAAAGGCAAACACAAAGTATAAGCCCTAGTATAAATTTAGCACGCCCGGCGGACCTCTGATATATATATATTACCCACAAGTGTGTGTGATTACTACAACATAATAGTCAGCAAAGGTACCGCTTACCGGCCAATTTCACAGGGAAGCCAAAGAGGGGGGCTCTTTCCTGGCCAGATGGTGATCTGATCTTTACCTATCCCCCCCCCCCACTCTTTGGCTTCCCTGTGAAATTTTGGGGTGTTATGGCCTGTGTGTACGCTATATTTTACCCTGTATTGTGATGAATAATATATACTGTGATACTATCTGACATTGTTGACTAGATTTTAACAATGTACTAAATAAAAAATCTGTTTTATGCCATTTATACTCTGTTTCTCTTGTCATACATATATAACTGAGTAGGCATGTGGTTGACAGGCACCATGCATTGACGGGTTGCCTGTCAACCTGTTTTGAAGGATGAAGGCCTTCTTTTGTGTGTTAACCTTCCCATGTGGTTTGTATTTGGTCCAGATTTTAGACACAGCTGAGTGTGAACAACAAATATCTTTTGCAACATTGTGTGATGATTTATCTTCTTTTAAGAGATTGATATTCCTCTCCTCTGCTTAAATTGACATCTCTCGTGTTGGAGCCATGATTCATGTCAGTCCACTTGGTGCAACAGCTCTCCAAGATGTGATCACTCCTTTTTAGATGCAGACTAACCAGCACATCTAATTTGATGCAGGTGTTAGTTTTGGAAATGAAAATTTACAGGGTGATTGCATAATTTTTTTCCTCAGAATTGAGTGATTTCATAATTTTTTCCCTCTGCTTGGTCGGAAACAAATTACCCTTACTGAGTACCACATTTTTAATCTTGATTTCTTTTAGTGTTTCTTAAGCCCTAAAGTTGCCATTTGAAATGACTTTTGTTTTGTTCCCTGTCTGTGATCTGTTTTTTTTCAGCAACATTAAACAACTGAATGAACATCCTCTGAGCCCGGTGATTCCATAATTTTTTCCACGGGTTGCATGTGGCACAGTATCAAATGCCTCTTTATAAATGCCAATTTCTAATATAACAAAATAGCTAATGGGGTTATACAAGGTTGGAAAAACTTTTTGTCTCTCTTTCAGAAAAATTATCACACCTGTCCACTTCTTGTGTGTTTTTTTGCCAGGAAATTCAATAAAGCTGAGCTTAAATCCCATAGTGTACCCAAAGAAAAGAGTGCAGATGTTTTTGAAAACATAGACCATAGTTTTCCTGTACAACTCTATTAATATTTTTACCAAGGCATTGTCATGTCATTCATTTTAAGAAAGCCTTTTGTTGAAGCTAGTTCATGTCCTGTAAATCTAGCTGCAGGATAATAATGGTTCCCATGCAGCTTAACGTAGTGGTCAGCTAGACACAGAATTGTTTAACTTAACCGAGATCCTCTATGTAACACTCCTTTAAGCTGCCACAGAGGCAGGGTGTTTGGTAATTCTCACCTCAATATAGCGCAGTGCCTTCACCCGAATCTTGCTGGGAGTTGTAGTGGGATGCAGGAGAGTCTTCCTCTTCTGCCAGGGGTTTACTCAAGAAACCCTTGTACACATTCCATATGCACTCACAAGAAGATGAGGTTGAAAACTTAAACAGGTTTAATGTGGAGAAAGGTAATTTGTAAATATGGTAAGGGGATGGCAAGTAACAATAAAACAAACATTATTCACAATTTACATATATAAAGAATCAGTTAAGATTGGTCAATCTCACCAATATTGGAGGATTTGGTTGACTTTATTCGAATATGTGTAGGGACTCTTAGTTGATTTTTGACATCTACGACCCTTTCTTAACATGTAGAAAAAGTAAGACGGTAATCTCCTCCTACTGCTCTTTATGATCTGTTTGTTAATATTTATGTGAATGTGGAAAATGGTAATTCTGTGCTGGGTCTCCAAGACCATTGGAAAATATGAAAGCTTAAGCTGAAGTTTAGGAAAAGATGAGCCACATAGCAGCTGTAAGTCCACCTCTATACAATGTCCATCCTTGATGTGAGATTAAAGGGGTGGTCCGACATATCAAGTAATTTTCTTCCTTAATCCCTGTCTATTTATTGCCACAATCTAAACTAATTTATATTATACTTGAATTAAAAATTCCCTATCTTTCAGTAACTACACTATCTAACTACTTAGAAAACAAAAGGCCAAAAGCATCGTCAAAAAATACAGTGTAGCCTTCCCAGCATGGAGCCGGAGTACGCAAATAAATGCCAACTCCTAATGATCATATGACAATTGGAGAGAATGGAGTTGTACTAGTATAGAAGAACTTTTTATTAAAATTCAAATATAGTGCAAACATGGTTCATAAAATAGACACACAAAATGTAAATACAAATACAACAGGGTGAGATACACAGGACAGCAGCGGAAAAGCAACCAAGACAAGGCACCCTCCTGCTACTGCATGGTCAAGTGCAGTGAAGGTAGGTCCGAAGGCCATAGGTCAGTATAAAATCAAGTAAATGGTACAGCCAAAGTGAGAAGTATATAATGAAATACAGATGAGACCTAAGCCTTACCAGGGGGTCAAACACCACTTGTCAGGAGCTAGGCATCTGAGGGTGGTGGGAAGAAACACCTCGATGCGTGTTTCGCCGATTAGTTGTGAGCTTTCTCCAAGAGGGTATCCTTTTATATATTTGAAATTTAATAAAACGTGCTTGTATACCAGTCAAACTCCATTCTCTCCAATTGTCATACTATCTAATTACTTTTCTCTATTTTTCACTTCCCTTTTGAAGATGCTTTTTTTGAGAATCCCATTGTATGCATGGATACTCTAACGAAGCATCATCAGGTGAAAGAGGTTGTGGTCACTGCTGCAGCCTCTGTCCCCTCCCTGAAATAAAGTGTCATTTAAAGGGCTGGGCTAGTCCCTTCTGTGTCCCTGCATGATGTGCACTGTGTGATGTGCACAATGACAGTGCGCTCTCTGCAGTAATGAGCCGGCACCAGAGCACACTGTCAGTTTGTGTTCTTAGACTACCCGGCATGCAGAGACCAGTGACATCAGTTGTGCAGGCGCCGGCGTTACTGCTGATCTGAGCCGGCAACAGAGACCGCACTGTCAGCCCAGCCCCAGCCGAGAATCACTGATAACTCTTTGCTTCAGGGAGAGAGCAGAGACTGCAGCAGTGACCACATCCTTTGCCCCCTGATAAAGCTTTGGTTGAATATCCCAGCATGCACTGGTATTCTCAAATGAAGCATAGTAAAAAAGGAAGTAGGAAAAAAAAAGAAAAACAGGTAAAGTTAGGGAACAATCGGGAATTTTTAGGTTAAATATATTAGAAATTAGTTTTGATTATGGCATTAAATAAATAGAGATTTAGGAGGAAAATTACTTTATGAGCAGGACCACCCTTTTAATGTTTAGTGTGAACAATAATCGGTTTGATAAAATTCTATCTTTTAAAAAAATATACAAAAAGGAGTACACCCGCACTACACCACCACATCAGCAACAAAGAATAAGAGAGAAGGCGGCATTCACAATTTCAGCAAAAACATCTTAGTCCTGTATTTCATATTTGGGACTTTGACATGGTGTGCAGGTTTTGGAGGATTGCAGGGGGAAAAAGAGGAGACCGGATGACGGCCTGGACCCATAGAAGCTCTACTCAAGCGCAAAATGGCCGTCGTCTGGTCTCCTCTTTCTCCCCCTGCATTCCTCCAAAACCTGCACACCGTGCCCAAGTCCCAGATATGAAATTAAGGACTAAAATGTTTTTACTGAAATGGTGAGTGCCGCCTTCTCTCTTATTCTTCATTCCTGACAGTTTAAAAATTATACAGCAGAGAAATATAACAAAGAAATATAGGTAATTTCATTAGAACTCTGTTCAAAATTATGGAATACAAATATATACATCAGCAAAGAAAATGACAAGTATCCATGTACGAGGAGAAAGTACAAGGTGCACTCCTTTGAGTAAAACATTTTAAAGATTATTACCAATTGCTATTGGCTTTTAATGTCAGAAAAATAAAATATATATCAAGTTAGTGGTGCAGTGGTGAAGAACATTACTTGAAATTTTAAATTATTTTGTCTATATCTGAATTTCACGATGAGCCAATTCTACTAGACTATTATAATAGTCTTCATAAAGTTTTAAATAATATGATCATTTTCCAGATTCCTGGCTCGGCCTGTAGTGAGAGCTGTAATCCAGGATTCAGAAAAGCTCCTATAGAAGGACTGCCAGTTTGTTGCTTTGAATGTATTGCCTGTCCACAAGACGAGATCTCAAATCAAACAGGTGGGTCAAGAATCATAATTTCTCATCTTTACGAATTTTGAACTCTCAACCTTACTAGCTTGGCTTTCAGTTATAGTTCTGTATGTTTTATGTAGCTAATCTTAGATTGCGATATATGGACCTTTGTTCTCCTGATGGTTCCAGATCAACATGAAATATCTTTATCCAATGTAATGGTGTAGGTGGATGCTTCTCCTCAGGTTGAAATGTTTGGAATGTTGGAGAGTACAGAATAGACTCCTTGACTTCTGTTGGGGCCTTCTAACATCGCATTTGTTTTATAGCTTACTTGATATTGATTACTTGTTTTAACTGAGATTTAGATCCTAAAAACACCATAGTCCAAAGCTTCCGTGAAGGGTTTCCTGATGAAAATTAGAGTTAATTTTGCTGTTGAGTGGCAATATAATCTACTAATCCTGCACAAGATCCTGCCTTCCAAAAAGAAAGGGTGTTGATGCAACCTGTACAAGGCTGATTCTTTTAAAAGGATCTTTATTTCACAAGTTGCCTCATGGTAGGTATTCCTTTGAAAAGACATAAGATATACAATGTGCTTCACTTAAATAAAAATGCTATTAAGATATTGAAAACGTGAATGTGGCTCTTTAACCTAAATGCCATGCAAAATCTTGGTACAATAGACATTAAAAATAAAGAATAATTAGCCATACACTGTAAATCCATAGAAGGATTGTCTTTTACTTCTTGCTTAATAATTGTTTCTTTCTGTCATCTGCTGAACCCTCATGTTGAAACTATTCTATGGTATAATGTGTCTGCTTGCTGGATCTGTGCTCTGTCATTTGATGCATTGTATTCAATAGTCACTGTGTCCTTCCATCATTGTAGACTTTATCTGATGGTGAAAGGTGTTATACTGTGTCAGGCATAGTAGTGTTAGGCCTGGGTCTTTGATCAGGCCTCCACTCCCCTGGTGAGCTGAACAGCTGGCAATTTAGTCACAAGCAGCTCCCACAATCCCTCTCACCTGATGCTATAGTCCTTCCTATAAATCTAGATGCATTGTAAGGGGTGCACGCGGTGTGGGGTGCATGCATGTGTCCTCTTCAGCAAAGTGTCCTATTCGACAAGTGTCTCTGACAGTCATTTCAATGGCAGTCATTCAGGGCAGGAGTCAGGTAACCCACACTTTGTACTCTTTGCTATCTATGTATTTTATTCCTGTGTCCTTATTTCTATGTGCTTTTTTCATACACACTCACCGCCCCATCCCCCCTCCAGCACCACACATCCATATCTGCCCCTCACTCCTTCCCTCTCCCATGTACAGCTCCCATGCTCTTTTGAATTTCCTGAAAAATCTCACTCTGTCCCATCCAAAGGTACTGCACAAGAAACCATGTCACAAATCCAAAAACTATCTGCTCTTTCTCTTTTTACTGCTACTACTCATTTCAGGGGACATCTCTCCTAACCCCGGACCACCCTCCACCAATCTCAACCTCTCCTCCACCTCACATCGAAACCCTGCTAACCTAATTAACATCAGCTATACTCCTTCATCTCCCTCCTTTAACTGCGCACTGTGGAATCCACGGTCTGTATGCAACAAGCTTCCTTTCCTGCACAATTACTTTCTGACCAACTCTCTCAATCTGCTGGTCCTCACTGAAACCTGGATCCAGGACTCTGACACTGTCTCCCCTGCTGCTATTTCTCATGGCGGCTTGCATTTTTCCCATTCCCCGAGACCTGCAAACAGACTTGGTGGTGGAGTCGGCTTACTCCTGTCCCCACAATGCACATTCCAGGTCATCCCGCCAGTACCATCACTCTCATTCCCTTCTTTTGAGGTACACACCATCAGGCTCTTCCATCCCCTCTCCCTCAGAGTAGCGGTCGTATACCGTCCCCCAGGCTCACCCACCCAGTTCCTTGACCATTTTTCTGCCTGGCTGCCACACTTCATGTCCTCAGATTTACCAACCCTTATCCTGGGAGACTTCAACATCCCCATAAACAGCCCCACCTCCTCATCCGCATCCCAGCTTCTATCTTTAACCACTTCTCTCGGCCTCTCACAGCTTTCAACCTCTTAGTTCAATCCCCCACCTAAATAACTCCGCTCTTCCCCTCTCTGATCATAACATTCTCTCCTTCACGCTCACAAATCCTCGCCCGCCCCAGCACACTCCTACCTATCACACATTCAGAAATCTACAAGCCATTAACCCTCATACACTCACAGACTCCCTTCACTCATCACTGTCCCCAATCTCCTCTTCTTTCTGTCCTAATCTGGCTGTAAACCACTACAATGACACTCTCAGAAGCATGCTGGACCAATTAGCGCCCCTCACCTTCAGAACCGCTAAACACAGAGTAAAACAGCCCTGGCTCACGCCGCAAACCCGATTTCTCCAGCGATGCTCTAGAAGTGCCGAACGGCTATGGAGGAAAACTCGGACACCAGAAAACTTCATCCACTACAAATTTATGTTAAAAACATATAACTCTGCCCTTCACCTCGCCAAACAGACCTACTTCACCACCCTGATCTCCTCACTATCCAACAACCCCAAAAAACTCTTTGATACCTTTCACTCCCTCCTCAGTTCTAAAGCGCAGGCCCCCACCACGGACATTTGTGCTGAGGACCTGGCTTCCTACTTCACAGAGAAAATAGACACCATCCATCAGGAAATCGGCTCCCAGCCACAAAGTGCCGTGACTCCCACCCCCCCCGCACATCCCCTCTGGATCCCTCTCCACATTTGACCCAGTCACAGAAGATGAAGTCTCCAGGCTCCTCTCTTCTTCTCATCCCACCACATGCACCACTGACCCCATCCCCTCACATCTACTCCAGTCTCTTTCTTCAGTCGTCACTACTCACCTAACTAAAATCTTCAACCTCTCCCTCTCTTTGGGTATCTTCCCCTCCTCCTTCAAACACTCCATCATCACTCCATTATTAAAAAAGCCCTCTCTTGACCCTTCCTGCACAAACAACTACAGACCAGTCTCCAATCTTCCCTTCATCTCTAAACTCTTGGAGCGCCTGGTCTACTCCCGCCTTACCAGCCACCTCTCTACTCACTCTCTTCTAGACCCATCACAGTCCGGCTTCCGCCCTCTACATTCGACAGAAACTGCACTCATCAAAGTAACCAATGACCTTCTGACAGCAAAACGTAATGGTGACCACTCTTTGCTCATTCTTCTTGACCTCTCTGCAGCCTTTGACACCGTTGACCACCACCTCCTACTCTCTATGCTTCACTCAATCGGCATAAAGGACACTGCTCTCTCCTGGTTCTCCTCCTACCTATCTGACCGCTCTTTCAGTGTATCGTTCGCTGGCTCCACTTCTTCCCCTCTTCCTCTCACTATTGGGGTTCCTCAGGGTTCAGTCCTTGGCCCTCTTCTCTTCTCTCTCTACACAGCCCCAATTGGACAGACAATCAGCAAATTTGGTTTGCAGTATCATCTTTATGCTGATGACACACAACTATACACCTCATCCCCTGACCTTACCCCCGCTGTACTACAGAACACCAGTCTGGCCGCAGTTTCTAAAATCATGTCCGCTCTCTATCTGAAACTCAACCTCTCAAAAACAGAATTTCTTCTGTTCCCGCCGTCTACTCACCTCTCTAAATCTGACATCTCTCTCTCAGTGTGTGGCACCACAATAATGCCGAGCAAGCAGGCGCGTTGCCTGGGCGTTGTGTTTGACATCAATCTCTCCTTCACCCTCCACATACAATCTCTTGCCCGCTCTTGTCGCTTGCACCTGAAGAACATCTCTAGAATCCGCCCCTTTCTCACCTTGGAAACAACAAAAACCCTCACTGTTGCCCTGATCCACTCCCGCCTTGACTACTGTAACTCTCTCTTAATTGGCCTCCCCCTCACTCAACTTTGCCCCCTCCAGTCCATCCTTAATGCTGCAGCCAGGGTCATCTATCTGGCTAATTGTTACTCAGACTCCTCCGCTCTGTGCCAGTCATTGCACTGGCTGCCCATGAATTATAGGATCTGATTTAAATTGCTTGTTCTCACCCACAAAGCTCTCCACAGTGTGGCACCCCCCTACATCTCTTCCCTCATCTCTGTCTATCGGCCTACCCGTTTTCTACGCTCTGCAAGCGACTTTCGACTAACATCCGCACTAATCCGTACTTCCCACTCCCGGCTTCAAGACTTCTCCCGAGCTGCACCTATTCTTTGGAATGCTCTACCCCAAGAAATTAGGATGAACCACAACTTACACAGTTTTAGGCGCTCCCTAAAGACACATCTGTTTAGGGTGGCCTATCACGTTCCCTAGTCAAAGTCCTTTTATATTCTCATAGCCCATTCCTAATTTCTCCAAACATAAGTCTCCACCCAACCAAAAAGCACCACAAATACTGGCAGGTGATGAGCTCATGCAGCCTTCATCTATCCCTCATCCCCTCAAGATGGCTGGACCATCCTTGTAAATAAGCCATTGTACTTTGTGTCACCCCCACCTCATTGTAGATTGTAAGCTCTTAGGAGCAGGGTCATTATTTTTGCTGTAATTATTGTATTATCTTTAGCTATGTTACTTATGACTGTTGTACATGAACCTGTGAATTGTTAAGCGCTGCGGAATATGTCGGCGCTATATAAATAAAGATTATTATTATTATTATTATTATGTTTCAGATTCCCTCGATTGCTTCACTTGTCCAAGGGATATGTGGCCAAATCCTCAGAAATCCAAATGCCTTCAAAAGCCTCTAGATTATCTTTCCTATGAAGATTCATTGGGTTCTACTCTGATGATTACCAGCATTGTATCATCTTTGATTCCTTGTTTGATCTTGAAGCTATTCATCCGGCATAAAAACAGCCCATTAATTAAAGCTAATAACTTGTCTTTGAGTTGCCTTCTTCTGATATCTTTGTCCTTGTGTTTCCTCTGTTCTTTGGCTTTCATTGGTTACCCTACACCTGACAAATGTAAATTACGCCAAGTTGCGTTTGGGCTGGTTTTCACCCTTTGTATCTCCTGTATCTTGGCTAAAACCCTTTTGGTTGTTTTTGTATTCATGGCTTCCAGACCAGGCACCAATTTGATGAAGTGGGCTAGTCCTCAAGTGTCCTACTTTATTATGTTTAATTGTTTTTTTATTCAATTAATATTTTGCATTACCTGGTTATCACTTACTCCTCCATTTCCTCAATACAGTTTCCAACTTCAATCCATCATTATTGTTGAGTGCAACGAAGGCTCAGCCATTGCTTTCTGGACCATGTTAGGTTATCTCTTCCTTCTGGCCACCATAAGTTTTGTTGTTGCCTTCTTGGCTCGTAGGCTTCCTGATACCTTCAATGAAGCCCAGTTTATTACTTTCAGCATGATGGCCTTTCTGAGTGTCTGGATATCTTACATCCCAGCTTCTTTAAGTGCACAAGGAAAATATACTGTGGCAATGGAGATCTTTGCCATCCTAGCCTCAAGTTGGGCTCTAATAATTTGCATGTTCCTCCCTAAATGTTTTATATTATTGTTCAGGCCTGAGAAGAATACCAGGCAATATCTAATGAAATCTAAATTTGCTCTAAAAGTTTTGTAGCTTTGGCCTTGTTGGCCACTGTAGGTATGGTCCTATTAAATACATTTATTTTCTATCAGCAAGATAGGTGATTAATGTATAGTTACTGGTGTAACTGCTATAGGACCTCTACTAATCCCGAGGCTGGAGTCCCAATGTCCCCTGTGTGAAACAGCCTCTTAGCTAAAGGCATTACCTTGCCCTTGAGTTGTCTTGTTTTGACTTCTTTGTACTAAGGTTCTGCTTGTTGAATGGATTTCAGAATTCCCCGCAGCTGATCCATTAACTTATAGGAGTCTGGCAAAGATAGTTGTTTTCTCAATTTTATAGAAGAAAATGAACTGGTGACCATTCATGGAATTTTGAGACCATCATTCTCAGGATCTGGAAGAGTCTTAGCGATTGTACACCCAGTGATCATACATTATTTCAATTTAACTGGCGACCAATTTAATTGGTGGAAGTTCCTTAACTTAGCTAAGACCATAAATGAATGATTGCAAAGTGGTTGCAATCATTCGCAATTCCTAGAGATGAGTGAATATATTTTCAGAATCCTGGTCCAGAAGCCACATCAGTAGTCTGTGGCCACCAGACATGAGCCCAGCAAAAAACATCTCCTACCTTCCAACATCCCTGGTGCCTGTCTTAAATTGTGGTTCCAGCATGATGTCATCATTGTGGCATCGTGTATGCATGGCAAGCCTACCAAAAGACATGTTGGAGATTACGACAGGTACAAGTGTCCGCTGTATCAGGGTCCTATGAATCGATTCGTTCATCTATAGTTTCCCCACTGATTAGACGTCCGAGAACTGCGCCTGATACTTCATCCTAATTCAAATACATGAAGCTCTCCAGCTCAGTGTTAGATTCTGCACTATATTTAGAAAAAAAGCTTCATAATATAATTGACAAAATAGAAGAATCTTGTTTTTTATGCAAAATTTAAAAAAAAAGTAATCTAGAAAACAAGCTGTGATGCAGTAGCTGATGATATCATGATTTTAATAAAACAACTATCGGTGAAGAGCTTGCAATTCCATCATATGTTAGTCTAGGAGAATTGTAATTGTGATATTGCAGACAGTTGCACATTTCTAGGTCTTGAACTATGAATTGTACAGAATTTATCATGACTTATGATCATTAATCACAACATAAAGTGTTTATTGAGACAAAGCATCAGGAAATGGCAGACCGTAGCCATGTTAGGGGGGCTTACCCTTGCTGACTGTGCATATATAGCAGATAGAGAAGAGTGGATTGATCCGCAGAGGATTGACTTGGAGTCAAATTTCCTGAAATCTGCAGTTTCACGTTAATTCAACATTTTGAGATTCGATTCATGGTTCACAAAAAAACTTGCCCAGCACTATTTCCCACAGTGTTGAACCATTGAAGCATCAGAAAGCAGGCAAAAATCATTTTGCATTGCCATGCTGTCCTCTCCAAAATACCCTATAACAATGACATCTAGCGGATTATCATACCTAGTACAGTGGTGGTCAGTACCGGGGCATTCACAGATCAGTGGTTCCCAGTGAAGGACAGGTTGTACAGCAGAATCGTTTTCCATCTCCAGAGTCACTGTGTAAGTCTCTCTCTCTCCTGTAGAGTGTATGATTTTATATTGAGCATGGTCCTCTCTTATTATTTCTTCTTTAGAGTGGAAACTCTTATGTTCAGTGCAGTCCCCTCTTTCTCTCTCCAGTGGACTGTAAGCTCTTATGATCAATGGGGTCCTCTCTCTCTCCTGTAGAGAGAAAGCTCTTATAGTCAGCGAGGTCATCTCTCTCTCTCCTGTATAGTGTAAGCTCTTATGGTCAGCAAGGTCCTCTCTCTCTCTATCCTTTAGAATGTAAACTCTTATGGTCAATGGAGTCCTCTCTTTCTCTCTCCTGTAGAATGTAAGCTCTTATGGTCAGTGGAGTCCTCTCTTTTTCTTTACTGAAAAGTGGTCAATGGGGTCCTTTCTTTTGTAGAGTATAAGCTCTTATGGTCATCTGGGTCCTCACTCTCCTGTAGAGTGTAAGATCTTATGATCAGTGGGGTCCTCTCTCTCCTATAGTATGTAAGCTCTTATGGTCAGCGGGGTTCTCTCTCTCTCTTCTATAGATTGTAAGCTCTTATGGTCAGTGGGGTCCTCTTTCTCTCTCCTGTAGAGCGTAAGCTCTTATGGTCAGTGGTGTCCTTTCTCTATCTCCCTGTCTCATCTCCGCCCACGTGTATTTTCTGACCAATTACAGTCTTTTCAGTATTGAAATTCATCTAAATTTATTTAACCCAAATCAAATTTAAGAGGAAAATTCAGTGAAGACGGCAACATCGAATCTCAAAAGATCTGTTCATCTTTAATAGAAGCCCAAAGCTGTATGACTTTCTCTAAGGGTGGTAATCACAGAATTGAGGCTTGAGTAAGGACGTCCAGTGGTGTGATTGGAGCCCAAACTTTTTTTTGATAAACTGCTCGTTGTCTATTGAAGGTTCTTTGACCATGTTCTTTCTTGTTGATGCACAGTCTAATGTCCTGGCATGTACGTAATATAAAATAATAATCAAAGCCAAAAATCACTATTTAAGAATAAAAAGTAAAATAAATGTAAAAAGTTAAAATAAAGAAAACCCAAAGTGTATTTTTTGTTTTTAAATATATAATGTATTAACCCAATTGTAGGCAATAATAATACTACTTTTGTTGGGTCCCCACGTATAAAGGGCCTCAGCAGATAAGACCGCACCATACCGGGCCTGCAACAGCAGCAACTAGAGCATGCTCAGATCACTGCTGTTTAACTATCTGAATGTTACTGTCAATCAATGACACTGGCATTTAAATTATGAAATCTCGGGGTGCTGATGGATTGTTATGGCAGCCGGGGGGGCCTTTGGAAGCCTAGTTTGACTGCCATCTTAGCTCTCCTATGAAATCCAGCATCTAGATGGGCTTCATAGGACAATAGCAATTTCTCTCTCTGATGCAACATGCTGTGTTATTGCTAAATATGTGAAATTCTGACATTTAAAACTATAAAATTAAATGACATAAAAGGAAAAAAAAATTGAAACGCTAACATTCATTTTTTTCAGTCATTACGTCTCTCTAAAAAAATGCAACATAAAATGATCAAAACATTTTGTTAACCACAAAATGGTATCAATGAAAAATGGCAACTATCCACATAAAAAAACAAGCTCCATTTACATAAAAATTAACATATTTGTGGTCTCAAAAACAGAGACATTGAAAAAATCTTTTTACAAGTTTCTGATTTTTTTTCACCATTTAAATAAAAAAAATGCAAGTTTGGTATTGCCTTATTCGTTCTTGGACTGGGAAAATATATTTTTTAGTCAGTGAAAAAATAATACACTTATGGCTAATGGAGAAAAATAAAGCGCATTAAAGGTAATTGATTGTAGCAGAGAGAGATTAAGTACAAGCCCCCAAACATTAAATAATTTACATATATTTGTTATCCCAATTAGGGTGAGCAAACTGAGTTCATACATATTGAGTTACTGTCAAATTTAAGGTAATTTTTACAATTTGTGAATCGTCTAAAGTAGCCTGCTTGAAAGCAGAAGTAGAAAATGCAGCAGCCGTTTTGTGATCAATCTGAAAAAGCGAGAGAACATCTTAGATCATAGCTAAGTCATAGGGACAGGGAAATAGATGGCTGTGTTCACACGGTGTAACAGTGTTGTATTATTTTTGGCACAATTCAAATAAAAAACACATTAATTTTTCAAATTTTGCAAAAATGTGGAAGTTCTATTTCAATTCCTGGAATGTGAAACTCTGGGTCTTCTGAATGTAACCGGAGAAAGGAGAATAAGGGATGATACTTATGGTGTAGTCCCTCAGCCCCTCTTAAGTCTCCCCTGATGAATCTATTTGGGAGGAAACGCCTTGGGAGCATGATACCCCACTTTATCCCTAGTGTTGAAATATAGAAGGATGACATTACACCAGGACGAATCAAGCCATGGTACACTATAGGACTGGGTGAGACTGTTTCATTATGTTTTTTACAGCAATAACCCTAAGAATGTCACAGGGAGGCTTTGATAATTTTCCCTTACGTAGTCACTAGTACCTTTCTGTATAAAGGGTATGTGGGATCTCTATACATACCTATAGGTGTATGGAATACATTGTATACACTTTTGTGAGATTAGCTGCAGGAATTACATGTGCTCGGGTGTTGAGTGTAATCACTACATATTATACATCGCTTTGAGCATATTCACGTTATCCCTTTAAGAATTGTTACTATAAATGTCAATTAGGGTCAATAGGGGTTAATATCTAATAATATACTCCTCTGTGTTTTGTATGAACTGAGGCTGATTATTTGAACCCTATATATTTGGGATTTGGCATTTCACTATATGTGGTATGCATGCATGCACGGCTATTTAGCTGGTGATGGTAATTCAGAAGAGCCAGAGTTTATTTTCGGCTTTTTGGTCTTGTTGATTTTTGAGGATAGATTTTAATATACAGTATATCCAATAAATGTTATATTTTAACTACTTTTCTTATCTATTTCAATCGCTGCCTCAGTTGTTGTAGTCCTCTTCTGGTTTCTCAAGTAATTTGGTGAACTCCTTTTGCATCATCCAATGCCATTTAACCCATTCGCAACCCTGGGATTTTCCATTTTTGCATTTTCGTATTTTGCTCCCCTTGTTCCCAGAGCCATAGCGTTTATATTTTTGATCAATATGGTCATGTGAGGGCTCATTTTTTGCGGGATGAGTTGTGCTTTTGAACGACATTACTGGTTTCACCATATCGTGTAATGGAAAATGGGAAAAAATGGGAAAAAAATTCCAAGTGCGGTGAAATTGCAAAAAAAGTGCAATACCACAGATGTTTTTTTTTTATTTTTTTACCACGTTCACTGAATGCTAAAACTGACCTGTCATTATTATTCTCCAGGTGATTGTGGGTTAGTAGACAACAAACATCTATAGGTTCTTCTTTTTTATTTAAGTGGTGAAAAAAAATTCCGAAGTTTGCTAAAAAAAAAAAAAAAAAAAAAAAAATGGTGCCATTTTCCAAGACCTGTAGCGTCTCCATTTTTCGGGATATGGGGCCGGGTGAAGGCTTATTTTTTGCACACCGAGCTGAAGTTTTTATTGATAACATTTTGGGGTAGATCCGATGTTTCTGTTACTGCATTTTATTACAATGTTGCGGCAACCAAAAAACGTAATTCTGGCGTTTAGAATTTTTTCCTCGTTATGTCGTTTACCAATCGGATTAATTATTTTGTTATATTGATAGATCTGGCGATTCTGAATATGATGATACCAAATATATGTATGTGGGGTTTTTTTTTATTATTTTATTTTGAATGGGGCGAAAGGGGGGTGATTTAAACTTTTATATTTTTTAAATTTTTTAAATATTTTAAAAAACATTTTTTTTCACTTCTTGCATGCTTCTATAGTCTCTACAAGAGACTAGAAAAAGCGCTTGTCTGATTTCCTCTGCTACATAGAGGTGATGAACAGATCACCTCTATGTAGCAGAAATGCTCCTGCGCTATGAGCGCCGACCACGAGGTGGCGCTCATAGCGATTTGCACATGACAACCACTGGGGTCTGCTGCAGACCCATGGTTGTCATGCCCACCCATCAGTGACCAGCGATCACGTGACGGGGTCACTTATGGGAGGGGTAAGTGACGCACTTCCGGCGCGGCGATGTTAAATGCCGCTATCAGAGATTGACAGGGGAATCTAACATGTTAACAGCCGCGGGTGGATCACGATGCCACCCGCGGCTGTTGCAGGCACATGTCAGCTGTAATAATCAGTTGACATGTGCCCGCTTGAGTGTGGGCTCAGCGCCGGAGCCCGCGCTGAACAGGGGGTGACAGCTTGGTGCGTACTAATACGCCACAGGCTGTAAAGGGGTTAAACATAACTCAGACTGCAAAGTGCTATCTGAGTATTCAGTGGTTTTTCATTCCATTGTATGTGTGCTCTTTGCCTCATCACTCATTTTTCTCAGTGAACTAGTCATCTCTTCAGCAAACATTTACTGGTTTATAATCTATTGCTTTTATTTCCTGGCTTAGACCGGGAATAATCATTCATTTGCTGTAAGCATAGCAAACTCTTCTTTATTATATTGATGCTGTTTACACTACAGCAATGCTGCAACAGTGTGCAATATTTTTTGCAAGCAATTATCCAGTTTAGCTGTTCATCAATACTGCTTGTGGTTGATCATTTGTTGTCCACATTTCGGCCATTGTCCTTTTGTCTGTTGATAGCACACAGCTCTGCCTGTATCTACAGTTTCTGTGGGTATCAAAACTCCTTACTACGTCTTCTGGTGTTCCCTGCTCAGTTTGTCTGCTCTCCATCCTGCTGTTCTGGTCTTTGTTCATCAAAGTGCAATTTAAAAAAAAACTTCCCACTGTGCCATAGCCTTCCGTCCATATAGCTCACACTGACCTTTGGCTTAGAGAATGCATGTCACCAGTTGAGACTGTAACATGTGAAAGAACCACATTGAAGAAGATTAGTGAGTGAGAAAAAATACCTAATTTACTAGTCCAATTTGACATCCACACACCCCACACTTATACTCATGCCAGCTGCCAGATCTTGCTTTCAGCATATGTACCTACCTTGAAGCACTTTATGGTAAAGTTTGGATAATTTTGGGTTGAAAATATTGTAAAAATTATAGTACTGTAAAATATGTATTGTAAAAGAAAAAGTGATGATAGTAATGATCAGGATATTGTAAAAGAAAAATATAGCTAAATGCTTTGGGGTGAGCTGGTTAAGCTCCTCTGCCCCCTATGTACTAACTCTCCACTCGCCTTCGGCCTACTCGGGCCCTCACTAGGCTATACACACTAACGGCAGCTTGCCGCGCTTCACCGATCTTATGGCGCCGGCACACCTTAAGCTCTAACTGGGCTCCCTGAATCTAGCTAACAGGAGTCTCGTGATCCACTGCTGAACTATTAACTGAGTTCTCAAGACTAGACTGAACTCCACTGCAGACTGACCTTTCTTAGGCTGCTCTACTGCAGGAACTCTTCAGAGGAACTGAACTGCCTAGCTCCACCTTCCTTATTTATATCCCTAACGGGCTCCCTCTGCTGGTCTGAGGTGGAAGGTGGAGATGTGTGAATGTTTATGGGGGCCTCTTGTGGAGGATTCCATCAATGCACTCTTCTAGGATCTATGATACCAAGCGCAGCTGGGCGTCACAGATGCTATTGACGACGAGGTTAGGTTGCGCCTTCCTGGACAGAGACGGAGTACTGGAATCAAGTCAACAACTGCATCCTCAACCACAACTCTGCCTCTGACCTTTAGTCGTAGTGGCTCTTCAGGTCACATGGGCTCTAAGCCATGCATAGCCTGGGTATTTTTTCAGATCGTTAAGGATGACCCAACTCGTGTTATCTGTAATATTTGTCACCTAAAGCTAAGTAGAGGCCAAAAAATCCATAGTTTGAGTACTTCATGCATGAACCGTCACATGGATATGAAGCATAAGTTGCAGAGGGAAGCTCACTGTGCTACAATGCGGCCTAGCGGGCCAGGCCAACCACCGTCTGCCCCATCTTGTGCATCCGCGGCCTCTTCATCCTCTGTGACTGGGGGGACAGCAGTCACACATGTTTTTGGAAGCAGTCCTGCCAACTCTTTACCCGCAACAGCCAGTGTGATTGGCAGGTCATCATTTCATTTGGAAGTGGAAACACCAGCTGGTGTTGAGCGCTCTCTGACATCGAGAGCACCACCTTTGGATCAAGGCAACCTAACTTTTCCGCCTGCATCTTCCTCACAGATTCGCAAGTTTGCCGGGGACACCCTACTCAACCCCGTCTAAGCACAACAGCCAGCCCTCGGTCCCTCTGATGTGGACAAGTAAAAGACCATTTCCTCCTAGCCATGACAAAGCTAAGAGGTTGAATTTTACCATCTGCAAGCTGTTGGCTACAGAAATGCTGCCTTTCCGCCTGGTGGACACAGAGGATTTTCGAGACTTTATGTCCGTCGCAGTGCCCAAGTACCAGATGCCCAGTCGGCACTACTTCTCAAAGAAAGGTGTGCCTGCGCTCCACCAGCATGTTGCACACAACGTTACCGCTTCTTTGAGAAACTCTGTGTGTGACAGGGTGTAGTTCACCACTGACACTTGGGCGAGTAGACATGGACAGGGGCGTTACATGTCGCTGACTGGGCACTGGGTAACTATGGTGACAGCAGGACAGGGGGCTGCTGTCCAAGTCTTGCCGTCCCCACGAGTTGTACATCAATCCTCTTTATGTCAAAGTTCCTCCACTGCTTCTGCCTCCTCAACCTCCTCTCGGTCCTCCACCTGCACCCAAAGCCTGTCTGGTAATGCCACCCACTTTCTAACTGCGCAGAAGGAATCCTGCACGCCTCCCTACTATGCTGGCAGCAGGGCTCAAAGGCATCAGGTGGTGTTAACTTTGAAATGTCTGGGAAATGTGAGTCACACAGCTGAGGAGTCGTGGTCAGCTCTGGAGACCCAGTTTCATGAATGGTTGTCTCCACTGGACCTGCAACCAGGGAAGGCCATGTGCGACAATGCTGCAATGTCACACACGTGCCTTTTATGGCTCACGTGTTGAACCTGGTTGTCCAGCAATTTTTAGCCCACTATCCCGGACTAGATGGCCTTCTGCAGAGGGCAAGGGTCGCTGTGTGCTCACTTCCGCCGTTCGCATCCCGCAGCTCAACGACTTACATCTCTACAGAAATCATAGGGCCTGACAGTTCACCGGCTGAAATGCGATGTGCCGACACAGTGGAATTCAACTCTGTACATGTTGCAGCGACTGTGGCAGCACCGACAAGACCTGGTGCAATACGTTCTGACGTATAGCCTGGGCCAACGAGATCCAGAGGTGGGGCAAATCACGCTGCAGGAGTGGTCTCAGATCAGGGACCTATGAAGTTGACGCGCCCCCTGGGCCATGGGGTACCCGGAGCCCGGCCGGTAGACGCTGGGGCTTTTGGTCACTGTTGCGGTGACCCGGTGCGTGACCCAGAGCGGTCAATCCAAGGCTAATTTGTATATATGGGCTTTATAATGTCCGACTAAGCCACCTGTGGAGTGCGGCCAAAGGGACCGCCACTGCGGAACAGTACTCTGAAGCTGGTGGTTTTGCAGCAATGGTATTATTACTCCCCACAGGAAGAGTGTAGCTTCAGGGCAGTGTGGGTGGATGATGGTGGTTGTAGTGCAGGGTGTCAGTAATGAACACAGAGTCCGTGTGATGCAGTCCCAAGATCTTTCCTCACAGTTGTTGCAGTCCAGATTACAGGTACCAGAGCAATCTCCCCCGTCGTGCTGTGCGTACTCAGTGAGGGGCTCAGTCCACCCCCAGATAGCTCTGGAGTACTTAGCAGGACCCCCTTCTGTGTGTCCTTTCTCTGGCCTTCTCCCTGCACCTCACACCCAGTGACACTTCTATCCGGTATCCTCGTGCCTTGGTCGGCAACGTGTTTTCCGTCCCCTGGGTCCTATGTGGCAACCTTCTTAGTGAGACTGGTGTGGACTTTGGCCTCTAGTACATGTAATGCTGCAGCATCTGGTTTCTAGCTGAGCCTTGCTGTTTCTCCGCTATTTGAGGAATCGGTTCCCCTTATCTGGCCTGACCCTTCTACCTCCTTGTAGCAGCGGGCGTACGGGTGGCCTTCTGCATGGCCCATACCCCTAGGGTCCCTTCGGTTCCTGGAGCCTTCCTGCTCCCACTCCTCTCTTCTCTCCTTCAGTCCTGGGCCTCCCAGGCTAGGCCCGCCTCCGGAGCAGAGCTCATGCAGAGCCTCTGCTCCTGTCACTTCTCCTCCTCTGACAGGCTTGCTCTTTCTAAGATGGCTTCCTATTTATACTCTCCCTGTCATGTGCTCCCCTAAGCTGCTTTCTCCACCCACACCCACTACATAGGACCCTCCCGCCAGCTAGAGACCTGGGACTGTGCTCTCCCTTAGGAGCAATCTCGCCCTACCCCCACTGTGGATGCAGGTGTTAGGGTCCCGAGCCATACTCCTTCCTTACCTGAGGGTGAGATACCACACCTCGGGGTGAGATGCAGTACCTCTGTGGCGACTGAACCCTCAGGAGCGCAACACACTATCTGCACAGTTTTGAAATGACGACCAAGATGTTTAGTGCTGACGATGCCATTATCAGCATGACTATTCCGGTGATTTACATGCTGGAGCACACGTTAAACAAAATTCAGAGTCAGGTGGTGGGACAAGAGGAGGAGGAGGAAGTAGAGGAGGAGTCATATGCGAAAGGGATAACATCTCCAAGGTCCATATGGTCGGCAGCACCAGGGCGGCAGGCATGGGAGGGTGGGGGAGAGGGATTAACCAGGGCGCATGGTAGCAGCCAAACTGTTGAGGAAGGTGCAGGAGCCGAGGAAGAAGTGGAGTATGAACTGGCGATGGGCATGTAAGACACATCAAATGAGGGAGACTTTGATCACATTTCTGTTGTGTGAGGTTGGGGGGAGAGGGCAGAGGAAGGAAGCATGATTCTTACCTCGCTACCAACACAACAAGGACTTGGTCCTCCTGGATGTGCAAGACACATGAGTGCCTTCTTGCTGCACTACCTGCAACATGACCCTTGGATTGTCAGAATACGAAGTAATCCCGACTACTGGGTTGCCACACTCTTAGATTCCCGGTACAAAAGTAAATTTGCCGAAATAATTCCTGCCATAGAAAGGGATTCACTCATGCAGGAGTATCAGCAGAGGCTGCTGCCGAATCTTACATGTGCTTTTCCACAAAACACCAGTGGTACACGTAGTGAATCTCACAGTTCTAACTTGCAAACCGTGGGACTATCACTCAAACCGTAACAGTAACACAGTATCTGCTGGTAACAACAATTTTGTGCAATCGTTTCACCACTTTTTTAGACCATCCTTTGCAAGGTCCAGGAGACAAGAAGTCTGACACATAGTCAACGCCTAGAGAGGATGGTACAGGAGTATCTCCAAGTGAACATCGAAGCCATGACTGAGTCACTGGACCCTTGCTCATTTTGGGATTCCAATCTGGAAAAATGTCCGGAGCTCACCAATCACGCCTTGGAGATCTTGTCATGCCCTGCAGCCAGCGTTCTCTCTGAATGTGTGTTCAGCGCTGCTGGTGGTGTGCTGACAGACAAGCGCACGCGGCAGTCCACTGAGAATGTAGACAGACTCACGGTCATAAAGATCAACAAATCATGGATCCGCAAGGACTTTTCTACCCCTGTGTCATCCAGGGGAGACTAAAAGCTTGAGGATTTGGTAAAATCACCTCAACAACCGTTTTAAGCAACTCTGCGGCAATTGATGCCACTTAAGTGGTGTCTCTGCCACAATTTTTTGAAAAAATGGAGACTCTTTTCGGAGTCCCCTTGCTGTATTTTACGTGACATTGGCATCGTCAATTCCAGGTGGGTTGGGTTGCCCCCACCCTTTTAACTGTAACAAACTACATGCACTATGGCTTGGGGTAACACAGATGGTTGAGTATGAAGAGTTGTTTACTCAGATGTCTGCTCCCAAGCTTCAGTGTCTGCTAGTCAGCGTAGAATTTTTAGCTGCATCTAGCCTAGGCAATACTTTGGGCGTAGTAGCCCAGCTGCGAAGCAAGCTGCGCCGCCTGTGTATCTAATAAGAATTTTTAAATGCATCAAGCCTAGGCAGACTGTGGGGACCCACAACCAAACCCAGACTCTCAGCCCCCCTACCGCCCCCCTTTCCTTGACAATACAATAATGTAACTCTTACAACTGGATGGGTGAGGATCGGTCACAGCTTTATTAACTCTTTATACTCAATCCATCAGAAAGGCATTTTATTTCGAAAATAATTCGGCTTGTTGCTGCATGCCCTGGGTCTCCACACCGGCAAGTTGGCCAACAAGTGTAACTCTCCAACATGTCCTTTCTATTTCAAGGCCACGGAGGATCCTGAATACTCGTATGCAGGACTCTGACCCTCATCCATCACTCTTAACGCTTCTTCCACTCCGTCCTGCAGTCCTGACAGGAATATGTCCAGTCCAATTTCCATTAAGTGAACACCGTCGGGCCATATGAGGCCTGCTTTATCTCCTTCCAGTTGTCGGTGTTGTATCACTACACCACCTCTGTCTCTTCTAAATTTTGCCATCCAAATTTTTATTACCCGCCTTGTCCGTTCGATGGCCGTGATGTCTCGCGCACTTTGCCATACCGCTATCGGCACAATCTCTGACCATACTATGGTTAGTTTTATGAAAAATTCTCTGAAGCGCTCAGTGTCTAGTTTCATTATTGCCATTAGTTATGCGCTCTTGTGATGACCTAGGTCGTTTCCCCCGGCCTGTATAACTAAGATGACCGAACCTTTTGCCTCTCTCCCTACCTTAATTACCTCCATTAGTACCTCTGGCAATAGGAGGCCTCTCTTACCTCTCCAGTTGAAATATGTGTTATGAAACTCTAATTTCCTCCCACATGGGCGGACTTTTAGCCCTTTTTTCTGCCCAATATATATACGAGTGGCCTATCACCCACACTGTTGGCTTAGCGTCACCTGTAAAAGAAACAAACCACGTTAGTATAACAAGTCCGGTCTTATGTATCTCGCCAAACACATGGATCGCCATCTCCCTATCCTCTGAACTTCTGTTTCTGACAGTCCTGCTCTTGCTGCTTCCGTGGCCGTGCCTATGCGGAATGAGTGTGTCCCATAATCTTTGGGGTGGTTCCCTGACGATGTTATGCATCAATTAAATATAGCTTGGAACTGGTATCTTGATAATGGCATTCCATCAATGTGTGATAGGAAGAAATTACTTTGTGATCTGATGGTTATATATGTTTTTACTATTGCTACCCGACTCAGTGTACCGTTTGTGGGTTGTAGAAGAACCCAAGTGCCCTTGCCCGCTGGAACCGTTTTCGATTGGCGTATGCGTAGACGTATTGCATTATTGGCTATGACTACGTCCTGGTGTAATAAGCCTACACTGGTGGTAATTTTGGATTGAGGGACTAATTCGCTTATACATAGCGCCTCGAAGAAGGCAATCGCAAATGCAGTAGACAGTAGTGTTGCTTCAAATTGTGAGTCTCATGTTAATGGTGTTAGGGATATGATGTGAGAAATCAGTTTTAGTGACACGGGACGGGACGTCTACACTCCTGACTTGGCTGACCTCTTTTCCACCCTTTTATGGATTGTCTGATGATGAATCTCTTTGTCACATCTCCCCAATTCAGTAGTTGGAAGTGAAATGCTACTCCGGTCAGACACCGCTGCGCTGACACCCCTGATATGCCCCTCATCATTAGCTGGTGGAGAAATTCTATGGTGACTTGTAATCTGGCTTGTTCACATGGGTCAACCCGTCTGCCTGTTACTAGTTGTGTCCACTCTTCCCATGCCTTACCGTATGCTTGCCACGTCGATGGGGCAACTGACGCTCTGATTAATGGCATCAACTATTCGCCACTAGATCCCATAGGGAGGGTGGGCAACTGTTGCCCGATGGGTGGGAGTTGGGGAGGAGCTCTGTGAAAATCTGCCAATTGAATTGTGATAAAGCGTTAGCAGCAGCTTTAGACCCCTCCGCATCGTGGCTAGCGCGGCCCCATACATTGTGTTTTAGGCAGAGGAATGCTAGCCGGCGTAGTAGGCCTAGCACTGGGAGAGACGATGAGGCCATCTTATTAATTCAGTGCACTAGGCTGGTGTTTTTTGTTATGAAGCGTATATTTTTGTTAGCCAGGCGCGCTCCCCATATTTCTATTGCTACCACTATTGGGAAGAAAAATTATTTTCCGGGCTAGATTCAGATAAAAATTATTATTAATTTCAAAGCTGGTGGAGCTTGGTATAGATGGCCTAATACAATGAGTACCACACACTGCTACTATGCCCAAAATTATTTTCCAGGCAAGATGCAGCTAAAAATTATTAGTAATTTGAAAGCTGGTGGAGCTTAGTATAGATGGCCTAATAGAATGAGAACCACACACTGCAAATATGCCCAAAATTATTTTACAGGCAAGATGCAGCTAAAAATTCTTATTGATTTCAAAGCTGGTGGAGCTTGGTATAGATGGCCTAATACAATGAGTACCACACACTGCTACAAGCCCAAATATTTTTTCAGAGCTAGATGCAGATAAAAATTCTTTTTAATTTGCAACTTGGTGGAGGTTAGTAGAGATGGACTAATAGAACAAGTCCCACACACTGCTACAAGCCCAAAGATTTTTTCAGAGCTAGATGCAGATAAAAATTCTTTTTAATTTTCAACCTGGTAGAGGTTAGTATAGATGGACTAATAGAATGATGCTATGCCCAAAAGGTTTTACTTGGCTTGGTGCAGTAAAAAAATTTGTATTCTATACACAGGTGGTGTAGCTTGCAACACAGATAGGCTACTCCACTGACTAACACACACTGCAAGAGGCCAAAAAGGATTTGCTTAGCTAGATTTAACCAAATGCAGTGAAAAAAGCTCGCACAGCACTGGCACAGACCTGCCTGGCAAAAAGAGATAGGAACTGATGTAACCTAGCCCTCAAAAGGACAGCAATTACAATTAGTCCCTACTCCCAACCTATCTATTTTAAGAGCACAGACCTGCCTCATAAAAATCATAGGAAATGATGTAACCTAGTCCTCAAAAGGAATGCAATCACAACTATTCCCTACTCCCAAGCTATCTGTATATTTCAGAGAAAATTGGCTTGAAATGAACACTCAAAGTATAGCGCACACAGCAACAGCGGTGCTGTCTAACACGCAGCTGCAGCAGTGAGAAAATGGTGGCTATGTGGAAAATTGCTGGGTCTTATAGGGCAAGGACATGTGACATGCACTGTCAATGACACATGCCCTTGCTCGTGTGAAAAAAAGCAGTACGCTCCGTGTGTGCGCTGCTGATAGGCTGACAGATTGCAACTCCCCACTGTAAATGCGGGAAAGAGAAAAAAAATGGAGATCTTCTTATTTATGCAGAGATCCATCCCCTGCCCCTCCCCCCGCCCCGCTGTAGACTCAAACTGCGTATTAACATTAATTTTCAGCATTACTGAGAAAAAATCCAGTTATGATTTTGGTGCACAAACAGTTATCGAACATAACCTCGAAAAGCCAGATTTTTTTCAAATCGCTCGTGTTCGCCGAACGGCTCGAACACTGCCCAAAACAGCTAGAATTTGAGATTGGCGAACAGTTTGAGTCGAACACTGCTCATCTCTACTGATGAGTCTCTTATTCTCAGAAATTCCTGTATGACCTGCCAACCGAGACTCATGACACTCCACAAACAATTCTCTCCTAAAGACTCTAGGCACGAACAAACTCCCATGGGGAGTGTTAGATGGAGCATCATCTGGAGCTTTCAGAATCCCATTCTCCAAAATGGAGTCCAATGCCGCCACCACAACACCTTCTGTAAAATACTTTCCTCCTCCTCGGTACCGACTGTAGGAAAGAAGCTGCGAGATAAAGCATCGGCTTTAAAATTCTCATTACCAGGGATATAGGTAACAGAAAATGATACCGAGAAAAAAAAAGTGCCCACCTAGCTTGACAGGCATTCAAGTGCTTGGCAGCATCCAGATAGATCAAATTCTTATGATCTGTGAAAACCTGAATAGGAAATCCAGCGCCTTCCTAAAAATGACGCCAATATTCAAAAGCGAGTTTAATAGCCAGCAACTCCTGATTTCCAACATCATAATTTAGTTCGGTTTCCGAAATTTTTTTCGAAAAGAAGGCATAAGGATGTACTCCATCCTTGTTCTCCTGAGACAAAACTGCTCCGACCCCCACCGATAAAGCATCGACCTCGACCAAAAAAGGATTGGTCTCATCAGGCTGCATAAGGATAGGGGCAGAACTGAACCTCTCTTTGAGATACTGAAACGCTTTAATGGCTTCAGTAGTCCACTGGACCGTATTCGCACCATTCCTGGTGAGATTGGTCAGAGGCTTAACAATTACAGAAAAATTCTTAAAGAATTTCCTGTAATAATTGTCAAAACCCAAAAATCTCTGTATTGATTTCAAACCAATAGGCCTGGGCCATTCCTGCACAGCCTAAACCTTCACCAGGTCCATCTCAAAGCCATCGCTGGAGACAATGTAGCCAAAAAACTAATTTTCTGCACAGCAAACTCACATTTCTCCAGCTTAGCAAAGAGTGAATTATCACTCAATAACTGCAAAGCTTCATGTACACTCTGCCAATGGGACTATAGATCTGGTGAATAAATCAAAATGTCATCCAAATACACAACCACATTCTTACCAATCAAAGGTCTGCCATTAATATGGTTCGGAAAAAATGCAGGTTCATTGGTAAGATCAAAAGGCATCACCAGATTCTCAAAATGACCTATCAGAGTGTTAAAAGCAGTTTTCCATTAATCACCCTCCTTCACTCGTAACAAATTTTATGCCCCCCGGAGATCAATTTTAGTGAACCACTTGGCCCCCACCGACTGGTTAAACAAGTCAGGAATTAACGGTAATGGATAGGAATTGCGTACGGTAATCGTATTAATTTCACGAAAATCCAGACATGGACGTAAACCCCGTCGTTTTTTTTTAACAAAGAAAAATCCAACTGCCACAGGCGACTTAGAATGTCTAAAGTGACCAGCAGCCAGGCTAGTCTGTATGTACTCCTCCAAGGCCTTTCTTTCAGGGATAGTCAGATTAAACAAGCGACTCTTGGGAAGAGTAGCTCCAGGAACAAACTCAATGGCGCAATCATAGTCCCTATGTGGAGGTAAAACTTGCGACTCCCTCTCTGAAAAAACCCTCCAAAAATGTTGAATAGGTACAGGTAATTCCCTTTTTTCCACAGCCGCAAAGCGACCATTAAAACATTTATCATAGCACTTTGGACTCCAAGACTTAATCACATTAGTAGACCAGTTCAGCAAAGGATTGTGCAGTTTTAACCAAGGCAATCCTAGAATGACCAGTGAGGGTAAATTATCTAATACAACCAAGTCCAAAATTTCTTGGTGAACTCCATTGATAGTGAAGGGAAATGCAGCAACCTTGTGAGTAATACATTTCAAGGGAGTGTTATCAATTGCAATCACAGAAATAGGTGATGACAAAGGTTTGGATTTTAATTTAAGGTTTTCCAAAAACCCTTTATCAATCACATTAAGTGTTAAACCACAATCCACAAATACCTGAAATTCAATCAAATTTTCTTGAAAAGTAGTACTCCCAGAAACAAATACTCCTGCAGAGCGTATACAAGCTATACGGGCTAACTGACCCTTTTTTTTTCTTTACTTAAATGAAGCTCACAATACTTAATCAAATGGTCAGCTTTACCACAATAAAGACAAAATCCCTCGGCGAACCTCTGATCTCTTTCCTGAGTGGGGAGCTACTTCGCCCCAACCTCCATCGGTACTCCGCCGTCAGAGCAGATTTTCTGGAAAATAGGACCTGGCATTACAGGAGTCTTTACCTCATTCTGTCTAAATGGTGGAATAAGATTCTACAGGTGAACAACTGGCTACGTCGATGGTGCCGTCAACAAGGATTTGGATTTCTGGATCACGGAATGAATTAGCTATACGATGGACTACTTGCTAGAGATGGGGTGCACCTTACGAAGACTGGAAAACATGTATTTGGAAGTTGCCTTGCTACACTCATCAGAAGAGCTTTAAACTAGAACAATGTGGGAAGGGAAGCAAAAGGCCAGAAAAAGCCATACAGCTGACAAATACTATTGAGATCTCTGCTACTGGAAGTGGAAAGGAAGAACAAAGACAAAACAATTTAAATAATAAAAATATGGGAGGAAGAGAAACCAATCACAAACTAAAATGTTTTTATACAAATGCACAAAGCATGGGCAACAAACAAGGAGAATTGGAACTACTAATGCAGGAAAAGGAATATGATGTCATTGGAATCACTGAAACTTGGTGGGACGATACACATGATTGGAATAAAAGGCTAAAAGGATACAACTTATTTGCAAGAAACAGACTTGATAAACGAGGAGGAGGTGTTGCATTGTATGTTAGAAAAGTGTATATCTGCACAGAGATTGAAGCTTCAGAGACTGGGAGTTCTGTGGAAACTGTTTGGGTAAGAATACAAGGAGAGAACAACGGAAAGGACACCATTGTAGGCATTTACTACAGGCCACCTGGGCAAGCTGAAGATATGGATGAACTCTTTATGTATCAAATGACCAAGTTCTCCAAAAAATATGACGTAGTGGTCATGGGAGATTTCAACTATCCAGACATTTGTTGGGAATCTCTCTCAAGTAAAACTAACAGGTCAAGCAAATTCTTATCCTCTCTTGCTGACAACTTTATCTTCCAAAAGGTAGGGGAGAAAACAAGGGGATCTGCTACTTTGGATCTAATCCTTATAAACAGGGAGGAAATGGTTGAGGAGGTAAAGGTGGCTGGGACCCTAGGAGGCAGCGATCATGCTATTATAGAATTTTGGATAACTAGAGGAGGAAGACATGTGAAGACTCAAACTTCAAGGTTAGATTTTAGAAAGGCAGATTTTAAGAGACTCAGAAAGAGAATAGGAGGGATCCAATGGCTGGATGTCCTTAAGGACAAAAATGTCCAGGAAGGATGGGAAATTTTTAAAAATGAGATTCTCAAAGCACAATTGTTAACAATCCCGAAAAGTAGGAAGAATGGGAAGCATTTAAGGAAACAAGGATGGATGAACACAGAACTTAAACACATGCTAAAAAGAAAGAAAGAAATGTTTATTAAATGGAAAGAGGGAGGCATATCTAAAGAAGATTATAATGCAGTCTGCAGATCCTGTAGGGCACGTATCAGGTTAGCTAAAGCTGACAATGAATTAAGGCTTGCAAGAGATGTCAAAAGCAATAAAAAAGGATTTTGGCGGTATGTCAAAAGTAAAAGAAAAGTCAAAGATGCTATAGGATTTTTACAGGATGAAAATGGAGAAATGGTAAGAGAGGATGTTGAGAAGGCCGAACTTTTTAATTCCTATTTTGCATCTGTTTTCTCTCAGAAAGAAAATGTAACATCAACTGATCTTCACTGTCCTTTTAAAGGAATAGAGGAATCCAAGTTATCTGTAAACAGAAAGATTGTGAGGGAATATTTAGCTAACATAAATGAGTTCAAGTCTCCAGGTCCAGATGAATTACACCCCAGAGTACTGAAGGAGATCGTAGAAGAAATTTTAGAACCACTCTCCATAATCTTTGAAAATTCTTGGAGAACAGGAGAAGTCCCAGAAGACTGGAGAAGAGCAAATGTTGTTCCTATCTTCAAAAAGGGGAAGAAGGTGGACCCAGGGAACTATAGGCCGGTGAGTCTGACTTCTATACCAGGAAAGATCTTTGAACAAATTATTAAACAACATGTATGTAAGTACATGGATAAGAATGAAGTGATTAACCAGAGTCAGCATGGGTTTGTAACTAACAAGTCATGTCAGACTAACTTAATTTCCTTCTATGACAGAATCACTGACTGGGTGGATCAGGGAAATGCTGTAGATATAGTATATCTTGACTTCAGCAAAGCATTTGACAAAGTATCTCACACCATCCTTATTGAAAAAATGACCAAGTATGCAATGGACCAGGCAACTGTTAGGTGGATTCATAACTGGCTTAGTGATCGGACTCAAAGGGTGGTTGTAAATGGCTTCACATCCAGCTGGATGAATGTCTCAAGTGGGGTACCACAGGGCTCCGTCCTGGGACCTGTATTGTTCAACATCTTTATCAATGATTTAGATGAAGGAATTGAGGGTAAACTGATTAAATTTGCTGATGACACAAAGCTAGGAGGGATAGCTAATACTAGAGAAGAGAGAGAGAGGATTCAAAAAGACCTAAATAAACTGGAGCAGTGGGCAGCAACCAACAGAATGGTTTTTAACAGGGAAAAATGCAAAGTACTACATCTGGGCAATAAAAATGAAAAAAGCATATACAGAATGGGAGGAATAGAGCTAAGCAACAGTACATGTGAAAAAGACTTAGGTATACTAATAGATCATAGACTGAACATGAGTCAACAGTGTGATGCAGCAGCAAAAAAGGCAAATACAATTCTGGGATGTATTAACAGAAGCATACAGTCTAGATCACGTGAAGTCATTATCGGTCTTTACTCCTCTTTGGTCAGACCTCATCTGGAATACTGTGTACAGTTTTGGGCACCACATTTTAAAAAAGACATAGACAAACTGGAGCAAGTTCAGAGAAGAGCGACCAGAATGGTGACTGGTCTGCAAACCATGTCCTATGAGAAACGGTTGCAGGATTTGGGAATGTTTAGCTTGCAAAAAAGAAGACTGAGAGGAGACTTAATAGCTGTCTACAAATATGTCAAGGGCTGTCACATTGTAGAAGGATCATCTTTATTCTCATTTGCACAAGGAAAGACTAGAAGCAATGGGATGAAACTAAATGGGAGGAGACACAGATTAGATATTAGAAAAAACTTTTTGACAGTTAGGGTGATTAATGAGTGGAACAGGCTGCCACGAGAGGTGGTGAGTTCCCCTTCAATGGACGTCTTCAAACAGAGGCTGGACAGACATCTGTCTCAGATGATCTAGTGAATCCTGCTTTGAGCAGGGGGTTGGACCAGATGACCCAGGAGGTCCCTTCCAACTCTACCATTCTATGATTCTATGATTCTATGAAATCTCAGTCTCCTATCCACACGAACAGCTAATTGCATGGCATCCTGCAGAGTCTCAGGTGCGGGGAATGCAATTAGCAAATCCTTAACCCTTTCACTCAGACCAGCAAGAAATAGACATTTCAGAGCTGAATCATTCCATTTAACTTCTGAGGCCCATCTTCTAAAGTGTGTGAAATAATTTTCAACATCACCTGACCCCTGATTAAAACGCCTAAGTTCTGCCTCAGCAGAAGATATTCGATCAGGATCGTGATATAATAGCCCCATAGCAGAAAAAATTTCTTCCAGAGACCTTAAATATGGATCATTAGGTTGGAGAGAAAAGGCCCACCCCTGTGGTTCTTTGCACAAAAGTGACATAATAAAACCAATGAACTATGATTCATTCCCATAAGACCTTGGCCTCAAACGAAAATATAACAAACAAGCATTTTTAAAGGAAAAAAATCTTGCTGTTTACCATAAAAACCATCAGGCAGACCTACCTTGGGTTCCACAAAATGCGCTTCAGAACAGCTACTCATGTGTTGCTGGAACCTGGCTACCTCCAGAGACAATACCTGCAGGCGTTGAGCCAAATCCTGGACGGAATCCATACTGAACACCGAATTTCTTTCCTTTTAGTTTTTTTTGGGGGGCTGGACTTACAGTTATGATCTGCAACAAGTACTAAGGAAAGATAAGGGAAAACTGTCCCTACAGTAAAACTAAGCTGAATCCCTACGATGTAGCGGGCTGCCTGTTCCTAGCGAACAGACCCGCCTTAGTCCTCGGCTAGTCTGAACAAAGATCTATAGCATAAGGGAAGGGGTCCCTAAAAGAACTAAGGACTGGGACCAAAATGGGACACCTCCTAAACAGAGAAGTTGGTGCAGAACACAAAAAGACAAACAGACAAAAAAGAACTAGAGGTCCCAGAAGGACAAAACTAACTGACAGAGAAAGGCACAGAAGCTCCTGGCTAGAGAAACAGTCAAACACTGAAGTCCAGCACAGCCAAAAGGGTGGAGCTGGAATATAAAGGCAGATGGTCACGTGACCGCAAAACACAAGTTGGAAAAAACAAACAGGAGGGTTCTAACAGTGAGTTCAAACAGGTGCAATTAATACAGGTAATGAGTGCAGAGTAGGTGGGCTTCTTAAAGAAAACGAACATGTCTGTGAGAGCCAGCATTCTTACTTACTACTTTTTAGGTTCTCTATCTCACAGTTGAGGTGTACCTATGATAAAAATTACAGACCTCTCCATTTTTTGTAGGTGGGAAAACTTGCAAAATCAGCAGTGTATCACATACTTATTTTCCTCTCTGTAGGTATAGGGAAAAAAGTTAATGGTAGCGATTCTTTAAGTTGTTTAAGGAGCCTGAGCTACAACAAGCAAGGAACTTGCTTTTCAACTCTAGGGTACTGAATAGAGATGGGAGACCTCGAACAGTAAAGTTCGGGTCCATACCGATCACCAAGTGTTCGGGTACAGACCCTGAACATGGACTTCCTTAAGAAGTCTGTGTTACTGTTCAGGTTCAACATGCTGAACATTAGCTGTTTCCCTTGCTGTCATTTGCGTGAGCTGTTATTTATAGACAGGGAACATTTGGGCCTAATGACCCTTTCCCAGGCTATTAATATCAGGCAACAGCTGTTTATTTAGCCTTTGCTGGTTAGTGAATGTAGGGGGGACCGCATGTAAATTTATTGGGGGTCTTCTCTATAATAACCAGTAAATGCTAAGCAAACAGCTATAAGCTGATATTAATAGCCTGGAAACCTTTACGGCTATTGGTCCATTCCCAGAAAATTAACATCAGCCCACAGCTTTCCCTCTGCTTATTATGAAAATTACGGGGGACTCCACGCCTTTTTTTCCTCCTATTGTTTTATTAACAAGTACAGGCAAATACATATCCAAGGTAACCTTAGTTCACAGACTCCAGGTGTTCCAGGTGTTCCTTGACCAAGAGATAGTCTAGTCATCTGGAAATGCATAGATCCGACGTCTCATCTTTTGTATGTATTTTTAATTTCCCCTTTGGATTTTTACTCAATTTAATAAATGTGATGTTTTAATTTACTTATTTTTGCAGTTGCTGGCATTTTTTCTACTTTCTCATGCTTCATACACTCAGGAGCCTGCCTGAGGTTACCGTGTACAGCACCCTACTTTGAAATATTTTCCTACCAAGTGATCTGATGTTTCTGTTTTTCTTTCAATGCACATTTATAGGTCAACGGGTAATTAATTTTTAAAACTGAATGTAGTCTTAATTGTGAAAAACATAAGTTATAAGTTGTGATGTTCGAAATTCCTCCCTTTTTCTGCAAAGAATACATTTAAGCAAAATGAATGATTAAAATATGTTTTTTTATATTTTTAATTTCAAATTATTTTTTTGTTTCAAAATAGTGAAGTTTGGAAACGTAGTGTAATTATTAAACCATTTAATAGTACAATTTTCTTCGTCAAATTTCCCATTATACCAGGAAATACTTACCATGATCAAGTTAAGAAGGGAGAAATAGCAACACCCAATTAGAGAGTATATTTTGTGATATCACTATTAGTGCACTCAGTGGATGGGAAAAAAGATGGATCACTTATGTATTTTAACTAATAAACCATAATAATTGAAATAAAACTTTATGAAGTAGAAGAAATGAGTACATTTATGGAAAAGTCTTTGAGTAGATATTTAATTTTTAGTTTATTCCAAAAAAAGTTTGGAATCTTTTGAGGGAAATGCTAGATTTCAAAGTAATTTAGGAGAATAGAAGCTATAAGGAATCGGAAAAATGAAAAGTTTGCTAACTGGAGCTGGAGGAAATATGGAATCTTCAAACTAAGCCAGATTTGGAAGATGTAGGGGTGTAAAATTTGATGCATTTAAAAAGAAATATTACATATTAGAACAGGCAAGGCTTCAATTCTTGCAATTAAAACAATCATTATGGAAACAGTGCAGACTTAAAAAATTGAAACTTAAAAAATCTGTAGTTATCAATTCTGTAATAAATACAACAAGAAAAAAGGGTTGATGACTAAATGTTATTGACTGGTAATGCAAAAGTATGTGGAAGAGGGGGATGTTGCATGCAGGGCTAAATGAGTAGAAATGCGGGAGAATTCGAACACGATGTGTGGCAAGATATATTGTGTGGCATACATTCAGTTATTATGAATAATGCACAAAATAATATTCATCCCATATAGACAATATTATACTTCAAGAATATCGATTAAAGTCAAAAATGTTCTTGCAATGTGGAAATGATGAAACCAACCTTTTACATATGATATCGAGTTTCGGAACGTTGCATAGATTTTGGGGAGATATCTTATATATAATTCAAACTAAACTAGAAATAAAACTAACACAGGATATTAAATCACAAATCTTATGGTGAAGTCGATTTGATGAAAACCAAATTTTTGTTGAACTGTTGTACATGGTGATTTGCACAAATTGCGAAAAAAAAAAAAGTCCCTGCCACCATTTTACACAAAGCAGAAGATTGCATTAGACAGAGAAGGCTCTTCTGACCTCAGACTCCGCTGCATGGGATGCCTCATACAGTTACCACATTACATCATATAGCACAGTCAATCAGGAGAGACTATCACATCCAGTATAAAAGAAAGAGCAGGAAATGCAGCTGCCATTTTGTAGTAAATCTGGATAGTAAGAAAACTTCACAACTCACAGCTTATTAATGGAAAGAGGGAAAGAAATCCATAAAACACTATATAAATATTGTAGCGTGTGACAGCATAAAAGTGAAGAACAGCTGCTATCACTTTATTTATTCATAGCCATACATGTTGAATGCACTGTGAAAAGAGAGCCATTGACTACAATGATACAGGCGGAGTCACAGTGTGCTATATCGAGCATCACTTTTGACCTTATATGACTATTCAAGGTGGGCACCAAGATGTAGTCTACTTCATCTTGCTGCTGCCTCAACTAGGTGTATACGGCAGAAAATGTTGCCCCTGTATCATTATAGTCAAAGGCTCCTTCAGCGCATATGCCCGAATCCCATTTTACAAGGGTTTGGACGTAAACCCCGACGGAGCCAGTGAACATAGCGGCAAATGTGATGTGATTATACAGTAGCTACAATTATCTCTATACTTTTGATAGCTAAATCAGCTTTAGTGGGGACAATATTTTTAAAGAGTCTATCTATGGAAAACATAAGCAAATGTGCAAATTAAAAAGAAAACTCCCTAGACAGGGTCATCTAGTGGAGGTATCTACTCTACAAATAACTGTAGGACCCTCTAATGAACCTTTTCACAGGACAATTATGATTTATTACGATTTTCCAGCCACTGTTAGTGGTATTTTCCATCTTACAGATCTTTTATTCATATCTGTCTTTTCTAGAATGTACTGTACATCTAGAAGATCTCATATGGACAATTATAAAGATCACCTTAAGAAAGGGAATTAAATAATTAGACAACTTGTTTGGGATAAGTCCACTGAGAACGGTGATTTTCTCTCTGCTCATTGCGCAGAAGTGTTAGAATAACTCATCATGTGAACATCTACTATATAAATATGATTTAAGTGAGGAACATCTCTCTGTAATTCCCGACAGATATTATACAACAGATCTGAGTATTACCGAGGATAAGGAAGACGGCTGTGAAAGTAAGTATAATGGAGGAATGGCTGCTGCTCCAGAGAGTGGAAGAACATCTAACCCGTCTCTTTTACAGCTTTTATTATACCACTATTTATATGTGTTTATATGTAATGAGTTTTCTGTGTTGTCACATAGGATTGCAGGTAAACCAGCTCTTTTTTATCTAATAAAACTTACTTGCTTACACTTAAAGAGTAAAAACCAAGGAAAGCATGCAATATTAAGGACTTTTTAATGGCTATTTAGCAACTTTACAAGTAAAGTTATGTTGTGGCTGACCTAAAATTTCATTAGCAATGCAGTATCCAGTCTCCTTCTATTTTTTGGGTCTCTTCTAATAGCCTCATAGACTGTGGTACAGGTAATATCTTCTAGTCTCATGTCTCAACATGTTACAATTTTTTATCGTCTTTCATGAAAAGAAATCCGGTGAAATTATTTCTCAAATATTTGAGGAATCAAGTAAAAATCTCTATTTAGTGTTAATAATAGCAAAAATATTAATTTCCAAAATGAAGAACATGTCACCAAAGACTCATGGTGGAGAAACATTTACATTTTTAAAGTGAATATTCATTGCGATCTAATTGTAGTCATCAATATTCTTCTAATTATAATGCAGCCATGGAGAAGACATTATGGAAAAATTGGTAGGACACTATGTAGATAATTCTCAATAAAATACTTCTACTGTATATAAATAGTCTGACAGCTCTGAAAATGTCATCTCGAGAAGCTAAGTAGGAAATTATGACTATGCCCATGCCATTTTGGTTATAGGTCAACAATGTAGAAAGTAGGCACTAACATACAATACTTTGCAAAATTTTTAGGCAGGCAGGTGTAGAAAAATTCTACAAAGCAAGTATGTTTTAAAAACTAGAAGTGTTAATAGTTTATTTTTATCAATTAACAAAATGCAAAGTGATTGCACAAAAGATTAATCTATATCAAATCAATATTTGGTGACCGCTCTTTACATTCAAAAGAGCATTAATTCTAGGTATATCTATATGCAGTTTCTAAAGGAACTTGCCAGGGAGGTTGTCCCAAATATCTTGGAGAACTGACCCCAGATCTCCTGTGTATGAGGATTATACAGATCCTTCTGTCTCTTCATGTGATCCCTGACAGATTGCATGATGTGAGATCAGGGTTCTGTAATGGCCATATCATCACTTCCGAGACTCGTCGTTCTTAATAACATTGGCTGAATGTTTGTTGTCATTGTCCTTCTGCAGAATAAATTTACATGCCTAATGGTATTGCATGATGAATAAGCATTTGCCTGTATTTCTAAGCATTAAAGACACAATTAATCCTGACCAAATCCCCAACTCCATTTGTTGAAATGCCTCCTGAAACTTTCAAGTAACCTCCACCATGCTACCTTTTGGCTTGCAGAAACTTATTATTGCACTGCCCTAAAGCCCTTCGGCAATAAACTGCCTTCTATTAAAGTCAAATATTTCACTTTTTTACCCATTAGTACAGAGCATCTGCTGCCATTATTCTGCACCACAGTTCATATATTTTCATGCATAATTGAGTCACTTGATCTTGTTTCCACATAGAATGTTTGGGTTTTTGGGTGCAGTTCTCCAACGAAGGTCACTTTTGGCCAGACCTCTCTGAACAATAGATTGGTGTAGCTGTGTCCCACTGATCACTGCCAGTTCTCAGATGGATATCTCCCAAATTTGAATAGAAGTAAGAATGAGGAGTGTTTCTTTCCTTGGCCGACCACAGCAGCTACAATTCTCAACATTTCCTAATTTTTGGTGTCCGCTATGCTGAGAATTACAGACATATACTTACTTATACACTTATCTATCATGCAAGACCATCAGAGAGATTTCTGATTTGGTCCAAATTTATCAGGACAACACCAACTATCCAGCCAATGTCATTTAGAACTATCTTCAGTGAAAAGAAGAACAAAGGGGTCCTGAAATTCATGATCTGGCCCACACAGATTCCTGATCTCACATGATCCAGCTTGTCTGGGATCACATGAAGAGACAGAAGGATCTGCACAAGCCTCATATATAGAAGATCTGGGCTCAGTTCATTTTGGTGTACATAGAACTTATTAACAACTTTTTATTAACTTTTAATTTGGAGGTAAATAAATAAAACAGCAATTCTGCCTCAGAATTTTTATAATTTTTACACTTTACACAATTCGCCATGCTGTACAAATAAATTGTTAACTTTATTCTGTAAGTCAGTACGAATATGGTGATACCAAATTTATATAGTTACATTTATGTTTTCTTTTTTTTTTTATTTTGTACAGTAAATACACATTTGTAAAAGAAAACTTGTATTGTGTTGCCATATTCTGGCGGCCGTAAATTTTACAATTTTGAAATAACAGAGCTGTTGTGAGGGCTTCTTCCTACTTGTATAACTTTTTGTTGTTACCATTTTGTGGTACATGCAACTCTCTAGAAGCCAAAATGAAGAAAAAAACTTTAATTCTGAATATAATTCATTTTTTTAACACAATTTTTTCAGTCTTGACACTTTTGGGAAAAAAATATTTCTTTGAAAAAAATTTTAAGACTATAAGACACACTTTTTTCCCAAAAATTTGGGTGGAAATGAGGGTGCATCTTACAGTTTAAATGTAACCTACCCGGGGAGGCGGTGGTGGCGGAGCGGGGTAACAGGAGGCTGGTTGAGGGTCCTGAGCTGGGAGGAAGGGCTGTCATGGTGGAGCCTTTGATCTCCATTGATCTCCCAGTGATGGGCTTCAGGAAAATATCATAAGTGCGAGGCAGGAGCAGCATCCCCGATATGCACATTGATCTTCCGGTGGTGGGCTTCAAGAAAATGGCGCCGAGATGTCAATCTGAGAAACGCGCCACCCTCAGCGCCATTTTCTTGAAGCGCACTGCTGGGAGATCAATGGCTCCTGCCTCGTACTGCTGGAACACGCCCTCCTCTCAGCCCAGTGCCCTCAGCATCATCCCAATCCTGCTGCCGCTGGCTTCCTTTAGCGGTGACCCTGCTCCTGCCTACTGTGACCCTGCTTCACTGCCCCCCCGATAAGAAAAATTCCGACTATAAGACGGACCCCCTTTTTCATATTAAATTTTTTTTCACCAATATTCCTCCTCTAAATTTGAGGTGGATCTTGCGGTTCGATGCATCCTATAGTCTGAAAACTGAAAAATATTGTTTTTTTTGGTCACTATATTCTGGTACCCATAACTTTTTTATTTTTCTGCAGGCAAAGTTGTGAGAGGACTTGCTTGTTTGTAGGACAACCTTTTGATGTTTCTTATACAATATTTGGGTGCATTTGACTTTGATTATTTTTTAATTCATTTTTTGTTAGGAGGCATGAACAAAATCCAATAAATGTGAAAATAGTTTTACTTTTCATTAGCTATGACTGAATAATTTATATTACCTTTATGTCTTACATATTTTGCACAAGAAAATCACCTTAAAAAAAGTTTTTCTTGGTTTTCATATTGTGAGAACAATAACATCTCCACTTTTCTGAAACCATAGCTGTATTTTTCTGAATGCACAGATTGTTTTTTTTGCTCAAAAGGCAATACTTTTTACTTGCACTACTTTGGAAAACTTATGATTTTTTTTCACTTTTTATTCACAAAATTTGCCATATTTTTTATTGCACTCACTGTGCAAAAAATAAATAAGTTAGTTGTATAACTCGTCGGTTTCCACAAATGTGGCATTACCAAATATGTGTGTTTGTTTTTGTGTTTTTAGGGGGTGTCATTTTTTTTACAATTAATAAAATGCTTTATTATTAAAATGAAATGATAGGGTTAATTCTGCGCTGCCGGTAATCCAAAGGACGGAAGATAAGAATGATATCCAGGAATGCACTTTATTTGTCAACACGTTTCGAAGTTACAAACTTCTTCTTCAGGACACTATGGTTTGTCCTGATGAAGAAGTTTGTAACTTTGAAACGCATTGACAAATAAACCACATTCCTGGATTCCATTCTTATCTTCTGTCCTTGATTACCGGCAGCGCAGAATTAACCCTATCTTTCCATTTTAGTTGTTATCTCAGTTGTGGATCTGCAGCAGCCTTGAGCCTTTATTGTGGTTTGGTCTTCCCATTGTCTTATTGTTACCTGAGCCTTTTCTACCTAGTGCTTTATTAATTTAACTATATATATACGTACATGCATATATATTACTGGAACGCAATGACAAGATACTGTACTTAATATTTCTAATTTCCTGAAGGGTGGTCAAGTATCGAAGCTGAATATGAACAAATTTTATATCATAAGAAGCCTCATTCTTTTCTGCTATCTTCTGCCATCCATCCGTTCCATGCTTCGGGACTGTAGACTACCATCTACGTCAGGGCTTGAAGGAATCACTCAACCAGGAGACATGATGATTGGAGTTGTGCTGCCTATTCATATGGACAAGATTTATCAAAAATTGACTTTTAAAATGAGACCACCCAGAACTAATTGCACGATGTAAGTGAATATGATATTTTTATCCCTGATGTTTTTTATATTGTTCTTGAATGTTTTCAAATAAAGTTGCTGCCAATTGGTTACTGTATATGCTATCAAGTCACCTAAATTTCATTATTGGGTTTTTTGAACTTTTTGGCTCATCTGAGTGGGCAATTACTTGGACTTGGTCTGAAAGGCAAAAAAGAGGCTGGCTCCAAAATTGTCCTTGTTTTGATGCCACTCAGGCAAATTTATCATTACATGAAAGTCTTTGGGCACAAAAAGGCCAATTTTACATAGTAGGTTTAGTCCTATTAAATAAATGAACCTCTGAAGGATTGATTGATTTTCTTTTTTATTTAGTCTGTCAGTTTTTTATGTCCTATTTTGGAGCAGCTTAATGTAGGAGTACGTACCAAATACCCTACTTCTAGCGTTGTGTTACTTACTGAGATTCTTGCTGTAGTTTTTCTAAAACAGTTTTTTCAGTATCTGCAGGAGATTAGCACTGAAAGGACTGGAGAAACTGAAGCGATGTAGTCCTCAATATTCCCACAATAGAGAAACAAAATGTAGACTCTTATCCCCTTAACAACTCAGGAATTTTTCAATTTTGCACTTTTGTTTTTTCCTTTCCTTGTTCCAAAAGCCATAACCTTTTTGTATTTCCATTGACAAAGGCATATATAGGACTTGTTTTTATGGGATAAGTTATATTTTTCTATGGAATTATTCATTTTTCATATAATGTATTGAAAATGAGAAAATTTTGGGGAAAAATTGTACAAGAAAGAAATGCAGTTCCTTCATTGTTTTTTGCATTTTTGTTTTACAACAATCATTGCTAAGTTAAAATGATCGGGCAACTTTATTCTCTAGGTCAGTGTGATTATGGCGTCTAGTTTTTTCATTAATACCATTTTGGGGTATGACTGATGTCATGTTTGATTTTGTATTGTATTTTTACTAGAAGGGCGATAACCAAAAAGCAATTCTGGCATATTGATTTATTTTTTTCTTTTTGGCTTTTAAGGTATGGTTTTAACAATCTTATATTTTGATAAATCACACTTTTTTGACAGGAACATTCCAAATGTAGGTTTTTTTTTCAAATGTTTTACAATTCTTTATTTTTAATTGGATTTTTTTGAGGGGTGATTTTAATTTTTATATATTTTTTAAAATTGTTTTATTTTTCATGTATTTATTTAGTCCCCTTAGGGGACTTGAAATTACAATTGTTTGATTGCTTTAATTATATATTCCAATTCCGTAATATTGAAGTATACAGCAAAATCATATTATTCTTTTAAAGCTTAGCCTTCAGCAGGTCCCTGACTGTCATGGTAACCCATCAGTTTCTTGCAATCCTTGCAATGCATCCTCCAACACTGAAAGAATTTACAAGCTGCCATAAATTTGGCAGCAGTATTTAACTGGTTAGACTAGGTGATCAGAGTGCACTCAGGACTCAGTAGTTACAGGAAAATGCGGGCTAAGGTCACTAAGAGGTTAAAGTCATGTACCTAAAAAACAAAAAATGCGCCTGGTCACAAAAGGCAAAAAATAGCCAAACCAAAACTCATTAAAATTACAAAATTGCCCCAAAATGATTCCTTTTTAAGGGAAGATGTCTTCTGGTATTTGAATGTCTGCAGTGGTATCAGAAGAAGCAATGGTTTTTAACAAGCAGTTCAAAAATGGTCCCTTTTTGGGGAGCAAAAACAGATTTGGATTGTGGAAAGTGAAGAAGGAATGGCTTGGCTTTTTGAAGTCAACCTAGTCAACTAAAAATTATTCCTTTTTTGGGAGTAAACTCAAATTTTGCTAAATATTTAAAATATTATTTATATTTAATGTTAGTAAAACGCAGAGATAAACGATAGTGAACATAAATACAAACATACTTTCACGTGAATAGGCATACAGTTTGTCGTTAAGCTCTGATAATGAGCATCTACAATAGTTACTCAATATTAGCTCCATTAATAACATTTAAATTATATCGTCAGAGTCAAAGAGAGTCATCGCTTTTATTAATGGCAATGTTGAGATACAATATCTGCTGTATCACGATGGTGAAGTTTTCATCCACGAAGATCAGATCTTACCACTGTCGATATAAGAGAGAAGAGTGCTCCATTCAATCATGCCTAAAAGTCCAGGGATCGGGTACTGTCTCTGATGTGCCTTGATGGAGTGGTAGTATGTAATATAAGGACCTTACCTTGGATACCGATTCTTGTGAAGGAGCTCCAAATCTGAAATCTTGCCCTAATAAAAAGTCATTAACATGCCACTATATAAAAAATAATTGCCATCCTGACAGGTCATGTTTCTATCCAAAATAATTAAGGGGGACACATCAGGTGACAAAAACAGTAAGCAAATATGCAGCAATTTGAATTCCACAAATTTGATCCCACAAGGCCCAAAAATTCAATTCTCATAAAACGTATTTGGTATAAATTGAATGTGCAGTATTATTCTGTAAGGTCTCTGCAGACTCCAGAGCATAATACACATAAGTAAAACATGGTAAAAAAGACATTGGTCTAGTGTTCTTCTACGATCTGGTGGCTTCTTTCAGTCGGGTGCATCACTTTCTTGTACGGGTGCAGTATTTCCTCCAGCTCCTTGCATCCTTTATCTTGCTTTGCCCCTTGTCAACATGATGTTCATCACAACGTCATGACAACATGTGGCCTTGTCGGGATAAAAGATACCAGGAGCCAGAGGAAGTCTCTAAACTGGACAGAAGAGGCCACCAAACAGAAGAAGACAACAGAGCTAAAGTATGCTGTAGGTGAGGGTCATGTGTGTATAAATTGTTTATTTTCAACTTGATGGTCATTTTGATGTCTTTGCTTCAAGAAAATCACAAAAACCTTTGGATTTGAGAAAACTTTAATTTTTTTAGTAAAATACAAAACAAATCCAGTTTGCCTTGAATCGATTTTATTATATCTAGTCATGACATCATGAAAAATGTTACCCCTTAAAGAGAACCTATCATCAAATTTTTCATGTTGAGCAGAATACACAATGTGGCTTCAGAGTGGAATGAAAAGTTTTTGTTTTTTTAATTTATTTCCCTGTGATGGAGATATTAGCAGTTAAAGTATTTGACACCTAATGATTTAACTTTTGCTAAGTCCAAGTGGGTGTAATCAGAGAGCAACTTAAACAAGGAGAGGGAGTCCATGCCCCCAGGTATGTATATATATATATATATATCTCAAGGCTCTGTCCTAGAACCTCTACTCTTCTCCATTTATACCCTTGGTCTGGGACAATGCATAAAGTCCCATGGCTTCCAGTACCGTCTGTATGCTTTTGACACTAAAATCTACCTCTCTGGCCCAGATATCACCTCTCTGCTGTCCAGAATCCAGGTATGTCTTTCAGCCATATCCTCCTTCTTCTCCTCTTGCTTACTCAAGCTCAATGTGGACAAATCTGAACTCATTATCTTTCCCCCATCTCACATATCTTCCCCACCTGATCTAACTATCACAGTAAATGACATCACGCATTCCCCTGTACCGGCAATCCGCTGCCTCAGAATAACCCTTAACTCTGCCCTGTCCTTCAAACCCCATATCCAAACTCTTGCCACCTGCTGTTGCCTACAGCTCAAAAATAATTCCATAATCCATCCCTTTCTCAACCCTCAATCTACTAAACTGATTCTGCATGCCCCCATCATCTTCTGCCTCAACTACTGCAACATCCTCCTCTGTGACCTACCTGCTAATACTCTCGCACCTCTCCAGTCCTTCCTTAACTCTGCTGCCCCACTAGTTCATCTCTCTCCTCACTATTCTACTGCTACCCTCCTTTGTAAATCCCTTCAATGGCTTCCAGTTCCTCAGCGTATCCAGTTCAAACTTCTAACACTGACCTACAAAGCCATCCATAACCTTTCTCCTCCATTCACCTCCAAACTAATCTCCGGATATCTTCCCGAGACCTCCTTCTCTCCTCTACACTTATTCATTCCTCACCCAATCGTCTCCAAGATTTCTCCTGAATATTCCACTTTCTCTGGAATTCTGTACCCCAATACGTCCGATTAGCCACCACATTTGGATCCTTCAGACTAAACCTGAAAACCTTTCTCTTCAAGAAAGCTTACAACCTGCAATGACCTTGCTGCCTCCTTACCACCACCAGAGCAGCTGCCACCCCCCAACCTACTGTCTCCTTCACCATCAACTGTTAGAAAGTAAACCAGCAAGGGCAGGGTTCTATTCCCTCTGTACCAGTCTATCATTGTTAGTTTGTTTACTGTAAGTGAAATGTGTATTTTGTATGAAACCCTTTTCTCATGTACAGTACCATGGAATCAATGGTGCTATATAAATTAATAATATCTTGAGAGGTGGGTGCTTTTTAAGCTAATGATGTTGCTGTGCTTAGTCAGTTTTCAAGACATCCTAAGGTGCCAGTGAGGAAGATAAAATCCAAAAGTAGAGGCAGCAAAGATGTCAGTGAAGAAGGTGAAAGCAGCAATGATACCTGTTGGGAGAGGTGAGAGTTGAGGTGACGTGAATATACATTTTTTTACCTTTTCTCAGCCCTCAAAGTCAACCCAGCAAAAAGGTGGCAGGCTGAATTTTATTTGACTTGAATCAATTTACTCATTTCTATTTAAATCTTGCTTTGAGGCAAAAAAAACTTTGCTTTGTTCTGAGACACATTTTTAGCTACAGAATCTTCAAAATAAAAAGTATAGTAAACAATGTATCCCAAGATTTCCATAATTTAATTTTTTTGATTTCATGACAAGAATTTTTGTGTGATATCTCTAATTTTAGTTTTGTCTGTTTCTCTTCTGAAGGTTCTGCTTGGATTGTTATCAACATCTTCAGACTCTAATATTCACAGTAGATGAGATCAATCAACATTCCAAGATTCACCCCAATATGTCTCTAGGGTTCCAGGTATATGACACATGTAATGTCCCTCACTATGAAGTACAGGGAGCTCTTCAGTTTCTTTCTGAATCCAGCACTGCTGTGCCAAATTATCACTGTAATTTCAATTCCTCCATCGCATTAATAATTGGATCCTTGGTGTCATCAAATTCAATTATTTTGGCTAATGTCCTTGGAGTATACAAATATCCACAGGTAAGATAAAAAAAAAAATTCCTTTATTTGTTTTATAACCCAGTTATTTTCAAATGTATACAAATGTAAAAGAAAAATTAACTGTGTTCAAAATAAATAATTTTTATTTTATTGTTTCCATACTAAGTATGAATACTTGCACAGGGAAAATATTAACTTGTAAATGGCAGTTTACTAATACTAAACCAAATTAATTGAAATTTAGCTTTTCCTTTTTCAGCTACTTTTTAAACAAGGGTTTTATTTCTGTTTAAAAAAATGGAATTATGTATCTATATTTATTAGAGATGAGAAAATCTGCAAAGATGTAAATTTGACTAAATCAAAGAGAGAGCCCAAAATAAGAGAGCCCAAATGACCAGAGTTTTTTTTACAAAACAATATTACTTTATTTGAACATTTATTACATAATTAAAACATCATAGTGCTACACAGGGAGGACACTGCTGACTCCAATATTCTTTTAATCACAGTCAGACATGATTAGGGTGCATGTAAAATGTATATTTTATAGATAATTACCTCAGACCACTGCTTATCAATCCTATTTAGATTAAAGTGACAAGTGCATAGTGCAAAAAGAATTTTTGGTCAATTCCTTATTGAATCCATAAAATATCCGTCCAACATTAGTGCATAAGGGATATTTATATATTTATATAGCCGATATAAGCCTAACTAAAAAATAGAGTGGCCCTAAAGTGGTGAGCCCCCTCTGGGTACCTCTCTCTATACAACCCATATATATAAAGCCTTCTAACAGGTAATTGTCCGTACTTACATATAGGAGTGTAGGAGTAATGCCTGTGTCCTCGCGCCCCTATGCTAGTTTCGTCCTCGCTTCGTCGGGGGGCGTGTTTTAGGGTGAGCAGACAAAGATGTAAATTTATCAGATTGCTTGAATTTGGCTGGGAATTTCTCTTCATTTTGAAGCTATTCAATGTGAATTGAATGTTTGTTATTATGCTCATTAATATGCTCTGGATTCTGAGGAGATGCCCTCTGTATATTCTTTATGACATCCACCTGTTTCTTCCATTGCTGAGTAGGCATCTGTGTGTGATCTCGGCCTACATTGAGATGTCACAATGTGCTTTGCCCAAGGACTATTTAGCTCCGTGAGCAAAACAAGCCATAACATTGAAACATCATGCCGTAACAGCGACATAGTGGCATTACACCAAGCGCCATTAGATTACAGGCCTACTGGGCACCAGAAGCCCTGGCATAGTGTTAGAAGGCCAATGGGGAACATCGGAGTAATGAAGCAGATGCGGTAGAGGACCAAATGTTGGGTGTGGTGACTGGTTTGGTGAGTATTTGTCACAATTCCTCTCCTCAGTGTGTCATGGCTGAAGTAAGTGACAGCTCAGTCATCTAATTGGGTTCAGGGGTGTGCTGAGCTGTCGGTACTTTTGTTGACTGCTCAGCCATCCAATCTGAGACTTGGAGGTACTGAGCTTCTTGTAGGTGCTCCCTGTTTCTTAATAACTACATTGCCACTTAGCTGAGTTCTCAGTCACAGATTTCTGCCCATCAAAGCATTTGTTTGCTGGTGCTGATCGCCTCCTAATTATGTGCTCTGTGTTAAGGGGACGGTTGCAAACAACTTTACTATAATGGAACGCAACCGACCCCGGGGTCCGCGATGCAGCCTGTTGGACTGCGGCCGAACACCTTCCGGGTGAGAAGGTAAAACAACCAACTTAAATAACAATCCCCTCCGTGTTACAGCACACCGGAGTGGGAATAGAAATTCACACTATCTCCGTTAACTTCACGAGAGATGTGTGATAAATAAAGTATCTGTAGTCCTGTTGCTGCACAGGCACTACACAGTTGGCACTAGGATGAGGGTGTGACTCATGCCGGCGTATAAGTGCTCTCAGCTGGCGTGCTACCGGACTAAGGAGAATCTCTCCATGTGGCTTACAGGCGGTACCGGGAATGTGGCATCTGCAGACTGCTCAGGGTGTATGGCGACCCCTTAGTCGGAGCCAGACTGTCAGACGAAGCTACCTGCCTATTTCAACTAAAGCACCCGTGGAGCTCAAGCGACCAAGCATCCACACAACACCATCACTGCTCAATGATCAGAGCGTGCCTCCATGTTTGTGGGCGGGCTTTTTAAAGATTAAGCCCTGCCCACCGTCGCACCATTGGTGACATCACCCGTGACCAATCAGGCGGTGATAGGTCACCAGATCAGCTGACTCTCAAACCACCAATCACGGTCCGCCATATCACGGGCATGCTGAGTGCAGATAATACTTGACTTAGGCTGTAGCAGCCCTGTTTCCCTCCGCAACCTACAGTTCATGTTGCTAGGGATAAAGACCCAGGAAACAACTCGTCCATCTCATGCACCAGCTAGGCATTGGGACTGATGAAAATGCTGAGTAGCATCATCCCTGGCTGGATCAGAATGGAAGACCACTGAATCCCCTGATGGCTCTGAAACCATTTCAAATCCAGCAAACGCCCGACGCCTAACATTATCCCCGCTTCTAACGTACCCCTCCACTTGACGCTCATATTACTCAACAAGCAGGGGAGCATGAATGTGGTCCACCAGTTCCCAGGAATGATCCTCAGATCCATGGCCCCTCCAGTGTACGGGGTAACCTTGTTTTTCACGAACCATTTTAGACCCCATAATAGCCTGCACCTTGAGATTATCACCCCTGATGTGTGTAACAGGTTGGGGTTCAGCGAGTTTTGTCAGGCAAACTGGCTTGAGGAGAGACACATGAAAAGAGTTGTGACTCCTCAGGTTTCGTGGTAATTGTAAACGGTACATTACTGGGTTTACTTGGGCCAAAATTTTGAAAGGACGAATAAAGCGGGGGGCAAACTTAGCAGATTTCCCGCGTACTTTAGTGTTGCGAGCCGTGAGCCACACTTTGTCGCCCGGATAGAATACGGGAGCAGGACGACGAAGAGTGTCAGCCGACTCACTACTGTTAAAGGGACGATTGCAAACAACTTTATTATAAAGGAACGCAACCGACCCCGGGGTCCCCGATGCAGCCTGGTGGACTGCGGCCGAACATCTTCCGGGTGAGAAGGTAAAACAACCAACTTAAATATCAATCCCCTCCATGTTACAGCACACCGGAGCGGGAATAGGAATTCGCACTATCTTCGTTAACTTCACGAGAGATGTGTGATAAATAAAGTATCTGTAGTCCTGTTGCTGCACAGGGACTACACAGTTGGCACTAGGATGCGTGTGTGACTCACGCCGGCGTATAAGTGCTCTCAGCCGGTGTGCTACCGGACTGAGGAGAAACTCTCTACGAGGCTTACAGGCGGTACCAGGAATACGGCATCTGCAGACTGCTCAGGGTGTATGGCGACCCCTTAGTCGGAGCCAGACTGTCAGACGAAGCTACCTGCCTATTTCCACTAAACCAGCCTATTTCAACTAAAGCACCCGTGGAGCTCAAACGACCAAGCATCCACACAACACCATCACTGCTCAATGATCAGAGCGCGCCGCCATGTTTGTGTGCGGGCTTTTTAAAGATTAAGCCCTGCCCACCGTCGCACCATTGGAGACGTCACCCGCGACCAAACAGGCGGTGCCAGGTCACCGGATCAGCTGACTCCAAAACCACCAATCATGGTCCGCCATGTCACGGGCATGCTCAGTGCAGAGAATCCTGGACTTAGGCTGTAGCAGCCCTGTTTCCCTCCGCAACCTACGCTTCATGTTGCTAGCGATAAAGACCCAGGAAACAAGTCGTCCATCTCGTGCACCAGCTAGGCATTGGGACTGATGAAAATGCTGAGCAGCATCATCTCTGGCTGGACTAGCATGGGAGTCCACAGAATCCCTTGATGGCTCTGAACCCAAATCCAGCAAATGCCTAACACTGTTTATTGATCTATTGCTGCCTGACTTTGGACCTCGTTCTGACCATCCATTTTCTCTACCCCTTTGCTCTGATCCACTATTTTCCTGTTATTCTGACCTTATATCGTGACCTGACATTGCCTTTGTCTTTTCCCTATTGCTTACTACGTGCTCTCTTGGTATCTGACCCCAGAACATTTGACCCCCCTGCCTCATGGCTTGTTTGTGAGCAGACACTAATGTTACAGCATTGTTTTTTATATCCTTTCTCTGATCCTCTATTTTTCAGAAAAATGCTGGCCAGCTGGCCAACATTTTGATGAATTTGCACTTAATAGTGGAGTTTGGAAAACACTGATATAGAACCAGTGACCATATGATCACTGGATCAAGTCCCCTAGTTGCGGTAAAATATACTGTAAACATTTAAAAAAATATATAGCGAATCAACATAAAAATGTGACATACTCTTTTTCCTTAATTTAAAAATAAGTAAATAAAGAAATAAGAAATAGACATATATGTTATCTCCACATTCATAAAAGTTTGATTTGTAAAAATAAAACTTTTTTAACTCATAAGTTAAACTCTGGAGTTGACCATATTGATGTACATAAAATTTGGATCGAATGTTTAGTATTTTTCTTGCTATGAACATGTTCACACTAACACCAGAGAAACACTGCACCTACACCAAACTGGTCCCTGTACATACTAGAAAGGTTCTAGATGCACAACTAAAAAACATCAGCTTGGACCTGGGTCCCTAAAATACTGTTGAGGAGTTTCTTGTACCTCTTGAGGAACCATAGGGGAGGCAGCAATACACTACTAACATGGGGAAAGAAAAGTGTGAGGAGAAACATGAGAACCCAAGTTGAGAAGCCGAAACACATTCAAATAAGGTAGAAGGGTGAAGGTTAAGGAGTACCAAAAATAAAAGCAACAAGAAAGACCTTCCAAGAACCTAACAGTGTGAAAAGGAAAAGGTGCTGGGATGGAATGTAAACAGACTCACTGCAAGAATACAACTGGAGTTTACCAAGCAAGGTAAACCCCTATGATCAAAAGCTGGAGCTCCTAAGTATATGTCCACCAGGAAATATAGCCAGCAAGGAAGTGCAGAGAAGGGATATTATATAAAGACCCACCCAGAATGTGATAGGGCAAACAAAAATTTGAAAATGAAAAACACCTAAAATCGAGCAAATCAAGAAGGGAGAATGAGGACAAAGGTATAATCAGCATTTTGACAGGCAAGTAAAAGAGCCATAGCTCACAAGGCAGAAGAACCAGCCATCAAGCAACAGGTCACCAGATCGGAATCCCCAAAAAAAGCCATGACACACTGAACTCTGAAAATCAATCAGTTTAAAATTCACATTGCGTGAATTGCCAAAAATAGGTTCCACTATTTTACACATTACAGAAGATTACATCAGCCAGAGAAAACTCACATGACCTTGGATAAAGCCTGGAAAGCTTCCCCATAATACTTTGTTGCTATCAAATCACATGTTATAGATTAGCCAATAAGCAGGGAAAGGACTGTCATGACTTGTTAAAAATGCTGAGGCAGGAAATAAAGCAGGCAGTTTGAGGAAATCTGTCTATTGAGAGGACATCAGAACTCACAACCTTGCAATAGAAATACGAAGACAAAGATATAAAACAGTGAACAAATTTTACAGAAAGTGTGTGCTGTAAACCAGCTGCAGTGAAAAAGATTTGTGTAGTCTATGAAGGAAAGAGAATAATTCAGAGTTTGAAGAGAGAAGGAATTAAAGAATTGCTGTCCGGGAAAATAATGGAAAACACTCGGTCCAAAGTTATTCAATAGGGCAGTGAAAATGTACGATTTTTGTTCACGGACATGCATTACATTCTTAACCAAATCAGATGATGCTAGGCCATTCTAGTCGATGACTGCACAAAAAAAATAGATGTCATACTGAGGTACAGTATAACATCCATTTTTAATGGATACTTTGCAGTTCTGTAAAATAGTAAACTGTAAATGTTAATAGCTACTACTATAGTAAAAAAAACAACAGATTTCATAAGGATGACAAGTGAGAAACAATTGTCCCACTATTCTGGATGAAACGCTATATGATTTTTTTATACGCTAATTGTGAACTTACCCTTTCACTGGCACACAATAACACACAATTGTTGAATTCAGAATTTGTTTTTGCTGCACAATTAGCAATTAGGTGTTTGATACTGACTGTCTTGCAGTTAAAAAAAATACAGCTATTAACTTTATTACGACACTATTTCACAGATCAATCATTCACGCTAATGTTCCATCACCTGATGATGCCAATTATTCTGTGAAACATGTTGGGTGGACATGTGCTGTGTGTTTGATATTTTATATATCCAGAATTAGTCTGCTCACTACATACTGATGGTATTTCAGGGTACTATCTTATAATATATGAATATAAGCACTTGCTACTTAGAATATATTTAATAATTGGCAAATATGGACTATTTTAAATCATTGCACTAGTTAAAATGAATTGATTTTAACAAGAAGGATTAAAGGTTAAGTTTTTTTTATCCTGTTAGAAAAGGGCTTATATTTAGTTGGGCATAGTCCTTTTAGAGTTAATTGTTCAATAATGTCATCCCCTATATTTATACTGGAAAAATATGCAAAATGCAACAAAAGACGGAGGAAGAACTGCAAATTGTACATGTTCATCATTGAACATGTTAGCATGTATTTGTTGGGTACCCTTAAGGTCATTGTTATATCCTGCAGGATATAAAGAAGTCAATTGGAAGGGGAGGAGAGGGAACAGCCACAGGTCAGTGTAGAGACGAACATTTAATTGGCACAGGCAGGGAACAAAGCTTACAGTCAGAGTATAGAAACTAAGAGTAAAAGAACTTTAAAAAATAACTTTTATTCTTATATTTTTAAAACCTGTCAATAATATACCCACTTTCAAAAACATCAAGATAAAAAGGTGTATATAATGATAGGTGTAACAAGGACCAAAAAAGGGCTTTCAATCCCTAATGAGCCCTACAAACCTGTTTTCCTACCTAACCATGGAGGCTGGCACCCTTATGTTATGACATGGCAACCCCGCTCAGCGATGATTGTCCCTTGACACCCTATTACACACCTACAGTATACTAGATATTAGAAAGCACAGATTGTATGTACACCAAAATACCAAGGTATATTAATTGAAATTCCACTAAATGATGAAAAAATAAAAGTTTTTAGTTTATAAAGGTAACAAATGCTCAGGACAATTCCACACAGGATATTACTATATCATAGAGAAGAAACATGTGTCCATCAAACACATGATGGATAGAGCTATATACAGTAGAATCCAAGGAATATTATTAAATTCTATACTTGGCTTAGTCTAAAGTCATTATTTATACTTATTCCATGTCACAGCATGTTTCCCCCCTGTTTTTGGGGTTTATCAGAGGATCTATCTGAATATGGATAGAAGGAGTGCTGACAATGAAACGTCTGACTCCTTATCACCACAGAACCAGGAGAATAATTCACATGCAGCTAGCTGGGGGTGGCCAACATATTAATAATTCAGATTGTGTGGTCGCTTCCACTTGCACTTGTAATGCATAATGAGCTCCAATTGTTAAGTTGAGTGCTTTGGAATGAAAATGTGCTCCATTGCCGTCACCTCTGCCGGAAGTGACATTGACATTACAAGATGAAGCGCAGAAATGCATCCCACAGGCAAAATACCAGATTAGTAAAGCGCAAGTTTGCATTTCAGTCCACAGATATTACACTACAATTGGTTCATTATAAGAGTAATCAAAATTCTCCTGATAGGGCATAAAATGGCAGCAAAGGTATATGTCCATCGCCATATTTCTGTAAACATGCAAGGGATATGTATAAAGGGGCATCCCAAGGACAGCTTTTAGGAACATTAATGTCTCTCTTTTTGATAACAATACTCCTAAATTTAAGGAACGCAATTTCTCTTTTTTCTTAACAATATCCCTTATAAAAGAAAATTCCTCACCCAATTGAGAGTCTTTAAATGTATGATAATTAAATCATTCCAAATTGGTGATCCATATAGCAACAAGTGGTCACAAGGACCTATACATAAATAATGTTGGCCCTATACTCAGGGTAATAAAAATATCTGAGGGTCAGATGAAGCTAATGAAACGGACCTGTTCATGGATCCCTGTTGGGTTGAGGGACTCCAGCCAGAAAATCCATCTAGTTTTTTGTTGGAATATTCTATTATCTCAATCTCCCTGTCTAACAGATGATGGGACGACCTCGATGACACAAAATGAGATGGAATCAATGTTTCTAATTAATATGGTGTGCTAGAGGATTATCCCTCTTATTTCTAATCTAACATAAATGTTTCCCAAAATGAACACGTAATTGGCGTTTGGTTTTTCCTCACATAATCCATGGGACACATACAGGATACTCAGGATACACACGTACAGGACCCATGATACACTACGCCCAAAGTCTTACAATTGGTGAAGTGTTTATTCCTGTATGTTCTGCTTGTCAAAAAGCTCTTAAGCATCCCTGAGGGGGACATGTGTCAACAGAAGCTACAGTGCCTGCATCTAAATGTCCTCACAATCTGTTATCTAGCCAGGTCACCCCTATTTTTGATAAAGTAAAATGACTATGTACCCTGTGGTGCTTAATGGATTTTCCTCTTCTAAATAGATCAGAGTGTACAAGGGAAATGAAATTGCAGATATCCGGGTCAGCCCTCAAAACTCTACAGTGTCTTCTGAAGATATCCATAATCTTGGTGGTCTGATCGTCATATGTCCATATCACTCTTGTGACTGATTCCGATCCGGGCTTTGGCTTGGGGGTCAGCAATGATGGTCTATTCCTTCCTATAGCATGCCTGCAGGCCAATCAGACATCTTACCCTGGAAAGCCTCTATTGATTAACCTTTTTCTTTAAATCAGTGGCCTGTGTATGAAAATATGTTAATAAGGAGCAGTTTTTCTGTAATCTTAAAAACTATCCCTTGGGGATTCTTTTCTTTAGGGGGGTAGGGTAGTGGCTCTCCCACCTCAATAGACTATTCTTTGCTTTGGGCTTCTGGTAAAATTGATATCCTTAGAGAGTCATTTTCTTCCGTAGAGATGGTGACATCAAGGACAGCAATCTTGTCCCCCTGATTTCATGTGTAATAGAGAGACCTATATCATTCAAATTAAGATGTCAGATAAAGGACTGAAATTATACCCGATCCCCATACCAGAGGACATGGATGTCATTGATGCGGCGACCCCAAAATAATACCTGAGCTAATACCTGAGGGCAACAAGTGACATCCCCGTCCCTAAAAGCTACACTGTCCTCCCACAAGCCCAGATGTAAGTTGGTATAGGTGGTGGCACAGAGGCTCCACATTGCCGTACCCATGAGCTTGTGGTAATATTTACCATTGAAGAAAAAGAAGTTGTGATTTAGTACAAATTTCATTAGCTCCAACATGAAATTATTGTGGGGTATCAAATACATACCTCTAGAGTTAAGAGAGTATCTTACCACTGCAAGACCTGAGGTATGATGAATAATTCTATAGAGAGACTCTACATCAATGGAAGCCAAGATAGTCACTGGTTCGATTGTAATGCCCTCTAGTTTAATAAGGAAATCAGTAGTGTGCCTCAAGTAGGATGGAAGAGCCATGACAAATGATCGCAGTAACTGATCCAAGGATATACTAGAGCTTTGACACAGGGCATCAATCCCTGATATTATGGGTCATCCTTTGAGGGGGCTGAGGCCCTTGTAAATTTTTGGGAGGGCATAAAATGTAGCCATCAATGGATACTTGGCAAGCAGAAAGTTAAACTCATTCTTAGAAATCAGACCTGCATATGTGGCCTTCTGTAAGATATGAGGTAATTCCGAGGAATATTCAGTGGTAGGATCTCTATGGAGGATCTCGTAAGTGCTATTGTCTGATAAAATAACAAGACTCATATTTGCATGATTATCATTGTCCTTGTGTACCTTGTTGCCCCCTTTATCTGATGACTTAATGACAATAAAGGTATTATCATTCAAGCCATTTAAAGCTCTCCTCTCCTGCATATGACAATTTGGGGTGGGTAAGTACAGATCTGCGATTCATTTTTCGTATCACCTCTGTTACTAATTTTGAGAAAATACCATTACTCTCAATATCTCCTAGAGACGGCATTTTCGTACTTCTTGGTCCGAAAAAGGACCTTCCCGCATAGCTTTTTGACCCTCCTTTGCAAACCCAGTTACAAGTCTCAAATCAAACAATTTTTACAGTTAGAGTAAAAATGAAGAAGACACTGATGATAACATAACATCACAGCAGGTGGATGAAAGTGAAATAACAGGGCCTTTGGTCATGCTGGTAGCATGGAAATGTGTATGCTGGGATGCTTATGAGATTACAGGAATATTGTTACCATTACGGAAATGGATGGTATTGTACAGCGATGCTTTTAGACTCTTGTTGTAAAAGAAAAATGGGGAAACGTTTTCCGTCATCCAAAGGGAAGACTAAATTGATGTATTACCAGGATAATCTTGAGTTACCTGCTTGCAAAGCTTTTAATGAGCAGACGCCTTTCAATGGCATAAAATATCAGGAGACAACACTGTGCTCACTGTAAACCCAATGCTCCCTGACTCTGCCAGCATTAGAACTACAAGTAGATGAGGTTGCAACAGCAGCAACAGTACATTTGATATAACGGACCAGATGTTTTATCTGCCATTGTTCCAATCTGACGCACATCAATAAAAAGAGATGCAGTGGCTGAATAGCCAGGTTCAGTCGTAACTAGACTGTGTCTTTTCTCTGGTAGGTCACCTGACTCCTGATCCCGTGGACCTCTGGGGCACCAGTTTGGATCATTGGCAAAAACTTGCACAGTTTGCTGTGGGTCTAATGTCATATCCAGCCTCCAGTGTACTGTCAGAGAGGGTATTAAGCAAAGACCACCAGTTGATCAATCTGCAGAAGCGTCGCCCATGGCCAGTATGGCAAAGGCGCAAATTCTCAAACAGGATACAGGTCACTCAAATAGCAGTGACCTGTCATAAAGACACCAGAAGCAGGAGGAGCGTCCGGGGTATCAGCCGAAGATCATACCCACAGTAAATCTTATTGTACCAAAACCTCAAATGCTGATTGAAGAACAACCACCATGTAGATTTCTTTACTAAAGGTATCTATTTAATCTGTAAAACAGGGCCATTATGGCCATGCCATTACTTTAACATGCGAAATCGTGGTGAAATTTCCTCTTTATATACAACTGATACACAGATAACACATTTAATATTTTTTCTTTTATAGATCAGTTCATTGTCCAGTGTGTCTATACTCAGCAACAGAGTGATGTTTCCATCCTTCTTCAGAACTGTAGCCAATGATAATTTACAATGTGAAGGATTAACAAAACTAGTTTTGCATTTTGGCTGGATTTGGGTTGGATTATTGGCTACGGACAATGATTACGGCCAACAGGGGATTCTACCCATTAGAAAAGAGCTTATTAAATCTGGAGTGTGTGTGGCTTTCATGGAATACATTCGTTTAGGTCAATCAGATCGAAATGCTCCTAACATAGCCAAGGTTATTAAGAGGTCTACAGTAAAGGTGATCATTGTCTTTTCCCTTTGGGTTGATTTGGTTCTTATTGTTGATGAGATGTTGAAACAAGATGTCAAAGGAAAGATCTTTGTTGCCAATGCTGGTTGGGCAATGTCTTTCATTTTGCTTTCTACCAATTTTGGACAGATACTCTCAGGCACAATTGGATTAACTATCTACAATACAGTTATTCCAGGATATAATGAATTTCTCAATAAAATCCACCCATCTGAGTCTTTGGGTAATCAATGGGCAATATTGTTTTGGGAGAAGATATTCAACTGCCAATTTCCTAATGCTAATAGTTCGATAAGCCCTGTACAGTCATCTGTTAGAATATGCACTGGAGAAGAAGATTTTAACAACATCAAAGACAGCTTCAACTTCACCTCTAGTTTACAATTTTCATATACCATTCATGCTGCTGTTCAAGTTGCAGCTAAGTCCTTGCAAGACATGGGAAGTTGTAGTATGGGCTTGTCCCCTAGTGGAAATTGTCCAGATCTTTGGAACATCAAACAATGGCAGGTAAGCGTTGTCTTCTTTTTGAATTTTGCCATCATTCAATTGGGCAAAATTCGTAAGGGTTGTGAAAACCCCAATGAGATTTTTTTTTCCAGCACTAAATAGTTCAAACAGAAGTACTGTTGTATGAAATCAGAGGTGAAGTTAGGTTTTTCCAACTTGTCCAATTGTCTACATTATGAAATAGACCTGTACTGGCAAAAGAGTAGATCCAAAAAAAGTTGGTACCTTAATTAAAAAGCTTGACCATCGTTATGCATGTAAAAGTAGAAAGATCCAGCTACTTAACTGATGTAGTGTAGAAGATGGAGGGCATTGTTGAACAATTCAAAGAACTTTTAAAGAAAAGAGGTTAGGAAATGTGGGCAAAAGGAGGGTTGTTCAGTAGATCTTGGATGTACAGAAGGTGTATAAAGTGGATCTTAATTGGAGCTATTGCGCTAGTATACAGACTATAGCTAGAAATAAATTGTGTACATTTTTATACACAATTTATTTCAAAAAATATAATTGTTTACTTATATATAATATTGACTAGCTCACTGGTTAGAACAATACAGACAAACAAAAGAGAAGATTTAAAAAATTCTACTCATCGGTGAACGTATTATACAATTTAATACATTTAAATAAATAAATAAGTAGCAAACTGCAGCAGTAGTCTCCTTGCGGCTTGTGAGCAGCCACACTCCTCTGTCCAGAGAAAGTTTAAGCAGTGCAGCTTTGAATTTTTTTAGCCTCAGTACAGTTGTTGTTACTTACAAGGCCTCTCAAAAGGAAAACAGGTAAAGGACTAGTAATGCAAACTACATCCCACGCAATACCCTATAAGCCACTAGTCACATTCAGTGACCCATAGAAGCGCAAATAGGCATGAAACGGCGGTCGTCCAATAGGTTTATCTCTAACGCCCTTTCTTGCTGGTTTAATATGAAGCAATAAAAAAGAAGGTTTTACTTACCGGTGAGATCTGTCTATTTTTTCCACTTTTTTGGACTGTTTTTCATAAGACAAGACCCGGTGTATGTGGGAGAGATGTCAGCTCTGCAGGCTGGAGAGCGTATTAAGTGCAGCGGTGCTGGCTTTTTTCTACTGTGGACTATAAATTGCAAGCCACTAGTCGAAGAGTATACTAAGGCCAGGGTCATCCCACTGTTGATTCTTTCCTGCAAGAGAATTGGGCTGCTTATGCAAATTACACTCAGCTCAAACTCTGTCACGTGGATTTTTCCACTGTTTAGGCCCCTGATGTGCCGAAACAGTGGAAACCCCTAAACAAATGAGGCCATTTTGGAAAATAAATCCCTGAAGGAATGTATCTAGATGTGTGGTGAGCACCTTGAACCAACAGGTGCTTCACAGACGTTTATAAAGTAGAGCTGTGAAAATAAAAAATCTTTTATATTTTTTAGATACAGTATTTTAAATTTTTCCCAGAAAAATGTTCTTTAGCCTCAAATTTATTATTTTCACAAGGGTAACAAATGGACTCCAAAATTTGTTGTGCAATTTCTCCTGAGTAAGCCGATACCCCATATGTGGGGGAAAACTACTGTTTGGGTGCATGGCAGGGCTCGGATGTGAAGGAGCACCGTTTGACTTTTTGAATGCAAAAATGACTGTAATTGCATTTGGAGCACCCCTGATGTCCTGAACAGTGGAAACCAAAACAAGTGACCCCATTTTGGAAACTAGACTCCACAATTAATTTATCTAGATGTGTGGTGAACACCTTGAACCCCCAGGTGCTTCACAGAAGTTTAAAGTTGAGCTGTAAAAATAGAATAAAACATTACTCTTTGCAAGTCTGCTATTGTAGTGCCCGTATATTTTAGTGACTGTACAATTGTAGTTCCCATAAATTGTAGTGCCCATTATATTATGTGCATCTTGTGCTTCTGGAGACGTGCACCAGTAAAGTAAGAGAGTTCTGATCACTGCAGAAATATAAAACATGTGGACACTAAATGTGTTTTAGGCACACTGGGGCTCAGGAGTGAGAGGTACATTTGCATTCTGAAGTGCACAATTTGCTGATTTCCTTTTGGGGGGCGAGGAGCCAATTTGCTTTTCCAGAGGCTTCGTACTACCAGTAACGTGGAAGACCCCTATATTTCCATTGACAGATGACAGACCTGAGTGGGGACCAGCTTTTTTTGTGGATTGAGTTGAAGCTCTGATGCACTGATAAAGTGGCAGTGCATTATAAGAAAAAGCTAATAAGGCAGGTAATATAAAGTGTAAAGTGCACTGTTAAAGTGGCAGTGCATCATGTAAAACAGTAGTCACAAGAGATAGATAGTAGAAAAAGGTGAAGTAGATAGTGTACTTGTTAAAGTACCAAAGCATTGTAAAGTGACAGTGTATAGTACCAGAATAATGAATAAGTAAAGCCAATAAACATACCGCCGCAATCAGGGAAAAGTGGTGTCCGCACAGCCTGGTCCCAACGTGTATTTTGCCACCAGAGGGGCTTTAATGTTTATCAGTCCACACTGTACTTTAGTCTACTGACTCCTACTGGTGAGTTTACTACCCACATTCATAACACTGTGGACTATGTATATAGTATCTGTCTCTGTGGCATTGCCATTTTTTATTATTTTTTGTATTTATTTATATACTACTTGGTGCATACAAATTTTCCCTTATCCCTCTTTCGGACTAATTTTACTATTGACACATTCTTTTCTTCTGTATTTATTTTGTTATGTTTACACAATATAGTGTATTGTTCATATATTTATCCACCATCAGTTCTGTGATACTTACCATCTGTCCCCTGCCTTGTTTTTCAACCTGTTGTTTTTATCCTCCATTTGATTTTAATCTTATAATCAATTAATAAACAATTAACTTTTTTGAATATGTCATTGTTGTATAATCTTCTGTAGGTATACTCTATATTGCTAAAGTAGACTAAGAATAGGCTACCTTTTGTGTCTATGAGTACATCTTCTAATACCCTAGTACAAGACCCTCACATTATTACCTGCCATCTATACAAAAAAAACACATGCTCCATCCTCCCAACAATGGAAACCCCACAGCCGCCGCAAATATACAGCAGGAGCAGCTAAGCCACACATTTCCTGCTTGTTTTGTGTATTCTATGGTACATTTGCATTGCACTACTCCTTCTGTGGCTGTTAATGCTCTCACTACAGAGCCAGGCAACTCCTTACCTGTCCCTTTCATATTCTACAGTGTGCAGTTGCTGTCAGTTCATTATGTTCAATGGTTATGATATAAAGCTGGAGGAAAGCTTACACTGCACAGGATAACAAAACCAGAAAATCTGAAACTGATGCAAAAAGGAATAATTTTTGGATGATTTTTTAAAATAAAATCAAACAGTTGTGCTCAAAAGTTTACTTACCCCAGCAGAATTTTTCCTCTCTTGGCCTTGTTTCAGAGAATATGAATGATAACAAAAAATTATTTTCTCCACTCATGGTTATTGGTTGGGTGAAGCCTTTTATTGTCAAACTACTGGGCTTTCTCTTTTTAAATCTTAATGACAACCAAAAACATCCAAATGACCCTGATCAAAAGTTCACATAACCCAGTTCTTATTACCGTGTATTGCCCCCTCTAACATCAATGACGGCTTGAAGTCTTTTGTGGTAGTTGTGGATGAGGTTCATTATTTTCTCAGATGGTAAAGCTGCCCATTCTTCTTGGCAAAAAGCCTCCAGTTCCTGTAAATTTCTGAGCTGTCCAGCATGAACTGCGCGCTAGAGATCTCCCCAAAGTGGCTCAATGATATTGAGGTCAGGAGACTGAAATGGCCACTCCAGAACCTTCACTTTTTTCTTCTGTAGCCAGTGACAGGTCAACTTGGCCTTGTGTTTTGGATCGCTGTCATGTTGGAACGTCCAGGGGCGTCCCATGCGCAGCTTCCGTGCTGATGAGGGCAAATTTGCCTCCAGTATTTGCTGATAGCGTGCTGCATTAATCTTTCCTTCAACTTTTACCAAGTTTTCTGTGCCTCACACATCCCCAAAATATTAGGGATCCACCTCCGTGCTTTACTGTAGGGATGGTGTTCCTTTCATCATAGGCCTTGTTGACCTCTCTCCAAATGTAACTTTTATGGCTGTGGCCAAAAAGTTTAATTTTGGTCTAATTACTCCAAATGACCTTGTTCCCGAAGTTTTGAGACTTGTCTCTGTGCTGTTTGGCATATTGTAGGTGAGGTACTTTGTGGCATTTGCACAGTAATGGTTTTCTTCTGGCGACTCGACCATGCAGCTCATTTTTCTTCAAGAGCCTTCTTATTGTGCATCTTGAAACAGCCACACTACTAGTTTTCAGAGATTCCTGAATTTCAGCTGATGTTATTTGTGAGTTTTTCTTTCCATACCAAAGAATTTTCCTGGCAGTTGTCGCCGAAATTCTTGTTGGTCTACCTGATCGTAATTTTGTTTTTACAGAGCCCCTGATTTTCTATTTGTTAATCACAGTTTGAATGTTGCTGACTGGCATTATCAATTTCTTGGATATTTTTTTGTATCCCTTTCCTGTGTTATACAGTTCAACTACCTTTTCCTGTAGATTTTGACAATTATTTTGCTTTCCCCATGACTCACAATCCAGAAACATCAGTGGCTGGATGAAAGATGCAAGAGTCGGTTTGGATCCCAGAAACTCATTCAGCTTTTATGCTCACACACTGATTACAAGCAAACAGGTCACAGGTGAGGATGTTACCTTAAATACCGACCATTCAAACTCATTTGTGTGAAATTCTGTGCATGTTATCAGGCCAAAATCCAAAATCACCAGGGTATGTGAACTTTTGATCAGGGTCATTTGGATGTTTTTGGTTGTCATTAAAAAGAGAAAACACAGTAGTTTGACAATAAATGGCTTCACCTAACAATAACCATGAGTGGAGAAAATTTTTTTTTGATACCATTCATATTCTGTGAAACAAGGCCAAGAAAGGAAAAATTCTGCCGGGGTATGAAAACCTTTCAGAACAACTGTAGCTGATTCACTTACAAAACAGCAGACCTATTGCTGTTGCAAAAAGGGATAATTCATAGCTAACTTTTTAAAAAAGCCATTGCTTCGTCATTGTCCAAAAAGCAAACCTGATGCTGTTCTTAAGAAAGGGATCATTTTTGCAAGGCTTGTTAAAAATCTGTTGATTCTTCATTTGTCTTCATAGCTGTTACAATTTTCTGAAAAGGAAAACCATTTTTTACCATTTACATTTCAAAAAACATAAAAAGTCTGTCCATATAGTGTATCAATAAACATGCTCTTGGTTACCACCGTTTACCATCCATTTACAAATAGCCATACATGCTAATAGAGCTTTAACAATACTAAGACTGTGTTTGCATTGAAGAGATGGGTTGGACACGATTTTTGGAGACTTTAGAAAGTTACATACAGCTTATAAGAGCAATAGGAGGTTTTGGATCACTTTCAATTCACTGTAAATTCAGTCATGTCTATCGATCTTGTGATTTTCATAATTCCATGACTTTTCCTCATTGGTGTTGTAATGTAATGTATGTGTTAAGGGGATGGTTGCAAACAAATTTATTAATAATGGAAAGCAACCGAACCCGGGGTCCGCAATGCAGCCTGGAGGACTGCGGCCGAACACCTTCCGGGTAAGAAGGTAAAACAACCAACTGAAATAACAATCCCTTCCGTGTTACTGCACACCGGAACTGGAATAGGGATTCACAATATCTCCGTTAACTGCACGAGAGATGTGCGACAAATAATGTATCCATAGCCCTATTTACTGCACAGGGACTACGCAGCAGGCTCTAGGATGCGTGTGTGATTCACACCGGCGTATACGTGCTCCCGGCCGGCATGCTACCGGAATGAGGAGTATCTCTCCACGTGGCTAACAGGTGGTGCCGGGAATATGGAGTCTGCAGTCTGCTCGGGGTGTATAGCGACCCCCTTGTCGGAGCCAGACTGTCAGACGAAGCTACCTGCCTCCCTCCATCTAAGGCTGCCTATCCCCCGCTAAACCTGCCTGTCAGAAGCTATTAAAAGCAATAGCACATGTGGAGCCCAAATGACCAAGCATCCACACAATAACACCATCACAGCTCAATGATCAGAGCGCGCCGCCATGTTTGTGGGCGGGCTATTTAAAGATTAAGCCCTGTACACCCTCGCATTATTGGTGACGTCACCCGGGACCAATCAGGCGGTGCCAGGTCACCGGATCAGCTGACTCCCAAACCACCTATCACGGTCCGCCATGTCACGGGTAGTGTTGAGCCACCCCTGTAGTGTTCGAGTTCGGTTCGGTTCGTCGAACACCCGTGTGTTCGCCGAACTGTTCGTCGAACACCTTCGAACACCGTTAAAACCAATGGCAGGCAAACAAAAACACATAGAAACGCATAGAAAACACCTTCAAAGGTGTCCAAAAGCTGACAAACTGCTCAGAAGACATAACTAACACATGGAAAAGTGACAAGTACATATAGTAATGCGAAAAGAAAAGAGGTGGAGGAGTAAAAGGAGGGGGAGACACAGACATAGGCATGTCATGCCCTTCTAAAATCCAAAAAGTGAGAAGCCGACACGGCCAGTCCGTTCCTGCCCGTGCCATCTCCGTGTCGCTGGGTTTGTGCCAGAGCCGCGGTGGACCCTGACGGCCAGCCCCCCTCTCCCAATACTGGTGCCTGTCTGCTGGTGGGTCGAGCCCCCCAGCGGTGGGGGGGGAGTAACATCTGCAGAAGAAAGACCATCTTCCAGCCAAACTAAGATGTCGACTTCTTTTCGTGGACAATGTGATACGATCCCTTTCTTACGGACACGCCCATCGCTACAAATTCCAGATGAGGCACAAAAACAGCAGGTGCTTCAACGGATATCAAGTGTTCCTTCACGTGGGCTCTCCTCCACCTCAATTTCAACATCACAAATACTCCAGTCCTCAGAGGTGTCACCCCAATCGCACTTGCTTCCTCACAGCTCCGAAGTCTCCAGCTGCCCGTCTGAGTATGGGGTAACACAGATGGTTGAGTCTGCAGAGCTGTTTACTCATACTATAGCCTGGGAAACTGAGGTCTGCTCCAGAGCTTCTGTTAATCCAGACGAGGAAATGATCTGCACTGATGCCCAGAATCTTTATAAGTCGGATCCAGCACCAGATGAAGAAGGTTCTGAGCATAATGAAGACCCTCTTTCCCAAACTGTAACTACTGTTAGTGGAGACAATGATGAAGACGATGATGAGACTCAAATACCTGATTGGAGCGACAACTTGACTTTTCGGTCAGGGCAGGAAGAGGTTGGCTCTGAGGACGACGGGTGTGATAACACACAGGGTGATGATGACGAGGTTGGAGATCCCACTTACTGTCAACCCACAGTCAGCCAGTCGATGAGGTCAGCGGAGGAGGTGGAGGAGGATGTGACTAGCCCGGGGGATGGGGATGACTCGGTACCCGGGCCTTTGCCTGGCCTTGTGGATGTCGCGGTGGTCGGCTCCCTTGCCCGTACCCTGGGGTCACTCTTTAAAAGGGTGGATAATTGTTCATTTTATAAGAGTTCGTGACGCCACCAGTGGTATCTGGTGAGAAACACCAGCGCTGCAGCTGTCCACTGAGGCCGGTGATAAGGCAGCTCTATGGTATAGCTCCCCACAGGTGGAGCTAGGTCTCAGGGCAGTGTATGCAGGGGGAATGCAGGACAGGCGAGACCCAGCTGGGTCAGAGCAAGAACGGGAACGGACACGGTAGTCACTTCAGTACCTTTTACTGGAGGAAATTCAGGCACATCCCAGAGCACTGAAGGGTGAAGGGTGCATATCAAGATCCTCCCCAATGAGCGGGTGTAGGGACTCCTGTTTCTTGTCTCTGCGCAGTAAGTTTCTGACCTGCCTGGAGCTAGGCCTAACTTTGTCTCTGTCCTGCGCTGGCTGACCTTGTGGTAGGGCCTTCTCTTGGAGTTCACGCTCCCAGTATGCGGGGCCTAAGCGTCTACTGGCTCTGTTACGTATCAGCACCTTAGCAATTCTGGGACTTGTAGTTCTCCAGGGATTAGGGTTATGCCTTACTGGGTCATAGAGATCCAGGTAAGCTCGGATCCGGTGTCCGGTAAATGCTTCGGGGTGAGCTGGTTAAGCTCCTCTGCCCCTTATGTACTAACTCGCCACTCGCCTTCGGCCTACTCGGGCCCTCACTAGGCTACACACACTAACTTCAGCTTGCCGCGCTTCACCGATCTTATGGCGCCGGCACACCTTAAGCTCTATCTGGGCTCCCTGAATCTAGCTAGCAGGAGCCTCGTGCTCCACTGATGAACTATTAACTGAGTTCTCTAGACTAGACTGAGCTCCACTGCTGACTGACCTCTCTAAGGCTTTTCTACTGCAGGATCTCTTCAGAGGAGCTGAACTGCCTAGCTCCACATTCCCTATTTATATCCCTAACGGGCTCCCTCTGCTGGTCTGAGGTGGAAGGTGGAGATGTGTGAATGTTTATGGGGGCCTCTTGTGGAGGATTCCATCAATACACTCACAGGGGCGTCACAGATGCTATTGACGACGAGGTTAGGTTGCGCCTTCCTGGACAGAAACAGAGTACTGGAAGCACGTCAACAACTGCATCCTCAACCACAACTCTTCCTCTGACCACAAGTCGTAGTGGCTCTTCTGGTCGCATGGGCTCTAAGCCTTGCATAGCCTGGGCATTTATTCAGATCGATAAGGATGACCCAACTCGTGTTATCTGTAATATTTGTCACCAAAAGCTAAGTAGAGGCCAAAAAATCCATAGTTTGAGTACTTCATGCATGTACCGTCACATGGATATGAAGCATAAGTTGCAGTGGGAAGCTCACTGTGCTACAATGCGGCCTAGCAGGCTGGGCCAACCACCGTCTGCCCCATCTTGTGCATCCACGGCCTCTTCATCCTCTGTGACAGGGGGGACAGCAGTCACACATGTTTTTGGATGTAGACCTGCCACCTCTTTACCTGCAACAGCCAGTGTTGGCAGGTCGTCAGTTCATTGGGAAGTGGAAACACCTGCTGGTGTTGAGTGCTCTCCGACTTCGAGAGCACCACTTTTGGATCAAGGCAACCTAACATGTCCGCCTGCATCTTCCTCACAGACCGGCAGTTTGCCGGGGACACCCTACTCAACCCCGTCTAAGCACAACAGCCAGCCCTCGGTCCCTCAGATGTGGAAAAGTAAAAGACCATTTCCTCCTAGCCATGAGAAAGCTAAGAGGTTGAATTTCACCATCTGCAAGCTGTTGGCTACAGAAATAATGCCTTTCAGCCTGGAGGACACAGTGGATTTTCGAGACCTTATGTACGTCGCAGTGCCCCAGTACCAGATGCCCAGTCGGCACTACTTCTCAAAGAAAGGTGTGCCTGCGCTCCACCAGCATGTCGCACACAACATCACCGCTTCTTTGAGAAACTCTGTGTCTGACAGGGTGCATTTCACCACAGACACTTGGACGAGTAGGCATGGACAGGGCGTTACATGTCGCTGACTGGGCACTGGGTAACTATGGTGACAGCAGGACAAGGGGCTGCTGTCCAAGTCTTACCATCCCCACGAGTTGTGCGTCAATCCTCTTTATCTCGAAGTTCCTCCACTGCTTCTGCCTCCTCAACCTCCTCTCGGTCCTCCACCTGCACCCAAAGCCTGTCTAGTAATTCCACCTGCTTTCTAACTGCGCAGAAGGAATCCTGCACACCTCCTTACTAGCATCAACAATTTAACCCTTTTATAGCTAGATTGGCGCATCTGGGGGAAGAAAAGACTAACCCTGAGCACCAAATCATGCCAACTCATGTTACATATAATAGATTTGAGAAACACAGAGTTGTTTTATAAGCATAAAACATTCAAATTTTATTACAACATTTAAAATTACACATAAAGTACAATATCAAGTGACAGTATATAGATGGTGGCCAAGAAAAATATTCACTGGAGAAGACAACCAACAACAGAGGTCCCCATGGTCCCAGAAAATTCATACAGCAGAATAATATATATACTGAAACCAATAGTGGTATATATCGGAGCACAATTGTAGGTGTGTTTCCGAGTAAAATAATTATTGCTGAAGAAAAGGATTTTCAGAGGGACAGGTCCTATGCGTTAGGCAGCCTTACCCAGTGAAGATCAATCACAAGCCAGTGATAATGGCCACAAAATGGCAAACCCCCAGAATACAGGTGGTGGCCAAGAAAATTGTACACTGAAAAAGATGGCCAACAGTAGAGGTCCTCATGATCCCAGAATATATGCAGTGAGTTAATCAAGTAATAAGAATAAAGTAATTACTATTAAAGAGAGGGATAGCCATAAGGACAGATATAAACATTAGGTCATCTTACCCAGCGAAAAGCCAAACACTGGCTAATAGTAATAGCCGCGCTGTAACAAGCACCTCCTTACTATCCTGGCAGCAGGGCTCAACGGCATCAGTGTTTACTTTGAATTGCCTGGGAAATGTGAGTCACACAGCTAAGGAGTTGTGGTCAGCTCTGGAGACCCAGTTTCATGAATGGTTGTCTCTACTGGACCTGCAACAAGGGAAGGCCGTGTGCGACAATGCTGCAAACCTGGGTGCGGCCCTTCGCCGGGGCAATGTCACACACGTGCCTTTTATGGCTCACGTGTTGAACCTGGTTGTCCATAAATTTTTAGCCCACTATCCCGGACTAGATGGCCTTCTGCAGAGGGCACGGTCGCTGTGTGCTCACTTCCGCCGTTCGCATCCCACAGCTCAACGACTTACATCTCTATAGAAGTCATTGGGCCTGCCAGTTCACCGGCTGAAATGCGATGTGCCGATACGGTAGAATTCAACTCTGCACATGTTGCAGCGACTGTGGCAGCACCGACAAGCCCTGGTGCAATACGTTCTGACGTATAGCCTGGGCCAACGAGATCCAGAGGTGGGGCAAATCACGCTGCAGGAGTGGTCTCAGATCAGGGACCTATGAAGTTGATGCGCCCCCTGGGCCGTGGGGTACCCTGAGCCGGGCCGTTAGACGCTGGGGGTTGTAGTCACTGTGGCGGTGACCCGGTCAGTGACCCAGGGCGGTCAATCCAAGGGTAATTTGTATATATGGATTTTATAATGTCCGACTACGCCACCTGTGGAGTGCGGCCAAAGGGGCGGCCACTGCGGAACAGTCCTCTGAAGCTTGTGGTTTTGCAGCAATGGTATTATTACTCACCACAGGAAGAGTGTAGCTTCAGGGCAGTGTGGGTGGATGATGGTGGTTGTAGTGCAGGGAGTCAGTAATGAACACAGAGTCTGTGTGATGCAGTCCCAAGATCTTTACTCACAGTTGCTGCAGTCCAGATTACAGGTAGCAGAGCAATCTCAACGGTCATGCTGTGCGTACTCAGTGAGGGGCTCAGTCCACCCCCAGATATATAGTTATATAGTTAGTAAAGCCGAATAAAGACTTGCGTCCATCAAGTTCGACCTGTAAGTTATGTAGTTGCTAAAGTTGATCCAGAGGAGGGCAAAAACCCCAAATGATTTGGCCAATCTTCACCTGATGAAAAATTCCCTCCCGACTCTGAAACCAGCAGTCAGAATAAGTCCCTGTATCAACTTACTATTTTATTCTATTTTTAAGTATATGCTGAAATCTGCCTGGTATCTAGAAATGCATTCAGTCCCCGCTTGAACTGGTTTAGTGAATCTGACATTACCGTCTCCTCACTCAGTGAATTCCATATTTTCACTGCTCTTACCGTAAAGAACCCCTTCCTGTGCTGGTGCTGGAACGGAGCTACGGAGTACTTAGCAGGACCCCCTTCAGTGTGTCCTTTCTCTTGCCTTCTCCCTGCACCTCACACCCAGTGACACTTCTATCCGGTATCCTCGGGCCTTGGCGGGCAACTTGTGTTCCGTCCCCTGGGTCCTATGTGGCTTCCTTCTTAGCGAGACTGGTGTGGACTTTGACCTGCAATACATGAAATGCTGCAGCCTCCGGTTTCTAGTTGAGCCTTGCTGTTTCTCCGCTAGTTGAGGGACCGTTTCCCCTTATCTGGCCTGACTCCTCTACCTCCTGGTAGCAGCGGGAGTACGGGTGGCCTTCTGCATGGCCCGTAGCCCTAGGGTCCCTTCGGTTCCTGGAGCCTTCCTGCTCCCACTCCTCTCTTCTCTCCTTCAGTCCTGGGCCTCCCAGGCTAGGCCCGCCTCCGGAGCAGAGCTCATGCCGAGCCTCTGCTCCTGTCACATTTCCTCCTCTGACTAGCTTGCTCTTTCTAAGATGGCTTCCTATTTATACTCTCCCTGTCATGTGCTCCCCTAAGCTGCTCCCCTAAGCACCCACTACAGAGGACCCTCCCACCAGCTAGCGACCTGGGACTGTGCTCTCCCTTAGGAGCAATCTCGCCCTACCCCCACTGCGGGTATGTGTTGGATGCAGGTGTTAGGGTCCCGAGCCATACACCTTCCTTACCTGAGGGTGAGATACCACACCTGTGGGTGAGATGCAGTAACTATGTGGCGAATGAACCCTCAGGGGCGCCACACACCCTTCTGCACAGTTTTGAAATGGCGATGAAGATGTTTAGTGCTGACGACGATGCCATTATCAGCATGACTATTTCGGTGATTTACATACTGGAGCACACATTAAACAGAATTCAGAGTCAGGTGGTGGGACAAGAGGAGGTGGAGGAAGTAGAGGAGAAGTCGTACGCGGAAGTGATAACATCTCCAAGGTCTAGACGGTCGGCAGCACCAAGGCGGCAGGCATGGGAGGGTGGGGGAGAGGGATTAACCAGGGCGCATGGTAGCAGCCAAACTGTTGAGGAAGGTGCAAGAGCCGAGGAAGAAGTGGAGGACGAACTGGCAATGGGCATGGAAGACTCATCAGATGAGGGAGACCTTGATCACATTTCTGTTGTGCGAGGTTGGGGGGAGAGGGCAGAGGAAGGAAGCATGATTCTTACCTCGCTATCAACACAAAAAGGACTTGGTCCTCCCGGATGCGCAAGACACATGAGTGCCTTCTTGCTGCACTACCTGCAACATGACCCTCGGATTGTCAGAATTCGAAGTAATCCTGACTACTGGGTTGCCACACTCTTAGATCCCCGTTACAAAAGTAAATTTGCCAAAATAACTCCTGCCATAAAAAGTGATTGACGCATGCAGGAGTATCTGCAGACGCTGTTGAAGAATCTTTCATGTGCTTTTCCACTAAACACCAGTGGTGCACATAGTGAATCTCACAGTTCTAACTTGCCAACCATGGGACTGTCGAGTCTTCATCACTCAAACCGTAACAGTAACACAGTATCTGCTGGTAACAGCAATTTTGTGGAATCGTTTCACCACTTTTTTAGACCATCCTTTGCAAGGCCACAGGAGACAAGAAATCTGACACATAGTCAATGCCTAGAGAGGATGGTGAAGGAGTATCTCCAAGTGAACATCGAAGCCATGACTGTGTCACTGGACCCTTGCTCATTTTGGTATTCCAATCTGGAAAAATGGCCGGAGCTCGCCACTCACGCCTTGGAGATCTTGTCATGCCCTGCAGCCAGTGTTCTCTCTGAACGTGTGTTCAGCGCTGCTGGTGGTGTGCTGACAGATAAGCGCACGCGGCTGTCCACTGAGAATGTAGACAGACTCACGTTCATAAAGATGAGCAAATCATGGATTCGCAAGGACTTTTCTACCCCTGTGTTATCCTTGGGAGACTAAAAGCTTGAGGATTTGGTAAAATCACCTCACCAACCGTTTTAAGCAACTGTGGGTCAATTGATGCCACTTAACCATAGAACGCATGACCATAAAAATCTACACTTTCACATACCTGGGGCCTTTTAGGCCCGTGTGCAAATAACATGGAATAACTCAAACTCAAATGACAAACAACTATATACATGAAGAATACCTAGAGTTTCAATATTCTAACTAAAGTGATCTTGCAGAAAATAGAAAACAATTAATAGGGCGGGCCTGCGAGGCCCCAGGTATGCGTTCTAGGGCTAAGTGGTGTCTGTGCCACAATTTTGGGAAAAAATGGAGACTCTTTTTGGAGTCCCCATGCTGTGTCTTACGTGACGTTGGCATCGTCAATTCCAGGTGGGTTGGGTCGCTCCCCCCCCCTTTTAACTGTAAGAAACTACATACACTATGGCTTGGGGTAACACAGATGGTTGAGTCTGAAGAGCTGTTTACTCAGAGGTCTGCTCCAAATCTTCAGTGTCTGCTAGTCAGCGTAGAATTTTTAACTGCATCTAGCCTAGGCAATACTTTGGGTGTAGTAGCCCAGCTGCGAAGCAAGCTGCACCGCCTGTGTATCTAATAAGAATTTTTAAATGCATCTAGCCTAGGCAGAGTGTGGGGACCCCCAACCAAACCCAGAATCTCAGCCCCCCCACCGCCCCCCTTTCCTTGACAATACAATAATGTAACTCTTACAACTGGATGGGTGAGGATCGGTCACAGCTTTAATAACTCTTTATACTCATTCCATTAGAAAGGCATTTTATTTCTAAAATAATTCAGCTTGTTGCTGCATGCCCTGGGTATCCACTCCGGCAAGTTGGCCAACAAGTGTAACTCTCCAACATGTCCTTTCTATTTCCAGGCCAGGGAGGATCCGGCGTACTCATATGCAGGACTCTGACCCCCAACCCATCACTCTTATTGCTTGTTCCACTCCGTCCTGGAGTCCTGACGTAATATGTCCAGTCCAATATCCATTAAGTGAACACCGTCGGGCCGTATGAGGCCTGCTTTATCTCCTTCCAGTTGTCGGTGTCGGACCACTGCACCGCCTCTGTCTCTTCTAAATTTTGCCATCCGAATATTTATTACCCGCCTTGTCCGTTCGATGGCCGTGATGTCTCGCGCACCTTGCCTTACCTCTATCGGCACAATCTCTGACCATACTATAGCTAGATTTGTGAAAAATTCTCTGAAGCGCTCAGTGTCTAGTTTCATTATTGCCATTAGTTATGCGCTCTTGTGATGACCTAGGTTGTTTCCCCCGGCCTGTATAACTTTGATGACCAGACCTCTTGCCTCTCTCCCTACCTTGATTACCTCCATTAGTACCTGTGGCCATAGCAGGCCTCTAATACCTCTCCAGTTGAAATATGTGTTATGAAAATCTAATTTCCTCCCGCCTGGGCCGACTTTCGCCCTTTTTTCTGCACAATATATATACGAGTGGCCTATCACCCACATTGTTGGCTTAGCGTCACCTGTAAAAGAAACAAAACACGTTAGGATAACAAGTCTGGTCTTATGTATCTCGCCAAACATGTGGATCACCATCTCCCTATCCTCTGACCTTCCGTTTCTGACAGTCCTGCTCTTGCTGCTTCCATGGCCGCGCCTATGCGGAATGAGTGTGTCCCGTAATCTTTGGGGTGGTTCCCTGCCGATGTTATGCATTTATTAAATATAGCTTGGAACTGGTATCTTGATAATGGCGTTCCATCAATGTGTGATAGGAAGAAATTACTTTGTGATCTGATGGTTAGATATGTTTTTACTATTGTTACCCGACTCAGTGTACCGTTTGTGGGTTGTAGAAGTATCCAAGTGCCCCTGCACGCTGGAACCGTTTTCGATTGGTGTATGCGTAGACGTATTGCATTATTGGCTATGACTACATCCTGGTGTTAATTTTGGATTGAGGGACTAATTCACTTATGCATAGCTCCCCGAAGAAGGCGATCACAAATGCAGTAGACAGTAGTGTTGCTTCAAATTGTGAGTGTCATTTTAATGGTGTTATGGATATGATGTGAGAAATCAGTTTTAGTGACACGGGACGGGACGTCTACACTCCTGACTTGGCTGACCCCTTTTCCACCCTTTTATGGATTGTCTGATGATGAATCTTTGTCACATCTCCCCAATTCAGTAGTTGGAAGTGAAATGCTACTCCGGTCAGACACCGCTTCGCTGATGCCCCTGATATGCCCCTCATCATTAGCTGGTGGAGAAATTCTATGGTGACTTGTGATCTGGCTTGTTCACATTGGTCAACCCGTCTGCCAATTGAATTGTTATAAAGCGTTCTCAGCAGCATTGAACCCCTCAGAATAGTGGCTAGCGCGGACCCATACATTGTGTTTTAGGCACATGAATGCTAGCCTGCGTAGTAGGCCTTGCACTGGGAGAGACGATGATGCCATCTTATTAATGCAGTGTGCTAGGCTGGTGTTTTTTGTTATGAAGCGTATATTTTTGAAAGCCAGGCGCGCGCCCCATATTTCTATTGCTACCACTATTGAGAAGAAAAATTATTTTCGGGGCTAGATGCAGCTAAAAATTATTATTAATTTCAAAGCTGGTGGAGCTTGGTATAGATGGCCTAATACAATGAGTCCCACACACTGCTAGAAGCCCAAATATTTTTTCAGAGCAAGATGCAGAAAAAAATTATATTCAATTTGCAACCTGATGGAGGTCAATACAGATGGACTAAAAGACCAAGTCCCACACACTGCTAGAAGCCCAAATATTTTTTCAGAGCTAGATGCAGATAAAAATTATATTCAATTTGCAAGCTGATGGAGGTCAGTATAGATGGACTAATAGAACAAGTCCCACACACAGCTAGAAGCCCAAATATTTTTTCAGAGCTAGATGCAGAAAAAAATTATATTCAATTTGCAACCTGGTGGAGGTTAACATAGATGGACTAATAGAATGATGCTATGCTCAAAAGATTTTACTTCACTAGGTGCCGTAAAAAAATTGGTATTCTATACACAGGTGGTGTAGCTTGCAACACAGATAGGCTACTCCACTGACTAACACACTCTGCAATAGGCCAAAAAGGATTAGCTTTGCTAGATTCAGCCAAATGCTGTGAAAAAAACTTGCACAGCACTGGCACAGACCTGCCTGGCAAAAACTGATAGGAACTGATGTTACTTAGTCCTGAAAAGGACTGCAATTACAATTAGCCTTTACTCCCAAACTATCTATTTAAGAGCACAGACCTGCCTGATAAAAGTCATAGAAAATGCTGTAACCTAGTCCTTAAAAGGACTGCAATCACAACTATTCCCTACTCCCAAGCTATCTGTAGATTTGTGCGAAAATTGGCTTGAAATAAACAAGGTATAGTGCACACAGCAACAGCGGTGCCGTCTAACATGCAGCTGCAGCAGTGAGAAAATGGTGTCGACGGGGAAAATGGCTGGGTCTTATAGGGCAAGGACATGTGACATACACTGCCAATGACACATGCCCTTGCTTGTGTGAAAAAAAGCACTTCGCTCCGTTTGTGCGCTGCTGATAGGCAGACAGTTTGCACCTCCCCACTGTAAATGCGGGAATGAGAAAAAAAAATGGAGATCTTCATCATTCCTGCAGAGATCCATCCCCTGCCCCGCTGCACACTCAAACTGCGTATTAACATTAATTTTCAGCATTACTGAGAAAAAATCCAGTTATGATTTTGGTGCACGAACAGTTATCGAACAGCCGAATTTTTTTCAAATCGTTTGTGTTCACTAGAGATGAGCGTTGTTCTACTCGAACTGTTCGCCAATCTCAAATTCGAGCTGTTTTGGGCGGTGTTCGAGCCGTTCGGCGAACACGAACAATTTGAGAAAAATTCGGCTGTTCGAGGTTATGTTCGATAACTGTTCGTGCACCAAAATCATAACTGGATTTTTTCTCAGTAATGATGAAAATTAATGTTAATACGCAGTTTGAGTGTACAGCGAGGTGGGGGGAGGGGCATGGGATGGATCTCTGCAGGAACAATGAAGATCTCCATTTTTTTTTCTCTTTCCCACATTTACAGTGGGGAGGTGCAATCTGTCAGACTATCAGCAGCGCACACACGGAGCGAAGTGCTTTTTTTCACACAAGCAAGGGCATGTGTCATTGGCAGTGTATGTCACATGTCCTTGCCCTATAAGACCAAGCCATTTTCCCCGTCGCCACCATTTTCTCACTGCTGCAGCTGCGTGTTAGACGGCACCGCTGTTGCTGTGTGCGCTATACCTTGTTAATTTCAAGCCAATTTACGCACAAATATACAGATAGCTTGGGAGTAGGGAATAGTTGTGATTGCAGTCCTTTTAAGGACTAGGTTACAGCATTTCCTACGACTTTTATCAGGGAGGTCTGTGCTCTTAAATAGATCGGTTGTGGGAGTAAAGACTAATTGTAATTGCAGTCCTTTTCAGGACTAGGTTACATGAGTTCCTATCAGTTTTTGCCAGGCAGGTCTGTGCCAATGCTGTGCAAGTTTTTTTCACAGCATTTGGCTGAATCTAGCAAAGCTAATCCTTTTTGGCCTATTGCAGAGTGTGTTAGTCAGTGGAGTAGCCTATCTGTGTTGCAAGATATACCACCTGTGTATAGAATACCAATTTTTTTACTGCACCTAGTGAAGTAAAATCTTTTGGGCATAGCATCATTCTAATAGTCCATCTATACTGACCTCCATCAGGTTGCAAATTAAAACTAATTTTTATCTGCATCTACAGTACCTCTGTAAAAATATTTGGGCTTCTAGCAGTGTGTGGGACTTGTTCTATTAGTCCATCTATACTGACCTCCATCAGGTTGCAAACTGAATATATTTTTTTCTGCATCTACCTCTGAAAAAATATTGGGCTTCTAGCTGTGTGTGGGTCTTGTTCTATTAATCCATCTATACTGACCTCCATCAGGTTGCAAACTGAATATATTTTTTTCTGCATCTACCTCTGAAAAAATATTTGGCCTTCTAGTAGTGTGTCGGACTTTCTCTATTAGTCCATCTATACTGACCTCCATCAGGTTGCAAACTGAATATAATTTTTTTCTGCATCTAGCTCTGAAAAAATATTTGGCCTTCTAGTAGTGTGTCGGACTTTCTCTATTAGTCCATCTATACTGACCTCCATCAGGTTGCAAATTAAAACTAATTTTTATCTGCATCTACAGTACCTCTGAAAAAATATTTGGGCTTCTAGCAGTGTGTGGGACTTGTTCTATTAGTCCATCTATACTGACCTCCATCAGGTTGCAAACTGAATATATTTTTTCCTGCATCTACCTCTGAAAAAATATTGGGCTTCTAGCTGTGTGTGGGTCTTGTTCTATTAATCCATCTATACTGACCTCCATCAGGTTGCAAACTGAATATAATTTTTTTCTGCATCTAGCTCTGAAAAAATATTTGGCCTTCTAGTAGTGTGTCGGACTTTCTCTATTAGTCCATCTATACTGACCTCCATCAGGTTGCAAATTAAAAATAATTTTTATCTTCATCTACAGTACCTCTGAAAAAATATTTGGGCTTCTAGCTGTGTGCGGGACTTGTTGTATTAGTCCATCTATACTGACCTCCATCAGGTTGCAAACTGAATATATTTTTTTCTGCATCTACCTCTGAAAAAATATTTGGCCTTCTAGTAGTGTGTCGGACTTTCTCTATTAGTCCATCTATACTGACCTCCATCAGGTTGCAAATTAAAACTAATTTTTATCTGCATCTACAGTACCTCTGAAAAAATATTTGGGCTTCTAGCTGTGTGCCGGACTTGTTGTATTAGTCCATCTATACTGACCTCCATCAGGTTGCAAACTGAATATATTTTTTTCTGCATCTACCTCTGAAAAAATATTTGGCCTTCTAGTAGTGTGTCGGACTTTCTCTATTAGTCCATCTATACTGACCTCCATCAGGTTGCAAATTAAAAATAATTTTTATCTGCATCTACAGTACCTCTGAAAAAATATTTGGGCTTCTAGCTGTGTGCGGGACTTGTTGTATTAGTCCATCTATACTGACCTCCATCAGGTTGCAAACTGAATATATTTTTTTCTGCATCTACCTCTGAAAAAATATTGGGCTTCTAGCTGTGTGTGGGTCTTGTTCTATTAATCCATCTATACTGACCTCCATCAGGTTGCAAACTGAATATATTTTTTTCTGCATCTACCTCTGAAAAAATATTTGGCCTTCTAGTAGTGTGTCGGACTTTCTCTATTAGTCCATCTATACTGACCTCCATCAGGTTGCAAATTAAAAATAATTTTTATCTGCATCTACAGTACCTCTGAAAAAATATTTGGGCTTCTAGCAGTGTGTGGGACTTGTTCTATTAGTCCATCTATACTGACCTCCAATTTTTTTCTGCATCTAACCCAGCCAATAGTTTTGGCCTAATACCACAGTTTGGCCACTCAGCTCTGCTCGTTACCATCCATTGTTTTTTTGTGCAAACAACTCCAGAGTTGTGAATTAGTTAACCACCAAAATGAGTGGAAAAAGGCCTGCTGCTGGTGGAAAGGGGAATAGGCGTGTTGGGAAGGGGAAAAAAGGTTGTGTCCGTGGGGTAGGTGTTAAAGCAACAGTAACATCTGCAGAAGAAAGACCATCTTCCAGCCAAACTAAAATGTCTACTTCTTATAGCGGACAATGTGATAAGATCCCTTTCTTACGGCCACGCCAATCGCTACAAATTCCATATGAGGCACAAAAACAGCAGGTGCTTCAACGGATATCAAGTGCTCCTTTAAGTGGGCTCTCCTCCACATCAACTTCAACATCACAAATACTCCAGTCCTCAAAGGTGTCACCCAAATCGCACTTGCTTCCTCACAGCTCCCAAATCTACAGCTGCCCGTCTGAGTATGAGGTAGAACAGATGGTTGAGTCTGCAGAGCTGTTTACTCATACTATAGCCTGGGAATCAGAGGTTGACTCCAGCGCTTCTGTGAATCCAGACGAGAAAATGATCTGCACTGATGCCCAGAATCTTTATGAGTCGGATCCAGTACCAGACGCAGAAGGTTCTGACCATAATGTAGACCCTCATTCCCAAACTGTAACTCCTGTTGGTGGAGACAATGAGGAAGACGATGATAAGACTCAAATACCTGATTGGAGCGACAACTTTAGTTTTTTGTCAGGGCAGGAACAGGTTGGCTCTGAGGACGACGGGTGTGATAACGCACAGGGTGATGATGATGAGGTCGGAGATCCCACTTACTGTCAACCCACAGTCAGCCAAGAGATGAGGTCAGCAGAGGAGGTGGAGGAAGATGCTAGTGACGACGAGGTCAGGTTGCGCCTTCCTGGACAGAGACGTAGTACTGGAAGCACGTCAACAACTGCATCCTCAAACACAACTCTGCCTCTCACCACAAGTCGTGGTGGCTCTTCAGGTCGCATGGGTGCTAAGCCTTGCATAGCCTGGGCATTTTTTCAGATCGATAAAGATGACCCAACTCGTGTTATCTGTAACATTTGTCAGCAAAAGCTAAGTAGAGGCCAAAAAATACATAGTTTGAGTACTTCATGCATGAACCGGCACATGGACATGAAGCATAAGTTGCAGTGGGAAGCTCAGTGTGCTACAATGCGGCCTAGCCGGCCGGGCCAACCACCGTCTGCCATATCTTGTGCATCCGCGGCCTCTTCATCCTCTGTGACTGGGGGGACAGCAGTCACACCTGTTTTGGGGCGCAGACCTGCCACCTCTTTACCCGCAACAGCCAGCGTGATTGGCAGGTCATCATTTTCTTTGGAGGTGGTAACACCAGCTGGTCTTGAGCGCTGTCCGACATCGATAGCACCACCTTTGGATCAAGGCAACCTAACATGTCCGCCTGCATCTTCCTCACAGACCGGCAGTTTGCCGGGGACACCCTTATCAACCCCGTCTAAGCACAATAGCCAGCCCTCGGTCCCTCAGATGTGGACAAGTAAAAGACCATTTCCTCCTAGCCATGAGAAAGCTAAGAGGTTGAATTTCACCATCTGCATCTCTTGGCTACAGAAATGCTGCCTTTCCGCCTGGTGGACACAGAGGATTTTCGAGACCTTATGTCCGTCGCAGTGCCCCAGTACCAGATGCCCAGTCGGCACTACTTCTCAAAGAAAGGTGTGCCTGCGCTCCACCAGCATGTCGCACACAACATCACCGCTTCTTTGAGAAACTCTGTGTGTGACAGGGTGCATTTCACCACAGACACTTGGACGAGTAGGCATGGACAGGGGCGCTACATGTCGCTGACTGGGCACTGGGTAACTAGGTGACAGCAGGACAAGGGGCTGCTGTCCAAGTCTTGCCGTCCCCACGAGTTGTGCGTCAATCCTCTTTATGTCAAAGTTCCTCCACTGCTTCTGCCTCCTCAACCTCCTCTCGGTCTTCCACCTGCACCCAAAGCCTGTCTGGTCATGCCACAAGCTTTCTAACTGCGCAGAAGGGATCCTGCACACCTCCTTACTATGCTGGCAGTAGGGCTCAACGTCATCAGGTGGTTTTTACATTGAAATGTCTGGGAAATGTGAGTCACACAGCTGAGGAGTTGTGGTCAGCTCTGGAGAACCAATTTCATGAATGGTTGTCTCCACTGGACCTGAAACCAGGGAAGGCCGTGTGCGACAATGCTGCAAACCTGGGTGCGGCCCTTCGCCGGGGCAATGTCACACACGTGCCTTGTATGGCTCACGTGTTGAACCTGGTTGTCCAGCAATTTTTAGCCCATTATCCCAGACTAGATGGCCTTCTGCAGAGGGCACGGTCGCTGTGTGCTCACTTCCGCCGTTCGCATCCCGCAGCTCAGCGACTTACATCTCTACAGAAGTCGATGTGCCTACCCGGTGGAATTCAACTCTACACATGTTGCAGCGACTGTGGCAGCACCGACAACCCCTGGTGCAATACGTTCTGACGTATAGCCTGGGCCAACGAGATTCAGAGGTGGGGCAAATCACGCTGGAGGAGTGGTCTCAGATCAGGGACCTATGCACCCTTCTGCACAGTTTTGAAATGGCGACGAAGATGTTTAGTGCTGACGATGCCATTATCAGCATGACTATTCCGGTGATTTACATGCTGGAGCACATGTTAAACAGAATTCGGAGTCAGGTGGTGGCACAAGAGGAGGTGGAGGAAGTAGAGGAGGAGGAGTTGTATGCGGAAGGGCTAACATCTGCAAGGTCCAGAAGGTCGGCTGCACCAAGGCGGCAGGCATGTGAGGGTGGGGGAGATGGTTTTACCAGGGCGCATGGTAGCAGCCAAACTAGTGAGGAAGGTGCAGGAGCCCAGGAAGAAGTGGAGGACGAACTGATGGAAGACTCATCAGATGAGGGAGACCTTGATCACATTTCTGTTGTGCGAGGTTGGGGGGAGAGGACAAAGGAAGGAAGCATGATTGTTACCTCGCCACCAACACAACAGGGACTTGGTGCTCCTGGATGCGCAACACACATGAGTGCCTTCTTGCTGCACTACCTGCAACATGACCCTCGAATTGTGAGAATTAGAAATAATCCTGACTACTGGGTTGCCACACTGTTAGATCCCCGGTACAAAAGTAAATTTGCAGAAATTATTCCTGCCATAGAAAGGGATGCACGCATGCAGGAGTATCAGCAGAGACTGTTGCAGAATCTTACATGTGCTTTTCCACAAAATACCAGTGGTGCACGTAGTGAATCTCACAGTTCCAACTTGCCAACCGTGGGACCGTCAAGTGTTCAGCACTCAAACCGTAACAGAACCACAGTATCTGCTGGTAACATCAATTTTGCGGAATCATTTCACCACTTTTTTAGCCCATCCTTTGCAAGGCCACAGGAGACAAGAAGTCTGACACATAGTCAACGCCTAGAGACGATGGTACAGGAGTATCTCCAAGTAAACATTGAAGCCACGACTGTGTCACTGGACCCTTGCTCTTTTTGGGCTTCCAATCTGGATAAATGGCCGGAGCTAGCCACTTACGCCTTGGAGATCTTGTCATGCCCCGCAGCCAGCGTTCTGTCTGAATGTGTGTTCAGCGCTGCTGGTGGTGTGCTGACAGATAAGCGCACGCGGCTCTCCACTGATAATGTAGACAGACTCACGTTCATAAAGATGAACAAATCATGGATCCGAAACGACTTTTCTACCCCTGTGTCATCCTGGGGAGAGTAAAAGCTTGATGATTGGTTAAAATCACCCTACCAACCGTTTTAAACTTTCAAATTACTAATCATGTTTATCTGTATCTTGACTGGAAAATAATTTGGGCTTTGTAGCAGTGTGCAGCACTGATCCTATTAGGCCATCTATAATAAGCTTCACCAGATTTAAAATTAAAAATATTTTTTAGCTGCATCTAGCCCGGAAAATAATTTTGGGGCTCCGAGATGCGCAAGACACATAAGTGCCTTCTTGCTGCACTACCTGCAGCATGACCCTCATATTGTCAGAATTCGAAGTAATCATGACTACTGGGTTGCCACACTCTTAGATCCCCCAAACTTTTCGATCAACCTTTTCATTTTAATAAAGACCAAAAAAATGGTCATTTTTGAAATTATAAGCATTAGCAGGTTGTTAGAAACTGAAATGAAACAGTTTTCAACTCAAAACTTTATTCTAGGTGATGTTACATTTTCACATAGGACCCCTTGTTCGAAAGGAGCTTCTGAACTCTCTCGTCCATTGAATTTGTCAGGTTTTGGATGGTTTCTGCTTCAATTGTTTTGCATGAGGACAGAATACCCTCCCAGAGCTGTTGCTTAGATGTGAACTGCCTCCCGCCATCATAGACACTCCTTTTAATGATGCTCCAAAGGTTCTGAATGGGGTAGAGGTCAGGGGAGCATGGGGGTCACACCATAAGTTTGTCCCCTTTTATGCCCATATCAGCCAGAGATGCAGATGTTTTATGTGCAGCATGAGATGGTGCATTATCATGCAGAAAAATGATCTTGCTGTGAAATACACGGTTCTTCTTCTTGAACCATGGCAGGAAGTGCTGTTTGAGAAAATCCACATACGTTATGGAGTTCATCTTTAGCGCCTTCAGGGATCCTAAAGGGGCCGACAATCTCTCTCCCCATGAGTCCAGCCCAAAACATTACTCCACCTCCTCCTTGTTGGCGCTGTAGCCGTGTTTGCGTGGGGTGTCCATCAACCAGCCATCCTCCACTCCATCCATCTGGACCATCGAGCGCTGCACGGCACTCATCCGTGAACAAAACAGTTTTGAAATCAGTCTTCATGTAATGTTTGGCCCACTGGAGCCGTTTCTGCTTGTGTGAAGTGGATAGAGGAGGTCGACAGGATGGCGTATGCACAGCTGCAAACCTCTGAAGGACCCTGCATCTTGTTGTTCGGGGGAAGTTGGAGGCACAAGCAGCTTCAAAAACTTGTCTGCTGCTATGACAAGGCTTTTTTGCCACTGCTCTTTCAACCTGACGTAATTGCCTGTAGGAAAGAGTCCTCAATTTGCCCTTATCATCACGCACACGTGTGTACTGTGAATCAGCTACATACTTCTTGATTGCCAAGACACTTCATCCTGATCATCGCACAATGTTGATTGTAGTCATGCCTTGACCTAAACACTCCACAATTTGTTGCTTCTCAGCAGCCGACACATCCTTTTTCTTTCCCATTTTGGCAGAAAATGTAGGCTGCTTAATAATGTGAGAGAGCCTTCTTAAATATGCTTGCCTTTCATTGGACACACCTGCCAAACTAATTAGCACAGGTGTCTGCAATTGCTTACAGTGATATAAAGAGCCCTGACACACATCACCATCAATGAGTTTAACTGACAAACAAACAAATTCTTCCCTTATCACTCCTAAACACTTTTTGCATAATAATTTGGAACGCGGTGTACATGTGCTTTTCCACAAAACACCAGCGGTTCACGTAGTGAATCTTACAGTTGTAACTTGCCAACCGTGGTCTGTATGGAATTGTTCAATAAAGGGCCCAAAATTAAGATAACATAGATGGGAGAGGTCTCTATGAATAGGAATTCCTAAGTATTTGATACCCTGTGAGGGCCAGGCAAAGGGAAAGTTGGACTGGATGGAATCCTATATGGATTTGAGGAGGGAGACATCGAGGGCCTCAGACTTCGCTGCATTGATTTTAAAATTTTACCATGTAACAAAGTGATCTATTTCAGCCATAACAGCATGGATGGATATATGTGATTGAGTGATATATACTAGGACATCATCAGCAAATAGAGAGCACTTGTACTCGGTGCCTCCCACCTCAATCCACCTAATATTGGGGTTATGGCGAATTGATGAGAGCAGGTGCTCCGTCACTAGGATGTATAAGAGAGGGGACAGAGGACATCCCTGCCTTGTCCCATTGGTGATTGTGAAAGGTGATGAAAATGTTCTGACGCACCCCCTGGGCCTTGGGACACCCGGAGCCGGACCCTTTTTGGTGGATGCTGGTGGTTGTAGTCTTCGTGGCGGCGACCCAGTTCCGTGGCTCAGGGCGGTCAAACCAGTGGCGGAACTATTTATGTGGTTTTGATGTTTAAATGTCCGACTACGCCACCCGTGGATTGCGGTCAGAGTGAACCGCCGCTACAGGGCAGACCGCTGAGGCTGGTGTTGTGGGTGCAGCAGAGCTTAGCATAACTCCCCACGGGAGGAGTATAGCCTCAGGGCAGTGTATGCGGAGGATGGGGGTGATGGTGCAGGGCAGCAGCAGTAACGACACGGAGTCAGTGATGCAGTCCAGGGCCTTTTCTCACAGTTCTTATTGTCCAGACCACGTCTGCAGGTAACGGCTGCCCACGTCGTACTGTGCTCACCAGGTGAGGGGCTCAGACAACTCCCAGATAACTTTGGAGCACTTCACAGGACCCCCTTTGTGTGTCCTTTGTCTGGCCTTTCTTACCAACACTTCTGTCCGGCTGCCTCGGGCCTCCTCTTGGTAAACTTGGCGCCAGTTTCCCTGACCCTATGTGGTGCCTTCCTAGTGGGTGTAGCGAGGGGCTGCGCCACATAAAATGTCAGAGCCTCCGGTTTCTAGCTGAGGGTCGTTTCCTGCCTCCACTAGTTCGGGGACCGGTCTCCCCCTTTGGCCTGACCCCTCCACGCAGGTGGATTCGGGCGTGCGGTGGCGACTCGCCCGTCCGCACCCCTGGGATCCCTTCATTCCTCGTTCCTGGAGCCTTCTCCGCTCCTCTTCCTTCCTTCTCCCTCTTCCAGGCCTGGGCCTCTGTTACTAGGCCCGCCTCCGGAGCAGAGCTCATGCAGAGCCCCTGCTCCCTGCCACTTCTGCTCAGACTTCTCTGCACTGAACTAAGATGGTGCCCACCTTTTATACTCCCTTCTCAATGCACCCAGGAACTGCTTCCTCCCTGCTCCTGCACTACAGGGTTCCCCTTCCTCAGTGTTCCCTCCCCCCACTCCAGCCAGGGACAGGGACTGTCGTGCCCATCTCAGGGGCATATTGTTCGCCCTGCCCCATGGCAATGTGGTGTAATGCATGCAGGTGTCGGGTCCTGATCCACACTCCATCCTTACCTGAGAGTGAGATATCACACCTCTGGGTGAGGTGCAATACGTCTGTAGCAACCGAGCCCTCAGGGTGCTACAGTTCCATTTATCTTCAGCCTAGGTGACGTATTGCGATACAGGGCCGTGATTTTGGCTATAAAAGGGTCCGCTAGACCCCTACCCCAAGCTTTTTAAGAGAATCATATATGGCGTGCCAGGAGACTCTATGGAATGCTTTCTCAGCATCCAACGAGAGTATCTAATTACAAATTTTTAACTGCATCTAGCCCAGGAAATACTTTGTGCCTAGTAGCAGTGTCTGCTAGTCAGCGGATTATCCCGGCTGTTAAGCAAGCTACACCACCTGTAGTTTAGACACTTAATTTTTTCAAAGGAAATGCTTCGGGACCATGGGATACTCAGTGAAGAGCATCAGGAGGCACCCCAAGGCATAGGGGCTGGGACTGGCAGTAGGATGCCTTGCGGTGGACAGCCGAGCTCGATCCTTATAAAAGCTTTTTAACTGCAGCAGCTTTAGTGGACGCTACTGGAGCTGGAATTACGCGGCTGCTGGCATGAGACTTGCCCTCCAATAGATCCTTGTAAATGGATTTAAAGTGTATTCATTCAAATTAGAGAGACAATTTAAATTAAAAAGCTTAGAGCTGCCTCCACCACAGGGGGGCTCGCTCGACCCACCAGCGGACAGGCACCAGTATTGGGAGAGGGGGGCTGGCCATCAGGGTTCACCGCGGCTCTGGCACAAACCCGGCGACACGGAGGTGGCACGGGCAGGAGCGGACTGGCCGTGTCGGCTTCTCACTTTTTGGATTTTAGAAGGGCATGACATGCCTATATCTGTGTCTCCCCCTCCTTTTACTCCTCCACCTCTTTTCTTTTCGCATGACTATATGTACTTGTCACTTTTCCATGTGTTAGTTGTGTCTTCTGAGCAGTTTGTCAGCTTTTGGACACCTTTGAAGGTGTTTTCTATGTGTTTCTATGTGTTTTTGTTTGCCTGCCATTGGTTTTAACGGTGTTCGAAGGTGTTTGACGAACAGTTCGACGAACACACGGGTGTTCGACGAACCAAACCGAACTCGAACACTATGGGGGTGGCTCAACACTAGTGTTCACTGAACGGCTTGAACACCACCCAAACCAGCTTGAATTTGAGATTTGCGAACAGTTTGAGTTGAACAATGCTCATCTCTAGTCATGGGCATGCTCAGTGCAGTGAATTCTGTACTTAGGCTATAGCAGCCCTGTTTCCCTCCACAACCTATCCTTCATGTTCCTAGGAGCAAAGACCCAAGAGACACCTTGTACATCTCTTGCACCAGCTAGGCATTGGGACCAATGATGATGCTGAGCAGCATCTGACCCAGCTGGACCAGAATGGGAGACCACAGAATCCACTGATGATTTTGAACCCATTTCAGATCCAGAAAACACCCAACGCCTAACAGTAAGTTATACAGTTTATTAAGAATAATGGTGAATGTTATGAATTATATTCTGGCTTAGTGCCTAGTGACACATGAGCAGTTTTTTTTCCTGAAGTGTCTTTTTTGCATTTTTTTCAGTTGTTTCAGATGCACTTTTTCAACAATTTTGGCAAGCAACATTTTTTTTCGCCTTCACATTGACTTGTGTTCTGAAGTGTAGGTGTTTTCAGAGTGTAAGCCAACTGAAGAATGGTCAATTCACTTCTTTTAACTACTTTTTGTCTTTGGAAACTTTTAGGCTTTATTCACAAGTTGCTTTTTGCTGTTTTTTTTTGCAGCCAAAACCTGATCTCTTGGCAGTAAAAAAAACTGCAGACATAAAGCAGGTCTTGCTGGCTTTTTTGCTTCTTTTCTTGCTGAGTTTTTTGCTGCATTTTTCAGGATCTCAAAGTCCAGCATTGCTTCCAATATACAAACATGAACAATGCAAGGTGTTGAGCCACCAATAAAAGACATATGTGAAACCATAAAACATTTTTGGAAAAAAGGGCAATTTGATGAATTTGTTTAGTGGAAAAAGTTTTTTTTTGTCTGAAAAAATAGTCACTATTTTGCATAAAATGTTCATATGAGTTCATGAAAAGTATGGGGGGTGGTAGTTGAATTGGCCAGGCATAGTTTACCTATGACATTGGTAGGGCATTGAATTGTTAGTGCTTTGTTTACTCTCGTACATATCACTAATATAAATAAACTGTACTAATCCTAACTGCCATTCTCAGGTGAGGAGACTAAGACTATGGTTTAAACTTGGGAAAAATCACAAACAAAAATAAATGAGTTTCACATCCTTCTGATGAAAAAATGCTGCTGAAATGCTGCAAAAATGCTGAAAGAAGTGACATGCTGCAGTTTAAAAAAAAAAAAAAAACAGAAGTTTTCCGACTCAATCAGGAAAAAAAACTAACTGTGTGCCTGAGATTTTTGAAATCTCATACCTTTGCTGATACCCTAAAAAGCAGCATTTAATTTGAATAAAAAAGCAGCAAAATGCAATGTGTGTTCATAGCCTAAGAGTTTAAAAGATATTCAAAATGCTGACCATAGATATAGCAAGTCGTTTTGACTTATACTTGTATATGTTCATTTTTGTTGATTGTTTTAGTTAACTTTTTTAGGTGGTTTTCAGAGCAGACCAGCCTAATAAAGAAGTTGTGTGCACATGCCCGTAATATGGTCCTGGTAGGGGACCATGGTTAAGAAATACAAAGGGCTATAAAAAATAGATGGTTAGAAGGTGTAAGCAAAAGGAGGTGTTAAGCAGATTTAGCATTTACAGAAGGTGCATGATGAGGAGCTATTCTTGATAATCCATGTCAGAATATGTACCATAGCTATAGATAAACTGGGTAAGTGTTTGTACACAATTTGAGATTTCATAAAGCAAAATTGTTAAATCGTGTATAATTCTGACTATTGTTTCCTGCCTTTTTCCTGTTTAGAATGTTTAAAATATATTATTCTTGACCTTGATTTTTTTTTTAGCTTATACATTACATGAAAAAAGTCCGACTTACTCTAAGCAATGGTAATGAAAACTACTTTGATCAGAATGGAGACCCGGCAGCATTATATAACATTGTGAATTGGCAGAACCTACAAGGATCCATGACACAGGTCAAGGTTGGAATTTATAATGGGGCAGATCCTTCTGGCTCAGTTTTATCCATCAACTCAATCCTGTTGCGCTGGTCTATGGGAGATCAACAGGTATCAATGAGAAGGATTTAATATGTATTATACAGAAATGCAATCATAATAACAAAATAGGTTCCCCCTTTTAAAATCTTAAATTATAAAGAAAAACTAATGATCAGATGTAAAAATTAACTCCATAAAAAGGAAATACTCTATATACATACACTTCTATATGTGAGTTTTCCACTTGTAGATTATTCTTTAAAGGAGTTGTCAAGTTAAACAGCATAATACTCAAAATAACAAGTTCTATAATTTACTGATATGCTTCGGTTATCGTTAACACATCTTCAGATATATCCTACAGTCTCAGGTTTGCTGGCTTCACTTCCTGTCCTTTCCTTTATACAAGGCAGCACTTCCTGTTGGCACATGACCAGTTCTCTGTGTGAAAGGGTTGGCTTACTGCTAACTTCAATAGGTAAGCCAGCCCCCATCTCATTCTCAGCCATAGAGGACTGGCTTATCAGTCATCCAGGCCCCCCTATTTGGTCATGAGTTAACACAAAAATTCTCTTCTGTATCGAACAAAGGGCTAGGAAGTGGAGCAGAACTAGAAATTAATCTGTAACGGATGAGGATAATTAAGGATTGGGCCACCCGTGATTTTAGAAGCAGATTAGTAAATTGTAGCACTTTTTTTTTAGGCACTTTCACATTAAATTTTGCTTAACTGCACAACCCCCTTAATGGAAATGTCTCACTATGGACATTGTTGACATATCCTTAGACTATGCGCATCAGTGGAATCTGACTTCTGATGTTTTATTTTTAATTGCTCAATGTGACTCTGTATTATATGTCTTATATGAAGATTAATGATGAGCGAGTATGTTCTGTTAACTATTTCGGCAAGCACTTGAGCATGCTCGCCGAGTATCTTCAGCTTGCTCCGGTGTTGTTTCAGTCAGTCAATGCTCATGATTTGCGACTGTTTAAAAGTTAATACATGTGAGGAATGCCTAAGAAAAAGGCATTTCTCACATGTATTAAAGCTGTCAAACAGTCGCAAACCATGTGCACGGAGTGACTGAAACATAACACCTGAGCAAGCTGAAGATACTCTGAAAACACCCATGCATGCTCGTAAATCTCGAATAACGAGCATGCTCGCTCATCACTAATGAAGATGACTCATGGCGTACAAAAGTTTTGAACTTTTGTAGCCTTTCACTTCTCAATGAATAACATTCAAGTTATGTCTTTTGGGTAATCAGTGGACCCAATATGCTCCAGCTGTTTACCATCCAAAGAAAATATGGCAGGCAATACTAGGTTTTGAGGAGAGCCAGAAAAGTCAATGATCAGACAGCAGAAGGTCTATAACACATACAGTAATGACTATGTATTTACTATGTCATCAATTGTGGAATAAGTTCTATTCTGATAAACAGAACCTGTTATAATTATTTCTTAACTGAGAAAATACATTAATTGATAAGTATTATTTATAATCACCAGCTCCCTCGTTCGGTCTGTAGCGAGAGTTGTCCTCCTGGGTACAGAAAGGCCATTATACCAGGACAACTGGCCTGCTGCTTTGAATGTGTCCAGTGTCTTCAAGGAGAGATATCTAACCAGACAGGTAAGTCTTATAGGTCTATCTAGGAGAAGTTTATTTTTCAGTTCTCTAAAGAGTATTCCCACCATTATGTTGTCTGGCATTTGAATAGGTCATGTACAGAAACACTAATTGATGGTTTACCATGACTTGAGGCCCTCATTCTCCCCCTTCTAGAATAGGTAGGTATGAATGTTGTTTTTTGTGTGGAGTAAGCCTGGCATCCATGAACTTTCTTTATAGGATGAATGAGAGTCAAAAGAAATGTGGCTGGCTGAAATTCAATTACTGTTTCAGACATGTAGATATTAGAAGTCAAAATTTAAGTCTCTAGCAAGCTGGTCGGCTACAGTATATTCATTTTCAGTTTCATTGTTATCATTGCACTCAGGTTATTTAGCAAGATTAAATAAACTAATTGAGCAATTATCCAAAGAGTTACTAATCGGAGCAGTAGATTGCCTGTCTTAAAGTCATCTTGAGATGGTGGTTTCTGCTAAAAACTTTGAAAGCCAGGCCACTTTATCATGTACAAACTTCATGCCATAAGATGATCCATTGTTCTACTGATGAGTCAACCAAATTTTGTTGCCATTTATAATCATTACTCAGCCTACACGAAGAAACAGCACATGATAACATACAATATTTAGTACAGTTGAGAGAACACATGTCAATCAAGTTTAACAATTTATCAGTATTTCCTCGTTCAGGCAGTTGGGTGCCGTGACATTAACCTTACAGAACCAGTCAACTGATCAAGCTAAGAAGCACATTGATGACGTGCTTCATAGAAAAAGTTAGGACCCCATTTCTAAGACTATTACATCTCCAAAAACACATCTAATGGATTATATTATTTAAAGAAACCTGTCCCGGTAATAAGTAAATAGTTATGGCTATATTTTCAGATTCAATACACTGTATGAAATGTCCTTGGGATCAGTGGCCAAATGATGAACATTCTAGATGTCTTCCAAAGTCAGTAGAGTTCCTTACATTTGAAGATAATCTTGGAAAGATCTTAGCAGCAACCAGTATCATGTCCTCATTCATTCCTCTTTTTATATTGAGACTCTTCTCCTATTATAAACAAAGTCCTATAGTAAAGGCCAACAATTATTCTGTAAGTTGTCTTCTTCTGCTGTCCTTAACCCTCTGCTTCCTATGCTCCATTGTCTTCATTGGATATCCCCAACCAGAGAAATGTCTTCTTCGTCAGGCTGCTTTTGGTATGGCATTTACTCTCTGTGTTTCTTGTGTCTTATCCAAGACCATCATGGTAGTGTTTGCTTTCCGAGCCACCAGACCTGGTAGCAACTTAATGAGATGGACAAGCCCTCGAGTGTCCTACTCCATCATTCTTATTTGCTTGTTGTTACAGCTGACGTTGTGTATCACTTTTCTAGCAAAATTTCCACCTTTCCCACAATACAACACACAAAGTAAACCTGGAGTCATCATTGTCGAATGTAATGAGGGTTCATCCTTTACCTTGTGGATCATGTTGGGCTATCTGTTCCTTTTGGCCACCATCAGTTTCATTGTTGCCTTCCTGGCTCGAAGACTTCCCGACAGCTTTAATGAAGCCCAGTTTATCACATTCAGCATGTTGGCCTTTCTTACTGTCTGGATATCTTTTATTCCAGCCTCACTCAGTGCTCAGGGTATATATGTTATAGCTATGGAGATTTTTGCTATCTTGGCATCTAGTTGGGCTTTGGTTATCTGCATGTTTCTTCCTAAATGTTTCATCATCTTATTCAGACCAGATATGAACTCCAGAAATTATCTCATGCGGAGAGAGAGACCAGGAGATTGAAAAATGATGACATTATTTATATTTATGCAATTCTAATAAAGAAACTATACAGTGTACCTATGGACATATGTCTATTTTTAGTAATACATAATGATAACGATAATAATAATAATAATAAATAGTAATAAAAAATGTGCAGCTATGACTTGTTCTTTTTCTAATCATGTCCTACATCTCACAAATTCCACATACAGTATAATTTTCTGTCAATCCTTATCATGTAGGTACTACAGAGTGTAGTGTAAAAACATCAACTGTTCATAAGAAATAAGCTAAAAACTCTCAGTATGGCCATAAATACTCACTTAAAAAAGTCAACATTATGATATTATTCTTTGTCTTTTATTTACCATACCTACCTGTTTAGTCCAATACTGTTAATCATGTTGCAAATTTCTGGCCAATGAGTGGGTTTCAAACAGGTTCCGAACTTGGGTAAGAAAGATTTTTTTGTTTCTGCATGTGATGGTAAAATTTCCCTCCAAAACATGTTCAATACACAGAAATATTGTCATACTGCATAGAACAATCAATGCCATAGAGCGCGATCAACAAATGATGCAGTACAGTGCCAACCATAACTGTCCCATACAGTAGCAACAAAAATAGTGTCATACCATAGATGAAACACATAATGCCATGGACTTCATGCAAGAAAACTGTCATACCCTCCATACAAACAAAGTATTCCATAGGCTGCATATAGCACAGAGTGCAATGCAATGTACTTTTTAAATAGTGCCATACAATGCCCATAAAAATTGCGCATACAATGAAAACAATTAATACATTGAATACAGCAAGTAGTGTCATACCGTTCCCATAGAAATAATGCCATAATGCTCACATTAGAATAGAACCATAGAGGAAAAATATCATGCAGTGCTAATAACCATTGATGCCCTACAGTTCAGATAACAAGGTCATAAGAAATAACACTGCCTTCAGGGTTTCAGGTTCACATTGTACATGTAGGTTTCCTTTTTAACGAAGATTCCTTTAACCCCTTAAAAAATGAGTAAATTTTGGCTTTAATGACCAATCCCCTTTTAATTTTGACACTTATCACTTTGGGTGGTGTTAACTAGAATGCTTCTAAACACATCCCGGTTTATATGTGACACATTTCACTTTATGTTAGTGGTAAATTTAAGTCAATAAAAAAGTGCTTTAATTAAATTATCAGAATTTTAAATGATCAAAAATTTGAATTTCCCAAAGTAGAATTTTTATGCCCTTATAGCACGTAAGCATGCTAAGCAAAATGATTAATAAACTACATTTCCCATTTGTGTATTTACAACAGCTTCAATTTTCTTGCAATCTTTAATTTAGTTTGAATGTGAAAAAGGGTTTAAAAGTTTAGCAACAAAATAAGAAAATAAAAACTTACAAATTCAATTTTTTGGGGGTAACCTAAAAAATGGATAGGCCTATTCATTGAAAACTCCCCAATATTGATACAATTTTAAAAACTTCACCCTTGAATGTATTTAATCCTTTATTCACCACCGATATGCATTATTCACCATTAAGGAGCCTTATTCCATTTTAAAATGGTGATCGTGTATAAGAGAATAGCGCCACTCTGAGACCAAAATTCCCATGGGTGACATCTGTACATCACAGTCTATACCCTGCGGTATCGGCCCCAGCTATTGTTGAAATTGATTAACTCTTTAAATACCGCTGTCAATTACAACAGCAGTATATAAGTGGTTAAAAGGAGGTTGATAGGTTAAAAGATCCCCTTATGGCAAGGTCGAATGCCCGCGATCGTAATCGGTGGTCTGTGAGATCCAGCTATATGCAGGGTCTCACAGGCTCTGTCATTGACTCACTGACAGGACTCTGCTATACACGAGTACTGCAATGCATGAGACCAACGATCGAAGTAAAAATTATTCATGTCACACAGTGCGACTTAGTGAAAACGTAAAAATAAAAATAAAGTAAAATAAAATGTGAAAAAAATGTAAAAATTAAAAAAAAGCACACACAAATCCCGAAAATCTGTTTCGCCAATAAAATTACAGAGTTTGTGATAAAACAAAGATAAACAAGAAAAGTACACATCATTTGTACGGCCACGTCCGGAATGATCTGATCTGTAAACCCGGCATGTTATTTATTCCGTACGGTGAATTTTATAAAAAAAAATCATAAAAAAATTTAATAAAAAGTGATCAAAAAGCAATCTGTATAAAACATGGTCTAAATAAAAATGCCACATCTTCCCACAAAAACCAAGCCCTAATATCGCTCATTCGGGAGAAATATAAAAAAGTTACAGCTCTCAGAATATGGCAATGCAAAAACAAATTAATTTCTGTAAAATCTTGTTTTTACTATATAAATTTTGGTATTACTGTAATCGTCCTGACCAGACGTACATATCAGTATTATTATTTTTATCACACGGTGAAACGCGCAAAAAAATAAAAACAATAAATAAATTGCTGTTTTTTGTTCATTCTTTGTCTGAAAAATCCAAATAAAAAGCGATCAAAACAGATTATGTACCCCAAAATAATACCAATAAATCACCAACCTCTTGGAAATTATAAATTTGGTGCTAAAACAGTATTTTAGTGAAAAAAAAATAGTTTTGCTTTCAAATCTAAATTTTATAAAGTTTTGATGGTTAAAAATGCTCAATACATTCTTAGATGAATTCCTTGAGGGGTCAAGTTTTCAAACCTGTATCATTTGTGGGGGATTTCTGCTGTTTTGGCACCTAAGGGGCTTGACTAATGGAGCCCATGTTCCCTGTCTTGTGCTCAAACAGTAGTGTACAACCACACATGGGGTACTGCCACATTCAGTTAAAATGTAATATCAAATTATGGGGTCCATTTTCTGCTAGTACCCCTCATGGAAATTATAAACTTGGTGCTAAAACATTATTTTAGTTTTTTGAATCACTCATAGGATAAAAATGCTCCAAAATAAGGTTACTGCTGTTTTGTCATGTCAGGGGCTCTGCAAATACAAAATGGCATTCATAATCTATTCCAAACAAATTTACGCTTCATTTCCAAGCCCTACCTTGTGCCCTAACAGTAGTTTTTTACCACATATTTTGTATCTTCGTGCAGAAGAAAGAAGAAATTGCATATCAAATTACTGGGTCAGTTTTTTCCTGTTATCTATTATGAAAATAACAAATTTGGGGCTATTAATTTTACTGCCACAAAAGGACTAGGTGGCTAATGGTGGAGTGTATCACGTTTGTCACAGAAAAAAAAGTTTTTATTTTACTCTTGTTAGCAGCAGAAAAAATAGATTTTTTTTCTCTGAAAACAGCTGAATTTCAACGCCACAAAATGACAAGGTGACATATGACGTACTTTATAACGTTTGTCACAGAAAAAAAAACATTTTTTTTACTCTTGTTAGCAACAGAAAAAAATAGTTTGTTTACTTAGTCTACACCCAGCTTCATTTCACTGCCACAAAAGGACTAGGTGGCTTATGGCGGACTGTATCACGTATATACTTTTAGATTTTTTTTTTACTTTGTAAAAACAGCTGAATTCCAATACTACAAAATGACAAGGTGGCTTATGTCTTGCAATGTCACGTTACTCACAGAAAAAATAAAGATGTTTTACATCTGCATAATGCTTAATTTCACAGCCACAAAAGGACAAGATGGCTTATGGCGGACTGTATCAAGTTTGTCACATAAAAACATTTTTTTTACTCTTGCTATCAACAGAAAAAATAAATTTTTTTTACTGTACAAAAAGCTGAATTTCAACCCCACAAGATGACAAGGTGGGCCACTAGGGCTTGCTGTATTACATTAGCAAGTGAAAAAAATAGATTTTTTTTAAGGGATGCCCATGCATGGAGATGAGTAGAAGCAGTGCACAACAGAGTTCTATGACATGGGTGACACAACATGTCCACTGTTTATAAAGAGAGGACATGTGATTTCAGCAGTCAATGGCACAAGCCCTTGTGTCTAGACAAAGTGGATTCTTCCTGCGCCCTGATTGGCTAGCCGTAATTTGCAAACATAAAGTTAGGAAATGAAATAAAAGATTACAAGCAAGGGCTCCTCTAAGCTTCTTTCTCCTCCCCCCAGCTCCTCCCCTCATAAAACATGTCCCCTCACTCATCATACACCACCAGTATGCTATCCAGAGTGTTAAAAATACTTTAGTTGCAGCACAATAATTTTCCCGCACTTTTTTACCGAATGTTACCGATTTTTGAAGATTTTAAGAAAAAATGCTTGTGTTTCCGATCACGAATCCGAATGTGCCAAATTCGTGTCGAATTTAACATTTGCGATCGTTTTTCGAACATATTCTCTCATCACAAGTCACCAGCACTTGTAGTTGCCCAATGTAGACGGTGTATTGCAGCTCATCTTTTATTAAAGCAATTAGATGATAAATGGCAGTACCCGAGAGCAGTGACTTAACTGTGTACAGATCCTTACTATTCCAGCTGAATAAACTGTTTGCATCTGACCATCACTAGACCATCAGAGCTGGTCACAACTGATTGGTGGGGTGCTAAGTTTCAGACCCTCACATATCTGGCATCAAATCTACAGTATCCTGGGAATAGGTCATCCATATCAAAGTATTAAAAAGATAACTACATTCAAAATAATAATAAAAAAAACATTATGGATGAAGTAAGTTTTGCAAAATAAAGTGATAAAATAGCATTGCCTTTCCATTGGACGTTCATCAAGACGAAAAGGGTGAAATTCTCACTAGAATTAATCATTAACCATGTTTCTGCAAGCATGAATCTTTGAATGTAAGTCTTCTTCTGTTGGTAGTTTCAAGTACTATTGGAAAGTGGTGGAATGAGAGTTATAATAATAACTGGTGTGTGAAAATATTGGATTTTAAGTACATATTAAAATGTCAATAATCTTATAGTCAAAGTACCTGTGCACTGCGAGCAAGGTCCAGATACCTTGGCAATGTTTTAGTTCTCTCGTTATGCTTGGTATATGAATGTGAGAGTAATTTTATAATATTATTATAATTTTTAAGGACCAGCTCCATACCTCTGTCTGTAGTGAAAATTGTCCTCTTGGGTTCTGTAAGGCTGTTCTACCAGGACAACTGGCATTCTGTTTTGAATGTATACAGTGTTTTCAAGGAGAGATATCCAGCCAGACAGGCAAGTCTGATATACATTATCTATCTAAAAGAGATGTAATCTATAATTCTCAAAATAAAAAGACTATTAAAAAGGCAAAGACACTTTGATCTTATTGTGCATTTTGTGTTTAAAAAATAGAAAATACCTAATAAACAGAAGCCATTGAGACATCCTCTTTGTTTCCCACCATATATAAGGATCCAATTCTCCACTGATGGGCCAATCAAGACTTCTTAATAGTTGTATTAACCTCTCAGCTTTATTGGTAGTTACATACAATAGTTAATATAGATGAGAAGAGACATATTTCCATCAAGTTCAATAAACACTTGGTTGTCAATAGTCACTCCTTCAGACATTGCAGACTCAAAGTGCACGTGAACCAAAAATGGGCCAAAAGGCATAACAATGCTGAGTTCCATTGAAAAATTTAGGGCAACAGCACTATGACATCTCAAATAAGGCATATAATAGATTATCTTACCAGCAGGACCCTAAGCTGGTAAAAAATAAGAATGATACCTTAAGGGCTTAAAATATGTAACTTAATCAGATAAGTAAAATGATTGCTTGATTTTCAGATTCAATACAATATATTAAATGTCCTTGGGATCAGTGACCCAATGATGAAAGGATGAGATGTCTTCCAAAGTAGGTCGAGTTCTTTACATTTTAAGATGATCTTGGAAAGATCTTAGCAGCCACCAGTATCTTGTCCTCATTTGTTCCTCTTTTTATATTAAGACTCCTTTTTCATTACAAAGTCCTATAGTAAAGGCCAATAACTACTCTCTCAATGCTCTTCTTCTGCTGTCCTTAACCTTCTGCTTTCTGTACTCTGTAGTCTTCATCAGATATCCACAACCTGAGAAATGTCTTCTTCGTCAAGCTGCTTTCGGTTTTGTCATTTAGCCTCTGTGTCTCTTGAGTCTTATTAAAGACCATCATGATGGTGTTAGGTTTTTGAGCCACCAGACCTGGTAGCAACTTAAAAAGATGTCTTAAGTGTCTTACTCCATCATTCTGGTCTGCTTATAGTTACAGCTGATGTTATGTATCGCTTGTCTGTCAACTTTTACACCTTTACCACAATACAACACTCAAAGCAAACCTGGAGTCATCATTGTCGAATGTAATGAGGGTTCATCCTTCACCTAGTGGATCATGTTGGGTTATTTGTTTCTTCTGGCCACCATCAGTTTCATAGTGGCCTTCCTGGCTCAAAGACTTCCCGATAGTTTCAATGAAGCCCAGTTTATCACATTTAGTATGTTGGCCTTCCTCAGAGTCTGAATATCTTATATCCCAGCCTCACTCAGTGCCCAGGGTATATATGTCATAGCTATGGAGATTTTTGCCATCTTGGCATCTAGTTGGGCTTTAAATATTTGTATGTTTCTTCCTAAATGTTTCATCATGTTATGCAGGCCAGATATGAACTCCAGGAATTATTTGATGCAAAGATAGAGAGACTAGGGGAATGAAAAATAATTATGATATATTTATTGATGCAAATACAAGTACATTAAATGTTTTGACTAAAAGATGATTGAAATTTTCAAAATCCATTTCAGGTTCGATTCATTCTTCAGCCAAATTGGCTGAAATTTGACTCAAACCAAATTGATTTGTCACAAATCAAAAGTGCCCTATAAAGACCACAAATTATAATAAACTGGAAAAAAGGAACAAATGAAAAAATAATATTAGACAATACTTACCTGTCCTGCCACCGCAGCTTCCCCACCAGTTCTTTACTTTTTTCTTAAAGAGGTTGTCCACTACGTTTAAGTTTATGACCTCACCACAGTATAGGTCATCAATACCTGATCGGCCAGCGTACGACACTTGGCATTACCACCAATCAACTAATATCAGTACTAACTTGATGGGCTGCTCCATCTACTTGTTTTGGCTGCCACAGGGTACTATACATCTGCCCCTTATTAATTTGAATAGGAGGTGGATGTGCAATACCAAGCCCCCAATATCAGCTGATCGTCAGGGGTGTCGTGTGTCGGACTCCAGCCAATCAGATATTGATGACCTATTCTATGGGTAGGTCATCAGTGTAAAACTAATGGAAAACCTCTTTAAGATCTTCTAGCCTGTGTGATCTTCGGGATTCTGCACCTTATTCAGTCATTTAGACCAAGGCATCGTAGCAAGAAAGAGGTGTGGGGTGAGTTTAAGACAGGTGAGTATAATATTTTATTATTTTTTATACCACTTCATGGCCTTCAAAATAATCCAGTAAAATGGAGGCCTTTAATTCTGATAAAAAATATAAACAGAAATAGTGTCATTATCACAGATGAATCAGTGTCATGCTGTGTCATCAACAAATAATGCAATACAGTGCCATTCAGTGCCACCGGGAGAGTGCCATACGGAATGTAAAACAAAAAGTGATATAAAGTGCAGACATCAGTGTCATACTTCCATACAGTGCAAACAACAAATAGTTCCAAACACGGAATAAACAAATATTGCCATAGAGTCGCAAAAAACAGTGCTATGTAGTGAGAACAATAAATGGTTTCTACAACTTATTTAAAGAAGATGTCCATTACTTTTTATTATCCCCCCAATGTATTCCCCCGGGGTCCATAAAGGTTTTTGTAATTACCTTACGTTGCAGTTACTGCCTGTGAGTGGTGCTATATATAAAAATATAAAACATAAAAAATAAAAAAAATGATAAAAAAAAAATTAAAAGAAATTAAAAAGGAAAAAAAATAAAAAAAAACATTTTTCTTTTTGTGCAGATAATAGTTTCTGATGAAGGTCTGATGGTAAAGACCAAAACATCATAATTTTTACAGTGGATTTCTTAGGTAATTAAAAAAACACCTCTCTATTTGAAATGAATTTGTGTGTGCAGGGAGTGGCAGTGTGCTACACTTCAAACCATATTCATAAGAAAAGAAAACCTGATTCTTCAACCTGCAAGGGACGTAAGTCTAGAATGAATATCTCCACACCTTTCAGACAATCCTCAGTAATTTTTAGGCCACTGATAGCTTAAAGCTCGGTCAGCTATGGGAGATCGTAGAAGATATTTTTCTTGCAACCAAGTGGTTGTTAAACTTGTGGCTGGGACAGAGAGAAACACTACAGACAACTTGCTGCCTGTAACTCTAGGCAAGCCAGCAATTGTGGGTCTTCAGTAGTGTTGAGCCACCCCCGTAGTGTTCGTATTCGGTACGGTTCGTCGAACACCCGTGTGTTCGCCGAACTGTTCGTCGAACTGTTCGTCGAACACCTTCAAACACCGTTAAAACCAATGGCAGGCAAACAAAAACACATAGAAACACAAAGAAAACACCTTCAAAGGTGTCCAAAAGCTGACAAACTGCTCAGAAGACACAACTAACACATGGAAAAGTGACAAGTACATATAGTCATGCGAAAAGAAAAGAGGTGGAGGAGTAAAAGGAGGGGGAGACACAGATATAGGCATGTCATGCCCTTCTAAAATCCAAAAAGTGAGAAGCCGACACGTTCAGTCCGCTCCTGCCCGTGCCACCTCCGTGTCGCCGGGTTTGTGCCAGAGCCGCGGTGAACCCTGGCGGCCAGCCCCCCTCTCCCAATACTGGTGCCTGTCCGCTGGTGGGTCGAGCGAGCCCCCCTGTGGTGGAGGCAGCTCTATGCTTTTTAATTTAAATTGTCTCTCTAATTTGAATGAATACACTTTAAATCCATTTACAAGGATCTATTGGAGGGCAAGTCTCATGCCAGCAGCCGCGTAATTCCAGCTCCAGTAGCGTCCACTAAAGCTGCTGCAATTAAAAAGCTTTTATAAGGATCGAGCTCGGCTGTCCACCGCAAGGCATCCTACTGCCAGTCCCAGCCCCTATGCCTTGGGGTGCCTCCTAATGCTCTTCACTGAGTATCCCGTGGTCCCGAAGCATTTACTTTGAAAAAATTAAGTGTCCAAACTACAGGTGGTGTAGCTTGCTTAATAGCCGGGATAATCCGCTGACTAGCAGACACTGCTACTAGGCACAAAGTATTTCCTGGGCTAGATGCAGTTAAAAATTTGTAATTAGATACTCTCGTTGGATGCTGAGAAAGCATTCCATAGAGTCTCCTGGCACGCCATATATGATTCTCTTAAAAAGCTTGGGGTAGGGGTCTAGGGGACCCTTTTATAGCCAAAATCAGGGCCCTGTATCACAATACGTCACCTAGGCTGAAGATAAATGGAACTGTAGCACCCTGAGAGCTCGGTTGCTACAGAGTTATTGCACCTCACCCAGAGGTGTGATATCTCACTCTCAGGTAAGGATGGAGTGTGGATCAGGACCCGACACCTGCATGCATTACACCACATTGCCGTGGGGCAGGGCGACCAATATGCCTCTGAGATGGGCACGACAGTCCCTGTCCCTGGCTGGAGTGGGGGGAGGGAACACTGAGGAAGGGGAACCCTGTAGTGCAGGAGCAGGGAGGAAGCAGTTCCTGGGTGCACTGAGAAGGGAGTATAAAAGGTGGACACCATCTTAGTTCAGTGCAGAGAAGTCTGAGCAGAAGTGGCAGGGAGCAGGGGCTCTGCATGAGCTCTGCTCTGGAGGCGGGCCTAGTAACAGAGGCCCAGGCCTGGAAGAGGGAGAAGGAAGGAAAATGAGCGGAGAGGGCTCCAGGAATGAGGAATGAAGGGATCCCAGGGGTGCGGACGGGCAAGTCACCACCGCACACCCGAATCCACCTGCGTGGAGGGGTCAGGCCAAAGGGGGAGACCGGTCCCTGAAACTAGTGGAGGCAGGAAACGACCCTCAGCTAGAAACCGGAGGCTGTGACATTTTATGTGGCGCAGCCCCTCACTACACCTGCTAGGAAGGCACCACATAGGGTCAGGGAAACTGGCGCCAAGTTTACCAAGAGGAGGCTCGAGGCAGCCGGACAGAAGGGTTGGTAAGAAAGGCCAGACAAAGGATACACAAAGGGGGTCCTGTGAAGCGCTCCAAAGTTATCTGGGAGTTGTCTGAGCCCCTCACCTGGTGAGCACAGTATGACATGGGCAGCCGTTACCTGCAGACGTGGTCTGGATAATAAGAACTGTGAGTAAAGGCCCTGGACTGCATCACTGACTCCGCGTCGTTACTGCTGCTGACCTGCACCATCACCCCCATCCTCCGCATACACTGCCCTGAGGCTATACTCCTCCCGTGGGGAATTATGCTACGCTCTGCTGCACCCACAACACCAGCCTCAGCGGTCTGCCCTGCAGCGGCGGTTCACTCTGACCGCAATCCACGGGTGGCGTAGTCGGACATTTAAACATCAAAACCACATAAATAGTTCCGCCACTGGTTTGACCACCCTGAGCCACGGAACCGGGTCGCCGCCACGAAGACTACAACCACCAGCATCCACCAAAAAGGGTCCGGCTCCGGGTGTCCCAAGGCCCAGGGGGTGCATCAGAACATTTTCATCACCTTTCACAATCACCAATGGGACAAGGCAGGGATGTCCTCTGTCCCCTCTCTTATACATACTAGTGACGGAGCACCTGCTCTCATCAATTCGCCATAACCCCAATATTAGGTTGATTGAAGTGGGAGGCACCGAGTACAAGTGCTCTCTATTTGCTGATGATGTCCTAGTATATATCACTCAATCACATATATCCATCCATGCTGTTATGGCTGAAATAGATCACTTTGTTACATGGTCAAATTTTAAAATCAATGCAGCGAAGTCTGAGGCCCTCGATGTCTCCCTCCCCAAATCCATATAGGATTCCATCCAGTCCAACTTTCCCTTTGCCTGGCCCTCACAGGGTATCAAATACTTAGAAATTCCTATTCATAGAGACCTCTCCCATCTATGTTATCTTAATTTTGGGCCCTTTATTGAACAACTCCATACAGACCACGGTTGGCAAGTTAGAACTGTAAGATTCACTACGTGAACCACTGGTGTTTTGTGGAAAAGCACATGTACACTGTGTTCCAAATTATTATGCAAAAAGTGTTTAGGAGTGATAAGGGAAGAATCTGTTTGTTTGTCAGTTAAACTCATTGATGGTGATGTGTGTCAGGGCTCTTTATATCACTGTAAGCAATTGCAGACACCTGTGCTAATTAGTTTGGCAGGTGTGTCCAATGAAAGGCAAGACTACTTAAGAAGGCTGTCTCACATTATTAAGCAGCCTACATTTTCTGCCAAAATAGGAAAGAAAAAGGATGTGTCGGCTGCTGAGAAGCAACAAATTGTGGAGTGTTTAGGTCAAGGCATGACTACAATCAACATTGTGCGATGATCAGGATGAAGTGTCTTGGCAATCAAGAAGTATGTAGCTGATTCACAGTACACACGTGTGTGTGCTGATAAGGGCAAATTGAGGACTCTTTCCTACAGGCAATTATGTCAGGTTAAAAGAGCAGTGGCAAAAAAGCCTTGTCATAGCAGCAGACAAGTTTTTGAAGCTGCTGGTGCCTCCAACGTCCCCCGAACAACAAGATGCAGGGTCCTTCAGAGGTTTGCAGCTGTGCATACGCCATCCTGTCGACCTCCTCTATCCACTTCACACAAGCAGAAACGGCTCCAGTGGGCCAAACATTACATGAAGACTGATTTCAAAACTGTTTTGTTCACGGATGAGTGCCGTGCAGCGCTCGATGGTCCAGATGGATGGAGTGGAGGATGGCTGGTTGATGGACACCCCACGCAAACACGACTATGGCGCCAACAAGGAGGAGGTGGAGTAATGTTTTAGGCTGGAATCATGGGAAGAGAGATTGTCGGCCCCTTTAGGATCCCTGAAGGCGCTAAAGATGAACTCCATATTGTATGTGGATTTTCTCAAACAGCACTTCCTGCCATGGTTCAAGAAGAAGAACTGTGTATTTCACAGCAAGATCATTTTTTTGCATGATAATGCACCATCTCATGCTGCACATAAAACATCTGCATCTCTGGCTGATATGGGCATAAAAGGGGACAAACTTATGGTGTGACCCCCATGCTCCCCTGACCTCTACCCCATTCAGAACCTCTGGAGCATCATCAAAAGGAGTGTCTATGATGGCGGGAGGCAGTTCACATCTAAGCAACAGCTCTGGGAGGGTATTCTGTCCTCATGCAAAACAATTGAAGCAGAAACCATCCAAAACCTGACAAATTCAATGGACGAGAGAGTTCAGAAGCTCCTTTCGAACAAGGGGTCCTATGTGAAAATGTAACATCACCTAGAATAAAGTTTTGAGTTGAAAACTGTTTGATTTCAGTTTCTAATAACCTGCTAATGCTTATAATTTCAAAAATGATCATTTTTTTGGTCTTTATTAAAATGAAAAGGTTGATCGAAAAGTTTGGGGGATCTAAGAGTGTGGCAACCCAGTAGTCATGATTACTTCGAATTCTGACAATATGAGGGTCATGTTGCAGGTAGTGCAGCAACAAGGCACTTATGTGTCTTGCGCATCTCGGAGCCCCAAAATTATTTTCCGGGCTAGATGCAGCTAAAAATTATTATTAATTTTAAATCTGGTGGAGCTTAGTATAGATGGCCTAATAGGATCAGTGCTGCACACTGCTACAAAGCCCAAATTATTTTCCAGTCAAGATACAGATAAACATGATTAGTAATTTTAAATCTGGTGGAGCTTATTATAGATGGCCTAATAGAATCAGTGCTGCACACTGCTACAAAGCCCAAATTATTTTCCAGCCAAGATACAGATAAACATGATTAGTAACTTGAAAGCTTAAAACGGTTGGTAGGGTGATTTTAACCAATCATCAAGCTTTTACTCTCCCCAGGATGACACAGGGGTAGAAAAGTCGTTTCGGATCCATGATTTGTTCATCTTTATGAACGTGAGTCTGTCTACATTATCAGTGGAGAGCCGCGTGCGCTTATCTGTCAGCACACCACCAGCAGCGCTGAACACACGTTCAGACAGAACGCTGGCTGCGGGGCATGACAAGATTTCCAAGGCGCAAGTGGCTAGCTCCGGCCATTTATCCAGATTGGAAGCCCAAAAAGAGCAAGGGTCCAGTGACACAGTCATGGCTTCAATGTTTACTTGGAGATACTCCTGTACCATCGTCTCTAGGCATTGACTATGTGTCAGACTTCTTGTCTCCTGTGACCTTGCAAAGGATGGGCTAAAAAAGTGGTGAAATGATTCCGCATAATTGATGTTACCAGCAGATACTGTGGTTCTGTTACGGTTTGAGTGCTGAACACTTGACGGTCCCACGGTTGGCAAGTTGGAACTGTGAGATTCACTACGTGCACCACCGGTGTTTTGTGGAAAAGCACATGTAAGATTCTGCAACAGTCTCTGCTGATACTCCTGCATGCGTGCATCCCTTTCTATGGCAGGAATAATTTCTGCAAATTTACTTTTGTACCGGGGATCTAACAGTGTGGCAACCCAGTAGTCAGGATTATTTCTAATTCTCACAATTCGAGGGTCATGTTGCAGGTAGTGCAGCAAGAAGGCACTCATGTGTGTTGTGCATCCAGGAGCACCAAGTCCCTGTTGTGTTGGTGGCGAGGTAACAATCATGCTTCCTTCCTCTGTCCTCTCCCCCCAACCTCGCACAACAGAAATGTGATCAAGGTCTCCCTCCTCTGATGAGTCTTCCATCAGTTCGTCCTCCACTTCTTCCTGGGCTCCTGCACCTTCCTCACTAGTTTGGCAGCTACCATGCACCCTGGTAAAACCATCTCCCCCACCCTCACATGCCTGCCACCTTGGTGTTGCCGACCGTCTGGACGTTGCAGATGTTAGCCCTTCCGCATACAACTTCTCCTCCTCTACTTCCTCCACCTCCTCTTGTGCCACCACCTGACTCCGAATTCTGTTTATCATGTGCTCCAGCATGTAAATCACCGGAATAGTCATGCTGATAATGGCATCGTCAGCACTAAACATCTTCGTCGCCATTTCAAATCTGAGCAGAAGGGTGCATAGGTCCCTGATCTGAGACCACTCCTCCAGCGTGATTTGCCCCACCTCTGGATCTCGTTGGCCCAGGCTATACGTCAGAACGTATTGCACCAGGGCTTGTCGGTGCTGCCACAGTCGCTGCAACATGTGCAGAGTTGAATTCCACCGGGTAGGCACATCGCATTTTAGCCGGTGAAGTGGCAGGCCCAACGACTTCTGTAGAGATGTAAGTCGCTGAGCTGCGGGATGCGAACGGCGGTAGTGAGCACACAGTGACCGTGCCCTCTGCAGAAGGCCATCTAGTCTGGGATAGTGGGCTAAAAATTGCTGGACAACCAGGTTCAACACGTGAGCCATACAAGGCACGTGTGTGACATTGTCCCGACGAAGGGCCGCACCCAGGTTTGCAGCATTGTCGCCCATGGCCTTCCCTGGTTTCAGGTCCAGTGGAGACAACCATTCATGAAATTGGTTCTCCAGAGCTGACCACAACTCCTCAGCTGTGTGACTCACATTTCCCAGACATTTCAAAGTAAAAACCGCCTGATGACGTTGAGCCCTACTGCCAGCATAGTAAGGAGGAGTGCAGGATCCCTTCTGCGCAGTTAGAAAGCTTGTGGCATGACCAGACAGGCTTTGGGTGCAGGTGGAAGACCGAGAGGAGGTTGAGGAGGCAGAAGCAGTGGAGGAACTTTGACATAAAGAGGATTGACGCACAACTCGTGGGGACGGCAAGACTTGGACAGCAGCCCCTTGTCCTGCTGTCACCATAGTTACCCAGTGCCCAGTCAGCGACATGTAACGCCCCTGTCCATGCCTACTCGTCCAAGTGTCTGTGGTGAAATGCACCCTGTCACACACAGAGTTTCTCAAAGAAGCGGTGATGTTGCGAGCGACATGCTGGTGGAGCGCAGGCACAACTTTCTTTGAGAAGTAGTGCCGATTGGGCATCTAGTACTGGGGCACTGCGACGGACATAAGGTTTCGAAAATCCTCTGTGTCCACCAGGCAGAAAGGCAGCATTTCTGTAGCCAAGAGCTTGCAGATGGTGAAATTCAACCTCTTAGCTTTCTCATGGCTAGGAGGAAATGGTCTTTTACTTGTCCACATCTGAGGGTCCGAGGGCTGGCTATTGTGCTTAGACGGGGTTGATAAGGGTGTCCCCGGCAAACTGCCGTTCTGTGAGGAAGATGCAGGCGGACATGTTAGGTTGCCTTGATCCAAAGGTGGTGCTATCGATGTCGGTCAGCGCTCAACACCAGCTGGTGTTACCAACTCCAAAGAAAATGATGACCTGCCAATCACGCTGGCTGTTGCGGGTAAAGAGGTGGCAGGTCTGCGCCCCAAAACAGGTGTGACTGCTGTCCCCCCAGTCACAGAGGATGAAGAGGCCGCGGATGCACAAGATATGGCAGACGGTGGTTGGCCCGGTCGGCTAGGCCGCATTGTAGCACACTGAGCTTCCCACTGCAACTTATGCTTCATGTCCATGTGCCGGTTCATGCATGAAGTACTCAAACTATGTATTTTTTGGCCTCTACTTAGCTTTTGCTGACAAATGTTACAGACAACACGAGTTGGGTCATCTTTATCGATCTGAAAAAATGCCCAGGCTATGCAAGGCTTAGCACCCATGCGAACTGAAGAGCCACCGCGACTTGTGGTGAGAGGCAGAGTTGTGTTTGAGGATCCAGTTGTTGACGTGCTTCCAGTACTACGTCTCTGTCCAGGAAGGCGCAACCTGACCTCGTCGTCACTAGCATCTTCCTCCACCTCCTCTGCTGACCTCATCTCTTGGCTGACTGTGGGTTGACAGTAAGTGGGATCTCCAACCTCATCATCATCACCCTGTGCGTTATCACACCCGTCGTCCTCAGAGCCAACCTGTTCCTGCACTGACAAGAAACTAAAGTTGTCACTCCAATCAGGTATTTGAGTCTCATCATCGTCTTCCTCATTGTCTCCACCAACAGGAGTTACAGTTTGGGAATGAGGGTCTACATTATGGTCAGAACCTTCTGCGTCTGGTCCTGGATCCGACTCATAAAGATTCTGGGCATCAGTACAGATCATTTCCTCGTCTGGATTCACAGAAGCGCTGGAGTCGACCTCTGATTCCCAGGCTATAGTATGAGTAAACAGCTCTGCAGACTCAACCATCTGTTCTACCTCATACTCAGACGGGCAGCTGGAGATTTGGGAGCTGTGAGGAAGCAAGTGCGATTGGGGTGACACCTTTGAGGACTGGAGTATTTGTGATGTTGAAGTTGATGTGGAGGAGAGCCCACTTAAAGGAGCACTTGATATCCGTTGAAGCACCTGCTGTTTTTGTCCCCATCTGGAATTTGTAGCGATTGGCGTGGCCGTAAGAAAGGGACCTTATCACATTGTCCCCTAAAAGAAGTAGACATTTTAGTTTGGCTGGAAGATGGTCTTTCTTCTGCAGATGTTACTGTTGCTTTAACACCTACTCCACGGACACAACCTTTTTTCCCCTTCCCAACACGCCTATTCCCCTTTCCACCAGCAGCAGGCCTTTTTCCACACATTTTGGTGGTTAACTAATTCACAACACTGGAGTTGTTTGCACAAAAAAACAATGGATGGGAACCGAGCAGAGCTGAGTGGCCAAATTGTGGTATTAGGTCAAAACTATTGGCTGGGTGAGATGCAGAAAAAAATTATATTCAATTTGCAACCTGATGGAGGTCAGTATAGATGGACTAATAGAACAAGTCCCACACACAGCTAGAAGCCCAAATATTTTTTCAGAGGTAGATGCAGAAAAAAATTGTATTCAGTTTGCCACCTGATGGAGGTCAGTATAGATGGACTAATAGAACAAGTCCTGCACACAGCTAGAAGCCCAAATATTTTTTCAGAGGTAGATGCAGAAAAAAATTATATTCAGTTTGCAACCTGATGGAGGTCAGTATAGATGGACTAATAGAGAAAGTCCCACACACTGCTAGAAGGCCAAATATTTTTTCAGAGCTAGATGCAGATAAAAATTATTTTTAATTTGCAATCTGATGGAGGTCAGTATAGATGGACGAATAGAGAAAGTCCAACACACTGCTAGAAGGCCAAATATTTTTTCAGAGCTAGATGCAGAAAAAAATTATATTCAGTTTGCAACCTGATGGAGGTCAGTATAGATGGACTAATAGAACAAGTCCCACACACAGCTAGAAGCCCAAATATTTTTTCAGAGGTAGATGCAGAAAAAAATTATATTCAGTTTGCAACCTGATGGAGGTCTATATAGGTGGATTAATAGAACAAGTCCCACACACAGCTAGAAGCCCAAATATTTTTTCAGAGGTAGATGCAGAAAAAAAATATATTCAGTTTGCAACCTGATGGAGGTCAGTATAGATCGACTAATAGAGAAAGTCCCACACACTGCTAGAAGGCCAAATATTTTTTCAGAGCTAGATGCAGACAAAAAATTATTTTTAATTTGCAACCTGATGGAGGTCAGTATAGATGGACTAATAGAGAAAGTCCCACACACTGCTAGAAGGAAAAATATTTTTTCAGAGCTAGATGCAGATATAAATTATTTTTAATTTGCAACCTGATGGAGGTCAGTATAGATGGACTAATAGAGAAAGTCCCACACACTGCTAGAAGGTCAAATATTTTTTCAGAGCTAGATGCAGAAAAAAAATATATTCAGTTTGCAAGCTGATGGAGGTCAATATAGATGGACTAATAGAACAAGTCCCACACACAGCTAGAAGCCCAAATATTTTTTCAGAGGTAGATGCAGATAAAAATTATTTTTAATTTGCAGCCTGATGGAGGTCAGTATAGATGGACTAATAGAGAAAGTCCCACACACTGCTAGAAGGCCAAATATTTTTTCAGAGCTAGATGCAGACAAAAAATTATTTTGAATTTGCAACCTGATGGAGGTCAGTATAGATGGACTAATAGAGAAAGTCCCACACACTGCTAGAAGGCCAAATATTTTTTCAGAGCTAGATGCAGAAAAATATTATATTCAGTTTGCAACCTGATGGAGGTCAGTATAGATGGACTAATAGAACAAGTCCCACACACAGCTAGAAGCCCAAATATTTTTTCAGAGGTAGATGCAGAAAAAATTTTTATTCAGTTTGCAACCTGATGGAGGTCAGTATAGATGGATTAATAGAACAAGTCCCACACACAGCTAGAAGCCCAATATTTTTTCAGAGGTAGATGCAGAAAAAATATATATTCAGTTTGCAACCTGATGGAGGTCAGTATAGATGGACTAATAGAAAAAGGCCCACACACTGCTAGAAGGCCAAATATTTTTTCAGGGCTAGATGCAGACAAAAAATTATTTTTAATTTGCAACCTGATGGAGGTCAGTATAGATGGACTAATAGAGAAAGTCCCACACACTGCTAGAAGGCCAAATATTTTTTCAGAGCTAGATGCATATATAAATTATTTTAATTTGCAACCTGATGGAGGTCAGTATAGATGGACTAATAGAGAAAGTCCCACACACTGCTAGAAGGCCAAATATTTTTTCAGAGCTAGATGCAGAAAAAAATTATATTCAGTTTGCAAGCTGATGGAGGTCAATATAGAAGGAATAATAGAACAAGTCCCACACACAGCTAGAAGGCCAAATATTTTTTCAGAGGTAGATGCAGATAAAAATTATTTTTAATTTGCAGCCTGATGGAGGTCAGTATAGATGGACTAATAGAGAAAGTCCCACACACTGCTAGAAGGCCAAATATTTTTTCAGAGCTAGATGCAGACAAAAAATTATTTTGAATTTGCAACCTGATGGAGGTCAGTATAGATGGACTAATAGAGAAAGTCCCACACACTGCTAGAAGGCCAAATATTTTTTCAGAGCTAGATGCAGAAAAAAATTATATTCAGTTTGCAACCTGATGGAGGTCAGTATAGATGGACTAATAGAACAAGTCCCACACACAGCTAGAAGCCCAAATATTTTTTCAGAGGTAGATGCAGAAAAAAATTATATTCAGCTTGCAACCTGATGGAGGTCAGTATAGATGGATTAATATAACAAGTCCCACACACAGCTAGAAGCCCAAATATTTTTTCAGAGGTAGATGCAGAAAAAAATTATATTCAGTTTGCAACCTGATGGAGGTCTGTATAGATGGATTAATAGAACAAGTCCCACACACTGCTAGAAGGCCAAATATTTTTTCAGAGCTAGATGCAGACAAAAAATTATTTTTAATTTGCAACCTGATGGAGGTCAGTATAGATGGACTAATAGAGAAAGTCCCACAAACTGCTAGAAGGCCAAATATTTTTTCAGAGCTAGATGCAGAAAAAAATTAGATTCAGTTTGCAACCTGATGGAGGTCAGTATAGATGGATTAATAGAACAAGTCCCACACACAGCTAGAAGCCCAAATATTTTTTCAGAGGTAGATACAGAAAAAAATTATATTCAGTTTGCAACCTGATGGAGGTCTATATAGATGGATTAATAGAACAAGTCCCACACACAGCTAGAAGCCCAAATATTTTTTCAGAGGTAGATGCAGAAAAAAAATATATTCAGTTTGCAACCTGATGGAGGTCAGTATAGATGGACTAATAGAGAAAGTCCCACACACTGCTAGAAGCCCAAATATTTTTTCAGAGCTAGATGCAGACAAAAAATTATTTTTAATTTGCAACCTGATGGAGGTCAGTATAGATGGACTAATAGAGAAAGTCCCACACACTGCTAGAAGGCCAAATATTTTTTCAGAGCTAGATGCAGATAAAAATTATTTTTAATTTGCAACCTGATGGAGGTCAGTATAGATGGACTAATAGAGAAAGTCCCACACACTGCTAGAAGGCCAAATATTTTTTCAGAGCTAGATGCAGAAAAAAATTATATTCAGTTTGCAACCTGATGGAGGTCAGTATAGATGGACTAATAGAACAAGTCCCACACACAGCTAGAAGCCCAAATATTTTTTCAGAGGTAGATGCAGATAAAAATTATTTTTAATTTGCAACCTGATGGAGGTCAGTATAGATGGACTAATAGAGAAAGCCACATACACTGCCAGAAGGCCAAATATTTTTTCAGAGCTAGATGCAGAAAAAAAATTATTTTGAATTTGCAGAGTGATGGAGGTCAGTATAGATGGATTAATAGAACAAGTCCCACACACAGCTAGAAGCCCAATATTTTTTCAGAGGTAGATGCAGAAAAAAAACATATTCAGTTTGCAACCTGATGGAGGTCAGTATAGATGGACTAATAGAGAAAGTCCCACACACTGCTAGAAGGCCAAATATTTTTTCAGAGCTAGATGCAGAAAAAAATTATATTCAGTTTGCAAGCTGATGGAGGTCAATATAGATGGACTAATAGAACAAGTCCCACACACAGCTAGAAGGCCAAATATTTTTTCAGAGGTAGATGCAGATAAAAATTATTTTTAATTTGCAGCCTGATGGAGGTCAGTATAGATGGACTAATAGAGAAAGTCCCACACACTGCTAGAAGGCCAAATATTTTTTCAGAGCTAGATGCAGACAAAAAATTATTTTGAATTTGCAACCTGATGGAGGTCAGTATAGATGGACTAATAGAGAAAGTCCCACACACTGCTAGAAGGCCAAATATTTTTTCAGAGCTAGATGCAGAAAAATATTATATTCAGTTTGCAACCTGATGGAGGTCAGTATAGATGGACTAATAGAACAAGTCCCACACACAGCTAGAAGCCCAAATATTTTTTCAGAGGTAGATGCAGAAAAAAATTATATTCAGTTTGCAACCTGATGGAGGTCAGTATAGATGGATTAACAGAACAAGTCCCACACACAGCTAGAAGCCCAATATTTTTTCAGAGGTAGATGTAGAAAAAAAATATATTCAGTTTGCAACCTGATGGAGGTCAGTATAGATGGATTAACAGAACAAGTCCCACACACAGCTAGAAGCCCAATATTTTTTCAGAGGTAGATGTAGAAAAAAAATATATTCAGTTTGCAACCTGATGGAGGTCAGTATAGATGGACTAATAGAGAAAGTCCCACACACTGCTAGAAGGCCAAATATTTTTTCAGAGCTAGATGCAGAAAAATATTATATTCAGTTTGCAACCTGATGGAGGTCAGTATAGATGGACTAATAGAACAAGTCCCACACACAGCTAGAAGCCCAAATATTTTTTCAGAGGTAGATGCAGAAAAAATTTTTATTCAGTTTGCAACCTGATGGAGGTCAGTATAGATGGATTAATAGAACAAGTCCCACACACAGCTAGAAGCCCAATATTTTTTCAGAGGTAGATGCAGAAAAAATATATATTCAGTTTGCAACCTGATGGAGGTCAGTATAGATGGACTAATAGAAAAAGTCCCACACACTGCTAGAAGGCCAAATATTTTTTCAGAGCTAGATGCAGACAAAAAATTATTTTTAATTTGCAACCTGATGGAGGTCAGTATAGATGGACTAATAGAGAAAGTCCCACACACTGCTAGAAGGCCAAATATTTTTTCAGAGCTAGATGCATATATAAATTATTTTAATTTGCAACCTGATGGAGGTCAGTATAGATGGACTAATAGAGAAAGTCCCACACACTGCTAGAAGGCCAAATATTTTTTCAGAGCTAGATGCAGAAAAAAATTATATTCAGTTTGCAAGCTGATGGAGGTCAATATAGATGGAATAATAGAACAAGTCCCACACACAGCTAGAAGGCCAAATATTTTTTCAGAGGTAGATGCAGATAAAAATTATTTTTAATTTGCAGCCTGATGGAGGTCAGTATAGATGGACTAATAGAGAAATTCCCACACACTGCTAGAAGGCCAAATATTTTTTCAGAGCTAGATGCAGAAAAAAATTATATTCAGTTTGCAACCTGATGGAGGTCAGTATAGATGGACTAATAGAACAAGTCCCACACACAGCTAGAAGCCCAAATATTTTTTCAGAGGTAGATGCAGAAAAAAATTATATTCAGCTTGCAACCTGATGGAGGTCAGTATAGATGGATTAATATAACAAGTCCCACACACAGCTAGAAGCCCAAATATTTTTTCAGAGGTAGATGCAGAAAAAAATTATATTCAGTTTGCAACCTGATGGAGGTCTGTATAGATGGATTAATAGAACAAGTCCCACACACTGCTAGAAGCCCAAATATTTTTTCAGAGCTAGATGCAGACAAAAAATTATTTTTAATTTGCAACCTGATGGAGGTCAGTATAGATGGACTAATAGAGAAAGTCCCACACACTGCTAGAAGGCCAAATATTTTTTCAGAGCTAGATGCAGATAAAAATTATTTTTAATTTGCAACCTGATGGAGGTCAGTATAGATGGACTAATAGAGAAAGTCCCACACACTGCTAGAAGGCCAAATATTTTTTCAGAGCTAGATGCAGAAAAAAATTATATTCAGTTTGCAACCTGATGGAGGTCAGTATAGATGGACTAATAGAACAAGTCCCACACACAGCTAGAAGCCCAAATATTTTTTCAGAGGTAGATGCAGATAAAAATTATTTTTAATTTGCAACCTGATGGAGGTCAGTATAGATGGACTAATAGAGAAAGCCACATACACTGCCAGAAGGCCAAATATTTTTTCAGAGCTAGATGCAGAAAAAAAATTATTTTGAATTTGCAGAGTGATGGAGGTCAGTATAGATGGATTAATAGAACAAGTCCCACACACAGCTAGAAGCCCAATATTTTTTCAGAGGTAGATGCAGAAAAAAAACATATTCAGTTTGCAACCTGATGGAGGTCAGTATAGATGGACTAATAGAGAAAGTCCCACACACTGCTAGAAGGCCAAATATTTTTTCAGAGCTAGATGCAGAAAAAAATTATATTCAGTTTGCAAGCTGATGGAGGTCAATATAGATGGACTAATAGAACAAGTCCCACACACAGCTAGAAGGCCAAATATTTTTTCAGAGGTAGATGCAGATAAAAATTATTTTTAATTTGCAGCCTGATGGAGGTCAGTATAGATGGACTAATAGAAGAAGTCCCACACACTGCTAGAAGGCCAAATATTTTTTCAGAGCTAGATGCAGACAAAAAATTATTTTGAATTTGCAACCTGATGGAGGTCAGTATAGATGGACTAATAGAGAAAGTCCCACACACTGCTAGAAGGCCAAATATTTTTTCAGAGCTAGATGCAGAAAAATATTATATTCAGTTTGCAACCTGATGGAGGTCAGTATAGAAGGACTAATAGAACAAGTCCCACACACAGCTAGAAGCCCAAATATTTTCTCAGAGGTAGATGCAGAAAAAAATTATATTCAGTTTGCAACCTGATGGAGGTCAGTATAGATGGATTAACAGAACAAGTCCCACACACAGCTAGAAGCCCAATATTTTTTTAGAGGTAGATGTAGAAAAAAAATATATTCAGTTTGCAACCTGATGGAGGTCAGTATAGATGGACTAATAGAGAAAGTCCCACACACTCCTAGAAGGCCAAATATTTTTTCAGAGCTAGATGCAGACAAAAAATTATTTTTAATTTGCAACCTGATGGAGGTCAGTATAGATGGACTAATAGAGAAAGTCCCACACACTGCTAGAAGGCCAAATATTTTTTCAGAGCTAGATGCAGATATAAATTATTTTTAATTTGCAACCTGATGGAGGTCAGTATAGATGGACTAATAGAGAAAGTCCAACACACTGCTAGAAAGCCAAATATTTTTTCAGAGCTAGATGCAGAAAAAAATTATATTCAGTTTGCAAGCTGATGGAGGTCAATATAGATGGACTAATTGAACAAGTCCCACACACAGCTAGAAGGCCAAATATTTTTTCAGAGGTAGATGCAGATAAAAATTATTTTTAATTTGCAGCCTGATGGAGGTCAGTATAGATGGACTAATAGAGAAAGTCCCACACACTGGTAGAAGGCCAAATATTTTTTCAGAGCTAGATGCAGAAAAAAATTATATTCAGTTTGCAACCTGATGGAGGTCAGTATAGATGGACTAATAGAACAAGTCCCACACACAGCTAGAAGCCCAAATATTTTTTCAGAGGTAGATGCAGAAAAAAATTATATTCAGTTTGCAACCTAATGGAGGTCAGTATAGATGGATTAATAGAACAAGTCCCACACACAGCTAGAAGCCCAATATTTTTTCAGAGGTAGATGCAGAAAAAAAATATATTCAGTTTGCAACCTGATGGAGGTCAGTATAGATGGACTAATAGAGAAAGTCCCACACACTGCTAGAAGGCCAAATATTTTTTCAGAGCTAGATACAGACAAAAAATTATTTTTAATTTGCAACCTGATGGAGGTCAGTATAGATGGACTACTAGAGAAAGTCCCACACACTGCTAGAAGGAAAAATGTTTTTTCAGAGCTAGATGTAGATATAAATTATTTTTAATTTGCAACCTGATGGAGGTCAGTATAGATGGACTAATAGAGAAAGTTCCACACACTGTTAGAAGGCCAAATATTTTTTCAGAGCTAGACGCAGACAAAAAATTATTTTGAATTTGCAACCTGATGGAGGTCAGTATAGATGGACTAATAGAGAAAGTCCCACACACTGCTAGAAGGCCAAATATTTTTTCAGAGCTAGATGCAGATAAAAATTATTTTTAATTTGCAACCTGATGGAGGTCAGTATAGATGGACTAATAGAGAAAGTCCCACACACTGCTAGAAGGCCAAATATTTTTTCAGAGCTAGATGCAGAAAAAAATTATATTCAGTTTGCAACCTGATGGAGGTCAGTATAGATGGACTAATAGAACAAGTCCCACACACAGCTAGAAGCCCAAATATTTTTTCAGAGGTAGATGCAGATAAAAATTATTTTTAATTTGCAACCTGATGGAGGTCAGTATAGATGGACTAATAGAGAAAGCCCCACACACTGCTAGAAGGCCAAATATTTTTTCAGAGCTAGATGCAGAAAAAAAATTATTTTGAATTTGCAGAGTGATGGAGGTCAGTATAGATGGACTAATAGAACAAGTCCCACACACTGCTAGAAGCCCAAATATTTTTTCAGAGCTAGATGCAGAAAAAAATTATATTCAATTTGCAACCTGATGGAGGTCATTATAGATGGACTAATAGAATGATGCTATGCCCAAAAGATTTTACTTCACTAGGTGCAGTAAAAAAATTGGTATTCTATACACAGGTGGTATATCTTGCAACACAGATAGGCTACTCCACTGACTAACACACTCTGCAATAGGCCAAAAAGGATTAGCTTTGCTAGATTCAGCCAAATGCTGTGAAAAAAACTTGCACAGCACTGGCACAGACCTGCCTGGCAAAAACTGATAGGAACTGATGTAACCTAGTCCTGAAAAGGACTGCAATTACAATTAGTCTTTACTCCCACAATCTATCTATTTAAGAGCACAGACCTGCCTGATAAAAGTCATAGGAAATGCTGTAACCTAGTCCTTAAAAGGACTGCAATCACAACTATTCCCTACTCCCAAGCTATCTGTAGATTTGTGAGAAAATTGGCTTGAAATTAACAAGGTATAGCGCACACAGCAACAGCGGTGCCGTCTAACACGCAGCTGCAGCAGTGAGAAAATGGTGGCGACGGGGAAAATGGCTTGGTCTTATAGGGCAAGGACATGTGACATACACTGCCAATGTCACATGCCCTTGCTTGTGTGAAAAAAAGCACTTCGCTCCGTGTGTGCGCTGCTGATAGGCTGACAGATTGCACCTCCCCACTGTAAATGCGGGAAAGAGGAAAAAAAATGGAGATCTTCATTATTCCTGCAGAGATCCATCCCCTGCCCCTCCCCCCACCCCGCTGTACACTCAAACTGCGTATTAACATTAATTTTCATCATTACAGAGAAAAAATTCAGTTATGATTTTGGTGCACGAACAGTTATCGAACATAACCTCGAACAGCCGAATTTTTCTCAAATCGTTCGTGTTCGCCGAACGGCTCGAACACCGCCCAAAACAGTTCGAATTTGAGATTGGCGAACAGTTCGAGTCGAACAACGCTCATCTCTAGTCTTCAGGACAGTAGAGCTGAAGTCACCCTGGTGAATTTGGAGTTAATTTACCCAAAGATATACTCACTGGAAAGTCGGGGTGTGGAGCCGAACCCAGCAGTACCCATGGCTCGTGTATATTTGGACTGTGGAGCCAGTTATGGACATGGGGGTGACTATATAAGGTCCACGTTACTCTACAGCTCAATCTCACACTCATCCCTCACTCAGGTACAGATGGAGTGATAAGTCCTAATTTCATGCACACAATGTACTCACTGCCCACAGGCTATACCAAGGTCACATGTACAAACTACCACTTATCTTTACAAAGATGCTTAGGTTCTTCTGGGCAAGAAGGCAAAACTATTCAAGTTTTAGACTTTAATTGACAACAGCTACAGTGCTTTATATGTATAACAAATAAGGTTTAAAAAAGCCCTAAAAACAAAAGGAAGAAAAATCAGGAAAATCATATACTTACCAATCCTCTGTAAGAAAGTTATTTCTGCTCCCAAGGACATGGGCAGAATGTGAGCACAAATCCAGTTGGCTAGAGTACCCAACTTGTGTCACTGTAAGAGGAATATTGATTATATACAGTCCAACATGTGAATGGGGTGGAACATTATTCTCTTCCTTGCTAGGTTCACCCATGGGGACGATACTTTATTGCACATGCTCACTACCCACCACCACCTTCAACTATCAAATATGAGAAACATGTTACCGTCACAGGATGGCCAGGATGTCACTAATTTGGAGTCATAGAAATTAGGATAAAAATATAAAATGCATATACCCTGCAGTAAGTAATTAAGTAACTAGTAATAGTGCATGTAAATAAAATAGGGTAATTAGTTGACAGTATTTTGATTAAAAGAGCATAAAAGCCATTGCACCGCGAAAAGGTGCCCTCATCAGGATAGTTCCTAACTCATGCAGTTCACCTCACTACTTGCCATCAGGTCTCAAAATAGACAGGGGCAGAGCAGGACCTAGATCTGAGTGTTTCAACACCTGACCGTTGAAAGCTATAAAGCAGCGTTCCCCAACTCCGATCCTCAAGAGCCACCAACAGGTAATGTTTTCAGGATTTCCTTTCTATTGCACAGGTGGTGGAGTTCTTGACTGTCTAGGTGATGCAATTAACACATGGGCAATACTAAGGAAATTCTTAAAACATGACCTGTTGGTGACTCTTGAGGACCTGAGTTGCTGAACACTGCTATAGAGACAAAATGCGCAGACCAAAAGTGGTGAGCCATGCCCCTGTATGTATAAAGTAGAAAAAACTAACCAGCAGCAGTTGTGGTATCACCGGCTCTCAAGCAGACTGCAGAAGAACCAAATCTGTACCTAGAAGACCTACTGACCAGACATCATGTCTACTCTTCATCATTGACATCACCGCTACCTTTCTATTCTGATAATATCACTTTTTCATCCCACCGGTCCGTTTAACCACACAGTCATCATCATCCATGAAGCAGCTCAGTTTTCTCAATGTGGAAAATGCCTTGAGCTCCTTGCCCCTCTTCTGATTCCTAAATCTAGGTTTTTCCCTGATTCACATTGTTGCTATCACCTCATCTGCCACTGTCAGTACAGTTTACATTACCAATATTACTATCTCCACCAACATAGCTACGCATCTGAGTGATGTCCTCCAGCCCTTCTGACTCACCTCCTGGGCCGCACGGGGAACCCGGAACCGGGCCTTTTTGTAGTATGCTGGGGGTTGTAGTCTCCGTGTGGCGGTGACCCGGTCCGTGGCTCAGGGTGGTCAAACCAGTGACAGTCTATTGGTATTGTATTTGTCCGACTACGCCACCAGTGGATTGCGGTCAGTGGGGACCGCCGCTGCGCTGCAGACCACTGAGGCTGATGTTATATGCGCAGCCAAGAATGGGATGACTCCCCACGGGAGAAGCATTGCCTCAGGGCAGCTAGAGTGAATGATGGTAGTGATGGTGGGAGCGTCCCAGTACTAATGGTGCTGGTGCGGCGATGAAACACAGAGACGTGTGGTTGCAGTTCAGGGTCTTTACTGATGTTATAAGGCAGACCCTCCCAGGAGTACTGGCTAGTATAAGGGGCCTGGTCAGTCTGTGAGCAAGCAGGATCTCCCCTGGCCAGGCGGAGTTGTAGGCCTCCCCGTCTATCTGCACTCTTCCTGGCTACCTTGCTGTAAGTGGTTACAAGTAGCCCACGTCCATGATTATACCGTGTGGTGTTCACCCGTATGGCTGGTGACTTGGGGCCTTCTGTTAGCCTCCTCTCCTGGATGGCGGCGCTGGTCCATTCATTGTGACTGAGCCTCCGGGCTTCTATGGCCAGAGGACCTGGAATCCCCTGCCGGCTGGTTTCTGCTGCTGGGTGTATATCAGTCCCCACAGCCTCGGACTCCGGTGTCCGGTTACTAAGTTGCTCTCCCAGGACGAGGTATGTCTCTGCTTCCAGCCCCTGGTATTTCTGCTCCTGCTCCTACAGAGCTCCTAGTTCTTGCTTTCCCTGTGTCTGCTGTCCTCCAGACCAGACTGCATCTCTGTCTGGGACTTCACTCACTAATCCCGCCCCAGACCCAGTTTATAAGGGCAGATTCCTCCCCTCCCTGGTCTGGGTGGGCCGTGTTGCATGCTTAGAGCTCCTGACCAGAGAAACCTCCCCCTTGCTCTCAGACATAATATTTCTATTACTGTGGCAACCAGACCCCTGGGGTGCCACACTTCCATCCCCTTTTAAATTAGCAAAAAGGCTGACTGTTTATTTAATTCAAAATGGTAGTGTAGCATTGGCGTCTCTACCTCCTGCTGGGCAGAGACGCCGTTCCTCTCACCGCTGGGGTCCTGATCCAGTGCCTTCCTGCTCCCCTGATGCTGAGGGACGCACTGCGCGCACCTTCCCTGGCACTGTGCTTAGGGCGCACGTGCTCTCCCTCCCTCTTAAAGGGGCCTTGCACGCCATCCTAAAGAGTCCCCGGCCAATGGCCGGAGGACTTCTCCTATATAGGGCACCTCCTCCAAAATGGAGGAGCCTGTGCAAGGTTGCTGTTCCATGTGCTAAAACTTGCTTCAACCCTCAGGTCTCGCTGCCTGTCAGTCCAGCCCGCTAGTCTGTCTAGCTAGCTGGTCGTGACATCCCTGCCACCCTGGATGACCTGGTGTTATTTGCTACCCAGATTGACATCCGTTTTCTGGAACGTGCTTTTGAGACTACCTGGGAGAGTAGATTTCCGCGTCTCACTCCAGCATTCCAAAGGCCAGCCTCGCAAACAGCAATTCCCCGGGCATGCTCGCCTGAGCCTATGCAAATTGACCTAACCAAGATGGTCAAGTCTCGCCTAGAGACGCGCTGAGCCAAGGGGAGTTGCTTTTTCTGTGGCAGTATAGAGCATCTGATCCATTCCTGCCAGGTGAGGTCGAGAAACTCCAGTGTCTAGGACAGCTCAGAGAGGTCATCCTAGGCAAGAGTAAATCCTCTCCGTCCTTGACTCTGTCAGTTTCCATTTCCAGTAGTGAGAACCACTTCTTTGAAACAGCCCATCTGGATTCTGGAGCCACTGGGAATCTCATTCAACAGGCTGTTGTGGAGCGGTAACAGATTCCTACCATACATCTGACTGAATCGTTGGCGGTTGCCTCCGTGGATGGGAGGCTTTTTACAGAGACCATCTTGCTCGTCACAGAGCCTGTAACCCTTCCGGTGGGAATGCTGCAATCGGAGAAGATCTCCTTTCATGTGCTGTCATGTCTCTCTCACCCCCTCTTGCTTGGTCTACCCCGGTAACAAAGTCATGAGCCCGTTGGGGTCAGGAATGCCATGAGTCCTGTCTGGTACCGGTTCATCCAGCTCGACCCCATCTACTCCGGATAATCTACCTGGTCTGTCGGCACCCTACTGGTCCTATGCGTAGTCTTTGACAAGAAGGAAGCAGAGACACTACCACCTCATAGGAAGTATGATTGCTCCATCGACCTGGTACCTGGTGCTTCTCCTCCCCGCCGGCGAATTTACCCCCTGTCACTGGCTGAGACCCGGGCCATGTCTGAGTACATAAAAGAGAATCTTGCTAGGGGAATTATCCAGAAATCCACCTCTCTGGCTGAAGGATGATTCTTTTTCGTCAAGAAGAAAAACGTCTCTCTACGTCCGTGTTTCGATTACCGGGATCTTAACCAGATTACCTTCAAAAATAAGTACCCCCTGCCTGTCATCTCAGAGCTGTTTGACCTGCTTAAAGGCGCGAAGATCTTCACCAAGCTCGATCTTCTTGGGGTGTATAATTTGGTTCGGATCCACTAGGGAGAAGAGTGGAAGATGGCATTCAACACCCGGGACGATCACTACGAATACCGCGTGATGCCCTTTGGTCTCTGTAATGCTCTGGCTGTCTTCCAGGAGCGGGTTAACGACATCTTACGTGATCTCCTGTATTCTTGCGTGGTGGTGTACCTGGACGATATCTTGGTTTTCTCTCCAGATCTGCCCTCACACTGGAGGGATGTTCGACAGGTTCTGCAAAGGCTCCGGAAGAATCACCTATACGCTAAATTCGAGAAGTGTCTCTTTGAGCAGACCTCCCTACCGTTCCTGGGCTATATTATCTCCGAGACTGGCCTGCAGATGGATCCCGATATGGTGTCTGCCATCTTAAAGTGGTTAAAGGCGATTCAGTGATTCCTGGGCTTTGCAAACTTTTACCCCCTCTTCATTCCTCATTTCTCCTCCTGGACAGCTCGCATCTCCGCACTCACCCGTAAAGGAGCAAATCCCAAGGAATGAACTTCTGAGGCGGAGAAGGCCTTCGTCTTCCTAAAACAAGCCTTTTCCTCTCCTTCTGTGCTACACTCTCCGGATTGCAACAAGCAGTTATTCCTGGAGTTGATGCATCCTCCTCCGGAGCCGGAGCGGTGCTCACCCAGAAATCCTCGTCCGGGAGAATGGTGACCTGCTTATTCTTCTCCAAACTCTTCTCCTCGTCTGAGCGCAACTGCTCCATAGGAGATCGTGAGCTGCTGGCCATCAAATTTGCACTGGAGGAGTGAACCTACTTGCTGGAGGGGGCTCTGCACCCGGTGGTCATCTACACTGACCACAAAAACCTCGCTTATTTGCAGAACGCCCAAAGACTAAATCCGCGTTAGGCCAGGTGGTCTCTCTTCTTTGCCCGATTCTGCTTCACTCTGCATTACCGCCGGGCAGACAAGAACATAAAGGCTGACGCTCTATCCCACTCATTCCTGTTTTCCAACCAAGAGGAGGAGCCTCTAAATATCATTTACCCCTCCAAAGTAATGACTGTTGCGCCATTTGACCTGTCTCATCTTCCACCCGGTAAGACCTTTGTAGCGGTTCCGGATCGAAAGAAGATTCTACTGTGGGGCAATTCATCCAAATTAGCCGGTCATGCTGGCCAGAGGAAGACCTTTCTGCTCATTGCCCGACATTACTGGTGGCCTTTCCTGCGCAAGGATGTTGCGGACTTTGTCGCTGCTTGTTCCTCTTGAAACCGTAACAAGGTTCCCAGGCACCTTCCATCCGGCTGTCTTCTTCCTCTTCCTGTGCCTTCCGCTCTGTGGCTACACATTGCAATGGACTTCATCACGGATTTCCCTTTTTCTGCCAGTTGTACTGTCATTTGGGTGGTCGCTGACCGCTTTTCTAAAATGGCCAACTTCATCCCTCTGCCTGGTCTTCGGTCTGCATCTGTGCTGGCTAAGGACTTCATCCATCACATCATCCATCTTCACAGCCTACCCCTCCACATTTTGTCTGATCGCGGGGTTCAGTTCACTTCGTGCTTCTGGAGAGCCACGTGCAAGATTCTGGATGTCTCTTTGGATTTCTCTTCTGCTTATCATCCTCAGTCCAATGGTCAAGTGGAAAGTATCAACCATATCCTTACCAGCATTCTTTGGCACTTTGTCAATGCTCACCATAACGATTTGGTTGAGCTCCTGCCCTGTGCTGAGTACTCCTATAACAACCATGAGAGCGAGTCTTCTAAATCCCCGTTTTTTGTCATCTACAGTCGACACCCCCAGATTCCGTTTCCCGTCTCCTCTTCAGTGGACAATCCTGCCGCGGAGTCTCTCGTCAGTGAATTTTCATCTATTTGGGAACACACTAGATCTACACTTCTTCAGTCCTCCGAGCGGATGAAGAGACATACTGATAAGAGATGTCTGGATCTGCCTCAATTCCGCCCGGGAGAAAAGGGCTGGCTTTCCTCCAAACATGTCCATCTCAAGATATAAGTTGGGTCCGCGGTTCATCAGTTTGTTCGAGTTTTGAACCAAATCAATCCTGTGGCTTACAAGCTGAAACTCCCGGTCACCTTACGGATTCCCAACTCGTTTTATGTATCCCTCCTAAAACCCGTTTTCCTTAATTCTTTCTCTGATGATTCAGGTACCACTCCAGCTCCTGTCTCCGCTGAGGATGTCTTTGAGGTAGAAAACATTTTGGCCACCAAGAGGGTAAGAGGAAAGACCTTCTTTCTTGTGGATTTGAAGGGGTTTGGCCCATGAGAAGAGGTCTTGGGAACCCAGGGAGAACATTAATGCCCATCATCTTGTTAAAAAAAATTTCACGGGCCTAAAGAAGAGGGGGCGTAAAGGGGGGAAGTACTGTAGCATCAGCATCTCTGCCTCCTGCCGGGCAGAGACGCCGTTCCCCTCACTGCCGCAGTCCTGGTGCGGAATCTTCCTGCTACGCTGATGCTGTGGCGCGCTCCAGGCACAGCTTCCCAGGCACTGTGCTTAGGGCGCGCGCGCGAGCGCTCACTCCCTCTTAAAGGGCCACGTTCGCCGTCCTATAGAGTCCCCAGCCAATGGCCGGAGGACTTCTCCTATGTAAGGCACATCCTCCAAAATGGAGGTGCCTGTGCAAGGTTGTTGTTCCGTGTGCTAACACTTGCTTCAGCCCTCAGGTCCCCGCTGCCTGTTAGTCCAGCCTGCAAGTCTGTCTACAGTTTAGCCTGCCAGTCTGTCTACAGTTCAGCCCGCCAGTCTGTCTAACAGTTCTGCCCACCAGCCTGTCTACCTGGAGCACCTACCAGTTACCTGTCATGTCCGCCAGTTGCCTACCTGGAGCACCTGCCAAGTAACCTGTCGTTCCTGCCAGCTTACCTACCCGCAGCACCTGTCTGACTATCCGCCATGCTCGCCTGCTTGCCTACCCGGAGCACTTGTCTGACTATCTGCTGCACCTGCTTGCTGATCTACCCGGACCACCCGTCTGCCTTCCTGCCGTGCTCATCCGCTGTACCGGTCAGTTCCTGTCATCTGACCTGTGGAAGTCACCTGTTCTCACACAAGGTCGGTCCCAGAGTGGCACTTGATTCACCTGCCCGGTCCCTCCCTGGTTCACGGAGTCGACTAAGCCGCCATGTGACCTGGGTCAGGCCGAGTAGGCACTTAGTCATGTCCCTCTGTTCCCTCCTTGCACAGAAGCACAGAGGTTCCACCGCCCGGATCCGTAACAGGCAGAAACTGATGTTGTGAAATATCTTCCTTATTCTCCAGAATTTTGTAGCATAGTGGACAAAGCACATCATTATCGGTCAGAGACAGAATAGAAGGACGATCCAGCACTCTAACCCAAATTGACAGTGTCACCGCTAAAGGTTACATTACCCTGCTATCACCAAGACGATGTTTGTTCCATTTATTTCATAATATTCTCTAATTTCTCCCTGCTTGCTGGATACAAAGGAGGACAATTGTGACTTACCTTTAGTACCACAGTCATAGTGGTAATACTGCTGCTGCTTGTGGTCACCACATTGTTATTGCCAGAAATATTATTATTTTCATTTACATTAAACCCTCATTCACATTTTTTCCATATTTTTTAGTAAACTTGAATTATTTTTTTTCACTGTTTAGAATCACAGTTCACTAACTTATCAAACAAGATCCAACCAAGAAACAATATACACGGCATGCCCAAAAAACAACTGTGGGAACTGAAACATTAAAAAGGAACCTGAAGACCCACCTCTTCCGACAACCGTACAACCTGCAGTAACAGTCGCTTCACCACACAGCTGCATGACCAGCTCTAACCCCACCTATTGTTTCCTCACCCATTCCTTGTAGATTGTCAGGGTTCTCGCTCCTCCTGTACCAGTCGCCGTCACGTTTTGTTCAAGATTATTGTAATTGTTTTTGTATGTATACCCCTTTTTCACATGTAAAGCGCCATGGAATAAATGGAGCTATAATAACAAATAATAATAATAATAACTGGCTAAAATATTGGTGTGGTGTATACAGACATCAAATTTGATTAATTAAACAGGTCTCTACAAAGAATCAATAGTTTGTGATGCGCACACTTTGTGAGGTAGATATTCACACTGTTAACTATGTGTATTTTTTTTTTTTACTTCTCTTTAATATTTTTTTAACACATTTACCCTCTTTTGCTAAAAGGACCAACCAATAAAAGCCAGATATAAGTCAAGACCAAAAACACGAGCAGCAACATGCTTCCTTATTGATATGGAGTGTAAGTAAACCATAATAGAATAATATCACAGATGAGCAAAAAATCTGTTATTTGTGACAAGCACACTTTGTAAATTATATTTTTTCCTTTCAATATATTTATGGCCTGCCTCTGCATGAATGCATTAAAAAATAGTAATTGAAATTCAGCACAATAACCGTACTTTCTCCAGCTATTGATTGATCTCTGTATTATTCTCTTTTCTTCATAAACTATGCAATAATAAAATTGACTGCCTTGCTGTCACTCACTATTTATACTGTTTCTTCTCTGTTTTGTGGTTTTCTCTCCCTATCTCTCTAGCTATGCTGTGAGCCAAAAACCAAAAAATGTCTGCTTCATTCCCTGCTTCTGCTTTTATGCAGGCTTTGAGAGTCGCTACTGGTTTGCTGTGCAATACCATGTGATGTAATAACTGCAAAGAATTGTGAAAAACCTACCCACATGCGAGAGAAGCCCTGTGAGTTTGCTCTGGCTCATCACTTCTGCAAAGTGGAAAATTGTAGTCAACTTTATTAGTTTTGAGCAAAGCACAAAGCAATATTTCAGACTTCTCTGGGTTCTGTAAACCTTGAAAACATTTACTTGAACTTGATTCTTCTTAAATTGGTATGCTCGTCTTTACTAGTCCAACCAATCTCTTTACTGAACCTTGCAGCGTAACCTGGGATATAAGCACCATATTATCACTATTTTCCAGGCACTGTTAAGCTTTTTTACCACTTTGTCTTAAACATCTTTTTCATTTATGATTTTTGTGGCATGTATATCTAGAAGATCCCATATGGACAATTATAAAGATCACATAGGGAATAAACCATTATACATCTGATTTGAGACTAGTCTACTGAGAACGGTGATTTTCTATGTGCTCATTGCATAAAAGTGTTACACAATGTCTCACAACATCTATAAATATGATGTAGGAGAGAAACTTTTCTCTGTAAGTCCCGATAACAGATCTGTGATTTACTAGAGGGGAGAAAGACGGCCGTGTGATTGTAAGTATCATAATAATAATCTTTATTTATATAGCGCCAACATATTCCGCAGCGCTTAACAATTCACAGGTTCATATACAACATCATAGGGGAATGGCTGCTGCTCCACAGCTTGGCTGAACATCTAACCCATCACTTGTAGGCATTTACTACTATATGAGTTATCTGATTAGTGTATTATCGGTGTTTTTACATATGATTGCGGGTGAACCCATGATTCTTACCAATAAAATGTAAACTAGTTAAAATCTAAATCTTCTAACAGATGAGGATTTGTTGCAATTGTATTCAGTCCTAATAATAACTAATCAAGACAGGAGAACGATTTACACAGTGCTAGTGCAAGCCCTTCTCTTTTACCTAGTTACAATTTTAAAGATATTTAACCCCTTCATTCCCAGGCAAATTTCCGTTTTTCGGTTTCATTCTTTCCTCCCCCTTTTCCAAGAGCCATAACTTTTTATTTTCCTGTCAATATGGCCGAACGAGGGCTTATTTTTTTGAGGAACCAGTTGCACTTTTGAATGACAAAATTAATTTTACCACATAGTTTACTGGAAAATAGAAACAAAATTCCAAGTGTGGTGAAGTAGCAAAATAAAGTGCAATTCCACAATTTATTTATTTTTTTTATTTACTATGTTCACTATATGGTAAAAATGACCTGCCATTATGATTCTCCAGATCAGTACAAGTACGTAGATACCAAACATGTATAAGTTTATTTTTTATTTAAGTAGTGAAAAAAAATTCTGAAATTTTGTATGAAAAAAAGTTTTTATGCTTGTCGCCATTTTCTAATACCCATAACTTTCTCATTTTTTGGGATCTGGGACAGGGTGAGGGCTTATTTTTTGCCCCTTTAGCTGACGCTTTTATTGATAAAACTTTGTGGTAAATACGATTTTTTTGATCGCCTGTTATTGCATTTCACGGCAATGTTGCAGTGGCCAAAAAAACCATAATTCTGAAGTTTTGATTTTTTTCTCGTTACATCGTTTATCGATCAGATTAATTTAATTTATATTTTGATAGATCGGACATTTCTGAACGCAGCAATCTCAAATATGTGTATTTTTTTTTACTTGTTTTATTTTTAATGGTGCAAAAGGGAGGTGATTTTTTATTTTTTTAACATTTTTAAAACTTTTTTTTTCACTTTTTACTTTATTTAATAGTCTTCTTAGGAGACTTGAAGCAGCGATCATCCGATCCACTGTGCTATACATAATACAGAAAATGTCCTTCGGTGTCATGTCTCACATGTTAGGTATTGAGAAAGGTCATGAAAATCTTTATTTATTGTTAAGAACAGAAAAAAGATTTAAAACAGGAACACGATTTAAGGTTTTAATGTAGACTGATGCAGGAGAAACTTTAGAAGATTCATGTGTATTTCCATTGTGCTCAACCAGTAATTTACTTCCAAATGTTCAAATGTTAGGCAGATATTTTGGAAATTTGGTAGGACATTTTGAGTTCTACTTATTTTATTGTCTTGTGGTATTTATTCACTGATGCATTTTACGCCAAATTTTTCAAAAAGATGGCGGTGGTTCATGACTTTTTCTTAAAGTAAAAAATATTCTTTATTTTTCACATTGTTCAGTTTTTATGACTTTTTAAGCACTAAAAGTCAAACAACCTTTAAAAAAGGTGCAAAAATGCACCAAATTGAGAACTCAGAAAGGAATAAGTCCAGCACTATAAGTCCATTAAAAATCCATTCTTCCTTTATTTCATAACTTCAAATGGTATAAAATCCATTAAGTCACAGTACAGAGATTAAAAACATGCGTTTCGACGCAAAGCAGTGCGTCTTAATCATTGATCATCATTCTGAAAACTTGCCGCACAGCAGGATCCGTGCGCTCCAGGAGGTGTTGAGCAGACATTAACTTTTTTGTATGTTTTTTAAATTGAGAACTCCTCCAGAAACCTATCTTCACTCAGGGACTGGAGTGAGATGTGCCAAAAAGATGTGACATTTGGAAAAATTCATGAATCAAAGTCGTTGAGGAAAATTAAGAAAAAACGTTAAAAAGAACGAAAACTTTACAAATTGTAGGTAAGGGTGTAGAGAATAATGAGTACATACTAAAAACACTAAAATAGGAGCAAATTACTCCAGAAAACTGGAGAAACCGCAATGATCTATGAGGACCTGAGCATTTTTACTAGAGATGAGCGTTGTTCTACTCGAACTGTTCGCCAATCTCAAATTCGAGCTGTTTTGGGCGGTGTTCGAGCCGGTCGGCGAACACGAACAATTTGAGAAAAATTCGGCTGTTCGAGGTTATGTTCGATAACTGTTCGTGCACCAAAATCATAACTGGATTTTTTCTCAGTAATGATGAAAATTAATGTTAATATGCAGTTTGAGTGTACAGCGGGGCGGGGGGAGGGGCAGGGGATGGATCTCTGCAGGAACAATGAAGATCTCCATTTTATTTTCTCTTTCCCGCATTTGCAGTGGGGAGGTGCAATCTGTCAGCCTATCAGTAGCGCACACACGGAGCGAAGTGCTTTTTTTCACACAAGCAAGGGCATGTGTGATTGGCAGTGTATGTCACATGTCCTTGCCCTATAAGACCAAGCCATTTTCCCCGTCGCCACCATTTTCTCACTGCTGCAGCTGCGTGTTAGAAGGCACCGCTGTTGCTGTGTGCGCTATACCTTGTTAATTTCAAGCCAATTTTCGGACAAATATACAGATAGCTTGGGAGTAGGGAATAGTTGTGATTGCAGTCCTTTTAAGGACTAGGTTACAGCATTTCCTACGACTTTTATCAGGCAGGTCTGTGCTCTTAAATAGATAGATTGTGGGAGTAAAGACTAATTGTAATTGGAGTCCTTTTCAGGACTAGGTTACATCAGTTCCTATCAGTTTTTGCCAGGCAGGTCTGTGCCAGTGCTGTGCAAGTTTTTTTCACAGCATTTGGCTGAATCTAGCAAAGCTAATCCTTTTTGGCCTATTGCAGAGTGTGTTAGTCAGTGGAGTAGCCTATCTGTGTTGCAAGATATACCACCTGTGTATAGAATACCAATTTTTTTACTGCACCTAGTGAAGTAAAATCTTTTGGGCATAGCATTATTCTATTAGTCCATCTATACTGACCTCCATCAGGTTGCAAACTGAATATAATTTTTTTCTGCATCTAGCTCTGAAAAAATATTTGGGCTTCTAGCAGTGTGTGGGACTTGGTCTATTAGTCCATCTATACTGACCTCCATCAGGTTGCAAATTAAAAATAATTTTTTTCTTCATTTAGCTCTGAAAAAATATTTGGGCTTCTAGCAGTGTGTGGGACTTGTTCTATTAGTCCTTCTATACTGACCTCCAGCAGGTTGCAAATTGAATATAATTTTTTTCTGCATCTAGCTCTGAAAAAATATTTGGGCTTCTAGCGGTGTGTGGGACTTGGTCTATTAGTCCATCTATACTGACCTCCATCAGGTTGCAAATTAAAAATAATTTTTTTCTGCATCTAGCTCTGAAAAAATATTTGGGCTTCTAGCAGTGTGTGGGACTTGGTCTATTAGTCCATCTATACTGACCTCCATCAGTTTGCAAATTAAAAATAATTTTTTTCTTCATTTATCTCTGAAAAAATATTTGGGCTTCTAGCAGCGTGTGGGACTTGTTCTATTAGTCCATCTATACTGACCTCCATCAGGTTGCAAATTAAAAATATTTTTTTTCTGCATCTAGCTCTGAAAAAATATTTGGGCTTCTATCAGTGTGTGGGACTTGGTCTATTAGTCCATCTATACTGACCTCCATCAGGTTGCAAATTAAAAATAATTTTTTTCTGCATCTAGCTCTGAAAAAATATTTGGGCTTCTAGCAGTGCGTGGGACTTGGTCTATTAGTCCATCTATACTGACCTCCATCAGGTTGCAAATTGAATAAAAAAATTTTCTGCATCTAGCTCTGAAAAAATATTTGGGCTTCTAGCGGTGTGTGGGACTTGGTCTATTAGTCCATCTATACTGACCTCCATCAGGTTGCAAATTGAATAAAAAAAATTTCTGCATCTAGCTCTGAAAAAATATTTGGGCTTCTAGCGGTGTGTGGGACTTGGTCTATTAGTCCATCTATACTGACCTCCATCAGGTTGCAAATTAAAAATAATTTTTTTCTGCATCTAGCTCTGAAAAAATATTTGGGCTTCTAGCAGTGTGTTGGACTTGGTCTATTAGTCCATCTATACTGACCTCCATCAGGTTGCAAATTGAATAAAAAAATTTTCTGCATCTAGCTCTGAAAAAATATTTGGGCTTCTAGCGGTGTGTGGAACTTGGTCTATTAGTCCATCTATACTGACCTCCATCAGGTTGTAAATTAAAAATAATTTTTTTCTGCATCTAGCTCTGAAAAAATATTTGGGCTTCTAGCAGTGTGTGGGACTTGGTCTATTAGTCCATCTATACTGACCTCCATCAGGTTGCAAATTAAAAATAATTTTTTTCTGCATCTAGCTCTGAAAAAATATTTGGGCTTCTAGCAGTGTGTGGGACTTGGTCTATTAGTCCATCTATACTGACCTCCATCAGGTTGCAAATTGAATAAAAAAATTTTCTGCATCTAGCTCTGAAAAAATATTTGGGCTTCTAGCGGTGTGTGGGACTTGGTCTATTAGTCCATCTATACTGACCTCCATCAGGTTGCAAATTAAAAATAATTTTTTTCTGCATCTAACCCAGCCAATAGTTTTGGCCTAATACCACAGTTTGGCCACTCAGCTCTGCTCGGTTACCATCCATTGTTTTTTTGTGCAAACAACTCCAGAGTTGTGAATTAGTTAACCACCAAAATGAGTGGAAAAAGGCCTGCTGCTGGTGGAAAGGGGAATAGGCGTGTTGGGAAGGGGAAAAAAGGTTGTGTCCGTGGGGTAGGTGCAGAAGAAAGACCATCTTCCAGCCAAACTAAAATGTCTACTTCTTTTAGCGGACAATGTGATAAGATCCCTTTCTTACGGCCACGCCAATCGCTACAAATTCCAGATGAGGCACAAAAACAGCAGGTGCTTCAACGGATATCAAGTGCTCCTTTAAGTGGGCTCTCCTCCACATCAACTTCAACATCACAAATACTCCAGTCCTCAAAGGTGTCACCCAAATCGCACTTGCTTCCTCACAGCTCCCAAATCTCCAGCTGCCCGTCTGAGTATGAGGTAGAACAGATGGTTGAGTCTGCAGAGCTGTTTACTCATACTATAGCCTGGGAATCAGAGGTCGACTCCAGCGCTTCTGTGAATCCAGACGAGGAAATGATCTGCACTGATGCCCAGAATCTTTATGAGTCGGATCCAGGACCAGACGCAGAAGGTTCTGACCATAATGTAGACCCTCATTCCCAAACTGTAACTCCTGTTGGTGGAGACAATGAGGAAGACGATGATAAGACTCAAATACCTGATTGGAGCGACAACTTTAGTTTTTTGTCAGGGCAGGAACAGGTTGGCTCTGAGGACGACGGGTGTGATAACGCACAGGGTGATGATGATGAGGTCGGAGATCCCACTTACTGTCAACCCACAGTCAGCCAAGAGATGAGGTCAGCAGAGGAGGTGGAGGAAGATGCTAGTGATGACGAGTTCAGGTTGCGCCTTCCTGGACAGAGACGTAGTACTGGAAGCACGTCAACAACTGCATCCTCAAACACAACTCTGCCTCTCACCACAAGTCGTGGTGGCTCTTCAGGTCGCATGGGTGCTAAGCCTTGCATAGCCTGGGCATTTTTTCAGATCGATAAAGATGACCCAACTCGTGTTATCTGTAACATTTGTCAGCAAAAGCTAAGTAGAGGCCAAAAAATATATAGTTTGAGTACTTCATGCATGAACCGGCACATGGACATGAAGCATAAGTTGCAGTGGGAAGCTCAGTGTGCTACAATGCGGCCTAGCCGGCCGGGCCAACCACCGTCTGCCATATCTTGTGCATCCGCGGCCTCTTCATCCTCTGTGACTGGGGGGACAGCAGTCACACCTGTTTTGGGGCGCAGACCTGCCACCTCTTTACCCGCAACAGCCAGCGTGATTGGCAGGTCATCATTTTCTTTGGAGGTGGTAACACCAGCTGGTCTTGAGCGCTGTCCGACATCGATAGCACCACCTTTGGATCAAGGCAACCTAACATGTCCGCCTGCATCTTCCTCACAGACCGGCAGTTTGCTGGGGACACCCTTATCAACCCCGTCTAAGCACAATAGCCAGCCCTCGGTCCCTCAGATGTGGACAAGTAAAAGACCATTTCCTCCTAGCCATGAGAAAGCTAAGAGGTTGAATTTCACCATCTGCAAGCTCTTGGCTACAGAAATGCTGCCTTTCCGCCTGGTGGACACAGAGGATTTTCGAGACCTTATGTCCGTCGCAGTGCCCCAGTACCAGATGCCCAGTCGGCACTACTTCTCAAAGAAAGGTGTGCCTGCGCTCCACCAGCATGTCGCACACAACATCACCGCTTCTTTGAGAAACTCTGTGTGTGACAGGGTGCATTTCACCACAGACACTTGGACGAGTAGGCATGGACAGGGGCGTTACATGTCGCTGACTGGGCACTGGGTAACTATGGTGACAGCAGGACAAGGGGCTGCTGTCCAAGTCTTGCCGTCCCCACGAGTTGTGCGTCAATCCTCTTTATGTCAAAGTTCCTCCACTGCTTCTGCCTCCTCAACCTCCTCTCGGTCTTCCACCTGCACCCAAAGCCTGTCTGGTCATGCCACAAGCTTTCTAACTGCGCAGAAGGGATCCTGCACACCTCCTTACTATGCTGGCAGTAGGGCTCAACGTCATCAGGCGGTTTTTACATTGAAATGTCTGGGAAATGTGAGTCACACAGCTGAGGAGTTGTGGTCAGCTCTGGAGAACCAATTTCATGAATGGTTGTCTCCACTGGACCTGAAACCAGGGAAGGTCGTGTGCGACAATGCTGCAAACCTGGGTGCGGCCCTTCGCCGGGGCAATGTCACACACGTGCCTTGTATGGCTCACGTGTTGAACCTGGTTGTCCAGCAATTTTTAGCCCACTATCCCAGACTAGATGGCCTTCTGCAGAGGGCACGGTCGCTGTGTGCTCACTTCCGCCGTTCGCATCCCGCAGCTCAGCGACTTACATCTCTACAGAAGTCGTTGGGCCTGCCACTTCACCGGCTAAAATGCGATGTACCTACCCGGTGGAATTCAACTCTGCACATGTTGCAGCGACTGTGGCAGCACCGACAAGCCCTGGTGCAATACGTTCTGACGTATAGCCTGGGCCAACGAGATTCAGAGGTGGGGCAAATCACGCTGGAGGAGTGATCTCAGATCAGGGACCTATGCACCCTTCTGCACAGTTTTGAAATGGCGACGAAGATGTTTAGTGCTGACGATGCCATTATCAGCATGACTATTCCGGTAATTTACATGCTGGAGCACATGTTAAACAGAATTCGGAGTCAGGTGGTGGCACAAGAGGAGGTGGAGGAAGTAGAGGAGGAGGAGTTGTATGCGGAAGGGCTAACATCTGCAAGGTCCAGACGGTCGGCAGCACCAAGGCGGCAGGCATGTGAGGGTGGGGGAGATGATTTTACCAGGGCGCATGGTAGCAGCCAAACTAATGAGGAAGGTGCAGGAGCCCAGGAAGAAGTGGAGGACGAACTGATGGAAGACTCATCAGATGAGGGAGACCTTGATCACATTTCTGTTGTGCGAGGTTGGGGGGAGAGGACAGAGGAAGGAAGCATGATTGTTACCTCGCCACCAACACAACAGGGACTTGGTGCTCCTGGATACGCAACACACATGAGTGCCTTCTTGCTGCACTACCTGCAACATGACCCTCGAATTGTGAGAATTAGAAATAATCCTGACTACTGGGTTGCCACACTGTTAGATCCCCGGTACAAAAGTAAATTTGCAGAAATTATTCCTGCCATAGAAAGGGATGCACGCATGCAGGAGTATCAGCAGAGACTGTTGCAGAATCTTACATGTGCTTTTCCACAAAATACCAGTGGTGCACGTAGTGAATCTCACAGTTCCAACTTGCCAACCGTGGGACCGTCAAGTGTTCAGCACTCAAACCGTAACAGAACCATGGTATCTGCTGGTAACATCAATTTTGCGGAATCATTTCACCACTTTTTTAGCCCATCCTTTGCAAGGCCACAGGAGACAAGAAGTCTGACACATAGTCAACGCCTAGAGACGATGGTACAGGAGTATCTGAAAGTAAACATTGAAGCCACGACTGTGTCACTGGACCCTTGCTCTTTTTGGGCTTCCAATCTGGATAAATGGCCGGAGCTAGCCACTTACGCCTTGGAGATCTTGTCATGCCCCGCAGCCAGCGTTCTGTCTGAACGTGTGTTCAGCGCTGCTGGTGGTGTGCTGACAGATAAGCGCACGCGGCTCTCCACTGATAATGTAGACAGACTCACGTTCATAAAGATGAACAAATCATGGATCCGAAATGACTTTTCTACCCCTGTGTCATCCTGGGGAGAGTAAAAGCTTGATAATTGGTTAAAATCACCCTACCAACCGTTTTAAGCTTTCAAATTACTAATCATGTTTATCTGTATCTTGACTGGAAAATAATTTGGGCTTTGTAGCAGTGTGCAGCACTGATCCTATTAGGCCATCTGTTAGAACCTTGCTGTTAGGTTTTTTTTCCTTTGCTGGTCACATGACCTTGTTGGCCTATTTAATCCTGCTCCGCCCTTCTGGCTTTGCTGGACTTCATTGTATATCTACTTTCTAGCTAGCCTGTGCTCTGTACCTAGCTCTGTTAGTTTGCTTGGTCTACGGACCTCTATGTTCTATCTATTTTGTTTGTTCGTCTGTCTGCTACTATTTCTGTTAGGAGGTGTCCCATATTCCTCCCAGTCCTTAGTACTTGTAGGGATTCCCTCCCCACATCTATAGGTCTCCGTACAGACTAGATTAGGACTTTAGCAGGTCTGATCGCAGGATCAGGTTCCCTGTTACATCGTAGGGATTCAGCTGAGTCATATAGTAGGGACAGATCTCCTCTCTTTCCTTAGCTTTGGTAGCAGAACATAACAGTAAGTCCAGCCTGCAAATTCTCTAAGGAAAGATTTTTTTTTTTTTTTTTTTTTTGTTTGTTCCATCATGGTGTCGGTTCAGGATTTGGCTAAACACCTGCAGGGACTCTCTCTGGAAGTGGCCGAGCTCCGTCAGCACGTGAGTAACTGTCCTGGAGCATATTTCTTGGAGCCTAAGGTATGTTTGCCGGATTTATTTTTTGGTGAACATCGAGAATTTTTTTCATTTAAAAATGCTTGCTTATTGTATTTTCGTTTGAGACCCAAGTCCTCTGGGGATGAATCCCAGCGCGTAGGGTTCATAATGTCACTTTTGCGCAAAGAGCCTCAGGAGTGGGCCTTTTCTTTGCAACCTAGTGATACATGCTTCAGATCAGTGGATAGTTTTTTTTCTGCTTTAGGACTATTATATGATGATCCTGACCGTGTGGCATCAGCTGAGACTGAGTTGAGACGTCTAAAACAAGGATCAGGTAATGTGGAAAAATATTGTACTCATTTTCGTCGTTGGTCCACTCAAACAGGGTGGAACGATTCTGCTCTGAAAAGTCTATTTCTTGCTGGGCTCAGTGAAAGGGTTAAAGACCTGCTAATTGCTTATCCTACACCTGAGGATTTGCAACAGGCTATGCAATTAGCTATACGGGTGGATAGAAGACTGCGTGCTAGGGTTAATGAGAGCAAATCCTCTGCTATGTCAGTTTCTGGTTATGATAATGTGTGTACTAACAGTGGTGAACCGATGGAGATTGGATCGGTGGCACCTCGCTCTCAAGAAAAAGACCATCGTTTTTCGGAAGGCTTGTGTTTCTATTGCGGAAAATCTGGTCATTTGATTAAAGGCTGTGAGCTTCGTATGAAGAAAGAAAAAAAAATGGTCAGTCACGCCCGTATTGCCTGTTTAAATTCCAAGGGTATATTTTTAGCTGCTTCCACGATTGCTCAGGAAAAATTAATGGAATTTCGGGTGTTTGTTGATTGCGGGTCTACACTGAATGTAATTGATGGGGGATTCGTGGAAAAACTCAATTTAAAACCTGAACCTTTATCATCCCCCATTGCTGTGGTTTCTGTGGATGGCTCCCCTTTGAAGAATATTACTCTCAAGGTCAGTGAATTTCCTCTCACTATTAATGGTGTTCACCATGAGAAATTGGATTTGGTAGTGTTGAATAACTTGCCTTCTCCAGTAATATTGGGTTTGCCCTGGTTAAAATTTCACAATCCTGTACTGGATTGGTCTACCAGTGAAATTAAATCCTGGAGCCATAAATGTTATGACAAGTGTTGTAACGGGCGTATTGCAGCTTTGGATAGGGGAGAATTGCCTGTTCCTATTCAGGATTTTTGGAGAGTTTTTTCTGAGAAGGAATCGCAGGTTTTGCCTCCCCATAGAGACTATGATTGTTCTATTGAATTTGTCCCTGGAGCGACTCTTCCTAAAAGTCGTTTATTTAACCTTACTATTCCTGAGAGGAAGGCTTTGGAGGAATACATACAGACAAGTTTGGCCGCCGGTCACATTAGGCCCTCTAAGTCTCCTGTGGCGGTTGGATTTTTTTTTGCAAAAAAAAAGGACGGCGGTTTACGTCCTTGTCTGGATTTTCGTGAGATTAACAAAATTACGGTACGCAATCCTTACCCACTGCCATTGATTCCTGATCTGTTTAACCAGTTATTGGGGGCCAAGTGGTTCTCTAAAATTGACCTTAAGGGGGCATACAATCTGTTGCGCATGAAGGAGGGTGATGAATGGAAGACTGCTTTTAACACTCCTGTGGGTCATTTTGAGAATCTGGTTATGCCTTTTGGTCTTACTAATGCTCCTGCATTTTTTCAGAATCTGATTAATGACATCCTTAGACCTTTGATTGGTAAAAATGTGGTTGTGTATTTGGATGACATTTTGATTTATTCGCCAGATCTGGAGTCTCATTGGCGGAGCGTGCGTGAGGTATTACAGTTATTAATGGACAATTCGCTTTTTGCTAAGCTGGAGAAATGTGAGTTCGCTGTACAGAGAATTAGTTTTTTGGGCTACATTATCTCCAGCAAAGGTTTTGAGATGGATCCGGTTAAGGTTCAGGCTGTGCAGGAATGACCTAGGCCTATTGGTTTGAAATCGATACAGAGGTTTTTGGGTTTCGCCAATTACTATAGAAAATTCATAAAAATTTTTTCTAGTATTGTCAAACCTCTGACTGATCTCACCAGGAAAGGTGCTGATGCGGTTCAGTGGTCTTCTGAGGCCATTGAAGCTTTTGTGTATCTCAAGGAGAGGTTCACCTCTGCTCCCATCCTTATGCAGCCTGATGTTACTAGGCCATTTTTGGTTGAGGTTGATGCTTCCTCTGTGGGGGTTGGCGCAGTATTGTCTCAAGATAACGGGGATGGATTACATCCCTGTGCCTTTTTTTCAAAAAAATTTTCGGAGACTGAATTGAATTACGATATTGGTAATCGGGAATTATTGGCTATTAAACTCGCATTTGAACACTGGCGCCACTTCTTGGAAGGTGCGGAATTTCCCGTTCAGGTTCTTACGGATCATAAAAATCTGATATATCTTGATGCTGCCAAGCGCCTGAATGCCCGTCAGGCTAGGTGGGCACTGTTTTTCTCGCGGTTTAATTTCTCCGTTACTTACATCCCTGGTACTAAGAATGTTAAGGCGGATGCCTTGTCTCGCAGTTTTTCTCCCATAGTCGGTGCTGAGAAAGAGGAAAACATTTTACAAGAAGGTGTTGTGATAGCTGCTTTAGACTCCATTTTGGAAGATGAGATTCTTAAAGCTCAGGAGAATGCCCCATCTAACACTCCTCATGGGAGGTTGTTTGTGCCTGGGACCTTTAGGAGAGATTTGTTTGTTGAGTGTCACGAATCTCGGTTGGCAGGTCATCCCGGAATCTCTGAGACCAAGAGACTGGTGGGTCGCAGTTTTTGGTGGCCTGGATGGCAGAAGGAAGTCATTAAGTGGGTGCGCCAATGTACTATATGTGCTAGATCTAAGTCCTCACATACTCCTGCTGCGGGGTTACTTTGTCCTTTGGAGGTCCCCAGTGCTCCTTGGACACATTTGGCTATGGACTTTATAACTGACCTTCCCCCCTCTGAGGGTTTTACTGTCATCTGGGTGATCGTGGACCGTTTTAGCAAGATGTGTCACTTGGTTCCCTTCGTCAAACTGCCCTGCGCTAAAACTCTCGCTAAGGCCTTTGTCAAGGAAATTGTCAGACTTCATGGCGTTCCTACTGACATTGTTTCTGATAGGGGTCCTCAGTTTGTGGCTCGTTTTTGGCGTGCCTTTTGTGACAGGTTGGGAATTCATTTGTCGTTTTCGTCCGGATATCATCCTGAATCTAATGGCCAGACAGAAAGGAAAAACCAGGATGTTGAGCAGTTCTTGCATTGTTTTGTGGCAGACAATCAAGAGGGGTGGTCTGAGTTTCTGCCACTTGCCGAATTTGCTCTGAACAATCATACATCTTCTTCTGCTGGTTGTTCGCCTTTTTTTTGTTGTTCTGGGAGACATCCGTCGTTTGGGTCGTTCTCCAAGTTGGGATCTGCCGTGCCTGAGGAGGAGAATTTTTCCGGTGATTTGGAAAGAGTTTGGACGGATGTGCGTGGTAATCTTCAGGAGGCCAACAGAAAATCTAAAGACTACTTTGATAGGAAACGACAGGAGGTTTTGTTCGCTGTTGGTGACATGGTTTGGTTGTCCTCTAGGAATCTGCGGTTGAGGATTCCTTCTAAGAAATTGGGTCCCAAGTTTGTAGGGCCCTTTAAGGTGCTTCAGGTTGTCAACCAATCTGCTGTTAGGTTGGAGGTTCCTACCTCCTGGAGAATTGATCCGGTCTTTCATGTCTCTCTGTTAAAAAAAGCTGTTGTGTCGGATGGTGACGCCTCTGCCTCTGTTCCTCCGGTGGTGGAGGACGGGGAATATGAAATTTCTCGCATCCTTGACTCTAGACGGTATAGAGGTAGTTTGCAGTATCTTGTGGCCTGGAAAGGTTTCGGACCCGAGGATAACTCTTGGGTGAGGTCAGATGATGTTTCCACGTCCAGACTTATCAGAGCGTTTCACAGGAGATTTCCTGATAAGCCTGGTCCTAGGGGATCCGGAGGATCCTCTTAGAAGGGGGGGTACTGTTAGAACCTTGCTGTTAGGTTTTTTTTCCTTTGCTGGTCACATGACCTTGTTGGCCTATTTAATCCTGCTCCGCCCTTCTGGCTTTGCTGGACTTCATTGTATATCTACTTTCTAGCTAGCCTGTGCTCTGTATCTAGCTCTGTTAGTTTGCTTGGTCTACGGACCTCTATGTTCTATCTATTTTGTTTGTTCGTCTGTCTGCTACTATTTCTGTTAGGAGGTGTCCCATATTCCTCCCAGTCCTTAGTACTTGTAGGGATTCCCTTCCCACATCTATAGGTCTCCGTACAGACTAGATTAGGACTTTAGCAGGTCTGATCGCAGGATCAGGTTCCCTGTTACATCGTAGGGATTCAGCTGAGTCATATAGTAGGGACAGATCTCCTCTCTTTCCTTAGCTTTGGTAGCAGAACATAACACCATCTATAATAAGCTTCACCAGATTTAAAATTAAAAATAATTTTTAGCTGCATCTAGCCCGGAAAATAATTTTGGGGCTCCGAGATGCGCAAGACACATAAGTGCCTTCTTGCTGCACTACCTGCAGCATGACCCTCATATTGTCAGAATTCGAAGTAATCATGACTACTGGGTTGCCACACTCTTAGATCCCCCAAACTTTTCGATCAACCTTTTCATTTTAATAAAGACCAAAAAAATGGTCATTTTTGAAATTATAAGCATTAGCAGGTTGTTAGAAACTGAAATCAAACAGTTTTCAACTCAAAACTTTATTCTAGGTGATGTTACATTTTCACAAAGGACCCCTTGTTCGAAAGGAGCTTCTGAACTCTCTCGTCCATTGAATTTGTCAGGTTTTGGATGGTTTCTGCTTCAATTGTTTTGCATGAGGGCAGAATACCCTCCCAGAGCTGTTGCTTAGATGTGAACTGCCTCCCGCCATCATAGACACTCCTTTTAATGATGCTCCAAAGGTTCTGAATGGGGTAGAGGTCAGGGGAGCATGGGGGTCACACCATAAGTTTGTCCCCTTTTATGCCCATATCAGCCAGAGATGCAGATGTTTTATGTGCAGCATGAGATGGTGCATTATCATGCAGAAAAATGATCTTGCTGTGAAATACACGGTTCTTCTTCTTGAACCATGGCAGGAAGTGCTGTTTGAGAAAATCCACATACATTATGGAGTTCATCTTTAGCGCCTTCAGGGATCCTAAAGGGGCCGACAATCTCTCTCCCCATGATTCCAGCCCAAAACATTACTCCACCTCCTCCTTGTTGGCGCTGTAGCCGTGTTTGCGTGGGGTGTCCATCAACCAGCCATCCTCCACTCCATTCATCTGGACCATCGAGCGCTGCACGGCACTCATCCGTGAACAAAACAGTTTTGAAATCAGTCTTCATGTAATGTTTGGCCCACTGGAGCCGTTTCTGCTTGTGTGAAGTGGATAGAGGAGGTCGACAGGATGGCGTATGCACAGCTGCAAACCTCTGAAGGACCCTGCATCTTGTTGTTCGGGGGACGTTGGAGGCACAAGCAGCTTCAAAAACTTGTCTGCTGCTATGACAAGGCTTTTTTGCCGCTGCTCTTTCAACCTGACGTAATTGCCTGTAGGAAAGAGTCCTCAATTTGCCCTTATCAGCACGCACACGTGTGTACTGTGAATCAGCTACATACTTCTTGATTGCCAAGACACTTCATCCTGATCATCGCACAATGTTGATTGTAGTCATGCCTTGACCTAAACACTCCACAATTTGTTGCTTCTCAGCAGCCGACACATCCTTTTTCTTTCCCATTTTGGCAGAAAATGTAGGCTGCTTAATAATGTGAGAGAGCCTTCTTAAGTAGTCTTGCCTTTCATTGGACACACCTGCCAAACTAATTAGCACAGGTGTCTGCAATTGCTTACAGTGATATAAAGAGCCCTGACACACATCACCATCAATGAGTTTAACTGACAAACAAACAAATTCTTCCCTTATCACTCCTAAACACTTTTTGCATAATAATTTGGAACGCGGTGTACATGTGCTTTTCCACAAAACACCAGTGGTTCACGTAGTGAATCTTACAGTTCTAACTTGCCAACCGTGGTCTGTATGGAATTGTTCAATAAAGGGCCCAAAATTAAGATAACATAGATGGGAGAGGTCTCTATGAATAGGAATTCCTAAGTATTTGATACCCTGTGAGGGCCAGGCAAAGGGAAAGTTGGACTGGATGGAATCCTATATGGATTTAGGGAGGGAGACATCGAGGGCCTCAGACTTCGCTGCATTGATTTTAAAATTTTACCATGTAACAAAGTGATCTATTTCAGCCATAACAGCAGGGATGGATATATGTGATTGAGTGATATATACTAGGACATCATCAGCAAATAGAGAGCACTTGTACTCGGTGCCTCCCACCTCATTCCACCTAATATTGGGGTTATGGCGAATTGATGAGAGCAGGTGCTCCGTCACTAGGATGTATAAGAGAGGGGACAGAGGACATCCCTGCCTTGTCCCATTGGTGATTGTGAAAGGTGATGAAAATGTTCTGACGCACCCCCTGGGCCTTGGGACACCCGGAGCCGGACCCTTTTTGGTGGATGCTGGTGGTTGTAGTCTTCGTGGCGGCGATCCGGTTCCGTGGCTCAGGGCGGTCAAACCAGTGGCGGAACTATTTATGTGGTTTTGATGTTTAAATGTCCGACTACGCCACCCGTGGATTGCGGTCAGAGTGAACCGCCGCTACAGGGCAGACCGCTAAGGCTGGTGTTGTGGGTGCAGCAGAGCGTAGCATAACTCCCCACGGGAGGAGTATAGCCTCAGGGCAGTGTATGCGGAGGATGGGGGTGATGGTGCAGGGCAGCAGCAGGAACGACACGGAGTCAGTGATGCAGTTCAGGGCCTTTACTCACAGTTCTTATTATCCAGACCACGTCTGCTTGTAACGGCTGCCCACGTCGTACTGTGCTCACCAGGTGAGGGGCTCAGACAACTCCCAGATAACTTTGGAGCGCTTCACAGGACCCCCTTTGTGTGTCCTTTGTCTGGCCTTTCTTACCAACACTTCTGTCCGGCTGCCTCGGGCCTCCTCTTGGTAAACTTGGCGCCAGTTTCCCTGACCCTATGTGGTGCCTTCCTAGCGGGTGGAGCAAGGGGCTGCGCCACATAAAATGTCAGAGCCTCCGGTTTCTAGCTGAGGGTCGTTTCCTGCCTCCACTAGTTCGGGGACCGGTCTCCCCCTTTGGCCTGACCCCTCCACGCAGGTGGATTCGGGCGTGCGGTGGCGACTCGCCGGTCCGCACCCCTGGGATCCCTTCATTCCTCGTTCCTGGAGCCTTCTCCGCTCCTCTTCCTTCCTTCTCCCTCTTGCAGGCCTGGGCCTCTGTTACTAGGCCCGCCTCCGGAGCAGAGCTCATGCAGAGCCCCTGCTCCCTGCCACTTCTGCTCAGACTTCTCTGCACTGAACTAAGATGGTGCCCACCTTTTATACTCCCTTCTCAATGCACCCAGGAACTGCTTCCTCCCTGCTCCTGCACTGCAGGGTTCCCCTTCCTCAGTGTGCCCTCCCCCCACTCCAGCCAGGGACAGGGACTGTCGTGCCCATCTCAGGGGCATATTGGTCGCCCTGCCCCACGGCAATGTGGTGTAATGCATGCAGGTGTCGGGTCCTGATCCACACTCCATCCTTATCTGAGAGTGAGATATCACACCTCTGGGTGAGGTGCAATACGTCTGTAGCAACCGAGCCCTCGGTGCTACAGTTCCATTTATCTTCAGCCTAGGTGACGTATTGTGATACAGGGCCGTGATTTTGGCTATAAAAGGGTCCCCTAGACCCCTACCCCAAGCTTTTTAACAGAATCATATATGGCGTGCCAGGAGACTCTATGGAATGCTTTCTCAGCATCCAACGAGAGTATCTACTTACAAATTTTTAACTGCATCTAGCCCAGGAAATACTTTGTGCCTAGTAGCAGTGTCTGCTAGTCAGCGGATTATCCCGGCTGTTAAGCAAGCTACACCACCTGTAGTTTGGACACTTAATTTTTTCAAAGGAAATGCTTCGGGACCACGGGATACTCAGTGAAGAGCATGAGGAGGCACCCCAAGGCATAGGGGCTGGGACTGGCACTAGGATGCCTTGCGGTGGACAGCCGAGCTCGATCCTTATAAAAGCTTTTTAACTGCAGCAGCTTTAGTGGACGCTACTGGAGCTGGAATTACGCGGCTGCTGGCATGAGACTTGCCCTCCAATAGATCCTTGTAAATGGATTTAAAGTGTATTCATTCAAATTAGAGGGACAATTTAAATTAAAAAGCTTAGAGCTGCCTCCACCACAGGGGGGCTCTCTCGACCCACCAGCGGACAGGCACCAGTATTGGGAGAGGGGGGCTGGCCGTCAGGGTTCACCGCGGCTCTGGCACAAACCCGGCGACACGGAGGTGGCACGGGCAGGAGCGGACTGGCCGTCTCGGCTTCTCACTTTTTGGATTTTAGAAGGGCATGACATGCCTATATCTGTGTCTCCCCCTCCTTTTACTCCTCCACCTCTTTTCTTTTCGCATGACTATATGTACTTGTCACTTTTCCATGTGTTAGTTGTGTCTTCTGAGCAGTTTGTCAGCTTTTGGACACCTTTGAAGGTGTTTTCTATGTGTTTCTATGTGTTTTTGTTTGCCTGCCATTGGTTTTAACGGTGTTCGAAGGTGTTCGACGAACAGTTCGACGAACAGTTCGGCGAACACACGGGTGTTCGACGAACCGAACCGAACTCGAACACTACGGGGGTGGCTCAACACTAATTTTTACATGCCCTTTGTTTCTCTCCAACATGCAGGTAATAGTCAACAATATACTTCTGTGTAGAGTGCCTGGCAATTATGAAGATGTAGTTTTGAGAAGCTTGGTTAGAAACTATAGTCCTGATTTAGTGTTGTCTTTGTACCTTCTTTCTGGAGTAAAAATGGTTCTAAGACTGGGTTTAGGTGGCCATACAGAAACTCGGGCCATGTCTGCAACTTGCGGACAGGACTGGTTCCAAGTGCTACTCAGAGTGCTCCTCCAAACTATCAGACGAGTGCAGGAGCAGTCTTCGTTTGACAAGTACTTTTGTGGTGGATAATTTGGGCTAAAGTAGTACATTCTGCAATGTTTTTCACATGGACACTCGGTATGTGAGAAAAATCAGTCATCTAAACAAACCTATTTACCGTTAGGCTTAGTGCCCGCGATGCAGAAATGAAGCAGAAATTTTCCTGAGCATTTCTGAATCTCCTTTGCAGAAAAAAGCATTGGGGTTTTTACATGCGTTTTTGACGTGTATTTGATGCCTATTTGATGCGTATTTGCATGCGTATTAGCCATGCATTTTTCCAATGCATTGTAAAGGCAAATACGCATGCAGAAACGCACAAGAATTGGTCATGTCCGTATTTTTTTATGCGAGTAAAATCTGCGCAGAAAAAATCCTGACAATGTGCACAGAACTTGCAGAATGCAATGCGTTTCTGGAGCGTTTACGCGCTGCAAATACGCACCAAAAAATGCACAAAAAACTCATCGTGGGCACACAGCCTTAACCCCCCGTCTCACATAGCGAGATTGCTAGTGAGATCGCTGCTGTGTCACGGTTTTGGTGACGCAACAGCGACCTCACCAGCGATGTCACTATGTGTGACACTTTGCAATGATCAGGCCCCTGCTGTGAGGTCGCTGATCGCTGCAAAGTGTCCTGGACCATTTTTTGGTCGTTGCTCTCCCGCTGGTCAGCACACATCGCTGTGTGTGACCAGCGGGAGCAGCGATCAGGCTGGTAACTATGGTAAACATCGGGTTACTAGGGGCACACGCGCACTTAGTAACCCGCTGTTTATCATGGTTACGAGCCTGCTAAAGTGAGCGGTAACCTCCCGCTCACTGTAGCAGAGTGGTAACAATGATAAATAACGGGTTACTAGGAGCGCGTGTGCCCTTAGTCACCCGATGTTTACCATAGTTATCAGCCTGCTCCTGCTTCAGCAGGCTCGTAACCAGGAGCAGGATATCGTGGAAAGATTCTTTCCACGATGTCGCTGCTCTCCTGATAGCTGGTGAGCCTGCCTGTTTGACAGCTCACCAGCGACCACATAACGACGCAGGAACGATCCCTGACAGGTCGTATCATTGTCGGGATCGTTGCAGCGTCGCTAAGTGTGACGGGGCCTTTAGTCCAGTGAGTAGTTCTCATGCACAATTGGTAGCTCCATCTTAACTTGGCATGACCCCCCACAAGGTCAAAGACAATAGAACATCCAAAATTCCAAGGTACCAGAGAATAGTAGAGAAAAAACATAGCCTTTATTCCATCCTTAAAATAGCAAGGTGATATACAAAAAACAAAGTAGACGATGCAACATTTCGTCCCTTGGGGGCCTTTTTCAAGTTAAAAATACAATAAAAATTATTTTTTTTTGTATTTCACCAAGCTATTGTAAGGATGGAATAAAGGCTATGTTGTATCCCTACTACTCTCTGGTACCTTGGAATTTTGGAAACCCTATTGACCCTATTAGCATCAATCCTATGAGCCTTAATAGTGACTTGTATGTTTGCTTCTTATTTATTTCCTATTTAGTTTACCTCTCGTTTATTTTTGTTCAGTATTTTGGACGAAGTTTGATAATCTAGATATTTTACTCATTTATTCTTTACTATTGTTTGAAATATTGCAATTTTTTGAGCAATTTTACTCCTGTACGCTAAACAAGTACATCATTTTTCGAATTTTATTGCGTGCACATGTAGACTAATCTGGAACATTTCAAAGCATTGTAAGATGTTTTACTTTAACAAAGAGAATCTTTCATATTTTTAAAATATTCATTAACCCTAACCAGCCATTTTGAAAGAATTTAGCACCAAACGGTCAACAAATAACACAAAACAAATTGTTAAATTCACTTCTGAAAAAAACTCAAGAGATGAATCAGCCACCATGCCATTTCTACCATTATGTAAAGTACAAAAATTTTAAATAAGTGTTGGAAAAAATGCTAGTAAGAAAGCTTCAAAATAGAGAAGTATTAATAGTTCATTTTTATCAATTAAAAATGTAAATAGCGCGAACAAAAAGATATCAATGTTTCATGTGTTTGCCCTTTGTCTAAGCAGCATTAACATAGAAATACTTCTTTGAACACTTGCATACAGTTTTTGGAAGATTTAAGCAGAATTTTTTTTAAAACTTCTTGGAGAACAAACCACAGATTTTCTTTGGATCTAGGCTTCTGCCTCTTAGTGTAATTCCACAATGACTTCTGGGGACTCCTTGTTCTTCTTTACACTGAAAATTGTTCTTAATGATATTTTCTGTATTTTTTGTGTCAATGTTCTGCTTCAGAAAAAAAATGGAGCCAATCAGATGCCTCCATGATGGTGATACATAATATATAAGTATTAGTAATGAACGAGCATGCTCGCCACTGCTCGATACTCGCCCAAGCATCTCAGTACTCGAGATGCTCGGAGCTCGCCGATTACTTTCGAGATGCTCGGGCGGGAGCTCGGGTCCCCTTCCTGCATGTCTGGTGCTATTTAGAGCACCAATCATGGAGGGATTGTCTGCCACTCACTGTAATGCCACAGCGTAGGTGGTTGTAGCATTACAATGGTTGCCGAAATCGATGGGAACAGTGCTACCAGTGAATCATGAAAAGCCAGCAATTCATCAGCGGCATACATCAGTGCCTGACAATTTAGAACAGAAAGAATAGAGCATCACACAAAGATTAGATAGATAGAAACATGTCAGTCACATATATAAGAAGTACAGTGACAATGTTGGTTACTGTACTTGTCATTCAGTGTTAAAGGATTTATTAAAAAAAAATAATAGTGTTTTCATGCACCCGTCTCTTTAAAATAGCCGGCCCGCATTTCAGCATCGGTACCCGACAATTTAGAACAGAAAAATAGAGCACCACACATAGATTAGATAGATAGAAACATGTCAATCACATATATAATAAGTACAGTGATAGTGTTGATTACTGTACTTGTCATTTAGTGTTAAAATAAAGGATTTATTAAAACAAAAATTGGCGTGGGGTTCAACGTAATTTTAGTCTCTAGCGGAGGTTAAGCAGATGGCTGGGGCAGATGTTTGAAGCCTGGGAAGGGGGTAATACCCATGGAGCTTCCCAGGCTACGAATAACAGCCCCCATCTGAATACCTAGCCTTTACTAGCTATTAAAATGGGGCACTCCCCAAAAAAATGACGTGTGGTCCCCCCTATTTTAATAGCTAGCAAAGGCTAGGCAGACATCTGGGGGCTGATATTAATAGCCCAAGAAGGGTGCCATGAATATTGGCCCCCTCCCAGGATAGAAACACCAGCCCTCAGCCACCCCAGAAATGGCGCATCCATGGGATGCGCCAATTCTGTCACTTAGCCTCGCTCTTCCCACTGCCCTGTAGCGGTGGCAGAGGGGTAATAGGGCTGGGGTTGATGTCAGCTTATAATGCCAGCTGACATCAAGCCCAGGTTAGTAATGGAGAGACGTCTATAAGACACCCCCATTACTAACCCCATAGTCAAAGTTAAAAAAAACACAAACACCCAGAATAAAATCCTTTTATTGAAATAAACACACAATTCTTTAATGTTCTAAATAAAACCATACTTACCATTACGCCCATTCCAACTGAAGCCAATGTCTTCTGCAATAAAAGTAAAATAATAAACCAACCTCATCCTTACCTTTCCATGGTTCCCAGGACAGCTTCAGCTCTGCTACATTCACATGACAGGCTGGATTACAGCAGAAAGCGGCAATCCAGCTTGCCATGCCGCAGACACTGAGAAGCGCAGGTATGCTTGTGCTCCTCAGTGTCTCACTGTGACGGCATCCAGATGCGCTGAGTTCATGTCCAATGAACTCAGCTCACCTCATGCTCGTCACTGATAGCGTGGGAGAATTCTCCTGGGCATTCGGTGAGCATGAGTGAATTCTCCTGCGCATACGGTGAGCGGAGGAGAATTCTCCCACGCTGTCAGTGACATGCATGAGGTGAGCTGAGCTCATTGGACATTTACTTTTATTGAAGAAGACATTGGCTTCAGCTGGAATGGGCGATACGGTAAGTATGGTTTAATTTAGAACATTAAAGAATTGTGTGTTTATTTCAATTAAAGGATTTTATTCTGGGTGTTAGTGTTTTTTTTAACTTTGATTATGGGGTTAGTAATGGGGGTGTCTTATAGACGTCTCTCCATTACTAACCTGGGCTTGATGTCAGCTGGCATTATAAGCTGACATCAACCCCAGCCCTATTACTCCACTGCCACTGCTACTGGGCAGAGGGAAGAGCGAGGCTAAGTGCCAGAATTGGCGCATCCTATGGATGCCCCATTTGTGGGGCGGCTGACGGCTGGTGTTTCTAGCCTGGGAGGGGGCCAATATTCATGGCACCCTTCCTGGGCTATTAATATCAGCCCCAGCTGTCTGTCTAGCCTTTGCTAGCTATTAAAATAGGGGGGACCCCACATCATTATTTTTTTGGGTCACCCATTTTAATAGCTAGTAAAAGCTAGGTATTGAGCTGGGGCTGATATTAGTAGCCTGGGAAGCTCCGTGGGTATTACCCTCTTCCCAGGCTTCAAACATCTGCCCCAGCCATCTGCTTAACCTCCACTAGATACTAAAATTACAAGGAACCCCACGCCAATTTTTTTTTAATAAATCCTTTATTTTATCACTAAATGACAATTACAGTAATCAACACTATCACTGTACTTATTATATATGTGACTTACATGTTTCTATCTAATCTATGTGTGATGCTCTATTCTTTCTGTTCTAAATTGTCGGCTACTGATGCTGAATTGCCGGCCGGCTTTTTTAAAGAGACAGGTGCATGACAACAGTATTATTTTTTTTTAATAAATCCTTTAACACTGCATGACAAGTACAGTAACCAACACTGTCACTGTACTTATCATATATGTGACTGAAATGTTTCTATCTAATCTATGTGTGATGCTCTTTTCTTTCTGTTCTAAATTGTCAGGTACCAGTGTATGCCGCTGCTGAATTGAATTTTTAAAGAGAAGGGTGCATGAAAATCGGAGGGCACTAGTGTGTTCCAAGTGCCCTGCTATGTTTTTCATGCACCCTCTTATATACCCTGCCTGCCTGTCTGCCTATATATTCTGCCTGCCTGAAGTTTAATTGAGCACTGTTCCCATCGATTTGGGCAATTTTTGACCTTCTGCAGACCGCCGGGGGGGGGACCACCAGAAAAATGCTCGAGTTTCCCATAGACTTACATTGGGCTCTTTGCTCGGGTCGAGCACCCGAGTATTCCAATGTGTTCGACCCGAGCTTCGAGCACCCGAGCATTTTAGTGCTCACGCATCACTAATAAGTATCTATCTGTGTTTTTCAGCAGTAAGGAGACAATTAATCCTCAACTTGATTTGCTGAAATGCAGCCTCAAACATACAGGAAACTTCCACCATGCTTCACTGTTCCTGCAGACCCTCAATATTGTGCCTCTCTCCAGCCCTTCGATGAACAAACTGCCTCATGTTACAGCTGAATATTTCACATTTTGACTCCTCTGTACAGAGCATCTGCTGACATTTGCTTCTCTCTTTGTTCTAATGTTCAATTGAGAGAAGCAGGAGGAATGTCAGTAGTCTCAAGACCACAAGTCTGCAAATTGCATGTGAACGATCACGTGATGACCATTGGAATCAGCAAGTAGAGCAAAATCCTTACATAGCACATATTACACACTTTTAGGACTCAGCATGTCTGGGTTGACTTGCAGAATTACAAACACAGGGGAACCTGTCAGTCTAGGGGAGCAAATCAGGGAGAAGCCAGAGGGGACCGGTCTCTTGAGCTAGGCATTATAGTCGCTGGACGGATATTACATGTATGTTTTATCTGAAATGAGGAAGCATCAGAATAAAACATACATGACTGGAATAATAGAACCAATGTCTGATTCCTGAGGCCCAGAGGTCATGCAGTAGGAATAAGCTCTCAGGTTCCTTATCATGTGGTAAAATAACATTGGAAGCCTCAGTGTCATCCATTACATCCTGTGATCTCCAGATCACCATGTAATGACTCAATGTGTAAATAAAAGCCATTCTATCAATTTAATGCAATGACAACAGCTAAGATGTGTCGTGAGGTACTGCAGCAGCTGAGATGTGTATTGTGAGGTTCTGCAGTAGCAGAGGTGTGTACTATGGGGTTCTTAGGCAGCTGAGATTTGTGTATGGGATAACATACACATATACAGTTTACAGTGTGGGCCATTTATAAGATACACCTAAATTAAATAGGAATGGTTGATGATATCAACTTCCTGTTTGTGGCACATTAGTATATGGGAGAGGGAAAACTTTTCCAGATAGGTGGTGACCGTGGTGGCCATTTTAAAGTTGGCCATTTGGGATCTAACTTTATTTTTTTCAATGGGAAGAGGGTCATGTGACACATCAGACTTATTGAGAACTTCATAAGAAAAACAATGATGTGCTTGGTTTGAACGTAACTTTATTCTTTCATGAGTTTTTTACAAGTTAATGGCCACTCATAAAATGTGTTCAAAGTGCTGGGGATTTATTCAAAATTGAAGGCATACTGAACCAGCATGGCTACCACAGCATCTTGCAGCGGCATGCTATTCCATCCGGTTTGCGTTTAGTTGGACCATCATTTATTTTTCAACAGGACAATGACCCCAAACACACCTCCAGGCTGTGTAAGGGCTGTTTGACCAAGAAAGAGAGTGATGGGGTGCTACGCCAGATGACCTGGCCTCCACAGTCACCAGACCTGAACCCAATTGAGATGGTTTGGGTGAGCTGGACCACAGAGTGAAGGCAAAAGGGCCAACAAGTGCTAAGCATCTCTGGGAACTCCTTCAAGATTGTTGGAAAACCATTTCCGGTGACTACCTCTTGAAGCTCATCAAGAGAATGCCAAGAGTGTGCACAGCAGTCATCAAAGCAAATAAAGAACCTAGAATATAAGACATATTTTCAGTTGTTTCAGACTTTTTTGTTAAGTATATAATTCCACATGTGTTTATTCATAGTTTTGATGCCTTCAGTGTTAATATACAATTTTCATAGTCATGAAAATACCTAAAAATCTTTAAATGAGAAGGTGTGTCCAAACTTTTGGTCTGTACTGTATATACTTACACTCTTGCACACACATATGACTATAGACTTTTCACCTCACACTATTCCTATGCCAAGGGTGATGTGACGGCTTTTTCACCACTCTGGATGTGATGTAAGGTAGATTATTGCACTACAGATGAGGACACAGGATCGCTCCTGTGTCACTGCCAGTGCTGCGATTAATGACATAGGGCGGTGCTGGGGCAGATACTAACAGTGAGTGTGCAGTGGGTGGGCTGTGTGTGGTGCTGGACACTCAGGCCGTGCGGTGCTACCTCTGGCTGTGATCTTGGGAAAAAAGCCGTTTGCTGCCTGGTCTTGAAGAGCCAGTTGTAAACAAATTGAGTGCAGGGAATGAAGTGAAATTCAGGAGAAACCAAAGGAAGTTACAAAAAACAAAATGTATAGGGGTTTTATATATTACATTGCAGCACAGATTAGTTGAAAAAAAATAATTTCAGGGTCAGACAACCTCTTTAAGTCAAGTGGCATTCCATCTGGAAGGTATGTTTTTTGGCCGTAATTCAGTCATGAAGACAACGTCTGGCCTATCTTCTCAAAACACTAATTGGGTGTAGCAGTGTCCCACTGATTACTCCCTGTTGTGAACAGATGTTACTACTAGAAATCTTCTGATTTTGAAGGGAAGCAAGTATGATGACTCTTGTCTGTTGCACTAAGTTCCCTTACCTGGCCACTGGTCAACGGTCCTCAGCATTGCCCATTTACTGGTGTCCTTAATGCTAAAAAACACGGACAAATATATAATTATTCTTCATTAAATACCATGAGAGAGGCATATGATTTTCTCCAAATTTATTCTCAAGCATCACAACAACCCCAAATATATAGTTAATGTCATTAAGAACTATCTCAGCATAAAGAAGAACAAGGAGTCTGCGGAGTCGTGATCTCAACATCATCGAGTCTGTTTGGGATTCCATGAAGATATAGAAGTTTTTATGCAATCCTACATTCACAGAAGATTTTTGGTTGGTTTTCCAAGATTTTTGAAACACCCTTCCTGCCGAGTTCCTTCAAAAACTGTGTCTAAATTACAGAGAAAATGTCATCCTTTGATGCTGTTTTAAGGCAAAGGGAGGTCAATCCAAACACTGATTCGATTCAGGTTTCTCTTTTGTTTATTCAATTTGCATTTGTTAATTGATATAAATAAACTATTTATATTTACAATTTTTTTTTTATTTTTACTCTGCAGCATTTTTATACACCTGCCTGAAATTTATGCACAGTACTGTATGTCTATATAATAGAAAGCAGTCATTAATGTACTTCTTAGTAGAATATTTGGCAATTAAGAGAAGATGTTACCATCTAAATTTTGGTAGGACACATTTTAGTGCAACTTCAAGTTGCAACATTTCAGGCAGTTTTGCACCAAAATTATGGTGAAAACTGTTAAATGCATTGACCCTTATAGCCATGTCCATGCCATTTTATCATATAACTTTAATTTAGATAATAGTCATCATATACTGTATATACCTCTTTATATAGTATTAGATAACGATTAAGATGCTACTATTGTAAGTTTGTCAAGACACTATTACTGTGCACATCTCATTTCTTTCATATGCCCATTTTGCATATACTGTAGTAGTCATTGATGTTTCTGTTGTAAATTATTAAGTGGCTATAAACATGCTGTAATGAGAAGTCTCTTAGGACACTATGACTATATACCCTACTTGATATTTCTACCTTCCTCAAAGGTTGTCTACTGTCTGAATATGAACATATTTTATATCATGAGGAGCTTCGTCCTGGTCTGCTATCTTCTGCCATTCATCCGTTCCATGTTTCAGAACTGTAAACTACCATCAATGTCAGTGCTTGAAGGAATCACTCAACCAGGAGACATCATGATTGGAGTTACGTTGCCTATTAACATGGACAAGATTTACCAAAAATTGACTTTTAAGATGAGACCTCCCAGGACCAATTGTACAGTGTAAGTGGATATTACATTTTTCTGCCTTTTGCAGATGTTTTTTTACAGTATATTGTTTCTGACTGATTTTAAATAAAGTTGCTAATAGTTTGTTAATGTGGATATAATGATTAGTGAATCTGCTGAAAATTTGATTCAGTAGGTCTGCTCAAATTTGGCCAGGAATTTCAATTTGCATTAAATTTATTTACTAAACAAAACCAAAGAAATGAGCCGAAGCATAATTTAGATAATTGCAACGTATAAGAGCATGTTTACACTGTGAGCATCCCACCGCGACAAGGTGTACCCCAATGGTAGTGGTCCTATCCTCTAGTATTAAAACCTCACCTAGTGTCAGATGACCTTTATGTAGATGGAGCAGAACAGGTCTGGGGTTGTTTAACACTAGGTGAGATCTTAATACTAAACTATAGGACCATGCCAATTGGGGTACACCATGTTGTGGTGGGATGGCTTTTACACTTTTATGATCAAAAACAGTGTTTACTAATGGTAATGGTCCTATTCTCTGGTATTAAAACCTCACATAGTGTCAGATGACCTCAATGTAGATTGGGGCAGAGCAGGACTGGGGTCGTCTGACACTAGGTGAGGTTTTCATACTAAAGGATAGGACCATCATGATATGGGTACACCTTGTTGTGGTTGGTTGGCTTTTACACATTTTTGATCCTGTTTATTATGTACCCAATATTATTTATATGTACTATTACTATTTACTGACCTACTTACTTACAGCTCATTTGTTTCTATCTTAGAATTTGGATTTACACAAAGCAAATTACCTAACTCTACAGTTTTGGGGAAATTTTAAACTAATTCAGCTTGTTTACAATCAATCTGCTTACGTTTATTTATATACTATTAAAGCACCCTTATTCAATGTTGAGTTTTATCGAACATTATGGCTCCAGTCCTAATTTTATGATTTAAGTTGCAACAAGCCAGGATAGAAAAAAAGGATGTGGTATCATCACAACCTTAGTATTGTTGCCACTTATGAAACTGTATGGTTATGATCTGCAGATTCTTCAAAGACTTTAGGATTAGTAAGATAAGTTTTAACCCCTTCACGCCCAGGTAATGCTCAGTTTTTTCATTTTCATTTTTTTCCTCCCCATCTTCCAAGAGTCATAATTTATTTATTTTTCAGCCAATATAGCCATATGAGGGACTGGTTTTTCACAGGTCAAGTTGTACTTTTGAATAACAGCATTCATTTTATCATGTGATGCACTGGAAAGGAGGAAAAAAAATTAAAATGTGTTGAAATTGCAAAAAAAGTGCAATTTCACTAAAAATTGGGGGTAGGTTTATTTGTCATTTTCATTATATGGTAAAACTGATCTGGAAATATGATTTTCCAGGTTAGTACGATTACGCAGATACCTAACATGTTTAGCTTTTTTTTTATTGAAGTGGTGAAATAAATTCAGAAATTTGTAAAAGAAAAACTTTGCTAATGTCGCCATTATCCGAGACACATAACACTTTAAATTTTCAGAAACTGGGGCTGTGGGAGTGCTTACTTTTTGTGTTCTGAGCTGAAGTATTTAATGATACCATTTTGGGGTAGATACGATGTTTTGGTAGCCTCTTTTTTCATTTAATTGCAATGTTGCGGAGATCAAAAAAACATAATTCTGGCATTTCAATTCTTTCATTATGCCAGCTATAGAACAGATTCATTTACTTTACATTTTAATAGACCAGACTTTAGGAAAGCAGTGATACCAAATATGTGTATTTCTTTTGGTTTTGTTTTCTTTTTTATGGGGCAAAAGGAAATTAAATTTAACTTTTGTGATTTTTTATTGTTTACATGTTTTGAAAAACCTTTTTTATTTCTTTTTATTGTATTTAATATACTCCTTAGGAGACTTGAAGCTGTGATCATCTGATCACTTGCAGTGTCCATAGCAATACATAGGCACTGATAAACTGTATAAAGCAAAAATCACAATTTCAAATGAATGCCAGCTAAACGCTGGCTGGCCATCACAAAGATGGAATAAAATGCGATAAAAATATCACATATGATCCAAAATGATACAAATAAAAACTACAAATTGTTCAGTAAAAAATAAGCCGTCATACATCTCCTTCAACAGAAAAAGAAAAATGTTTTGCGTCGCTGGATTTGGCAACATGACAATATCTCTAACCTTTGGGGATCCGGAGATTTTTCATTTTAGTGCTTAGTTTTTTTCCTCTCCTCCCAAAAGCCATAACTTTTTTTATTTTTCCATCGATGTCAGATGTATTTGTAAAATAGACTATTGTTCTTAGCATATCCTGAATAAAACTGAATTCATCATCTTTCCACCATCTCACTCAACCCACCCAACTGACCTATCTATCAATGACTGTCCACTCTTCCCAGTCCCTTTCTGCTTTGGGGTAACCCTGGACTCTGATCTCTCCTTCAAATCACATATCCAAGACCTTTCTACTTCCTGCTTACTCCAACTTAAAAATATCTCCCGGATCCGCACATTCCTCAACCATGAATCTACAAAAACACTAGTGCACGCCCTCATCATCTCCCGCCTCGACTACTGCAACCTCCTGTTCTGTGGCCTCCCTTCCAACACTTTTGCAGCCCTCCAACCTATCCTAAACCCCACTGCCTGACTATTCCTCCTGTCCACCCGCTATTCCCCGGCCTCTCCTCTCTGTCAATCTCTTCACTGGCTCCCTATTACCCAGAGACTCCAGTTCAAAACCCTAACCATGGCATACAAAGTCATCCACAACCTGTCTCCTGCATACATCTGTGACCTAGTTTCCCAGTACAAACCTTCACGCAACCTCTGATCCTCACAAGATCTACTTCTCTTCTTCCCTCTTATCTCCTCTTCCCACAATCGCATACAAGATTTCTCCCATGCATCCCCCCTATTCTGGAACTCTCTACCCCAACATATCAGTCTCTCTCCTACCGTGAAAACCATCAATATGTACCTGAAGACCTTCCGACAAGCCTACAACCTGCAGCAACCCTTGTTCCACCATACCAATACACGGCCAGCCCTGCCCTCACCTACTGTATCCTCACCTATCCCTTGTAGATTGTGAGCCCTCACTCAGGGTCCTCGCTCCTCCTGTACCAGTTGCCGTCACGTTTTGTTCAAGATTATTGTAATTGTTTTTGTATATATACCCCTTTTTCACATGTAAAATGCCATTGAATAAATTGCGCTATAATAATAAATAATAATATCCTGTAGTGAAAAATGGGAAAAATTCTCAGTAGAGTAAAACTACAAAAACCAGCAATTCCACCATATTTTTGGTGTTTTATCTTTACCGGCATTCATTGTGCAGTAAAAATGATCTGGCAATGTGATTCTGCAGGTCAATACATTGATGGCAATATGAAACTTGTATATTTTTTTTATAGAATTTACTAATGAAGTAAATTATACAATTTGTAAACATTTTATAAACTTAATTTTTTGGGTTTGGGTCTGCATGTTCTTATACCTTCTTTTTTTTTTTACATTTTTCAGTTTACAAAGCTATATGATCGCTTGTTTTTGTATATTGAGCTATAGTTGAAACCATTTTGTTTATACAAGATATAATAAGTAGTGTTGAGCCACCCCCGTAGTGTTCGAGTTCGGTTCGTCGAACACCCGTATGTTCGTCGAACTGTTCGTCTAACTGTTCGTCGAACATCTTCGAACACCGTTAAAACCAATGGCAGGCAAACAAAAACACATAGAAACACATAGAAAACACCTTCAAAGGTGTCCAAAAGCTGACAAACTGCTCAGAAGACACAACTAACACAAGGAAAAGTGACAAGTACATATAGTAAAGCGAAAAGAAAAGAGGTGGAGGAGTGAAAGGAGGGGGAGACACAGATAAAGGCATGTCATGCCCTTCTAAAACCAAAAAAGTGTGAAGCCAACACGGCCAGTCCGTTCCTGCCCGTGCGACCTCCGTGTCGCCGGGTTTGTGCCAGAGCTGCGGTGGACCCTGACGGCCAGCCCCCCTCTCCCAATACTGGTGCCTGTCCGCTGGTGGTTCGAGCGAGCCCCCCTGCAGTGGAGGCAGGTCTAAGCTTTTTAATTTAAATTGTCTCTCTAATTTGAATGAATACACTTTAAATCCTTTTACAAGGATCAATTGGAGGGCAAGTCTCATGCCAGCAGCTGCGTAATTCCAGCTCCAGTAGCGTCCACTAAAGCTGCTGTAATTAAAAAGCTCTTATAAGGATCAAGCTCGGTGGTCCACCGCAAGGCATCCTAACGCCAGTCCCAGCCCCTATGCCTTGGGGTGCCTCCCCGATGCTCTTCACTGAGAGTCCCGGAGGCCCGAACCATTTCCTTTGAAAAAATTAAGTGTCCAAACTACAGGTGGTGTAGCTTGCTTAACAGCTGGGAAAATCCGCTGACTAGCAGACACTGCTACTAGGCACAAAGTATTTCCTGGGCTAGATGCAGTTAAAAATTTGTAATTAGATACTCTCGTTGGATGCTGAGAAAGCACTCCATTGAGTCTCCTGGCACGCCATATATTATTCCCTTAAAAAGCTTGGGGTAGGGGTCTAGGGGACCCTTCTATAGGCAAAATCACGGCCCTGTATCGCAATACGTCACCTAGGCTGAAAATAAATGGAACATTTTCATCACCTTTCATAATCACCAATTGGACAAGGCAGAGATGTCCTCTGTCCCCTCTCTTATACATCCTAGTGACGGAGCACCTGCTTTCATCAATTCGCCATAACCCCAATATTAGGTGGATTGAGGTGGGAGGCACCGAGTAGAAGTGCTCTGCATTTGCTGATGATGTCCTAGTATATATCACTCAATCACATATATCCATCCATGCTGTTATGGCTGAAATAGATCACTTTCTTACATGGTCAAATTTTAAAATCAATGCAGCGAAGTCTGAGGCCCTCGTTGTCTCCCTCCCCAAATCCATACAGGATTCCATCCAGTCCAACTTTCCCTTTGCCTGGCCCTCACAGGGTATCAAATACTTAGGAATTCCTATTCATAGAGACCTCTCCCATCTATGTTATCTTAATTTTGGGCCCTTTATTGAACAACTCCATACAGACCAAGTTAGAACTCTAAGATTCACTACGTGAACCTCTGGTGTTTTGTGGAAAAGCACATGTACATTGTGTTCCAAATTATTATGCAAAATGTGTTTAGGAGTGATAAGGGAAGAATTTTTTTGTTTGTCAATTAAACTCATTGATGATAATTTGTGTCAGGGCTCTTTATATCACTGTAAGCAATTGCAGACACCTGTGCTAACTAGTTTGGCAGGTGTGTCCAATAAAAGGCAAGACTACTTAAGAAGGCTGTCCCACATTATTAAGCAGCCTACATTTTCTGCCAAAATGGGAAAGAAAAAGGATGTGTCGGCTGCTGAGAAGCAACAAATTGTGGAGTGTTTAGGTCAAGGCATGACTACAATCAACATTGCCAAGACACTTCATCCTGATCATCGCACAATCAAGAAGTATGTAGCTGATTCACAGTACACACGTGTGCATGCTGATAAGGGAAAATTGAGGACTCTTTCCTACAGGCAATTACGTCAGGTTAAAAGAGCAGCGGCAAAAAAGACTTGTCATAGCAGCAGACAAGTTTTTGAAGCAGCTGGTGCCTCCAACGCCCCCCGAACAACAAGATGCAGAGTCCTTCAGAGTTTTGCAGCTGTGCGTAAGCCATCCTGTCAACCTCGTCTATCCACTGCACACAAGCAGAAATGGCTCCAGTGGGCCAAACAATACATGAAGATTGACTTCAAAACTGTTTTGTTCAGCGATGAGTGCCATGCAACTCTCAATGGTCCAGATGGATGGAGTGGAGGATGGCTGGTTGATGGACACCCCACGCAAACACGGCTATGGCGCCAACAAGGAGAAGGTAGAGTAATGTTTTGGGCTGGAATCATGGGGAGAGAGATTGTCGGCCCCTTTAGGATCCCTGAAGGGGTAAAGATGAACTCCATAATGTATGTGGAGTTTCTCAAACAGCACTTCCTGCCATGGTTCAAGATGAAGAACCGTGTATTCCACAGCAAGATCATTTTCATGCATAATAATGCACCATCTCATGCTGCACATATCACATCTGCATCTCTGGCTGATATGGGCATAAAAGGGGACAAACTTATGGTGTGGCCCCCATGCTCCCCTGACCTCAACCCCATTCAGAACCTCTGGAGCATCATCAAAAGGAGTGTCTATGATGGCGTGAGGCAGTTCACATCTAAGCAACAGCTCTGGGAGGGTTTTCTGTCCTCATGCAAAACAATTGAAGCAGAAACCATCCAAAACCTGACAAATTCAATGGACGAGAGAGTTGAGAAGCTCCTTTTGAACAAGGGGACCGATGTGCAAATGTAACATCACCTAGAATAAAGTTTTGAGTTGAAAACTGTTTGATTTCAGTTTGTAATAACCTGCTAATGCTTCTAATTTCAAAAATGACAATTTTTTTGTTCTTTATTAAAATGAAAAGGTTGATCGAAGAGTGTGGGGGATCTAAGAGTGTAGCAATCCAGTAGTCAGGATTACTTTGAATTCTGACAATCTGAGGGTCATGTTGCAGGTAGTGCAGCAAGAAGGCACTCATATGTCTTGCGCATCTAGGAACCCCAAAATTATTTTCCGGGCTAGATGCAGCTAAAAATTATTATTATTTTGAAAGCTGGTGGAGCTTAGTATAGATGGTCTAATAGAATCAGTATTGCAAACTGCTACAAAGCCCATATTATTTTCCAGCCAAGATACAGATAAACATGATTAGTAATTTTAAATCAGGTGGAGTTTAGTATAGATGGCCTAATAGAATCAGTACTGCACACTGCTACAAGGCCCAAATTATTTTCCAGCCAAGATACAGATAACCATGATTAGAAATTTTAAATCTGGTGGAGCTTAATATAGATGGCATAATAGAATCAGTACTGCACACTGCTACAAGGCTCAAATTATTTTCCAGCCAAGATACAGAAAAACATGATTAGTAATTTTAAAGCTTAAAATGGTTGGTAAGGTGATTTTAACAAATCATCAAGCTTTTACTCTCCCCAGGATGACACAGCGGTAGAAAAGTCATTTCGGATCCATGATTTGTTCATCTTTTTAAACGTGAGTCTGTCTACATTATCAGTGGAGAGCCACGTGCGCTTATCTGTCAGCACACCACCAGCAGCGCTGAACACACGTTCAGACAGAACGCTGGCTGCGGGGCATGACAAGATCTCCAAGGCGTAAGTGGCGAGCTCCGGCCATTTATCCAGATTGGAAGCCCAAAAAGAGCAAGGGTCCAGTGACACAGTCATGGCTTCAATGTTTACTTGGAGATACTCCTTTACCATTGTCTCTAGGCGTTTACTATGAGTCAGACTTCTTGTCTCCTGTGGCCGTGCAAAGGATGGGCTAAAAAAGTGGTGAAATGATTCCGCAAAATTGATGTTACCAGCAGATACTGTGTTTCAGTTATGTTTTGAGAGCTGAATACTCGACGGTCCCACGGTTGGCAAGTTGGAAAAGTGAGATTCACTACGTGCACCACTAGTGTTTTGGGGAAAAGCACATGTAAGATTCTGCAACAGTCTCTGCTGATACTCCTGCATGCGTGCACCTCTTTCTATGGCAGGAATAATTTCTGCAAATTTATTTTTGTACCAGGGATCTAACAGTGTGGCAACCCAGTAGTCAGGATTATTTCTAATTCTCACAATTCAAGGGTCATGTTGCAGGTAGTGCAGCAAGAAGGCTCTCATGTCTCTTGCGCATTCAGGAGCACCAAGTCCCTGTTGTGTTGGTGGCGAGGTAACAATCATGCTTCCTTCCTCTGCCCTCTCCCCCCAACCTCGCACAACAGAAATGTGATCAAGGTCTCCCTCATCTGATGAGTCTTCCATCAGTTCGTCCTGCACTTTTTCCTGGGCTCCTGCACCTTTCTCACTAGTTTGGCTGCTACCATGCACCCTGGTAAAACCAACTCCCCCACCCTCACATGCCTGCTGCCTTGGTGCTGCCGACCGTCTGGACCTTGCAGATGTTAGCCCTTCCACATACAACTCCTCCTCCTTTACTTCCTCCACCGCCTCTTGTGCCACCACCTGACTCCGAATTCTGTTTAACATGTGCTCCAGCATGTAAATCACCGGAATAGTCATGCTGATAATGGCATCGTCAGCACTAAACATCTTCATTGCCATTTCAAAACTGTGCAGAAGGGTGCATAGGTCACTGAACTGAGAACACTCCTCCAGCATGATTTGCCCCACCTCTGCATCTCGTTGTCCCAGGCTATACATCACAACGTATTGCACCAGGGCTTGTCGGTGCTGCCACAGTCGCTGAAAAATGTGCAGAGTTGAATTCCACCAGGTAGGCACATTGCATTTTAGACGGTGAAGTGGCAGGCCCAACGACTTCTGTAGAGATGTAAGTCGCTGAGCTGCGGGATGCAAACGGCGGATGTGAGCACACAGCGACCGTGCCCTCTGCAGAAGGCCATCTAGTCCAGGATAGTGGGCTAAAAATTGCTGGACAACCAGGTTCAACACGTGAGCCATACAAGGCACGTGTGTGACATTGCCCCGGCGAAGGGCCGCACCCAGGTTTGCAGCATTGTCACACACGGCCTTCCCTGGTTTCAGGTCCATTGGAGACAACCATTCCTGAAACTGGTTCTCCAGAGCTGACCACAACTCCTCAGCTGTGTGACTCACATTTCCCAGACATTTCAAAGTAAAAACCGCCTGATGACGTTGAGCCCTGCTGCCAGCATAGTAAGGAGGTGTGCTGGATCCCTTCTGCGCAGTTAGAAAGCTTGTGGCATGACCAGACAGGCTTTGGGTGCAGGTGGAGGACCGAGAGGAGGTTGAGAAGGCAGAAGCAGTGGAGGAACTTTGAGATAAAGAAGATTGACGCACAACTCGTGGGGACGGCAAGACTTGGAAAGCAGCCCCTTGTCCTGCTGTCGCCAGAGTTACCCAGTGCCCAGACAGCGACATGTAACGCCCCTGTCCATGCCTACTCGTCCAAGTGTCTGTGGTGAAATGCACCCTGTCACACACAGAGTTTCTCAAAGAAGCGGTGATGTTGTGTGCGACATGCTGGTGGAGCGCAGGCACACCTTTCTTTGAGAAGTAGTGCCGACTGGGCATCTGGTACTGGGGCACTGCGACGAACATTAGGTCTCGAAAATCCTCTGTGTCCACCAGGCGGAAAGGAAGCATTTCTGTAGCCAAGAGTTTGCAGATGGTGAAATTCAACCTCTTAGCTTTCTCATGGCTAGGAGGAAATGGTCTTTTACTTGTCCACATCTAGGGACCGAGGGATGGCTGTTGTGCTTAGACGGGGTTGAGAAGGGTGTCCCCGGCAAACTGCCGGTCTGTGAGGAAGATGCAGGCGGACATGTTAGGTTGCCTAGATCCAAAGGTGGTGCTATCGATGTCGGACAGCGCTGAACACCAGCTGGTGTTTCCACCTCCAAAGAAAATGATGACCTGCCAATCACGCTGGCTGTTGCGGGTAAAGAGGTGGCAGGACCGCGTCACAAGACAGGTGTGACTGCTGTCCCCCCAGTCACAGAGGATGAAGAGGCCGTGGATGCACAAGATGTGGTAGATTGTGGTTTGCCCGGCCGGCTAGGCCGCATTGTAGCACAGTGAGCTTCCCACTGCAACTTATGCTTCATATCCATGTGCCGGTTCATGCATGAAGTACTCAAACTATGTATTTTTTGGCCTCTACTTAGCTTTTGCTGACAAATGTTACAGATAACACAAGTTGGGTCATCTTTACCGATCTGAAAAAATGCCCAGGCTATGCAAGGCTTAGCACCCATGTGACCTGAAGATTAGTGTTGAGCCACCCCCGTAGTGTTCGAGTTCGGTTCGGTTCGTCGAACACCCGTGTGTTCGCTGAACTGTTCGTCGAACTGTTCGTCGAACACCTTCGAACACCATTAAAACCAATGGCAGGCAAACAAAAACAAATAGAAACACATAGAAAACACCTTCAAAGGTGTCCAAAAGCTGACAAACTGCGCAGAAGACACAACTAACACATGGAAAAGTGACAAGTACATATAGTCATGCGAAAAGAAAAGAGGTGGAGGAGTAAAAGGAGGGGGAGACACAGATATAGGCATGTCATGCCCTTCTAAAATCCAAAAAGTGAGAAGCCGACACGGCCAGTCCGTTCCTGCCTGTGCCACCTCTGTGTCACCGGGTTTGTGCCAGAGCCGCGGTGGACCCTGACGGCCAGCCCCCCTATTCCAATACTGGTGCCTGTCCGCCGGTGGGTCGAGGCCCCCCATGGTTGGGGGGGGAGTAACATCTGCAGAAGAAAGACCATCTTCCAGCCAAACTAAGATGTCGACTTCTTTTCGTGGACAATGTGATACGATCCCATTCTTACGGACACGCCCATCGCTACAAATTCTAGATGAGGCACAAAAACAGCAGGTGCTTCAACGGATATCAAGTGCTCCTTCAAGTGGGCTCTCCATCACCTCAATTTCAACATCACAAATACTCCAGTCCTCAGAGGTGTCACCCCAATCGCACTTGCTTCCTCACAGCTCCCAAGTCTCCAGCTGCCCGTCTGAGTATGGGGTAACACAGATGGCTGAGTCTGCCCAGCTGTTTACTCATACTATAGCCTGGGAAACGAAGGTCTGCTCCAGAGCTTCTGTTAATCCAGATGAGGAAATGATCTGATCTGATGCCCAGAATCTTTATAAGTTGGATCCAGGACCAGATGAAGAAGGTTCTGAGCATAATGTAGACCCTTGTTCCCAAACTGTAACTCCTGTTGGTGGAGACAATGATGAAGACGATGATGAGACTCAAATACCTGATTGGAGCGACAACTTGACTTTTCGGTCAGGGCAGGAAGACGTTGGCTCTGAGGGCGACGGGTGTGATAACACACAGGGTGATGATGACGAGGTTGGAGATCCCACTTACTGTCAACCCACAGTCAGACAGTCGATGAGGTCAGCAGAGGAGGTGGAGGAGGATGTGACTATCCCTGGGGATGGGGATGACTCGGTACCCGGGCATTTGCCTGGCCTTGGGGATGTCGCGGTGGTCGGCTCCCTGGCCCGTACCCTGGGGTCTCTCTTTAAAAGGGTGGATAATTGTTAATTTTATAAGAGTTCATGACGCCACCTGTGGTATCTGGTGACAAGCACCAGCGCTGCAGCAGTCCACTGAGGCCGGTGATAAGGCAGCTCGATGGTATAGCTCCCCACAGGTGGAGCTAGGTCTCAGGGCAGCGTATGCAGGGGGAATGCAGGACAGGCGAGACCCAGCTGGGTCAGAGCAAGAACGGGAACGGACACGGTAGTCACTTCAGTACCTTTTACTGGTGGAAATTCAGGCACATCCCGGAGCACTGTAGGGTGAAGGGTGCATATCAGGATCCTCCCCAATGAGCGGGTGTAGGGCCTCCTGTTTCTTGCCTCTGCGTAGTAAGTTTCTGACCTGCCTGGAGCTAGGCCTAACTTTGTCTCTGTCCTGCGCTGGCTGACCTTGTGGTAGGGCCTTCTCTTGGAGTTCACGCTCCCAGTATGCGGGGCCTAAGCGTCTCCTGGCTCTGTTACGTATCAGCACCTTAGCGATCCTGGGACTTGTAGTTCTCCAGGGATTCCGATTATGCCTTACTGGGTCATAGAGATACCGGTAAGCTCGGATCCTGTGTCCGGTAAATGCTTCGGGGTGAGCTGGTTAAGCTCCTCTGCCCCTTATGTACTAACTCGCCACTCGCCTTTGGCCTACTCGGGCCCTCACTAGGCTATACACACTAACGGCAGCTTGCCGCGCTTCACTGATCTTACGGCACCGGCACACCTTAAGCTCTATCTGGGCTCCCTGAATCTAGCAAGCAGGAGCCTCGTGCTCCACTGCTGAACTATTAACTGCGTTCTCTAGACTAGACTGAGCTCCACTGCAGACTGACCTCTCTTAGGCTTCTCTACTGCAGGAACTCTTCAGAGGAACTGAACTGCCTAGCTCCATCTTCCCTATTTATATCCCTAACGGGCTCCCTCTGCTGGTCTGAGGTGGAAGGTGGAGATGTGTGAATGTTTATGGGGGCCTCTTGTGGAGGATTCCATCAATGCACTCTTGTAGGATCTGTGATACCAAGCGCAGCGGGGCATCACAGATGCTATTGACGACGAGGTTAGGTTGCGCCTTCCTGAACAGAGACGGAGTACTGGAAGCACGTCAACAACTGCATCCTCAACCACAACTCTGCCTCTGACCACAAGTCGTAGTGGCTCTTCAGGTCACATGGGCTCTAAGCCTTGCATAGCCTGGGCATTTATTCAGATCGATAAGGATGACCCAACTCATGTTAACTGTAATATTTGTAAGCAAAAGCTAAGTAGAGGCCAAAAAATACATAGTTTGAGTACTTCATGCATGTACCGTCACATGGATATGAAGCATAAGTTGCAGTGGGAAGCTCACTGTGCTACAATGCGGCCTAGCCGGCTGGGCCAACCACCGTCTGCCCCATCTTGTGCATCCGCAGCCTCTTCATCCTCTGTGACTGGGGGGACAGCAGTCACACATGTTTTTGGACGCAGACCTGCCACCTCTTTACCCGCAACAGCCAGTGTGATTGGCAGGTCGTCAGTTCATTGGGAAGTGGAAACACCTGCTAGTGTTGAGCGCTCTCCGACATCGAGAGCACCACCTTTGGATCAAGGCAACCTAACATGTCCGCCTGCATCTTCCTCACAGACCGGCAGTTGCCGGGGACACCCTACTCAACACCGTCTAAGCACAACAGCCAGCCCTCGGTCCCTCAGATGTGGAAAAGTAAAAGACCATTTCCTCCTAGCCATGAGAAAGCTAAGAGGTTGAATTTCACCATCTGCAAGCTGTTGGCTACAGAAATGCTGCCTTTCCACCTGGAGGACACAGAGGATTTTCAAGACCTTATGTCCGTCACAGTGCCCCAGTACCAGATGCCCAGTCGGCACTACTTCTCAAAGAAAGGTGTGCCTGCGATCCACTAGCATGTCGCACACAACATCACCGCTTCTTTGAGAAACTCTGTGTGTGACAGGGTGCACTTTACCACAGACACTTGGATGAGAAGGCATGGACAGGGGCGTTACATGTCGCTGACTGGGCACTGGGTAACTATGGTGACAGCAGGACAAGGGGCTGCTGTCCAAGTCTTACCGTCCCCACGAGTTGTGTGTTAATCCTCTTTATCTCGTACTTCCTCCACTGCTTCTGCCTCCTCAACCTCCTCTCGGTCCTCCACCTGCACCCAAAGCCTGTCTGGTAATGCCACCTGCTTTCTAACTGCGCAGAAGGAATCCTGCACACCTCTTTACTATGCTGGCAGCAGGGCTCAACACATCAGTGTTTACTTTGAAATGTCTGGGAAATGTGAGTCACACAGCTGAGGAGTTTTGGTCAGCTCTGGAGACCCAGTTTCATGAAAGGTTGTCTCCACTGGACCTGCAACCAGGGAAGGCCATGTGCGACAATGCTGCAAACCTGGGTGCGGTACTTCGCCCTGGCAATGTCACACACGTGCCTTGTATGGCTCACATGTTGAACCTGGTTGTCCAGCAATTTTTAGCCCACTATCCCGGACTAGATGGTCTTCTGCAGAGTGCACGGTCGCTGTGTGCTCACTTCCGCCGTTCGCATCCCGCAGTTCAACGACTTACATCTCTACAGAAGTCGTTGGGCCTGCCAGTTCACCGGCTGAAATGCGATGTGCCGACACGGTGGAATTCAACTCTGCACATGTTGCAGCGACTGTGGCAGCACCGACATGCCCTGGTGCAATACGTTCTGACGTATAGCCTGGGCCAACGAGATCCAGAGGTGGGGCAAATCACGCTGGAGGAGTGGTCTCAGATCAGGGACCTATGCACCCTTCTGCACAGTCTTGAAATGGCGACGAAGATGTTTAGTGCTGACGATGCCATTATCAGCATGACTATTACGGTGATTTACATGCTGGAGCACATGTTAAACAGAATTCGGAGTCAGGTGGTGGGACAAGAGGAGGTGGAGGAAGTAGAGGAGGAGTCGTATGCGGAAGGGATAACATCTCCAAGGTCCAGACGGTTGGCAGCACCAAGGCGGCAGGCATGGGAGGGTGGGGGAGAGGGATTAACCAGGGCGCATGGTAGCAGCCAAACTGTTGAGGAAGGTGCAGGAGCCGAGGAAGAAGTGGAGGACGAACTGGCAATGGGCATGGAAGACTCATCAGATGAGGGAGACCTTGATCACATTTCTGTTGCGCGAGGTTGGAGGGAGAGGGCAGAGGAAGGAAGCATGATTCTTACCTCGCTACCAACACAACAAGGACTTGGTCCTTCTGGATGCGCAAGACACATGAGTGCCTTCTTGCTGCACTTCCTGCAACATGACCCCCGGATTGTCAGAATTCGAAGTAATCCCGACAACTGGGTTGCCACACTCTTAGATCCCCGGTACAAAAGTATATTTGCCGAAATAATTCCTGCCATAAAAAGGTATTGACGAATGCAGGAGTATCTGTTGCAGAATCTTACATGTGCTTTTCCACAAAACACCAGTGGTGCACGTAGTGAATCTCACAGTTCTAACTTGCCAACGGTGGGACTGTCGAGTCTTGATCACTCAAACAGTAACAGTAACACAGTATCTGCTGGTAACAGCAATTTTGTGGAATCGTTTCACCACTTTTTTAGACCATCCTTTGCAAGGCCACAGGAGACAAGAAGTCTGACACATAGTCAATGCCTAGAGAGGATGGTACAGGAGAATCTCCAAGTGAACATCCAAGCCATGACTGTGTCACTGGACCCTTGCTCATTTTGGTATTCCAATCTTGAAAAATCGCCGGAGCTCGCCACTCACGCCTTGGAGATCTTGTCATGCCATGCAGCCAGCGTTCTCTCTGAACGTGTGTTCAGCGCTGCTGGTGGTGTGCTGACAGATAAGCGCACGCGGCTGTCCACTGAGAATGTAGACAGACTCACGTTCATAAAGATGATCAAATCATGGATTCGCAAGGACATTTCTACCCCTGTGTCATCCTTGGGAGACTAAAAGCTTGGGGATTTGGTAAAATCACCTCACCAACCGTTTTAAGCAACAGTGGGGCAATTGATGCCACTTAACCCTAGAACGCATGACCATAAAAATCTACACTTTCACATACCTGGGGCCCTTTAGGCCCGTGTGCAAATAACATGGAATAACTCAAACTCAAATGACAAACAACTATATACATGAAGAATACCTAGAGTTTCAAAATTCCAACTAAAGCAATCTTGCAGAAAATAGAAAACAATTAACTGGGCGGGCCTGCAAGGCCACAGGTATGCGTTCTAGGGTTAAGTGGTGTCTGTGCCACAATTTTGGGAGTCCCCTTGCTGTGTCTTACATGACGTTGGCATCGTCAATTCCAGGTGGGTTGGGTCGCACCCCCCCCTTTTAACTGTAAGAAACTACATACACTATGGCTTGGGGTAACACAGATGGTTGAGTCTGAAGAGCTGTTTACTGAGAGGTCTGCTCCAAATCTTCAGTGTCTGCTAGTCAGCGTAGAAGTTTTAACTGCATCTAGCCTAGGCAAAACTTTGGGCGTAGTAGCCCAGCTGCGAAGCAAGCTGCACCGCCTGTGTATCTAATAAGAATTTTTAAATTAATCTAGCCTAGGCAGACTGTGGGGACCCCCAACCAAACCCAGATGCTAAGCCCCCCTACCGCCCCCCTTTCATGGACAACCCAATAATGTAACTCTTACAACTGGATGGGTGAGGATCGGTCACAGCTTTATTAACTCTTTATACTCATTCCATTAGAAAGGCATTTTATTTCTAAAATAATTCAGCTTGTTGCAGCATGCCCTGGGTCCCCACTCCGGCAAGTTGGCCAACAAGTGTAACTCTCCAACATGTCCTTTCTATTTCCAGGCCACAGAGGATCCAGCGTACTCGTATTCAGGACTCTGACCCCAACCCATCACTCTTAACGCTTGTTCCACTCCGTCCTGGAGTCCTGACAGGAATATGTCCAGTCCAATATCTATTAAGTGAACACCGTCGGGCCGTATGAGGCCTGCTTAATCTCCTTCCAGTTGTCGGTGTCGTATCACTACACCGCCTCTGTCTCTTCTAAATTTTGCCATCCGAATATTTATTACCCGCCTTGTCCATTCGATGGCCGTGATGTCTCGCGCACCTTGCCATACCGCTATCGGCACAATCTCTGACCATACTATACCTAATTTTGTGAAAAATTCTCTGAAGCGCTCAGTGTCTAGTTTCATTATTGCCATTAGTTATGCGCTCTTGTGATGACCTAGGTTGTTTCCCCCGGCCTGTATAACTAAGATGACCGGACCTCTTGCCTCTCTCCCTACCTTGATTACCTCCATTAGTACCTGTGGCCATAGCAGGCCTCTAATACCTCTCCAGTTGAAATATGTGTTATGAAACTCAAATTTCCTCCCGCCTGGGCGGACTTTCGCCCTTTTTTGTGCCCAATATATATACGAGTGGCCTATCACTCACACTGTTGGCTTAGCGTCACCTGTAAAAGAAACAAACCACGTTAGGATAACAAGTCCGGTCTTATGTATCTCGCCAAACACGTGGATCGCCATCTCCCTATCCTCTGAACTTCCGTTTCTGACAGTCCTGCTCTTGCTGCTTCCGTGGCCGCACCTATGCGGAATGAGTGTGTCCCGTAATCTTTGGGGTGGTTCCCTGCCGATGTTATGCATTTATTAAATATAGCTTGGAACAGGTATCTTGATAATGGCGTTCCATCAATGTGTGATACGAAGAAATTACTTTGTGATCTGATGGTTAGATATGTTTTTACTATTGTTACCCGACTCAGTGTACCGTTTGTGGGTTGTAGAAGTACCCAAGTACCCCTGCCCGCTGGAACCGTTTTCGATTGGTGTATGCGTACACGTATTGCATTATTGGCTATGACTACTTCCTGGTGTAATAAGCGTCCACTGGTGGTAATTTTGGATTGAGGGACTAATTCGCTTATACATAGCGCCCCGAAGAAGGCGATCACAAATGCAGTAGACAGTAGTGTTGCTTCAAATTGTGAGTGTCATGTTAATGGTGTTAGGGATAAGATGTGAGAAATCAGTTTTAGTGACACGGGACGGGACGTCTACATTCCTGACTTGGCTGACCCCTTTTCCACCCTTTTATGGATTGTCTGATGATGAATCTTTGTCACATCTCCCCAATTCAGTAGTTGGAAGTGAAATGCTACTCCGGTCAGATACCGCTGCGCTGACGCCCCTGATATGCCCCTCATCATTAGCTGGTGGAGAAATTCTATGGTGACTTGTGATCTGGCTTGTTCACATTGGTCAACCCGTCTGCCTGCTACTAGTCGTGTCCACTCTTCCCATGCCTTACCGTATGCTTGCCACGTTGACGGGGCAACTGACGCTCTGATTAATGGCATCAACTATTCGCCACTAGATCCCATAGGGAGGGTGGGCAACTGTTGCCCGATGGGTGGGCGTTGTGGAAGAGCTCTGTGAAAATCTGCCAATTGAATTGTTATAAAGCGTTAGCAGCAGCTTTATACCCCTCAGCATAGTGGCTAGCGCGGACCCATACATTGTGTTTTAGGCACAGGAATACTAGCCTGCGTAGTAGGCCTAGCACTGGGAGAGACGATGATGCCATCTTATTAATGCAGTGCGCTAGGTTGGTGTTTTGTGTTATGAAGCGTATATTTTTGTTAGCCAGGCGCGCGCCCCATATTTCTATTGCTACCACTATTGGGAAAAATTATTTTCAGGGCTAGATGCAGCTAAAAATTATTATTAATTTCAAAGCTGGTGGAGCTTGGTATAGATGGCCTAATACAATGAGTCCCACACACTGCTAGAAGCCCAAATATTTTTTCAGAGGTAGATGCAGATAAAAATTATTTTTAATTTGCAACCTGATGGAGGTCAGTATAGATGGACTAATAGAGAAAGTCCCACACACTGCTAGAAGGCCAAATATTTTTTCAGAGCTAGATGCAGATAAAAATTATATTCAATTTGCAACCTGATGGAGGTCAGTATAGATGGACTAATAGAACAAGTCCCACACACAGCTAGAAGCCCAAATATTTTTTCAGAGGTACTGTAGATGCAGATAAAAATTATTTTTAATTTGCAACCTGATGGAGGTCAGTATAGATGGACTAATACAACAAGTCCCACACACAGTTAGAAGCCCAATATTTTTTCAGAGCTAGATGCAGACAAAAAATTATTTTGAATTTGCAACCTGATGGAGGTCAGTATAGATGGACTAATAGAGAAAGTCTCACACACTGCTAGAAGGCCCAATATTTTTTCAGAGGTAGATGCAGAAAAAAATATATTCAGTTTGCAACTTGATGGAGGTCAGTATAGATGGACTAATACAACAAGTCCCACACACAGCTTGAAGCCCAATATTTTTTCAGAGGTAGATGCAGAAAAAAATATATTCAGTTTGCAACCTGATGGAGGTCTGTAAAGATGGACTAATACAACAAGTCCCACACACAGCTAGAAGCCAAATATTTTTTCAGAGCTAGATGCAGAAAAAAATTATATTCAATTTGCAACCTGATGGAGGTCAGTATAGATGGACTAATAGAATGATGCTATGCCCAAAAGATTTTACTTCACTAGGTGCAGTAAAAAGTTGGTATTCTATACACAGGTGGTATATCTTGCAACACAGATAGGCTACTCCACTGACTAACACACTCTGCAATAGGCCAAAAAGGATTAGCTTTGCTAGATTCAGCCAAATGCTGTGAAAAAAACTTGCACAGCACTGGCACAGACCTGCCTGGCAAAAACTGATAGTAACTGATGTAACCTAGTCCTGAAAAGGACTCCAATTACAATTAGTCTTTACTCCCACAACCTATCTATTTAAGAGCACAGACCTGCCTGATAAAAGTCATAGGAAATGCTGTAACGTAGTCCTTAAAAGGACTGCAATCACAACTATTCCCTACTCCCAAGCTATCTGTAGATTTGTGCGAAAATTGGCTTGAAATTAACAAGGTATAGCGCACACAGCAACAGCGGTGCCGTCTAACACGCAGCTGCAGCAGTGAGAAAATGGTGGCGACGGGGAAAATGGCTTGGTCTTATAGGGCAAGGACATGTGACATAAACTGCCAATGACACATGCCCTTGCTTGTGTGAAATAAAGCACTTCGCTCCGTGTGTGCGCTGCTGATAGGCTGACAGATTGCACCTCCCCACTGTAAATGCGGGAAAGAGAAAAAAAAATGGAGATCTTCATTGTTCCTGCAGAGATCCATCCCCTGCCCCTCCCCCCACCCCGCTGTACACTCAAACTGCGTATTAACATTAATTTTCATCATTACTGAGAAAAAATCCAGTTATGATTTTGGTGCACGAACAGTTATCGAACATAACCTCGAACAGCAGATTTTTTCTCAAATTGTTCGTGTTCGCCGAACGGCTCGAACTCCTCCCAAAACAGCTCGAATTTGAGATTGGCGAACAGTTCGAGTAGAACAACGCTCATCTCTACTGAAGATCCACCACGACTTGTGGTCAGAGGAAGAGTTGTGTTTGAGGATGCAGTTGTTGTCGTGCTTCCAGTACTACGTCTCTGTTCAGGAAGGCGCAACCAGACCTCGTCATCACTAGCATCCTCCTTCACCTCCTCTGCTGACCTCATCGACTGGCTGACTGTGGGTTGACAGTAAGTGGGATCTCCAACCTCATCATCATCACCCTGTATGTTATCACACCCATCGTCCTCAGAGCCAACCTCTTCCTGCCCTGATAAAAAATTAAAGTTGTCGCTCCAATCAGGTATTTGAGTCTCATCATCGTCTTCCTCATTGTCTCCACCAACAGGAGTTACAGTTTGGGAATGAGGGTCTACATTATGGTCAGAACCTTCTGCGACTTGTCCTGGATCCGACTCATAAAGATTCTGGGCATCAGTGCAGATCATTTCCTCGTCTGGATTCACAGAAGCTCTGGAGCCGACCTCTGATTCCCAGGCTACAGTATGAGTAAACAGCTCTGCAGACTCAACCATCTGTTCTACCCCATACTCAGACGGGCAGCTGGAGATTTGGGAGCTGTGAGGAAGCAAGTGCGATTGGGGTGACACCTCTGAGGACTGGAGTATTTGTGATGTTGAAGTTGAGGTGATGGAGAGCCCACTTAATGGAGCACTTGATATCCGTTGAAGCACCTGCTGTTTTTGTGCCTCATCTGGAATTTGTAGCGATTGGCGTGGCCGTATGAAAGGGATCTTATCACATTGTCAGCTAAAAGAAGTAGACATCTTAGTTTGGCTGGAAGAAAGTCTTTCTTCTGCAAATGTTACTGTTGCTTTAACACCTACCCCACGGACACAACCTTTTTTTCCCTTCCCAACACACCTATTCCCCTTTCCACCAGCAGCAGGCCTTTTTCCACTCATTTTGGTGGTTAATAAATTCACAACTCTGGAGTTGTTTGCACAAAAATCAATGGATGGGAACCGAGCAGAGCTGAGTGGCCAAAATGTGGTATTAGCCCAAAAGTATTGGCTGGGTTAGATGCAGATAAAAATTAGTTTGAATTTGCAACCTGCTGGAGGTTAGTATAGATGGACTAATAGAACAAGTCCCACACACTGCTAGTAGCCGAAATCGTTTTTCAGAGCTAGATGGAGAAAAAAATTATATTGAATTTGCAACCTGATGGAGGTAAGTATAGATGGACTAATAGAACAAGTCCCACACACTGCTAGAAGCCGAAATATTTTTTCATATCTAGATGCAGAAAAAAATTATATTGAATTTGCAACCTGATGGAGGTTAGTATAGATGGACTAATAGAATGATGCTATGCCCAAAAGGTTTTACTTCACTAGGTGCAGTAAAAAAATGGTATTCTATACACAGGTGTTGTAGCTTGCAACACAGATAGGCTTCTCCACTGACTAACACACACTGCAAGAGGACAAAAAGGATTTGCTTTGCTAGATTTAGCGAAATGCTGTGAAAAAAACTTGCACAGCACTGGCACAGACCTGCCTGGCAAAAAGTGATAGGAACTGATGTTACTTAGCCCTGAAAAGGACTGCAATTACAATTAGTCTTTACTCCCAACCTATCTTTTTAAGAGCACAGACCTGCCTGATAAAAGTGATAGGAACTGATGTATCCTAGCCCTCAAATGAACTGCAATTACAATTAGTCTTTACTCCCAACCTATCTATTTAAGAGCACAAACCTGCCTGCTAAAAGTCGTAGGAAATTATGTAACCTAGTCCTTAAAAGGACTGCAATCACAACTATTCCCTACTCCCAAGCTATCTGTAGATTTGTGCGAAAATTGGCGTGAAATTAACAAGGTATAGCGCACACAGCAACAGCGGTGCCGTCTAACACGCAGCTGCAGCAGTGAGAAAATGGTGGCGACGGGGAAAATGGCTGGGTCTTATAGGGCAAGGACATGTGACAATGACACATGTCCTTGTTTGTGTGAAAAAAAGCAGTTCGCTCCGTGTGTGCGCTGCTGATAGGCTGACAGATTGCACCTCCCCACTGTAAATGCGGGAAAGAGAAAAAAAAATGTAGATCTTCATTGTTTCTGCTGAGATCCATTCCCTGACCCTCCCCCCGCCCCGCTGTACACTCAAACTGCGTATTAACATTAATTTTCAGCATTACTAAGAAAAAATCCAGTTCTGATTTTGGTGCACCAACAGTTATGAAACATAACCTCGAACAGCCAAATTTTTTTCAAATTGTTTGTGTTCGCTGAACGGCTCGAACACCGCCCAAAACAGCACCGGCAACTACAACTTGACGGCCAAGCACCACAGGTAAGGATTTCCAGCCGGCGGCTGCCATCGCCGGCACCAATGACAGCTCATCAGCCGGGATGCCACGGTGGCGGTGAGTGGACTAAATGTCCCCTATTTTGTGCATAATGCTGTGCTTCAGAAAAATGGACACCAGAGCATGCGCAGATCGAGATCTCGTCTCCTGAGATCTCGTCTCCCGAGATCTCGATTGGCGCAATCTCTGGCAGCCAATTTGCTGAAGCACAGCACTATTGACGTGATAGGGGACATTTACTCTGCTCACCATCAGCTTCTGGAGGACGGGGCCGCAGCATTGCTCCACCACTGCCGGCGCCCACAGCATCATTCCACCACCATCGGGGCCCACAGTATGACTCCGCCACCGCCGGGCCCGTGGCATCACATGACTCCTGCCTCCACTGCCAATCTCAGGTATATGTGACCCCCGCTCCACCATTACTGCCCCCTAGGTAAAATAGGATTATAAGGTGCACCATTTTATTTAAAAAAACATTTTTTCCTATTTTGCACGCCAAAATTTGGGGCGCGTTTTATAATTCGGTGCGTCTTATAATCCGCAAAATACGGTATATTATATTTCTGTCCCCATTATTGTTTATTGGCTTTATAAGAAGTTGGTAAGCAAGCATAAAACAACTGCTATATAGATGAGTGTCACTCTTTTAATCACCTAAAAATGGCTGGTGTAAATGCACGTTTACTGGGTTCACTAAGTTTCAAAGGAATGTCTTGGAGAATAGAATATTTCCAGCTTGGCAACCATGTCCAAGCTCCAGTTTTCCTGCAGCATGATATAATCAGTTACCGGTTTATGTTTTTTTTTCTTTTCAAGATCAGTTCATTGTCCACTGTGTCTATACTCAGCAACCGAGTACAATTTCCATCCTTCTTCAGGACTGTAGCCAATGATAAGATAGAATCTGTATGACTGTCCAAGCTTGTTTTGCATTTCGGCTGGACTTGGGTTGGATTGTTGGCTACGGATAATGACTATGGTCTGCAGGGGATTCTATCCATTAAACAACAGCTGATTCAATCTGGAGCATGTGTGGCTTTTACGGAGTACATTCGCTTAGGACAACCAGATCGAAATGCTCCTTACATAGCCAAGGTCATTAAAAAGTCTACAGTAAAGGTGGTCATTGCCTTTTCCATTGGGATTGAATTGGTTCTTATTTTTGATGAGATGTTGAAGCAAGACGTCAATGGAAAGATCTTTGTTGCCAATTCTGGTTGGGCAATGTCCATAATTTTGCTTTCGACCAATTATGTTCAGATTCTCTCCGGCACAATTGGATTAACCATCTACAATACAATGATTCCAGGATATAATGAATTCCTTAATAATCCCTCCAAGTCTTTAAATAATCACTGGACAGCATTGTACTGGGAGAAGATATTCAACTGTCAATTTGCTGATAGTTCGATAAAACCTGTAAACACATCTGTTAAAACATGCACAGGAGAAGAAAAATTTAACGATATCAAGGACAGTTTCGCCTTCACCGCTACTTTAAAATTCACATATACTTTTTATGCTGCCATTCAATTTGCAGCTAAGTCCTTGCAAGATGTGGGAAGCTGCAGTGTGGGTCCATTCCCTGATGGAAATTGTCCAGATCTTTGGAGCATCAAACACTGGCAGGTAACAGATCTCTTAATTTGACATCTAAAACAACATCATCAATCAGACAACCATTTGAGCATGCATCATAGAGGTAGGACACATCAATATTTTGAGATTTGGTGAGCGACTGTCTCAACCAAAAATTGTCAAACCCAATTTCTCTTATAGCATGAAATCAGTCTAGTATAAAGTCAGATTTCTCAGTCTTCTCCAGCTATCAATAACTTGGGGTGGCTTAAGTGTACGTAAAAATGTAGGCTTTAGTTAAAAAGCTTCATCACTAGACATAAGCAGACTAAGCACAATTCGAATGCGCCTGTTCATGTGTGTTTTTAGAGTAAAATTGATCCAAGAGTTTATTAAGTCCTTTTTACCCACCACTCACCTCTCTGACTCCTCCACTACTCACATCCATCCTTCCGATCTTCGCTGCATTTTCTGAACCCCCTGATTGAACTGGAATATCAGGGGTTCTAATGCTCAGAAGGTGACAATGTCGTGATAAGAGTCATGATCTCCAGTGTGCATAAGCAGAAACCTCCTGTTTCTCGTGAAAGCCTGCCCCATGTGAGAGGCCCCAGATTCCAGCAAAAGCGGTGGGGGATAAGAAGATGAGGAAAGGACCTGACAGGTTGCGTTGAGTAGTAACGGGATGGGTCTGAAAAGATGAACAGTAATGTGAATATGAGGCTTTTATTTTTACTTTTTGTTGACCATTTAGGGCTCAAAAAAATGTCAGCCACTGGCCGCCATTTTGCTGAGTCCGAGCAGAAGTGAATGACAAGAAATTTGTATTCTGTAGAGTGAAGATTTTTGTAAAATTGGAGTAGAATTCAATTCCACTTATATTTATTCGCTCATCCATGTCCATCACTTTTAGTCTAGTGAGTGTAAAAGTAGATAGATATGTAACATAACTGGTCTAGTGTAGAAGATGGAAAGCAATGTTAACCAATACAGAGGACCCAAAAGAAAAAAGGATTTAGGAGATGTAGGCAAAAAGGGGGTTGTTAAGCAAATAAGATGTACATTACAGAAAGAATATGATGTGGCTGTTGGGTTAATAATACCATGCCTGTGTATGGACAGAAGCAAGAAATAAAATGTGTATATTTTTTGGACAAAATTTATGAAGCTGCAAAATAAAATTTTTGCAAGATATATGATATTGAATATTTTTTTTCTATTTTTAATGCATTGTCATTGTTTAGTTCACTAAAACTTGAGTGATACAGACTGTCATCAAATTTCCAAATCATAGGTACTTCACTGCTTTTATCCAGTACAGGCAACAAATATACAGGTATTAAAATCCAAACAATATAGAAGATAAAGAACGTCCTGGTTATCCAAATATTTACATATCATTATGGCTGTCCTGTTATATAAAAAAGCATCTGAAAATTGCCTCTTCAAAGAGGAAGAGGACGTGAACTCTAGCGCCACCTATTGAAAGTAGCAATTCTAAAAGTCAATATCTGCCCTTTAACAAGCCTTGCCATATGACTTAAAAGCCGAACCAGGCTCTTAATTTATAGATATGCGTTTCGGGGTGTTGCCCCTCATCACTGTAAAGCATGAGATCTGATTTGGCTGTATGAAAGGACTCTGACTGGGGACTGAGTGGTAACGTCTAAATTAATTTCCCACAAAAGCATTACATGGCCTATAAGTCTCCTTATACTGGCGTGTCAGGCATGCCACTCTCCATAGGGAGGGTTGTTATTTCTTAGATCCCAATCAAAGGCCTCTCATACAGATATTGACATTTAAAATTGCTATTTCCAATAGATGGCACTTGAGTTTAAGTTCTCTTACTCTCTAAAGAAGCAATTTGCATATTTTATTTCCCAGAGGAGCATGAGTGGCCTATAAGACTCCTTACACTGGCATGTCAGTCATGTCACTCTCCACAAGACTTTACCCCTTAGATAAAACAGCCTAACTCATAAGACAGTGGCAACTCATAATAGAAGTTTGGTCACAGCTTGTGAGCAGCCACGCTGCTCTGTCCGGAGAGAGTTACACAGCCCAAGGTCATTGTAGGCCTCAGTATTATTGCCATTGCCAGTGAAGCCTCTGGAAAGCAAAACAGGTATAGAAGTATGAATAGTAACTTCATTCCACTTAGTGCTCAAAAGACAAGAACATTCCAAGAGACTAAGTTAGAGCTCCTCACCACGAATAGATAAAAATCCATGGTGGAACATGTTTGCCATCACTGACTTTTCAAGTGACTCTCTAACAGTATAAGAAAATAAAATATATTTTTCTTGATCTTTAGGTGTCTTTTTTTTTGCAGCTTATACACTACATGAAGAAAGTTCGACTTATTCTAAACGATAGTAGTGAAAATTACTTTGATGAAAATGGAGACCCACCAGCATTGTACAGCATTCTGAATTGGCAGAAGAACCTACAAGGATCCATGACACAGATCAAGGTTGGAAGTTATAATGGGGCAGCTCCTTCTGGCTCGGCTTTATCCATCAACTCAAGCCTGTTGCGTTGGGCAATGGGAGATCAACAGGTGATATTTTGTAGGATTTAATATATATCTTACCCTAACTCAATAAGTTCCTTTCCCTAAAGTAATTATGAAGGAAAACTAATGATCAGATGTGAAAAAGGATTTTATAATTAAAATGATCTTTTTTTTGTTTTGCAAACTGTTTATTTATCCACAGAAGATTCACGTGGATTCAATTCCTAAATAAATATACTTGGATGTTTCCTCCTCACTCATACACAACTCATTATAAAATGGTTGTCCAGATGTACAAATTTATTTGTGATGTCCTTGAAATAATATGTTTTACAATTTATCAATACTCTCTGCTTCTGCGATTACTGACTCCTGATTTTCAGATATACTTGATACAGGGCATTTCCCATATGTCTACTTTACATCTGCATCATGTTTCAATTGTCACTTTACTTTGTCAGTATGTTAGAGGGGTTAAAAGATTACCAGCAGTTTCTCATTTTTTCAAGACATTTACAAAAACCTGTTTCTTTAGGGACCTATTCAGATTTAAAATGGACTGTGAGGGGCCTATATCTTGTAAACTCCCCAAAAGTGATACCATTTAAAAAACCTCACCACTCAAATACTTCAAAACTGTTGTCAAGGAAATTTTTTAGCTTGAGAAAATGGATCCAAAAATTTGTTTCTTTTGAGTGCACTGATGCTCCACATGTGGTTAGAAACACCAATTTTGGCTGAAATAGATTGCGAGCGCCATGTCGTATTTGCAGAGACCCTAAGGTGCTCAAACAGCAAAAACCCCCAACATGTGCCCCCATTATGGAAACTAAACCCCTCAAGGATTTTATCCAGGGATACAGTAAGCATTTTTACTCCCAGATATTACACAGAATTTGATAACATTTCATCATATTGACAATTTTATTTTTTTAAATAAAAAATGTTGCTTTTACACAAATTTTTCACTTTTGCAAGAGGAAGCATGAAAAAGTGGACCCCATAGATTCACTTTCTTCTGAGCTCGGTGATACGCCACATGTAGTCAAAAAATTCTGTTTGGACAGATGGCAGGGCTTAAAAGGGAAGAGGCAACATTTCGTATTTTGAATGTAAATTTGCCTGGAATAGATTTGCCTGGAAACTCATCATTTGAAGAGCCCATGAGGTACCAAAAAACCAGAAACCCCCACAAGTGGCCTTATTTTGGAAATTACCCCCATCAAGGAATTCATCTAGGGGTGCGTTGAGCATGTTGAAATAATAGGTACATCAAGGAACATTTTAAAATGTAGATGTGAAAACAAAAATATTTTTTAAAAAAAATTTGTAATTTTCACAAAGGATTGGTTAAGCAATTTCTCCCGAACGAGATACTACCCCATATGTGGTCAAAAACTGCTGTTAGAGCACATGGCAGGGCTCGGAAAGGAAAGAGGGCTAATTGATGTTTGGAGGGTAAATTTGTCTGGAATAGATTGTAGACGCCATGTCACATTTACAGAGCCCCTGACATACCAAAATAGAAAAACTCCAACAAAAGTGACCCCATTTTGGAAACTACACCAACTCAAGGAATTCATCTAATGGTGTGCTAAGGATGTTACCCTACAGGTGATTCACAGAACATTAAAACATTTAGATGTGAAAACAAAAAAATTAAATTTTTCCACTAAAATATTGTTTTAGCACCAAATTTCTAATTTCCCAGCAGAGTAATAGGAGAAATGGACCCCATAATTTGTTATGTGGCTTTTACTGAATGTGGCAGTCCCCCATTTGTGGCTGTTTGAGCACACGGTAGGATTCTGATTGGAAGAAGCGCTACTTGGCTTTTACCGTAGAATGCAGATTCCATTTGAACAGGTTGTGGGCTTCATTAGCTGAGCCCCGGAAGTGGCAAAACAGCAGAAACCCCCACAAGTAACCCCATTTTTGAAATTAGACCCCCTCAAGTAATTCATCTAGGGTTGTACTGAACATTTTTAGCCTACAGATTTTTCACAAAACCATATAACATTTAGCGGTGAAAACAAAAAATTAAATTTTTTCAACTTCAATAGTGTTTTAGCATCAAATTTATAATATACAAGAGGGGTATTAAGAGAAAATGGACCTGTTCAGGTGGTGTCCATCTTTTTTGGTGTGCACAGAAAAGTGGCGTCCACACTTATGCGCTAAAAAGATAACTAAAGTAATGTGATACCACCAAAGTAGAAACCAGAAGGAGTCCAATGTGACTTCATCTGCCTCATAAGTGTGTGGCTTTGTCTGAATCGAGAATTTTGGATTTACATACACACGTCAAAGTGCTCAGAGGATAAATGTGAGCCGATCCTTGTTTTGATTTTTGGGAGGCAGAATGAACAAATAGACAGAAGTACAAGAATAATTTTTATTTTTGCCCTGTTCATCGTGCAGTATAAGTGATTAGGCGACTTTATTCTTCGGGTCGGTGCAATTACAGTGATACCAGATTTGTATCGGGTTTTATATGTTTTGCTGCTATCACACAGTAAAATTGAGAGCTGTAATTTTTCTTTTTTTGGCAATCAGAGCTGTATGAGGACTTATTTTTTCTGTAATGAGTTGGAAATGTTATTGCTGATACCATTTTGGGGCACATAACATTTATTGATGGCATTTTATTCAGATTTTTCCGAAACAGAATGAACAGTCAGCTATTCAGTTATTGTTTTTATGTTTTATTATTTGCGTGGTTCACTGCGGGGTAAAAGTGACAACACCAGTTTATTCGTCTGGTAGGTACAATTATAAGGATACCAGTTTTTTTTTCAGTTGCCTCTTTTACAGACTAAAAACAATATTTTACAAAACATTAATTAGTTTTTTGCATCACCATTTTCTGAGAGCTGTAACTTTTTTTATTTTTTTGTCGAATAAGCCATTTAAGGGCTTATTTTTTGCCATTTTTATTTATACAATTTTTTTACATATAACATTGATTTCTTTTTATTACATTTTTTGTGTATCAACATGATAAAAAAGCAACTTTTTTGGCGTGTTTTTTACGCTATTCCCCGTATGGAATAAATAACATGCCCGTTTTATAGATCAGGTAGTTACAGACACAGTGATACCAATTATGTGTATTTTTTTGTTTATTTTGTTTTATCATAAAGGCTGCGTTTTAGTGGCAAATCAGCTTTTTGTGATTTTTGTGTGCTTTTTTGTGGTTTTTATTTTACTTTTTTACACATTTCATTCCACTTTTTGTTACTTTTCCACTTCGTCCCACTGAGGGACATGAATATTTTACTTTAACAGTATCTGTGGTCTCATACACTGCAGTACTCATATACTGCAGTGCCAGAGACCTGTCAGTGACTCACTTACAGAACCTGTTAGACCCTCCTTATTAGTGTTGAGCCACCCCCGTAGTGTTCGAGTTCGGTTCGGTTCGTCGAACACCCGTGTGTTCGCCGAACTGTTCGTCGAACTGTTCGTCGAACACCTTCGAACACCATTAAAACCAATGGCAGGCAAACAAAAACACATAGAAACACATAGAAAACACCTTCAAAGGTGTCCAAAAGCTGACAAACTGCTCAGAAGACATAACTAACACATGGAAAAGTGACAAGTACATATAGTCATGCGAAAATAAAAGAGGTGGAGGAGTAAAAGGAGGGGGAGACACAGATATAGGCATGTCATGCCCTTCTAAAATCCAAAAAGTGAGAAGCCGACACGGCCAGTCCGCTCCTGCCCGTGCCACCTCCGTGTCGCCGGGTTTGTGCCAGAGCCGCGGTGAACCCTGACGGCCAGCCCCCCTCTCCCAATACTGGTGCCTGTCCGCTGGTGGGTCGAGCGAGCCCCCCTGTGGTGGAGGTAGCTCTAAGCTTTTTAATTTAAATTGTCTCTCTAATTTGAATGAATACACTTTAAATCCATTTACAAGGATCTATTGGAGGGCAAGTCTCATGCCAGCAGCCGCGGTAATTCCAGCTCCAGTAGCGTCCACTAAAGCTGCTGCAGTTAAAAAGCTTTTATAAGGATCGAGCTCGGCTGTCCACCGCAAGGCATCCTACTGCCAGTCCCAGCCCCTATGCCTTGGGGTGCCTCCTGATGCTCTTCACTAAGTATCCCATGGTCCCGAAGCATTTCCTTTGAAAAAATTAAGTGTCTAAACTACAGGTGGTGTAGCTTGCTTAACAGCCGGGATAATCCGCTGACTAGCAGACACTGATACTAGGCACAAAGTATTTCCTGGGCTAGATGCAGTTAAAAATTTGTAATTAGATACTCTCGTTGGATGCTGAGAAAGCATTCCATAGAGTCTCCTGGCACGCCATATATGATTCTCTTAAAAAGCTTGGGGTAGGGGTCTAGGGGACCCTTTTATAACCAAAATCACGGCCCTGTATTGCAATACGTCACCTAGGCTGAAGATAAATGGAACTGTAGCACCCTGAGGGCTCGGTTGCTACAGACGTATTGCACCTCACCCAGAGGTGTGATATCTCACTCTCAGGTAAGGATGGAGTGTGGATCAGGACCCGACACCTGCATGCATTACACCACATTGCCGTGGGGCAGGGCGACCAATATGCCCCTGAGATGGGCACGACAGTCCCTGTCCCTGGCTGGAGTGGGGGGAGGGAACACTGAGGAAGGGGAACCCTGTAGTGCAGGAGCAGGGAGGAAGCAGTTCCTGGGTGCATTGAGAAGGGAGTATAAAAGGTGGGAACCATCTTAGTTCAGTGCAGAGAAGTCTGAGCAGAAGTGGCAGGGAGCAGGGGCTCTGCATGAGCTCTGCTCCAGAGGCGGGCCTAGTAACAGAGGCCCAGGCCTGGAAGAGGGAGAAGGAAGGAAGAGGAGCGGAGAAGGCTCCAGGAACGAGGAATGAAGGGATCCCAGGGGTGCGGACGGGCGAGTCGCCACCGCACGCCCGAATCCACCTGCGTGGAGGGGTCAGGCCAAAGGGGGAGACCGGTCCCCGAACTAGTGGAGGCAGGAAACGACCCTCAGCTAGAAACCGGAGGCTCTGACATTTTATGTGGCGCAGCCCCTCGCTACACCCGCTAGGAAGGCACCACATAGGGTCAGGGAAACTGGCGCCAAGTTTACCAAGAGGAGGCCCGAGGCAGCCGGACAGAAGTGTTGGTAAGAAAGGCCAGACAAAGGACACACAAAGGGGGTACTGTGAAGTGCTCCAAAGTTATCTGGGAGTTGTCTGAGCCCCTCACCTGGTGAGCACAGTACGACGTGGGCAGCCGTTACCTGCAGACGTGGTCTGGATAATAAGAACTGTGAGTAAAGGCCCTGGACTGCATCACTGACTCCGTGTCGTTACTGCTGCTGCCCTGCACCATCACCCCCATCCTCCGCATACACTGCCCTGAGGCTATACTCCTCCCGTGGGGAGTTATGCTACGCTCTGCTGCACCCACAACACCAGCCTCAGCGGTCTGCCCTGTAGCGGCGGTTCACTCTGACCGCAATCCACGGGTGGCGTAGTCGGACATTTAAACATCAAAACCACATAAATAGTTCCGCCACTGGTTTGACCGCCCTGAGCCATGGAACCGGGTCGCCGCCACGAAGACTACAACCACCAGCATCCACCAAAAATGGTCCGGCTCCGGGTGTCCCAAGGCCCAGGGGGTGCGTCAGAACATTTTCATCACCTTTCACAATCACCAATGGGACAAGGCAGGGATGTCCTCTGTCCCCTCTCTAGTACATTCTAGTGACGGAGCACCTGCTCTCATCAATTCGCCATAACCCCAATATTAGGTGGATCGAGGTGGGAGGCACCGAGTACAAGTGCTCTCTATTTGCTGATGATGTCCTAGTATATATCACTCAATCACATATATCCATCCCTGCTGTTAAGGCTGAAATAGATCACTTTGTTACATGGTAAAATTTTAAAATCAATGCAGCGAAGTCTGAGGCCCTCGATGTCTCACTCCCCAAATCCATATAGGATTCCATCCAGTCCAACTTTCCCTTTGCCTGGCCCTCACAGGGTATCAAATACTTAGGAATTCCTATTCATAGAGACCTCTCCCATCTATGTTATCTTAATTTTGGGCCCTTTATTGAACAATTCCATACAGACCACGGTTGTCAAGTTAGAACTGTAAGATTCACTACGTGAACCACTGGTGTTTTGTGGAAAAGCACATGTACACTGCGTTCCAAATTATTATGCAAAAAGTGTTTAGGAGTGATAAGGGAAGAATTTGTTTGTTTGTCAGTTAAACTCATTGATGGTGATGTGTGTCAGGGCTCTTTATATCACTGTAAGCAATTGCAGACACCTGTGCTAATTAGTTTGACAGGTGTGTCCAATGAAAGGCAAGACTACTTAAGAAGGCTCTCTCACATTATTAAGCAGCCTACATTTTCTGCCAAAATGGGAAAGAAAAAGGATGTGTCGGCTGCTGAGAAGCAACAAATTGTGGAGTGTTTAGGTCAAGGCATGACTACAATCAACATTGTGCGATGATCAGGATGAAGTGTCTTGGCAATCAAGAAGTATGTAGCTCATTCACAGTACATACGTGTGCGTGCTGATAAGGGCAAATTGAGGACTCTTTCCTACAGGCAATTACGTCAGGTTGAAAGAGCAGCGGCAAAAAAGCCTTGTCATAGCAGCAGACAAGTTTTTGAAGCTGCTTGTGCCTCCAACGTCCCCAGAACAACAAGATGCAGGGTCCTTCAGAGGTTTGCAGCTGTGCATACGCCATCCTGTCGACCTCCTCTATCCACTTCACACAAGCAGAAACGGCTCCAGTGGGCCAAACATTACATGAAGACTGATTTCAAAACTGTTTTGTTCACGGATGAGTGCCATGCAGCGCTCGATGGTCCAGATGGATGGAGTGGAGGATGGCTGGTTGATGGACACCCCACGCAAACACGGCTACAGCGCCAACAAGGAGGAGGTGGAGTAATGTTTTGGGCTGGAATCATGGGGAGAGAGACTGTCGGCCCCTTTAGGATCCCTGAAGGCGCTAAAGATGAACTCCATAATGTATGTGGATTTTCTCAAACAGCACTTCCTGCCATGGTTCAAGAAGAAGAACCGTGTATTTCACAGCAAGATCATTTTTCTGCATGATAATGCACCATCTCATGCTGCACATAAAACATCTGCATCTCTGGCTGATATGGGCATAAAAGGGGACAAACTTATGGTGTGACCCCCATGCTCCCCTGACCTCTACCCCATTCAGAACCTTTGGAGCATCATTAAAAGGAGTGTCTATGATGGCGGGAGGCAGTTCACATCTAAGCAACAGCTCTGGGAGGGTATTCTGTCCTCATGCAAAACAATTGAAGCAGAAACCATCCAAAACCTGACAAATTCAATGGACGAGAGAGTTCAGAAGCTCCTTTCGAACAAGGGGTCCTATGTGAAAATGTAACATCACCTAGAATAAAGTTTTGAGTTGAAAACTGTTTGATTTCAGTTTCTAACAACCTGCTAATGCTTATAATTTCAAAAATGACCATTTTTTGGTCTTTATTAAAATGAAAATGTTGATCGAAAAGTTTGGGGGATCTAAGAGTGTGGCAACCCAGTAGTCATGATTACTTCGAATTCTGACAATATGAAGGTCATGCTGCAGGTAGTGCAGCAAGAAGGCACTTATGTGTCTTGCGCATCTCGGAGCCCCAAAATTATTTTCCGGGCTAGATGCAGCTAAAAATTATTTTTAATTTTAAATCTGGTGGAGCTTATTATAGATGGCCTAATAGGATCAGTGCTGCACACTGCTACAAAGCCCAAATTATTTTCCAGTCAAGATACAGATAAACATGATTAGTAATTTGAAAGTTTAAAACGGTTGGTAGGGTGATTTTAACCAATCATCAAGCTTTTACTCTCCCCAGGATGACACAGGGGTAGAAAAGTCGTTTCGGATCCATGATTTGTTCATCTTTATGAACGTGAGTCTGTCTACATTATCAGTGGAGAGCCGCGTGCGCTTATCTGTCAGCACACCACCAGCAGCGCTGAACACACATTCAGACAGAACGCTGGCTGCGGGGCATGACAAGATCTCCAAGGCGTAAGTGGCTAGCTCCGGCCATTTATCCAGATTGGAAGCCCAAAAAGAGCAAGGGTCCAGTGACACAGTCGTGGCTTCAATGTTTACTTGGAGATACTCCTGTACCATCGTCTCTAGGCGTTGACTATGTGTCAGACTTCTTGTCTCCTGTGGCCTTGCAAAGGATGGGCTAAAAAAGTGGTGAAATGATTCCGCAAAATTGATGTTACCAGCAGATACTGTGGTTCTGTTACGGTTTGAGTGCTGAACACTTGACGGTCCCACGGTTGGCAAGTTGGAACTGTGAGATTCACTACGTGCACCACTGGTGTTTTGTGGAAAAGCACATGTAAGATTCGTGCTTTTCATGCGTGCATCCCTTTCTATGGCAGGAATAATTTCGGCAAATTTACTTTTGTACCGGGGATCTAACAGTGTGACAACCCAGTAGTCAGGATTATTTCTAATTCTCACAATTCGAGGGTCATGTTGCAGGTAGTGCAGCAAGAAGGCACTCATGTGTGTTGCGCATCCAGGAGCACCAAGTCCCTGTTGTGTTGGTGGCGAGGTAACAATCATGCTTCCTTCCTCTGTCCTCTCCCCCCAACCTCGCACAACAGAAATGTGATCAAGGTCTCCCTCATCTGATGAGTCTTCCATCAGTTCGTCCTCCACTTCTTCCTGGGCTCCTGCACCTTCCTCACTAGTTTGGCTGCTACCATGCGCCCTGGTAAAACCATCTCCCCCACCCTCACATGCCTGCCGCCTTGGTGCTGCCGACCGTCTGGACCTTGCAGATGTTAGCCCTTCCGCATACAACTCCTCCTCCTCTACTTCCTCCACCTCCTCTTGTGCCACCACCTGACTCCGAATTCTGTTTAACATGTGCTCCAGCATGTAAATCACCGGAATAGTCATGCTGATAATGGCATCATCAGCACTAAACATCTTCGTCGCCATTTCAAAACTGTGCAGAAGGGTGCATAGGTCCCTGATTTGAGACCACTCCTCCAGCGTGATTTGCCCCACCTCTGGATCTCGTTGGCCCAGGCTATACGTCAGAACGTATTGCACCAGGGCTTGTCGGTGCTGCCACAGTCGCTGCAACATGTGCAGAGTTGAATTCCACCGGGTAGGCACATCGCATTTTAGCCGGTGAAGTGGCAGGCCCAACGACTTCTGTAGAGATGTAAGTCGCTGAGCTGCGGGATGCGAACGGCGGAAGTGAGCACACAGCGACCGTGCCCTCTGCAGAAGGCCATCTAGTCTGGGATAGTGGGCTAAAAATTGCTGGACAACCAGGTTCAACACGTGAGCCATACAAGGCACGTGTGTGACATTGCCCCGGCGAAGGGCCGCACCCAGGTTTGCAGCATTGTCGCACACGGCCTTCCCTGGTTTCAGGTCCAGTGGAGACAGCCATTCATGAAATTGGTTCTCCAGAGCTGACCACAACTCCTCAGCTGTGTGACTCACATTTCCCAGACATTTCAAAGTAAAAACCACCTGATGACGTTGAGCCCTACTGCCAGCATAGTAAGGAGGTGTGCAAGATCCCTTCTGCGCAGTTAGAAAGCTTGTGGCATGACCAGACAGGCTTTGGGTGCAGGTGGAAGACCGAGAGGAGGTTGAGGAGGCAGAAGCAGTGGAGGAACTTTGACATAAAGAGGATTGACGCACAACTCGTGGGGACGGCAAGACTTGGACAGCAGCCCCTTGTCCTGCTGTCACCATAGTTACCCAGTGCCCAGTCAGGGACATGTAACGCCCCTGTCCATGCCTACTCGTCCAAGTGTCTGTGGTGAAATGCACCCTGTCACACACAGAGTTTCTCAAAGAAGCGGTGATGTTGTGTGCGACATGCTGGTGGAGCGCAGGCACACCTTTGTTTGAGAAGTAGTGCCGACTGGGCATCTGGTACTGGGGCACTGCGACGGACATAAGGTCTCGAAAATCCTCTGTGTCCACCAGGCAGAAAGGCAGCATTTCTGTAGCCAAGAGCTTGCAGATGGTGAAATTCAACCTCTTAGCTTTCTCATGGCTAGGAGGAAATGGTCTTTTACTTGTCCACATCTGAGGGACCGAGGGCTGGCTATTGTGCTTAGACGGGGTTGATAAGGGTGTCCCCGGCAAACTGCCGGTCTGTGAGAAAGATGCAGGCGGACATGTTAGGTTGCCTTGATCCAAAGGTGGTGCTATCGATGTCGGACAGCGCTCAACACCAGCTGGTGTTACCACCTCCAAAGAAAATGATGACCTGCCAATCACGCTGGCTGTTGCGGGTAAAGAGGTGGCAGGTCTGCGCCCCAAAACAGGTGTGACTGCTGTCCCCCCAGTCACAGAGGATGAAGAGGCCGTGGATGCACAAGATAGGGCAGACGGTGGTTGGCCCGGCCGGCTAGGCCGCATTGTAGCACACTGAGCTTCCCACTGCAACTTATGCTGCATGTCCATGTGCCGGTTCATGCATGAAGTACTCAAACTATGTATTTTTTGGCCTCTACTTAGCTTTTGCTGACAAATGTTACAGATAACACGAGTTGGGTCATCTTTATCGATCTGAAAAAATGCCCAGGCTATGCAAGGCTTAGCACCCATGCGACCTGAAGAGCCACCACGACTTGTGGTGAGAGGCAGAGTTGTGTTTGAGGATGCAGTTGTTGACGTGCTTCCAGTACTACGTCTCTGTCCAGGAAGGCGCAACCTGACCTCGTCGTCACTAGCATCTTCCTCCACCTCCTCTGCTGACCTCATCTCTTGGCTGACTGTGGGTTGACAGTAAGTGGGATCTCCAACCTCATCATCATCACCCTGTGTGTTATCACACCCGTCGTCCTCAGAGCCAACCTGTTCCTGCCCTGACAAAAAACTAAAGTTGTCGATCCAATCAGGTATTTGAGTCTTATCATCGTCTTCCTCATTGTCTCCACCAACAGGAGTTACAGTTTGGGAATGAGGGTCTACATTATGGTCAGAACCTTCTGCGTCTGGTCCTGGATCCGACTCATAAAGATTCTGGGCATCAGTGCAGATCATTTCCTCGTCTGGATTCACAGAAGCGCTGGAGTCGACCTCTGATTCCCAGGCTATAGTATGAGTAAACAGCTCTGCAGACTCAACCATCTGTTCTACCTCATACTCAGACGGGCAGCTGGAGATTTGGGAGCTGTGAGGAAGCAAGTGCGATTTGGGTGACACCTTTGAGGACTGGAGTATTTGTGATGTTGAAGTTGATGTGGAGGAGAGCCCACTTAAAGGAGCACTTGATATCCGTTGAAGCACCTGCTGTTTTTGTGCCTCATCTGGAATTTGTAGCGATTGGCGTGGCCGTAAGAAAGCGATCTTATCACATTGTCCGCTAAAAGAAGTAGACATTTTAGTTTGGCTGGAAGATGGTCTTTCTTCTGCAGATGTTACTGTTGCTTTAACACCTACCCCACGGACACAACCTTTTTTCCCCTTCCCAACACGCCTATTCCCCTTTCCACCAGCAGCAGGCCTTTTTCCACTCATTTAGGTGGTTAACTAATTCACAACTCTGGAGTTGTTTGCACCAAAAAACAATGGATGGTAACCGAGCAGAGCTGAGTGGCCAAACTGTGGTATTAGGCCAAAACTATTGGCTGGGTTAGATGCAGAAAAAAATTATATTCAATTTGCAACCTGATGGAGGTCAGTATAGATGGACTAATACAACAAGTCCCACACACAGCTAGAAGCCCAATATTTTTTCAGAGGTAGATGCAGAAAAAAATATATTCAGTTTGCAACCTGATGGAGGTCAGTATAGATGGACTTATACAACAAGTCACACACACAGCTAGAAGCCCAATATTTTTTCAGAGGTAGATGCAGAAAAAAATTATATTCAGTTTGCAACCTGATGGAGGTCTGTATAGATGGATTAATAGAACAAGACCCACACACAGCTAGAAGCCCAATATTTTTTCAGAGGTAGATGCAGAAAAAAATATATTCAGTTTCCAACCTGATGGAGGTCAGTATAGATGGACTAATACAACAAGTCCCACACACAGCTAGAAGCCCAAATATTTTTTCAGAGGTACTGTAGATGCAGATAAAAATTATTTTTAATTTGCAACCTGATGGAGGTCAGTATAGTTGGACTAATAGAGAAAGTCCGACACACTGCTAGAAGGCCAAATATTTTTTCAGAGCTAGATGCAGAAAAAAATTAGATTCAGTTTGCAACCTGATGGAGGTCAGTATAGATGGACTAACAGAGAAAGTCCCACACACTGCTAGAAGGCCAAATATTTTTTCAGAGCTAGATGCATACAAAAAATTATTTTGAATTTGCAACCTGATGGAGGTCAGTATAGGTGGACTACTAGAACAAGTCCCACATACTGCTAGAAGGCCAGATATTTTTTCAGGGCTAGATGCAGAAAAAAATTATATTCAGTTTGCAACCTGATGGAGGTCTGTATAGATGGATTAATAGAACAAGACCCACACACAGCTAGAAGCCCAATATTTTTTCAGAGGTAGATGCAGAAAAAAATATATTCCGTTTGCAACCTGATGGAGGTCAGTATAGATGGACTAATACAACAAGTCCCACACACAGCTAGAAGCCCAATATTTTTTCAGAGGTAGATGCAGAAAAAAATATATTCAGTTTGCAACCTGATGGAGGTCAGTATAGATGGACTAATACAACAAGTCCCACACACAGCTAGAAGCCCAAATATTTTTTCAGAGGTACTGTAGATGCAGATAAAAATTATTTTTAATTTGCAACCTGATGGAGGTCAGTATAGATGGACTAATAGAGAAAGTCTGACACACTACTAGAAGGCCAAATATTTTTTCAGAGCTAGATGCAGAAAAAAATTATATTCAGTTTGCAACCTGATGGAGGTCAGTATAGATGGATTAATAGAACAAGACCCACACACAGCTAGAAGCCCAATATTTTTTCAGAGTTAGATGCAGAAAAAAATATATTCAGTTTGCAACCTGATGGAGGTCAGTATAGATGGACTAATACAACAAGTCCCACACACAGCTAGAAGCCCAATATTTTTTCAGAGGTAGATGCAGAAAAAAATATATTCAGTTTGCAACCTGATGGAGGTCAGTATAGGTGGACTAATAGAACAAGTCCCACACACTGCTAGAAGGCCAAATATTTTTTCAGAGCTAGATGCAGAAAAAAATTAGATTCAGTTTGCAACCTGATGGAGGTCAGTATAGATGGACTAATAGAATGATGCTATGCCCAAAAGATTTTACTTCACTAGGTGCAGTAAAAAAATTGGTATTCTATACACAGGTGGTATATCTTGCAACACAGATAGGCTACTCCACTGACTAACACACTCTGCAATAGGCCAAAAAGGATTAGCTTTGCTAGATTCAGCCAAATGCTGTGAAAAAAACTTGCACAGCACTGGCACAGACCTGCCTGGCAAAAACTGATAGGAACTGATGTAACCTAGTCCTGAAAAGGACTCCAATTACAATTAGTCTTTACTCCCACGACCTATCTATTTAAGAGCACAGACCTGCCTGATAAAAGTCGTAGGAAATGCTGTAACCTAGTCCTTAAAAGGACTGCAATCACAACTATTCCCTACTCCCAAGCTATCTGTATATTTGTGCGAAAATTGGCTTGAAATTAACAAGGTATAGCGCACACAGCAACAGCGGTGCCGTCTAACACGCAGCTGCAGCAGTGAGAAGATGGTGGCGACGTTGGAAAATGGCTTGGTCTTATAGGGCAAGGACATGTGACATACACTGCCAATGACACATGCCCTTGCTTGTGTGAAAAAAAGCACTTCGCTCCGTGTGTGCGCTGCTGATAGGCTGACAGATTGCACCTCCCCACTGTAAATGCGGGAAAGAGAAAAAAAAATGGAGATCTTCATTGTTCCTGCAGAGATCCATCCCCTGCCCCTCCCCCCACCCCGCTGTACACTCAAACTGCGTATTAACATTAATTTTCATCATTACTGAGAAAAAATCCAGTTATGATTTTGGTGCACGAACAGTTATCGAACATAACCTCGAACAGCCGAATTTTTCTCAAATTGTTCGTGTTCGCCGAACGGCTCGAACACCACCCAAAACAGCTCGAATTTGAGATTGGCGAACAGTTCGAGTAGAACAACGCTTATCTCTACTCCTTATAGCAGGATCAAACAGGCCACCATACACTGGTGTCATCAGATCACCTCTGCATACCATGGCAATGATTGGCACCCGCAATTACTATCACAGGTGGCTGCTCCTTTCAAAGGGGGTCTTTTGACCACTTAGATGTTGCAGTTGTGATTGACAGCAGCATTTAAGGGGTTAATAAGCCTCCATCAGTTCCAAAACCAGCTGGGGCTGATGCTGCAGTGTATCAGCTGTCATGTATAGCTGTCAACAGTGGGAATTTTGGCACTGGGAGGCGCTATTCTCTTATTTCCATTGGCCATTTTAAAATGGCGATGAGGGAATAAGACCCCTTAATGACCGTCATTTTAATGAGTTAAGGGGTTTATATCCATCTCTAATTCCTTTGCAATCCTTTGTTTTTACAGCAGCTATTAGTCATTTACAAGACCACTTACAGCTTCTTATGTTCATTAATTACAATGCAACCGTAAAAATCCGATGCTAGTTTACATGGCATCCAATTTTTTGTACATCCATAGACTTGAATGGGCGGTTGTCATCTGACATATGGAAGAATCTAGTGCATGCTGCAATTTTTTTTCACATGCAGATTCAGAAAAATTACTAATTTGCACTGCCCTTTGAATTACATTGGTCGGAGTGCAATCAGATTTATGGACAGTACTCGAACCAAAAATACAGTCATGTGAATGAGCCCTTATCAGTTCTTATGAGAGGTGCGGTGTTAATTAATTAAATATTTCCCAAGGCCTTTTAAGGCTCAGAATGGCACAACCCTGTACCTGAGTATTGAGACTGTAATGTGCACTTTTTGCCATTTGCATCTACTGCTTCTCTAATCTGCTGGTTAACCCAAGATTTGCATTAGCATTAGGAACTAATATTAGAGTCTGTTCCCAATGGACTATAACCTGCCATGGATTTGACAACCTAAGTTCCACTTCACATCTGCTGTTTCCCTCTCCATCTGCACTCCTGGATCTGGTCTCTGGTGTGCTTTGCCCCACCTGTTAGTCTGCCATCCAGAATATGTTTTTTGGGTCCTTACTATTACATATGTCTTCTTTTCTGCTTTACAAAGTCCCTTGTTGCATGTGTCCATCTTGCCTGCTGCTTTGTGATTTCACCTCACCAGCTCTAACAGAATACTAAGGCCATGGATTCCCTGGGTGGCGCAAAATTAATAGTTTTTTTAAGGTTGAAGGAAGACTAAGTCCATCTAGTTCCACCCATAGCCTAACATGTTGATCCAGAGGAAGGCAAAAAAAAACCCATGTGGCAAACACCAAGCTCCACATTGGGGAAAAAAAATCCTTCCTGACTCCATACAACAATCAGACTAGTTCCCTGGATCAACGCCCTATCAAGGAATCTAGTACATACTGTATAACCTGTAATATTATACTTTTCAAGAAAGGCATCCATGTCCTTCTTAATTATAGTAGTGAGTCACTCATTACAACATCATGCGGCAGAGAGTTCCATAGTCTCACTGATCTTACAGTAAAGAATCCCCGTCTGTGATTATGATTAAACCTTCTTTCCTTCAGACGTAGAAGATGCCCCCTTGTCCCCGTCTCAGGCCTCAGAGTAAAAAGATCAGTAGAAAGGTCTTTGTACTGTCCCCTCATATACTTGTACATACTAATAAGATCACCCCTAAGCCTTTGTTTTTCCAAACTAATTAACCGCAAGTGTAATAACCTGTCTTGGTATTGCAGACCCCCCAGTCCTCTAATAACCTGTCTTAGTATTACAGACCCCCCAGTCCTCTAATAACCTTGGTCGCTCTCCTCTGCACCAGCTCTAGTTCAGCTATGTCTTTCTTATACACCGGAGACCAGAACTGTAGACAGTATTCTAAGTGTGGTCGCACTAGTGACTTGTATAGAGGTAAAATTATCTTCTCCTCACGAGCATCTATGCCTCTTTTAATGCATCCCATTATTTTATTTGCCTTTGCAGCAGCTGCCTGACACTGGCCACTAAACGTGAGCTTGTCGTCCACCAATACACCCAGGTCTTTTTCAGTGACAGTTTTTCCCAGTGTTTTACAATTAAGCATATAATTATACATTTTATTTCCTCTGAAAAACTTTATTAAATAAATAGTACATTAAAAGTCAGTACATCACTAGTGTTGAGCCACCCCCGTAGTGTTCGGGTTCGGTTCGGTTCGTCGAACACCGGGATGTTCGAGGAACTGTTCGTCGAACTGTTCGTCGAACACCTTAGAACACCGTCGAACACCGTTAAAACCAATGGCAGGCAAACAAAAACACATAGAAACACATAGAAAACACCTTCAAAGGTGTCCAAAAGCTGACAAACTGCTCAGAAGACGCTTTCTTTAAAAGAGCCGGCCGGCAATTCAGCAGCGGCATACACCGGTACCCGACAATTTAGACAAGAAGGAATAGAGCCTCACACATAGATTAGATAGATAGAAACATGTCAGTCACATATATATGAAGTACAGTGACAGTGTTGCTTACTGTACTTGTCATTTAGTGTAAAGGATTTATTAAAAAATATAATAGTGTTTTCATGCACCGTCTCTTTAAAAAAGCCGGCCGGCAATTCAGCATCTGTACCCGACAATTTATAACAGACAGAATAGAGCTTCACACATAGATTAGATAGATAGAAACATGTCAGTCATATATATATGAAGTACAGTGACAATGTTGCTTACTGTACTTGTCATTTAGTGTAAAGGATTTATTAAAAAAAATAATAGTGTTTTCATGCACCGTCTCTTTAAAAAAGCCGGCCGGCAATTCAGCATCTGTACCCGACAATTTATAACAGACAGAATAGAGCTTCACACATAGATTAGATAGATAGAAACATGTCAGTCACATATATATGAAGTACAGTGATAGTGTTGGTTACTGTACTTGTCATTTAGTATTAAAATAAAGGATTTATTATTAAAAAAAATTGGCGTGGGGTTCCCCTTAATTTTAGTCTCTAGCGGAGGTTAAGCAGACAGCTGGGGCAGATGTTTGAAGCCTGGGAAGGGGGTAATACCCACGGAGCTTCCCAGGCTACTAATATGAGCCCCCAGCTGAATACATAGCCTTTACTAGCTATTAAAATGGGGGACCCCCCCAAAAAAATGACGTGGGGTCCCCCCTAATTTAATAGCTAGCAAAGGCTAGGCAGACAGCTGGGGGCTGATATTAATAGCCCAGGAAGGGAGCCATGAATATTGGCCCCCTCCCAGGCTAGAAACACCAGCCGTCAGCCGCCCCAGAAATGGCGCATTCATAGGATGCGCCAATTCTGGCACTTAGCCTCGCTCTTCCACGCTGCCCTGTAGCGGTGGCAGGGGGTAATAGGGCTGGGGTTGATGTCAGCTTATAATGCCAGCTGACATCAAGCCCAGGTTAGTAATGGAGAGGCGTCTATAAGACAACCCCATTACTAACCCCATAGTCAAAGTTAAAAGAAAACACAAACACCCAGAATAAAGTCCTTTAATTGAAATAAAGACACAATCATTTATTGTTCTAAATTAAACCATACTTACCATCACGCCCATTCCAGCTGAAGCCAACGATCTCCTGCAATAAAAGAAGATAATAAAGCAACCTCATCCTTACCTTTCCATGGTTCCCACGACAGCTTCAGCTCTGCTACATCGAGATGACAGGCTGGACCGCAGCAGAACGCTGCCATCCAGCCTGTCATCCCGCAGACACTGAGAAGGGCAGGCATGCTTGCGCTCTGCAGTGTCTGGCTGTGACGGCATAAAGATGAGACGAGTTCATGTCCAATGAACTCGGCGCACCTCATGCACGTCACTGACAGCGTGGGAAAATTCTCACGCTGAAGCGCTGAGTGCAGGAGAATTCTCCCACGCTGTCAGTGATGTGCATAAGGTGAGCTCATGTCCAATGAACTCAGCTCACCTCCTGCACGTCACTGACAGCGTGGGAGAATTCTCCTGCACTCAGCGCTTCAGTGTGAGAATTCTCCCACGCTGAAGCGCTTAGTGCAGGAGAATTTTCCCACGCTGTCAGTGACGTGCATAAGGTGAGCTCATGTCCAATGAACTCAGATCACCTCCTGCACGTCATTGACAGCGTGGGAGAATTCTCCTGCACTCAGCGCTTCAGTGTGAGAATTCTCCCACGCTGAAGCGCTGAGTGCAGGAGAATTTTCCCACGCTGTCAGTGACATGCATGAGGTGAGCCGAGTTCATTGGATATGAACTCGGCTCATCTGGATGCCCTCACAGAGAGACACTGTGGAGCGCAAGCAAGCCTGCGCTTCTCAGTGTCTGCGGGATGACAGGCTGGATGGCAGCGTTCTGCTGCGGTCCAGCCTGTCATCTCGATGTAGCAGAGCTGAAGCTGTCGTGGGAACCATGGAAAGGTAAGGATGAGGTTGGTTTATTATTTTTCTTTTATTGCAGGAGATCGTTGGCTTCAGCTGGAATGGGCGTGATGGTAAGTATAGTTTAATTTAGAACAATAAAGAATTGTGTGTTTATTTCAATTAAAGGACTTTATTCTGGGTGTTGTGTTTTTTTTAAATACTTTACTAGAAATTCATGGTGGTCATGTCTAATACTGGCGTGACCCCATGAATTTTGGGCTTGGGGCCAGCTGATAATACCAAGCTGGCCCTAACCCCTTTATTACCCAGTGAGCCACCGCACCAGGGCCCTGGATGAGTTGGGTACAGCGCCAGAAGATGGCGCTTCTATGAACGCGCCATTTTCCGCGGTGGCTGCGGACTGCAATTTGCAGCGGGGGGGGCCCAGAAAGCTTGGGCCTCCCTGCGCTGCAGATTCCAGCCCCCAGCTGCCTAGTTGTACCTGGCTGGGCACAAAAATAGGGCGAAGCCCCACGTATTTTTTTTTTAATTATTTCATGAAATTCATGAAATAATTAAGAAAAAAAGGGCTTCCCTATATTGTTGTGTCCGGCCAGGTACAAATAGGCAGCTGGTGGTTGGGGGCAGCCCGTTCCTGCCTGCTGCACCTGACTGGACACAAATATAGTGCGAAGCCCCACGTCAATTTTTTTTAAATTATTTCATGAATTTCCTGAAATAATTTAAAAAAATTGAAGTGGGGCTTCGCACTATATTTGTGTACAGCCAGGTACAGCAGGCAGGAATGGGCTGCCCCCAACCACCAGTTGCCTATTTGTACCTGGCCGGACACAACAATATAGGGAAGGCCTTTTTTTCTTAATTTTTTTATGAATTTCATGAAATAATTAAAAAAAATTGAAGTGGGGCTTCGCACTATATTTGTGTCCAGCCAGGTACAGCAGGCAGGAACGGGCTGCCCCCAACCACCAGCTGACTATTTGTACCTGGCCGGACACAACAATATAGGGAAGGCCTTTTTTTCTTAATTATTTCATGAATTTCATGAAATAATAAAAAAAAAAAAATACGTGGGGCTTCGCCCTATTTTTGTGTCCAGCCAGGTACAACTAGGCAGCTGGGGGCTGGAATCTGCAGCGCAGGGAGGCCCAAGCTTTCTGGGCCCCCCCCGCTGCAAATTGCAGTCCGCAGCCACCCCGGAAAATGGCGCGTTCATAGAAGCGCCATCTTCTGGCGCTGTACCCAACTCATCCAGGGCCCTGGTGCGGTGGCTCACTGGGTAATAAAGGGGTTAGGGCCAGCTTGGTATTATCAGCTGGCCCCAAGCCCAAAATTCATGGGGTCACGCCAGTATTAGACATGACCGCCATGAATTTCTAGTAAAGTATTTAAAAAAAACACAACACCCAGAATAAAGTCCTTTAATTGAAATAAACACACAATTCTTTATTGTTCTAAATTAAACTATACTTACCATCACGCCCATTCCAGCTGAAGCCAACGATCTCCTGCAATAAAAGAAAAATAATAAACCAACCTCATCCTTACCTTTCCATGGTTCCCACGACAGCTTCAGCTCTGCTACATCGAGATGACAGGCTGGACCGCAGCAGAACGCTGCCATCCAGCCTGTCATGCCGCAGACACTGAGAACAGCAGGCCTGCTTGCGCTCCTCAGTGTCTCGCTGTGACGGCATCCAGATGAGCCGAGGTCATGTCCAATGAACTCGGCTCACCTCATGCACGTCACTGACAGCGTGGGAAAATTCTCACGCTGAAGTGCTGAGTGCAGGAGAATTCTCCCACGCTGTCAGTGACGTGCATGAGGTGAGCTCATGTCCAATGAACTCAGCTCACCTCATGCACCTCACTGACCGCGTGGGAAAATTCTCCTGCACTCAGCGCTTCAGCGTGAGAATTCTCCCACGCTGTAAGTGACGTGCATGAGGTGAGCCGAGTTCATTGGACATGACCTCGGCTCATCTTTATGCCGTCACAGAGAGACAATGTGGAGCGCAAGCAAGCCTGCTCTTCTCAGTGTCTGCGGCATGACAGGCTGGATGGCGGCGTTCTGCTGCGGTCCAGCCTGTCATCTCGATGTAGCAGAGCTGAAGCTGTCGTGGGAACCATGGAAAGGTAAGGATGAGGTTGCTTTATTATTTTATTTTTATTGCAGGAGATCGTTGGCTTCAGCTGGAATGGGCGTGACGGTAAGTATGGTTTAATTTAGAACAATAAAGAATTGTGTCTTTATTTCAATTAAAGGACTTTATTCTGGGTGTTTGTGTTTTTTTTAACTTTGACTATGGGGTTAGTAATGGGGGTGTCTTATAGACGCCTCTCCATTACTAACCTGGGCTTGATGTCAGCTGGCATTATAAGCTGACATCAACCCCAGCCCTATTACCCCCTGCCACCGCACCAGGGCAGCGTGGAAGAGCGAGGCTAAGTGCCAGAATTGGCACATCCTATGAATGCGCCATTTCTGGGGCGGCTGACGGCTGGTGTTTCTAGCCTGGGAGGGGGCCAATATTCATGGCTCCCTTCCTGGGCTATTAATATCAGCCCCCAGCTGTCTGCCTAGCCTTTGCTAGCTATTAAATTAGGGGGGACCCCACGTCAATTTTTGGGGGGGTCCCCCATTTTAATAGCTAGTAAAGGCTATGTATTCAGCTGGGGGCTGATATTAGTAGCCTGGGAAGCTCCGTGGGTATTACCCCCTTCCCAGGCTTCAAACATCTGCCCCAGCTGTCTGCTTAACCTCCGCTAGAGCCTAAAATTAAGGGGAACCCCACGCCAATTTTTTTAATAATAAATCCTTTATTTTAATACTAAATGACAAGTACATTAACCAACACTATCACTGTACTTCATATATATGTGACTGACATGTTTCTATCTATCTAATCTATGTGTGAAGCTCTATTCTGTCTGTTATAAATTGTCGGGTACAGATGCTGAATTGCCGGCCGGCTTTCTTAAAGAGACGGTGCATGAAAACACTATTATTTTTTTTAATAAATCCTTTACGCTAAATGACAAGTACAGTAAGCAACACTGTCACTGTACTTCATATATATGTGACTGACATGTTTCTATCTATCTAATCTATGTGTGAAGCTCTATTCTGTCTGTTATAAATTGTTGGGTACAGATGCTGAATTGCCGGCCGGCTTTCTTAAAGAGACGGTGCATGAAAACACTATTATTTTTTTTAATAAATCCTTTACGCTAAATGACAAGTACAGTAAGCAACACTGTCACTGTACTTCATATATATGTGACTGACATGTTTCTATCTATCTAATCTATGTGTGAAGCTCTATTCTGTCTGTTATAAATTGTTGGGTACCGGTGTACCGCTGCTGAATTGCCGGCTTCTCATGTTTCACTGTTGGCACTGTTCCCATCGATTTGGGCAATCACTGTAATGCCACAACCACCATGGCTGTGGCATTACAGTGAGTGGCAGACAATCCCTGCATGATTGGTGCTCTAAATAGCACCAGACATGCAGGACACGCTTTTGGTGCACGAACAGTTATCGAACATAACCTCGAACAGCCGAATTTTTTGCAAATCGTTTGGGTTCGTCGAACAACTCGAACACCGCCCAAAACAGCTCGAATTTGAGATTGGCGAACAGTTCTAGTCGAACACCGCTCATCTCTATACATCACATCATTAGTTTACCATATAATTAGGACATGCGGAGAAATGGTCCCTCGTTTTGCATATAAATGAGTCTCTGCAGAGGGTTCACCCCAGGGATCAGAGAGAAGATCTCATGTTTGAATAGGGAGAGGGACATATGATCAAAACAGTTAAGAATCACGCCTCTTGAGAAAGCCAAGATTACTACCGGCGAAATGAGCGTTGAGGCTTATTTTATCCACTGTCCAGTTCCTGTGTGGTCTCTTGCAGTTTTGGGCCCTTTTGTAATAGGGTAAGTGTGGTACTATATTGCCTTTGGGATTGATTAAACAGTATAATCCACATAATAGTGTTTCTTAACTGTTTTGACCATATGTCCCACTCCCTTTTCAAACATGAGTGCTTCTCTCTGACACCTGGGGTGAACCCTCCACAGAGACCCATTTATATGCAAAACGAGGGACCATTTGTCCGCATGTCCTAATTATATGGTAAACTAATGATGTGATGTACTGACTTTTAATGTACTATTTATTTAATAAAGTTTTTCAATGCCATTCTACTCAACTGTTCTCCTATTTTTCACATATGGTTCTGAGTAGGCTATGTTGAGACGGGGTCTGATCTTTCCTGGAGACCCCTTACCCACATGATTTATTATGCGGGTCGCAGTTTGTCTATTATTTTATTTCCTCTGCCCAAGTGCATTACCTTACATTTATCCCCATTAAAGCTCACTTGCCATTTATTAGCTCAAGCTTCTAGTTTACATACTGTAGATCCTCCTGTAATATAAAATTGTCCTCCTCTGTATTGATTACCCTGCAGTGTTTAGTGTCATCTGCAAATATTGAATTATTACTCTGTATGCCCCCTACAAGGTCATTAATAAATATGTTAAAAATATATTGTTGCTGTTGGTAATGGAGGATTTACCTGATCTGGTTTTGTACCTTGTGTATTAATGGGAGATTGTCTAGGTTGCGCAAGACAATTTTAATATTATTATTTATTACTATAGCGCCATTTATTCCATCGTGCTTTGCATGTGAAATAGGGTATACATAGCAAATACACTTACAATAATCTTGAACAAAACGAGTCAGCGACGGGTACAGGAAGAGAGAGGACCCAAAATGTACAGGGGATGGGTGGGGATACAGAAGGTGAGGGTAGAGCTGGTCATGCAGCGGTGTGGTGGAGCAGTGGTTACTGTAGGTTGTCGGAAGAGGTGGGTCTTCAGGTACTTTTTGAAGATTTGAGACCATATGGATTCACTACCTTAGATTTCAGCTATTTCAACTCTGGCTCCTCAAAACTTTTTAAAGTCTAATATTTTCCTGTGATATTCTGCTTGGGGAACATCTCATATATGTATTCCTGACAAGTTTTGATGCTGAGTACGATGGAGGATTTGTGATCCAATGCACTATGCACTTTGTCCAAAGCTATTTTTTCCCGAAAAAACAAAACTGGCTTATAGTTTTTCTTTGTTATCTGGAGATGCTTTGGTGTGTACTGAACAATTATGGGAATGGGAAGATTCTATGATGTATTCTCTACTATCCATTCAGTCTGAATTCCATAGTGTTTGATGAACCAGGCCATGTCCACCCAGCCACTAATTCCATACTGTGGTTAGGACAGGGAAGTAATTGTGTGGGACATTATGCCATCCATTCCTGTACCCTAATTATTGAATCGTTCTGGAACAATGATGCTATCCTAGTTATTTTCAACGCAGACCTATCCAGTCAGATCAAAGACAAACTTCCTGATAGATACCTTCCTCCCTTGATGTTCTAATTTATCTTGCCACTCTGTTGGACTAATATCTAAAGAACAATGTAGAGAAAAAGAGAGACATTCTAGAGCATCTTCAAATTCTCCTATAGTGGCCATTCTGGAGCTTATACAATTTGGCAGAAGAGATTATTATTGGCAGAAATATCCTATGGCCTTTCTTAAGTACTTTATGTATAGTCTCGGATAACTTCCAACCCTATATCGCGGATGACTCAGAAGCTAATCTCAGCAAATGGCTCTGCTATTACTTTTGGTTATAAGTTCGTAACCAATTTGCAGAAAGAGAAAGTGCCTCTTAGATTATAAGACTACACATTTAGGGCATTTTTGTTTCTAAATGTTGCTGCTTTCTTATGCATTGGTGCTTTTGACACTTCCATGGCTCTGGATAAATCCTCTGATTATTGATTGGTCTCTGTGAGGATCTGTTACGGGTCCGGGTGGTGGAACCTCTGTGCCGAGGTGCAAGGAGGGACCCAGAGGGGCGTGACTAAGTATCCACCCGAACCGACCCAGGTCGTATGGCAGCTAACGACACCGTGACCAGGGAGGATCCGGGCAGAGGGACCAGGTGCTACTCTGGGGACGACCTTGTAAGAGAGCAGGTGGCTCCCACGGGTAAGAGGGCTGGGACTGACCGGTATGGTGGATGGACACGGCAAGCAGGCGGAAGTCTCTGGTAGCTGACCGGAGGTCACAGTTCGAGAAAGCAGAGCAAGTAGCAGTCTTTAGGTTTACCAGGAAGGTGGTCACAGCAAGTGATGGCAGGGTCTCCAGGCAGGCTGGCAGAAAGCAAGCAGGTGCTCCCAGGTGAGCGGGCTGACCGACACAGTGGGTAACAGGCAGGTAACTGGTGGATGCTCCCAGGTGAGCAGACAGACAGACGGGACAGGTAGCAGGCAGGTAACTGGTGGACGCTCCCAGGTGAGCGGTCTGACAGATGAGACAGGTAACAGGCAGGTAACTGGTGGACGCTCCCAGGTGAGTTGTCGGACAGACGGGGCAGGCGGTTGCTCCCAGGTGAGCGGTCTGACAGACGAGACAGGTTGCAGGCAGGTAACTGGTGGACGCTCCCAGGTGAGCGGTCTGACAGACGGGGCAGGCGGATGCTCCCAGGTGAGCGGGCAGATAGCCAAGGCAGGTAACAGGCAGGTAACAGGTGAGAGCTCCAGGTGAGCAGGCTGGCAGCCTTGGCAGGTAACGGACGGATAACAGGCTGGCAGGGAGGATGAGAAGTCAGGCTAGCAGCGGAACCTGAGCACAGGCAAGACACAATGCAAACAACTTTGCTCGGGCACCTCCATTTTGGAGGAGGTGCGTTAAATGTGGGAAGTCCTCTGGCCATTGGCCGGAGACTCTTTAGGAAGACACGCGCTGTCCCTTGAAGAGGGGGGGAGTGCGCACGCGCGCACCCTAAGCACTCTGCTGGAGGAGGAACGCGCGCCGGCCACAGCAGGGAACGGAGCACAGGGAGAAGCCGCGCCAGGAGCCGGGGGGCGGGAGAGACGGTGTCCCTTTCTGACATGGGGCAGGGATGCCGCTGCGCAGACAGAGACAGGAGCGCTGGAGGGACCGACGCAAGGAGCGTGGAGGTGAGAGGGACAGCGTCCCTGCCTAGCAGAGGGCAGGGATGCCGATGCTACAGGATCATCTTATTTTTGTAATTGCCTCACCCACCTTTTCTGATACTTTTCTCTGGCTCTACTGCCTCACCAACTGTTTGTGATACTTTGCTCTGCCTCTATTGCCTAACCAACTGTTTGTGATACTTTTCTATGCCTCTGTTGCCTCACCAACTGTTTGTGATACTTTGCTCTGCCTCTATTGCCTCACCAACTGTTTGTGATACTTTGCTCTGCCTCTATTGCATCACCAACTGTTTGTGATACTTTGCTCTGCCTCTATTGCCTCACCCTTACCTTGACTTTATAGATGTCCTTTCTAAGCAGAGGGAGGAGACATTATCCCCTCATTTTCGCCTCTCCATTTCCCCTCTTTCAGGTACTGAATCACCCAAAGTCAGAGATCATCCTCTCACCAAGAGACTGAGGCGATGTTCCCATACATTAGAGAGAATTTAAAAAGGCTGTTCATCCAAAGATCTTCATCTCCCGTTGGTGCAGATTTCTTTTAAAAAAGAAAGAAGAACTCTGAGACTTTGGCGAGACATTGCTGACGAGACACACAGAAGCTCATATCACTGATAAAATGTGCCAAATTCATCAAGTAGTCTGCAGCTTTTAATGAATTTTGCACACCATATTTCTACAAGCTCCTCATTAATATTTCTATATGGTCTATGAATGACAGATCACTACTTTTTCAGTGGCTTGCCTGCTCTGGCTGAATCTCCCGTAGGCACTGTCATTGGCAAAGGTGGTACATTTGGATATTTAGTTCTCTGCTCAGTGACGAAATTTAGAAGTGACTTCCCATGCGCCACAGGCCCAGCAGTGATAATACCTGTGGTAGATTTCAGTCAGAGGAGACCGGTCAATAAGAAGTATTGATAAGAATAAGAAGTGACTTGTTATTCAAAGACCTGGGCCAAACGAATGGGTCGGGCCATACCCAGACTGGCAGAAGAAGACCAAGTGCAGAGTCGATCCCCAATGCACCTACGATTCATTAACATATAACTTCAAAGATTGATTACTAAACAATGACCACATAAATTTATCCAAACAATGTATCAATGTTTTGTGCATTATAGCACCAATATCGCCATGTTTTTACTTTATAATCCAAAATCGTGCAGACAAGTCCTCTTTAAAGGGGAAAAGAGGGAAAATCCCATGAGAATTAGGCATTAGAGCAGTTTCTCCACATCTGTATCTTTAAATGCAAATCTTGGTAGCTTCGGGTACTATTGGACACTTGTTGCATCATACTGGGCTGGTTTGGATGGTGATAATAATGGATTTTAAGTAGATCTGGAGATGCAGATGATCACACAGTCAAAGGACCTCTGCACTGCAGGGACGGTACATGGTATCCTCTTTATGTTTAATGTATGAAAGGGAGATTAATTTTACTCAAATAATTAGTAGAAATATTTAATAATTAATTGTAAAATATTATTTATAATCACCAGCTCCCTCGCTCGTCTGCAGCGAGAATTGTCCACTTGGGTTCAGAAAGGCTATTCTACAAGGACAACCAGCCTGCTGTTTTGAATGTGTCCCGTGTCTTCAAGGAGAAATATCCAACCAGACTGGCAAGTATTATATACTTTATCTAAAAAGGAATGTAATGTACAGGTTGGGCCATTTATAGGGATACACCTAAATTAAATGGGAATGGTTGGTGATATCAACTTCCTGTTTGTGGCACATTAGTATATGGGAGAGGGAAAACTTTTCCATATGGGTGGTGACCATGGAGGCCATTTTGAAGTCATCCATTTTGGATCCAACTTTATTTTTTTCAATGGGAAGAGGGTCATGTGACATATCAAACCTATTGAGAATTTCAAAAGAAAAACAATGGTGTGCTTGGTTTTAATGTAACTTTATTCTTTCAAGAGTTTTTTAAAAGTTTATGACCACTTATAAAATGTGTTCAAAGTGCTGCCCATTGTGTTGGATTGTTAATGCAACCCTCTTCTCCCACTCTTGACACGCTGATAGCAACACCGCAGAAGAAATACTAGCACAGGCTTCCAGTATCCATTGTTTCAGATGCGGCACATCTCGTATCTTTACAGCATAGACAATTGCCTTCAGATGACCCCAAAGATAAAAGTCTAAGGGGGTCAGATCGGGAGACCTTGGTGGCCATTCAACTGGCCCATGACGACCAATCCATTTTCCAGGAAACTGTACATGTAAGAATGCTCCGACCTGACACCCATAATGTGGTGGTGCACCATATTGTTGGAAAATCTCACGGAACGTGCCATCTTCAGTGCATAAAGAGGGCAACACATCATCATGTAGCAATTTCAGATATTCAGTGGCATTGAGATTTTCATTGATGAAGAATGGCCCCACTATCTTTGTACCCCATATACCACAACATACCATCAATTTTTGTGTTCCAGCATTCTTGGAGGGATCTATCCACTGTGAGTTAGTGTCAGACCTATAGCGGTGGTTTTGTTTGTTAACTTCACCATTCACAAAAATGTTTGCCTCATCACTGAACATAAAGTTCTGTGTAAACTGAGGGTCCTGTTCCAATTTTTGTTTTGTCCATTCTGCAAATTCAGTGTGACGATCTTTGTAATCCTTGTTGAGATGCTGCAGCAGCTGGATTTTGTAAGGGTGCCATTTGTGAGTTGCTAATATCCGCCGAAGGGATGGTCGACTGCTGCCACTCACCTGTGACATGCGGCGAGTGCCAATCAGTGAAGATACGAGATGTGCAGCATCTGAAACAACGGGTACTGGAAGCCTGTGCTAGCATTTCTTCTGCGGTGTTGCTATCAGTGTGTCAAGAGTGGGAGAAGAGGGTGGCATTGACTATCCAACACAATGGGCTGCACTTTGAACACATTTTATAAGTGGTCATAAACTTGTAAAGAACTCATGAAAGAATAAAGTTATGAAGTTATGTTAAAGACAAGCACACCATTGTTTTTCTTATGAAATTCTCATTAAGTTTGATGTGTCACATGACCTTTCACCCATTGAAAAATATAAAGTTGGATCCAAAATGGCCGACTTCAAAATAGTCTCTGTGGTCACCACCCATCTGGAAAAGTTTTCCACCTCCCATATACTAATGTGCCACAAACAGGAAGTTGATATCACCAACTATTCCCATTTTCTTTAGGTGCTCAAAAGGTTATAGTCCTTATTTTATATTTTCTCACTATTCTACTGTCATGTAGATGTGAGAAGATTGATCAGCATAAGAATGAGTTTGTGTCAAATTTCCTGAAAATGAGGTTCCACCAGGGTTTGAACACTTTGGAATTTGATTCACAAGGACTGTAAATAAAACATATCTAGGCCCATTTCACACACTGCTTAAGAGGCAGTGAGCTTACTAATGGCATCAAGCACGGCCACGAAGTCATCCCCATAATGCCCTAGTGGAAAAAGATCACATGGTCTAGCTCAGCTAATCAGGGAGGCTATCACAGCTAGTATAAAAGTGTCACGGCTGTGTCAGATTTGACAGACAGTCATTCTGGATCTGGCTGTAGAAGTTCCTGTGCTTTGCCTTGCAGACACCTTCTGGATTCTTTCATCATCCCTCCATCTCTAGGACCCAACGGTAATCTCCACCTTCTGCTGCTAATTGACACACCTTTGCTGGATCTTTAAGTACACTCAGTTTCTCCAGAGCTTTGCTGGTGATAGAGTAAATTCCTCTGTTCCAGTCTGAATCCTAGTAGTTGGCTAGGTTCTCCTTTGAATTCCCTTGTGGATTGTAGTCATCATCTCTCTGGTGTCTTCTCAAAGCTAAATGTATCCCCTTGTATGTTTCCCTTGTTTGCCTTTAGTTCCAGTGGGGCTGACTAGTGCTCACCCCTCCCCCTCCCTACCTAGGGCCTAGCTCTAGGGTCAGCCAAGGCTAAGGTATCCTGCTCGGCAATAGGGAGTTGATAGATCTGCTTTGAGGGTCGCCACTACCCCTTTCCCAAGTTGCTGGGCTTTCCCCTTTTTTCCATCGTTGCATGCTGGGTTATTCCCATACTTAGCATGACATTATCACAAGCCTTTTAAAAAAAAAAAAAAAAAAAAAGACTGACTTTTTTTTTGTGTGTGTGTGTGTGTTTTTTTTCCCTTGTTGTTATGGATCCCATTTCAGTGCTGGCAGAGCAGTTTCAGAGTTTGTCACTGGAGGTGACTGACCTTTGATTAAAGGTTCAGGAGCAACTGCAGTGGCCGCAGACTCATAATGTTGGGGACTCTGCAAGTTGGCCGATCCAGCTTGAACCCAAAATTGCCCTCCCGGACAAGTTGTCAAGAGGTAGAGACAAGTTTTTTGTAATTAAAGAAGCTTGTAAGTTGTATTTTAAGCTTCGACCTTACTCCTCTAGAGATGAGGAGCAGCCAGTGGGGATTGTGATCTCACTGTTGCAAAGAGATCCTCAATCCTAGGCTTTCTCTTTGCCACAGGGCTCTGCTTGCCTCTGATCGGTTGAAGGATTTTTCAGGGCTCTGGCCCTTGTCTATGAGGTTCCTGACTGAGTTTCCTTGGCTGAATCCAGGCTGTGTCGCCTTCAGCAGGGGAATCGATCAGTTAAGACTTATAGTTCCGAATTCCGTTTATGGGCAACCGATACCTGATAGAATGACCCGACTCTTATAAGTCAATTTTGTCAGGGCCTTTCAGAAAGGTTGAAGGATGCCTTGGCAATTTACGAAAACCCTGGGTCCTTGGAGGCTGCCATGTGATTGGATAGACACCATCGAGATAGGTGGGTGAGACCACCTTCTCCTGAGCCCCCTTTTTGGGGCAATGCCCCTTTACCGGGGCAGGGTGGTCTGGGAGTGAACTAGCACTTATGGAGTTGGGGGAACCCATGCAGTTAGGGGGAGCTACTGCCTCACATATTTCCCCTAAAATCCATAAGAGAAAGGGGGTGTGTTACTTTGTGGTAAGGAGGAACATTTTATTGGGGTCTATCCCTCAGTTCCTAAGCAAAAAGGAACTCGATTAACCCTTGGTAATGTGGAGTTGGATAATCAGGGGGTGTGTTTGTCTTCAACATGCAGTCCTCAGTTGTTCCTGATGGCAGAGGTGGTGCAAGAGTGCAGGACTGAGAAAATTTCTGTGTTTGTGGATAGTGGAGCTGCAGTCAGTATGAAATTGTTGAATGGGGAGATTGCTGTCATGATAACTGCTTTAATATTTCCCTTTCTGCGGTCTCGACTAGAGATGAGCGTTGTTCTACTCGAACTGTTCGCCAATCTCAAATTCGAGCTGTTTTGGGCGGTGTTCGAGCCGGTCGGCGAACACGAACAATTTGAGAAAAATTCGGCTGTTCGAGGTTATGTTCGATAACTGTTCGTGCACCAAAATCATAACTGGATTTTTTCTCAGTAATGATGAAAATTAATGTTAATACGCAGTTTGAGTGTACAGCGGGGCGGGGGGAGGGGCAGGGGATGGATCTCTGCAGGAACAATGAAGATCTCCATTTTTTTTTCTCTTTCCCGCATTTGCAGTGGGGAGGTGCAATCTGTCAGCCTATCAGCAGCGCACACACGGAGCGAAGTGCTTTTTTTCACACAAGCAAGGGCATGTGTGATTGGCAGTGTATGTCACATGTCCTTGCCCTATAAGACCAAGCCATTTTCCCCGTCGCCACCATTTTCTCACTGCTGCAGCTGCGTGTTAGACGGCACCGCTGTTGCTGTGTGCGCTATACCTTGTTAATTTCAAGCCAATTTTCGCACAAATATACAGATAGCTTGGGAGTAGGGAATAGTTGTGATTGCAGTCCTTTTAAGGACTAGGTTACAGCATTTCCTACGACTTTTATCAGGCAGGTCTGTGCTCTTAAATAGATAGATTGTGGGAGTAAAGACTAATTGTAATTGGAGTCCTTTTCAGGACTAGGTTACATCAGTTCCTATCAGTTTTTGCCAGGCAGGTCTGTGCCAGTGCTGTGCAAGTTTTTTTCACAGCATTTGGCTGAATCTAGCAAAGCTAATCCTTTTTGGCCTATTGCAGAGTGTGTTAGTCAGTGGAGTAGCCTATCTGTGTTGCAAGATATACCACCTGTGTATAGAATACCAATTTTTTTACTGCACCTAGTGAAGTAAAATCTTTTGGGCATAGCATCATTCTATTAGTCCATCTATACTGACCTCCATCAGGTTGCAAACTGAATATAATTTTTTTCTGCATCTAGCTCTGAAAAAATATTTGGGCTTCTAGCGGTGTGTGGGACTTGGTCTATTAGTCCATCTATACTGACCTCCATCAGGTTGCAAATTAAAAATAATTTTTTTCTGCATCTAGCTCTGAAAAAATATTTGGGCTTCTAGCAGTGTGTGGGACATGGTCTATTAGTCCATCTATACTGACCTCCATCAGGTTGCAAATTAAAAATAATTTTTTTCTGCATCTAGCTCTGAAAAAATATTTGGGCTTCTAGCAGTGTGTGGGACTTGGTCTATTAGTCCATCTATACTGACCTCCATCAGGTTGCAAATTAAAAATAATTTTTTTCTTCATTTATCTCTGAAAAAATATTTGGGCTTCTAGCAGCGTGTGGGACTTGTTCTATTAGTCCATCTATACTGACCTCCATCAGGTTGCAAATTAAAAATAATTTTTTTCTGCATCTAGCTCTGAAAAAATATTTGGGCTTCTAGCAGTGTGTGGGACTTGGTCTATTAGTCCATCTATACTGACCTCCATCAGGTTGCAAATTAAAAATAATTTTTCTCTGCATCTAGCTCTGAAAAAATATTTGGGCTTCTAGCAGTGTGTGGGACTTGGTCTATTAGTCCATCTATACTGACCTCCATCAGGTTGCAAATTGAATAAAAAAATTTTCTGCATCTAGCTCTGAAAAAATATTTGGGCTTCTAGCAGTGTGTGGGACTTGGTCTATTAGTCCATCTATACTGACCTCCATCAGGTTTCAAATTGAATAAAAAAATTTTCTGCATCTAGCTCTGAAAAAATATTTGGGCTTCTAGCGGTGTGTGGGACTTGGTCTATTAGTCCATCTATACTGACCTCCATCAGGTTGCAAATTAAAAATAATTTTTTTCTGCATCTAGCTCTGAAAAAATATTTGGGCTTCTAGCAGTGTGTGGGACTTGGTCTATTAGTCCATCTATACTGACCTCCATCAGGTTGCAAATTAAAAATAATTTTTTTCTGCATCTAGCTCTGAAAAAATATTTGGGCTTCTAGCAGTGTGTGGGATTGGTCTATTAGTCCATCTATACTGACCTCCATCAGGTTGCAAATTAAAAATAATTTTTTTCTTCATTTATCTCTGAAAAAATATTTGGGCTTCTAGCAGCGTGTGGGACTTGTTCTATTAGTCCATCTATACTGACCTCCATCAGGTTGCAAATTAAAAATAATTTTTTTCTGCATCTAGCTCTGAAAAAATATTTGGGCTTCTAGCAGCGTGTGGGACTTGTTCTATTAGTCCATCTATACTGACCTCCATCAGGTTGCAAATTAAAAATATTTTTTTTCTGCATCGAGCCCAGCCAATAGTTTTGGCCTAATACCACAGTTTGGCCACTCAGCTCTGGTGGAAAGGGGAATAGGCGTGTTGGGAAGGGGAAAAAAGGTTGTGTCCGTGGGGTAGGTGCAGAAGAAAGACCATCTTCCAGCCAAACTAAAATGTCTACTTCTTTTAGCGGACAATGTGATAAGATCCATTTCTTACGGCCACGCCAATCGCTACAAATTCCAGATGAGGCAAAAAAACAGCAGGTGCTTCAACTGATATCAAGTGCTCCTTTAAGTGGGCTCTCCTCCACATCAACTTCAACATCACAAATACTCCAGTCCTCAAAGGTGTCACCCAAATCGCACTTGCTTCCTCACAGCTCCCAAATCTCCAGCTGCCCGTCTGAGTATGAGGTAGAACAGATGGTTGAGTCTGCAGAGCTGTTTACTCATACTATAGCCTGGGAATCAGAGGTCGACTCCAGCGCTTCTGTGAATCCAGACGAGGAAATGATCTGCACTGATGCCCAGAATCTTTATGAGTCGGATCCAGGACCAGACGCAGAAGGTTCTGACCATAATGTAGACCCTCATTCCCAAACTGTAACTCCTGTTGGTGGAGACAATGAGGAAGACGATGATAAGACTCAAATACCTGATTGGAGCGACAACTTTAGTTTTTTGTCAGGGCAGGAACAGGTTGGCTCTGAGGATGACGGGTGTGATAACGCACAGGGTGATGATGATGAGGTCGGAGATCCCACTTACTGTCAACCCACAGTCAGCCAAGAGATGAGGTCAGCAGAGGAGGTGGAGGAAGATGCTAGTGACGACGAGGTCAGGTTGCGCCTTCCTGGACAGAGACGAAGTACTGGAAGCACGTCAACAACTGCATCCTCAAACACAACTCTGCCTCTCACCACAAGTCGTGGTGGCTCTTCAGGTCGCATGGGTGCTAAGCCTTGCATAGCCTGGGCATTTTTTCAGATCGATAAAGATGACCCAACTCGTGTTATCTGTAACATTTGTCAGCAAAAGCTAAGTAGAGGCCAAAAAATACATAGTTTGAGTACTTCATGCATGAACCGGCACATGGACATGAAGCATAAGTTGCAGTGGGAAGCTCAGTGTGCTACAATGCGGCCTAGCCGGCCGGGCCAATCACCGTCTGCCATATCTTGTGCATCCGCGGCCTCTTCATCCTCTGTGACTGGGGGGACAGCAGTCACATCTGTTTTGGGGCGCAGACCTGCCACCTCTTTACCCGCAACAGCCAGCGTGATTGGCAGGTCATCATTTTCTTTGGAGGTGGTAACACCAGCTGGTGTTGAGCGCTGTCCGACATCGATAGCACCACCTTTGGATCAAGGCAACCTAACATGTCCGCCTGCATCTTCCTCACAGACCGGCAGTTTGCCGGGGACACCCTTATCAACCCCGTCTAAGCACAATAGCCAGCCCTCGGTCCCTCAGATGTGGACAAGTAAAAGACCATTTCCTCCTAGCCATGAGAAAGCAAAGAGGTTGAATTTCACCATCTGCAAGCTCTTGGCTACAGAAATGCTGCCTTTCCGCCTGGTGGACACAGAGGATTTTCGAGACCTTATGTCCGTCGCAGTGCCCCAGTACCAGATGCCCAGTCGGCACTACTTCTCAAAGAAAGGTGTGCCTGCGCTCCACCAGCATGTCGCACACAACATCACCGCTTCTTTGAGAAACTCTGTGTGTGACAGGGTGCATTTCACCACAGACACTTGGACGAGTAGGCATGGACAGGGGCGTTACATGTCGCTGACTGGGCACTGGGTAACTATGGTGACAGCAGGACAAGGGGCTGCTGTCCAAGTCTTGCCGTCCCCACGAGTTGTGCGTCAATCCTCTTTATGTCAAAGTTCCTCCACTGCTTCTGCCTCCTCAACCTCCTCTCGATCTTCCACCTGCACCCAAAGCCTGTCTGGTCATGCCACAAGCTTTCTAACTGCGCAGAAGGGATCCTGCACACCTCCTTACTATGCTGGCAGTAGGGCTCAACGTCATCAGGCGGTTTTTACATTGAAATGTCTGGGAAATGTGAGTCACACAGCTGAGGAGTTGTGGTCAGCTCTGGAGAACCAATTTCATGAATGGTTGTCTCCACTGGACCTGAAACCAGGGAAGGCCGTGTGCGACAATGCTGCAAACCTGGGTGCGGCCCTTCGCCGGGGCAATGTCACACACGTGCCTTGTATGGCTCACGTGTTCAACCTGGTTGTCCAGCAATTTTTAGCCCACTATCCCAGACTAGATGGCCTTCTGCAGAGGGCACGGTCGCTGTGTGCTCACTTCCGCCGTTCGCATCCCGCAGCTCAGCGACTTACATCTCTTCAGAAGTCGTTGGGCCTGCCACTTCACCGGCTAAAATGCGATGTGCCTACCCGGTGGAATTCAACTCTGCACATGTTGCAGCGACTGTGGCAGCACCGACAAGCCCTGGTGCAATACGTTCTGACGTATAGCCTGGGCCAACGAGATTCAGAGGTGGGGCAAATCACGCTGGAGGAGTGGTCTCGGATCAGGAACCTATGCACCCTTCTGCACAGTTTTGAAATGGCGACGAAGATGTTTAGTGCTGACGATGCCATTATCAGCATGACTATTCCGGTGATTTACATGCTGGAGCACATGTTAAACAGAATTCGGAGTCAGGTGGTGGCACAAGAGGAGGTGGAGGAAGTAGAGGAGGAGGAGTTGTATGCGGAAGGGCTAACATCTGCAAGGTCCAGACGGTCGGCAGCACCAAGGCGGCAGGCATGTGAGGGTGGGGGAGATGGTTTTACCAGGGCGCATGGTAGCAGCCAAACTAGTGAGGAAGGTGCAGGAGCCCAGGAAGAAGTGGAGGACGAACTGATGGAAGACTCATCAGATGAGGGAGACCTTGATCACATTTCTGTTGTGCGAGGTTGGGGGGAGAGGACAGAGGAAGGAAGCATGATTGTTACCTCGCCACCAACACAACAGGGACTTGGTGCTCCTGGATGCGCAACACACATGAGTGCCTTCTTGCTGCACTACCTGCAACATGACCCTCGAATTGTGAGAATTAGAAATAATCCTGACTACTGGGTTGCCACACTGTTAGATCCCCGGTACAAAAGTAAATTTGCAGAAATTATTCCTGCCATAGAAAGGGATGCACGCATGCAGGAGTATCAGCAGAGACTGTTGCAGAATCTTACATGTGCTTTTCCACAAAATACCAGTGGTGCACGTAGTGAATCTCACAGTTCCAACTTGCCAACCGTGGGACCGTCAAGTGTTCAGCACTCAAACCGTAACAGAACCACAGTATCTGCTGGTAACATCAATTTTGCGGAATCATTTCACCACTTTTTTAGCCCATCCTTTGCAAGGCCACAGGAGACAAGAAGTCTGACACATAGTCAACGCCTAGAGACGATGGTACAGGAGTATCTCCAAGTAAACATTGAAGCCACGACTGTGTCACTGGACCCTTGCTCTTTTTGGGCTTCCAATCTGGATAAATGGCCGGAGCTAGCCACTTACGCCTTGGAGATCTTGTCATGCCCCGCAGCCAGCGTTCTGTCTGAACGTGTGTTCAGCGCTGCTGGTGGTGTGCTGACAGATAAGCGCACGCGGCTCTCCACTGATAATGTAGACAGACTCACGTTCATAAAGATGAACAAATCATGGATCCGAAACGACTTTTCTACCCCTGTGTCATCCTGGGGAGAGTAAAAGCTTGATGATTGGTTAAAATCACCCTACCAACCGTTTTAAGCTTTCAAATTACTAATCATGTTTATCTGTATCTTGACTGGAAAATAATTTGGGCTTTGTAGCAGTGTGCAGCACTGATCCTATTAGGCCATCTATAATAAGCTTCACCAGATTTAAAATTAAAAATAATTTTTAGCTGCATCTAGCCCGGAAAATAATTTTGGGGCTCCGAGATGCGCAAGACACATAAGTGCCTTCTTGCTGCACTACCTGCAGCATGACCCTCATATTGTCAGAATTCGAAGTAATCATGACTACTGGGTTGCCACACTCTTAGATCCCCCAAACTTTTCGATCAACCTTTTCATTTTAATAAAGACCAAAAAAATGGTCATTTTTGAAATTATAAGCATTAGCAGGTTGTTAGAAACTGAAATCAAACAGTTTTCAACTCAAAACTTTATTCTAGGTGATGTTACATTTTCACATAGGACCCCTTGTTCGAAAGGAGCTTCTGAACTCTCTCGTCCATTGAATTTGTCAGGTTTTAGATGGTTTCTGCTTCAATTGTTTTGCATGAGGACAGAATACTCTCCCAGAGCTGTTGCTTAGATGTGAACTGCCTCCCGCCATCATAGACACTCCTTTTAATGATGCTCCAAAGGTTCTGAATGGGGTAGAGGTCAGGGGAGCATGGGGGTCACACCATAAGTTTGTCCCCTTTTATGCCCATATCAGCCAGAGATGCAGATGTTTTATGTGCAGCATGAGATGGTGCATTATCATGCAGAAAAATGATCTTGCTGTGAAATACACGGTTCTTCTTCTTGAACCATGGCAGGAAGTGCTGTTTGAGAAAATCCACATACATTATGGAGTTCATCTTTAGCGCCTTCAGGGATCCTAAAGGGGCTGACAATCTCTCTCCCCATGATTCCAGCCCAAAACATTACTCCACCTCCTCCTTGTTGGCGCTGTAGCCGTGTTTGCGTGGGGTGTCCATCAACCAGCCATCCTCCACTCCATTCATCTGGACCATCGAGCGCTGCACGGCACTCATCCGTGAACAGAACAGTTTTGAAATCAGTCTTCATGTAATGTTTGGCCCACTGGAGCCGTTTCTGCTTGTGTGAAGTGGATAGAGGAGGTCGACAGGATGGCGTATGCACAGCTGCAAACCTCTGAAGGACCCTGCATCTTGTTGTTCGGGGGACGTTGGAGGCACAAGCAGCTTCAAAAACTTGTCTGCTGCTATGACAAGGCTTTTTTGCCGCTGCTCTTTCAACCTGACGTAATTGCCTGTAGGAAAGAGTCCTCAATTTGCCCTTATCAGCACGCACACGTGTGTACTGTGAATCAGCTACATACTTCGTGATTGCCAAGACACTTCATCCTGATCATCGCACAATGTTGATTGTAGTCATGCCTTGACCTAAACACTCCACAATTTGTTGCTTCTCAGCAGCCGACACATCCTTTTTCTTTCCCATTTTGGCAGAAAATGTAGGCTGCTTAATAATGTGAGAGAGCCTTCTTAAGTAGTCTTGCCTTTCATTGGACACACCTGCCAAACTAATTAGCACAGGTGTCTGCAATTGCTTACAGTGATATAAAGAGCCCTGACACACATCACCATCAATGAGTTTAACTGACAAACAAACAAATTCTTCCCTTATCACTCCTAAACACTTTTTGCATAATAATTTGGAACGCGGTGTACATGTGCTTTCCACAAAACAAAAGTGGTTCACGTAGTGAATCTTACAGTTCTAACTTGCCAACCGTGGTCTGTATGGAATTGTTCAATAAAGGGCCCAAAATTAAGATAACATAGATGGGAGAGGTCTCTATGAATAGGAATTCCTAAGTATTTGATACCCTGTGAGGGCCAGGCAAAGGGAAAGTTGGACTGGATGGAATCCTATATGGATTTAGGGAGGGAGACATCGAGGGCCTCAGACTTCGCTGCATTGATTTTAAAATGTTACCATGTAACAAAGTGATCTATTTCAGCCATAACAGCAGGGATGGATATATGTGATTGAGTGATATATACTAGGACATCATCAGCAAATAGAGAGCACTTGTACTCGGTGCCTCCCACCTCAATCCACCTAATATTGGGGTTATGGCGAATTGATGAGAGCAGGTGCTCCGTCACTAGGATGTATAAGAGAGGGGACAGAGGACATCCCTGCCTTGTCCCATTGGTGATTGTGAAAGGTGATGAAAATGTTCTGACGCACCCCCTGGGCCTTGGGACACCCGGAGCCGGACCCTTTTGGTGGATGCTGGTGGTTGTAGTCTTCGTGGCGGCGATCCGGTTCCGTGGCTCAGGGCGGTCAAACCAGTGGCGGAACTATTTATGTGGTTTTGATGTTTAAATGTCCGACTACGCCACCCGTGGATTGCGGTCAGAGTGAACCGCCGCTACAGGGCAGACCGCTAAGGCTGGTGTTGTGGGTGCAGCAGAGCGTAGCATAACTCCCCACGGGAGGAGTATAGCCTCAGGGCAGTGTATGCGGAGGATGGGGGTGATGGTGCAGGGCAGCAGCAGTAACGACACGGAGTCAGTGATGCAGTTCAGGGCCTTTACTCACAGTTCTTATTATCCAGACCACGTCTGCAGGTAACGGCTGCCCACGTCGTACTGTGCTCACCAGGTGAGGGGCTCAGACAACTCCCAGATAACTTTGGAGCGCTTCACAGGACCCCCTTTGTGTGTCCTTTGTCTGGCCTTTCTTACCAACACTTCTGTCCAGCTGCCTCGGGCCTCCTCTTGGTAAACTTGGCGCCAGTTTCCCTGACCCTATGTGGTGCCTTCCTAGCGGGTGGAGCAAGGGGCTGCGCCACATAAAATGTCAGAGCCTCCGGTTTCTAGCTGAGGGTCGTTTCCTGCCTCCACTAGTTCGGGGACCGGTCTCCCCCTTTTGGCCTGACCCCTCCACGCAGGTGGATTCGGGCGTGCGGTGGCGACTCGCCCATCCGCACCCCTGGGATCCCTTCATTCCTCGTTCCTGGAGCCTTCTCCGCTCCTCTTCCTTCCTTCTCCCTCTTGCAGGCCTGGGCCTCTGTTACTAGGCCCGCCTCCGGAGCAGAGCTCATGCAGAGCCCCTGCTCCCTGCCACTTCTGCTCAGACTTCTCTGCACTGAACTAAGATGGTGCCCACCTTTTATACTCCCTTCTCAATGCACCCAGGAACTGCTTCCTCCCTGCTCCTGCACTGCAGGGTTCCCCTTCCTCAGTGTTCCCTCCCCCCACTCCAGCCAGGGACAGGGACTGTCGTGCCCATCTCAGGGGCATATTGGTCGCCCTGCCCCACGGCAATGTGGTGTAATGCATGCAGGTGTCGGGTCCTGATCCACACTCCATCCTTATCTGAGAGTGAGATATCACACCTCTGGGTGAGGTGCAATACGTCTGTAGCAGCCGAGCCCTCGGTGCTACAGTTCCATTTATCTTCAGCCTAGGTGACGTATTGTGATACAGGGCCGTGATTTTGGCTATAAAAGGGTCCCCTAGACCCCTACCCCAAGCTTTTTAAGAGAATCATATATGGCGTGCCAGGAGACTCTATGGAATGCTTTCTCAGCATCCAACGAGAGTATCTACTTACAAATTTTTAACTGCATCTAGCCCAGGAAATACTTTGTGCCTAGTAGCAGTGTCTGCTAGTCAGCGGATTATCCCGGCTGTTAAGCAAGCTACACCACCTGTAGTTTGGACACTTAATTTTTTCAAAGGAAATGCTTCGGGACCACGGGATACTTAGTGAAGAGCATCAGGAGGCACCCCAAGGCATAGGGGCTGGGACTGGCACTAGGATGCCTTGCGGTGGACAGCCGAGCTCGATCCTTATAAAAGCTTTTTAACTGCAGCAGCTTTAGTGGACGCTACTGGAGCTGGAATTACGCGGCTGCTGGCATGAGACTTGCCCTCCAATAGATCCTTGTAAATGGATTTAAAGTGTATTCATTCAAATTAGAGGGACAATTTAAATTAAAAAGCTTAGAGCTGCCTCCACCACAGGGGGGCTCTCTCGACCCACCAGCGGACAGGCACCAGTATTGGGAGAGGGGGGCTGGCCGTCAGGGTTCACCGCGGCTCTGGCACAAACCCGGCGACACGGAGGTGGCACGGGCAGGAGCGGACTGGCCGTCTCGGCTTCTCACTTTTTGGATTTTAGAAGGGCATGACATGCCTATATCTGTGTCTCCCCCTCCTTTTACTCCTCCACCTCTTTTCTTTTCGCATGACTATATGTACTTGTCACTTTTCCATGTGTTAGTTGTGTCTTCTGAGCAGTTTGTCAGCTTTTGGACACCTTTGAAGGTGTTTTCTATGTGTTTCTATGTGTTTTTGTTTGCCTGCCATTGGTTTTAACGGTGTTCGAAGGTGTTCGATGAACAGTTCGACGAACAGTTCGGCGAACACACGGGTGTTCGACGAACCGAACCGAACTCGAACACTACGGGGGTGGCTCAACACTAGTCTCGACAGAGACCTTACCTGTGTTTTTGTCTGCTTTTGAGGACGTATTTTCTGAGAAGGGGTGTCAAGATTTGCCTCCTCATCGCGCTTATAACTGTCCTATTAACCTGACTCCCAGAGCTAAACTATCCAAGTCCACACTATAAACTCTTTCTGGCCCTGAGAGACAATCCATGAAGGATTTCATTGCTGAGAGTCTGGAAAAGGGACATATCAGACCGTCATCTTCGTCCGTGGTGGCAGGGTTCTTCTTTGTTAAGAATAAAGATGGGGTCTCCCTCCCTGTTTATATTTCTGGGAATTGAATCAAATTACCTTCCAAGATCCTTATCCACTTCCTCTGATTCCAGATTTATTCAACCAGGTTGTGGGAGCTAAGGTGTTCTCCAAGTTATATTTAAGGGAAGTCTACAATCTGGTTAGAATCAGAGAAAGGGATGAATGGAAAGCAGCATTCAATTTCCATGAGGGGCATTTTGAGAGTCTGGTTAAGCCTTTTGTCTGACCAATGCACCTGCGGTTTTCTAGCATTTCATAAACTGTATTTTCCATCATTCAGTGGGCAGGTTTTTGGTGGTCTATCTGGCTGATATTTTGGTTTACTCACCTGATTTTGAGACACATTAGGGTCATATTAAACAGGTACTACATATATTTAGAGATAACAAACTATATGTAAAACTAGAGAAATGTGTTTTCGCTGTCCATGAGGTGCAATTTTTGGGGTACCTGTGGTCATCATCGGGTTTTCGGATGGATTCGGAAAAGATCCGTGCTGTACTTGATTGAGACTGTCCCATGAACCTGAAGGCATTACCGCGCTTTCTGGGCTTTACTAATTTTTACCGGAAATGTATCAAAAATTATTTGGTAATTGTGAAAACCCTCACTGGCAAGACAAGAAAGGGGTCATAGAATCATAGAATCATAGAATCATAGAATGTAGAGTTGGAAGGGACCTCCTGGGTCATCTGGTCCAACCCCCTGCTCAAAGCAGGATTCACTAAATCATCTCAAACAGATGTCTGTCCAGCCTCTGTTTGAAGACGTCCATTGAAGGGGAACTCACCACCTCTCGTGGCAGCCTGTTCCACTCATTGATCACCCTCACTGTCAAAAAGTTTTTTCTAATATCTAATCTGTGTCTCCTCCCATTTAGTTTCATCCCATTGCTTCTAGTCTTTCCTTGTGCAAATGAGAATAAAGATGATCCTTCTACAATGTGACAGCCCTTGACATATTTGTAGACAGCTATTAAGTCTCCTCTCAGTCTTCTTTTTTGCAAGCTAAACATTCCCAAATCCTGCAACCGTTCCTCATAGGACATGGTTTGCAGACCAGTCACCATTCTGGTCGCTCTTCTTTGAACTTGCTCCAGTTTGTCTATGTCTTTTTTAAAATGTGGTGCCCAAAACTATACACAGTATTCCAGATGAGGTCTGACCAAAGAGGAGTAAAGTCCGATAATGACTTCACGTGATCTAGACTGTATGCTTCTGTTAATACATCCCAGAATTGTATTTGCCTTTTTTGCTGCTGCATCACACTGTTGACTCATGTTCAGTCTATGATCTATTAGTATACCTAAGTCTTTTTCACATGTACTGTTGCTTAGCTCTATTCCTCCCATTCTGTATATGCTTTTTTCATTTTTATTGCCCAGATGTAGTACTTTGCATTTTTCCCTGTTAAAAACCATTCTGTTGGTTGCTGCCCACTGCTCCAGTTTATTTAGGTCTTTTTGAATCCTCTCTCTCTCTTCTCTAGTATTAGCTATCCCTCCTAGCTTTGTGTCATCAGTAAATTTAATCAGTTTACCCTCAATTCCTTCATCTAAATCATTGATAAAGATGTTGAGCAATACAGGTCCCAGGACGGAGCCCTGTGGTACCCCACTTGAGACATCCAGCTGGATGTGAAGCCATTTACAACCACCCTTTGAGTCCGATCACTAAGCCAGTTATGAATCCACCTAACAGTTGCCTGGTCCATTGCATACTTGGTAATTTTTTCAATAAGGATGGTGTGAGATACTTTGTCAAATGCTTTGCTGAAGTCAAGATATACTATATCTACAGCATTTCCCTGATCCACCCAGTCAGTGATTCTGTCATAGAAGGAAATCAAGTTAGTCTGACATGACTTGTTAGTTACAAACCCATGCTGACTCTGGTTAATCACTTCATTCTTATCCATGTACTTACATACATGTTGTTTAATAATTTGTTCAAAGATCTTTCCTGGTATAGAAGTCAGACTCACCGGCCTATAGTTCCCTGGGTCCACCTTCTTCCCCTTTTTGAAGATAGGAACAACATTTGCTCTTCTCCAGTCTTCTGGGACTTCTCCTGTTCTCCAAGAATTTTCAAAGATTATGGAGAGTGGTTCTAAAATTTCTTCTACGATCTCCTTCAGTACTCTGGGGTGTAATTCATCTGGACCTGGAGACTTGAACTCATTTATGTTAGCTAAATATTCCCTCACAATCTTTCTGTTTACAGATAACTTGGATTCTTCTATTCCTTTAAAACGACAGTGAAGATCAGTTGATGATACATTTTCTTTCTGAGAGAAAACAGATACAAAATAGGAATTAAAAAGTTCGGCCTTCTCAACATCCTCTCTTACCATTTCTCCATTTTCATCCTGTAAAAATCCTATAGCATCTTTGACTTTTCTTTTACTTTTGACATACCCCCAAAATCCTTTTTTGTTGCTTTTGACATCTCTTGCAAGCCTTAATTCATTGTCAGCTTTAGCTAACCTGATACGTGCCCTACAGGATCTGCAGACTGCATTGTAATCTTCTTTAGATATACCTCCTTCTTTCCATTTAATAAACATTTATTTATTTCTTTTTAGCATGTGTTTAAGTTCTGTGTTCATCCATCCTGGTTTCCTTAAATGCTTCCCATTCTTCCTACTTTTCGGGATTGTTAACGATTGTGCTTTGAGAATCTCATTTTTAAAAATTTCCCATCCTTCCTGGACATTTTTGTCCTTAAGGACATCCAGCCATTGGATCCCTCCTATTCTCTTTCTGAGTCTCTTAAAATCTGCCTTTCTAAAATCTAACCTTGAAGTTTGAGTCTTCACATGTCTTCCTCCTCTAGTTATCGAAAATTCTATAATAGCATGATCGCTGCCTCCTAGGGTCCCAGCCACCTTTACCTCCTCAACCATTTCATCCCTGTTTATAAGGATTAGATCCAAAGTAGCAGATCCCCTTGTTTTCTCCCCTACCTTTTGGAAGATAAAGTTGTCAGCAAGAGAGGATAAGAATTTGCTTGACCTGTTAGTTTTACTTGAGAGAGATTCCCAACAAATGTCTGGATAGTTGAAATCTCCCATGTCCACTACGTCATATTTTTTTGAGAACTTGGTCATTTGATACATAAAGAGTTCATCCATATCTTCAGCTTGCCCAGGTGGCCTGTAGTAAATGCCTACAATGGTGTCCTTTCCGTTGTTCTCTCCTTGTATTCTTACCCAAACAGTTTCCACAGAACTCCCAGTCTCTGAAGCTTCAATCTCTGTGCAGATATACGCTTTTCTAACATACAATGCGACACCTCCTCCTCGTTTATCAAGTCTGTTTCTTGCAAATAAGTTGTATCCTTTTAGCCTTTTATTCCAATCATGTGTATCGTCCCACCAAGTTTCAGTGATTCCAATGACATCATATTTCTTTTCCTGCATTAGTAGTTCCAATTCTCCTTGTTTGTTGCCCATGCTTTGTGCATTTGTATAAAAACATTTTAGTTTGTGATTGGTTTCTCTTCCTCCCATATTTTTATTATTTAATTGTTTTGTCTTTGTTCTTCCTTTCCACTTCCAGTAGCAGAGATCTCAATAGTATTTGTCAGCTGTATGGCTTTTTCTGGCCTTTTGCTTCCCTTCCCACATTGTTCTAGTTTAAAGCTCTCCTGATGAGTGTAGCAAGGCGACTTCCAAATACATGTTTTCCAGTCCTTGTAAGGTGCACCCCATCTCTAGCAAGTAGTCCATCGTATAGGTAATTCATTCCGTGATCCAGAAATCCAAATCCTTGTTGACGGCACCATCGACGTAGCCAGTTGTTCACCTGTAGAATCTTATTCCACCTCATTGTTCCATGGCCATCCACTGGGAGGATGGATGAGAAGACCACCTGCGCTCCCAATTCTTTCACTTTCTTGCCTAAGTCTTCAAAGTCACTGCAGATGGTTTCCAGGTCCTTTCTTGCGGTGTCATTTGTCCCAACATGTATTAGCAGGAATGGGTAGTGATCTGTAGGTCTGAAGAGTCTTGATATCCTGTCAGACACATCTTTAATTTTTGCTCCTGGAAGACAGCACATTTCTCTTGAGGTTATGTCTGGTCTGCAGATAGCGGCCTCTGTTCCTCTTAACAGGGAATCCCCCATGACCACCACTCTCCGTTTTTTCTTCACAACATTCTTCTTTCTCCATCCAGGAGGATTCTGAGTGCTTACAAGGTAATTCATTGCTGGCAAAGTCTTATCTTGCTGTATTTCTTCATGGTGCTCCTGTGAGAGAGCCTGGTACTGGTTCCTGAGCAGTATGGGTGCTGACTGCCTCTCGATCCTCCTGCTTCTCTGGGTCACATGCTTCCATTCCTCTGTTTCCTCAGGTGCAGTTCGAATTTCTTCTCTTTCTGAATCATGAAGAGATAATTCTGCTCTGTCTAAGAACTCTTCACCTTCCTTAATGATTTTCAAGGTAGTTAACCTCTCTTCTAGATTTTGCAACTTTTCCTCCAACAGGGACACAAGCTTGCATTTCTGGCATGTGAAGTTTGGCTTTTCCACTGGCAAGTCTGTGAACATGTAGCAGGATATGCAGCTCACCAAATGGCTCCTGGACTCTTCCATGTTCTTACTGTTAATGTTCTGAAAACAGTGAAAAAAGCTTCAAAAAAAAGGTTCAAAATGCACGCGCCGGGTCTGATCTTTCTAAATGGTTGAATGCCTCCCTCCAGGCTTTTTCCTCCTTAAAGAGATGTTTTGCCACAGCACCGATAATCAGTCAACCCGATATTTCTCAATATTTCCTCACAGAAGTTGATGAGTCGGAGGTGGGAGTTGGGCTGTGTTGTCTCAGGGTCCATCCCCTGGTAAATAGTGTACATGCTCTTTCTTTTCCAATAAATTGTCTTCGGCTGAGAGAAATTATGACGTGGGTAATAGAGAGCTTTTGTGGATTAAATTGGCTTTCGAAAAATGGCAATATTTGTTGGAGGGTGCAGTCCATCATATTACAGTTATCACAGACCAAAATAACCTGTCATATCTTCAGTCTGTTAAACATCTCAACCCTAGGCAGTGTTATGTTCTGCTACCAGAGCTAAGGAAAGAGAGGAGATCTGTCCCTATGATAGAACTCAGCTTAATCCCTACGATGTAACAGGGGACCTGATCCTGCGATCAGACCTGCTAAAGTCCTAAGCTAGTCTGTACGGAGACCTATAGATGTGGGGAAGGAATCCCTACAAGTACTAAGGACTGGGAGGAAAATGGGACACCTCCTAACAGAAATAGTAGCAGACAGACGAACAAACAAAATATAAAGAACACAGAGGTCCGTAGACCAAGCAAACTAACAGAGTAAGATACAGAGCACAGGCTAGCTAGAAAGTAGTTATACAATGAAGTCCAGCAAAGCCAGAAGGGCAGAGCAGGGTTAAATAGGCCAACAAGGTCATGTGACCAGCAAAGGAAAAAACCTAAGAGCAAGGTTCTAACAGTACCCCTCCTTCTAAGAGGATCCTCCGGATCCCGTAGGACCAGGCTTATCAGGAAATCTCCTGTGAAACGCTCTGATAAGTCTGGACGTGGAAACATCATCCGACCTCACCCAAGAGTTATCCTCGGGTCCGAAACCTTTCCAGGCCACAAGATACTGCAAACTACCTCTATACCGTCTAGAGTTAAGGATGCAAGAAATTTCATATTCCCCGTCCTCCACCACCAGAGGAACAGAGGCAGAGGCTTCACAATCCGATACAACAGCTTTTTTCAACAGAGAGACATGAAATACCGGATTAATTCTCCAGGAGGTAGGAACCTCCAACCTAACAGCAGATTGGTTGACAACCTGAAGCACCTTAAAGGGCCCTACAAACTTGGGACCCAATTTCTTAGAAGGAATCCTCAACCGCAGATTCCTAGAGGACAACCAAACCATGTCACCAACAGCGAACAAAACCTCCTGTCGTTTCCTATCAAAGTAGTCTTTAGATTTTCTGTTGGCCTCCTGAAGATTACCACGCACATCCGTCCAAACTCTCTCCAAATCACCGGAAAAATTCTCCTCCTCAGGCACGGCAGATCCCAACTTGGAGAACGACCCAAACGACGGATGTCTCCCAGAACAACAAAAAAAAGGCGAACAACCAGCAGAAGAAGATGTATGATTGTTCAGAGCAGATTCAGCCAGTGGCAGAAACTCAGACCACCCCTCTTGATTGTCTGCCACAAAACAACGCAAGAACTGCTCAACATCCTGGTTTTTCCTTTCTGTCTGGCCATTAGATTCAGGATGATATCCGGACGAGAACGACAAATGAACTCCCAACCTGTCACAAAAGGCACGCCAAAAACGAGCCACGAACTGAGGACCCCTATCAGAAACAATGTCAGTAGGAACGCCATGAAGTCTGACAATTTCCTTGACAAAGGCCTTAGCGAGAGTTTTAGCGCAGAGCAGTTTGATATAGGGAACCAAGTGACACATCTTGCTAAAACGGTCCACGACCACCCAGATGACAGTAAAACCCTCAGAGGGGGGAAGGTCAGTTATAAAGTCCGTAGCCAAATGTGTCCAAGGAGCACTGGGAACCTCCAAAGGACAAAGCAACCCCGCAGCAGGAGTATGTGAGGACTTAGATCTAGCACATATAGTACATTGACGCACCCACTTAATGACTTCCTTCTGCCATCCAGGCCACCAAAAACTGCGACCCACCAGTCTCTTGGTCTCAGAGATTCTGGGATGACCTGCCAACCGAGATTCGTGACACTCAACAAACAAATCTCTCCTAAAGGTCCCAGGCACAAACAACCTCCCATGAGGAGTGTTAGATGGGGCATTCTCCTGTGCTTTAAGAATCTCATCTTCCAAAACGGAGTCCAAAGCAGCTATCACAACACCTTCTTGTAAAATGTTCTCCTCTTTCTCAGCACCGACTATGGGAGAAAAACTGGGAGACAAGGCATCCGCCTTAACATTCTTAGTACCAGGGATGTAAGTAACGGAGAAATTAAACCGCGAGAAAAACAGTGCCCACCTAGCCTGACGGGCATTCAGGCGCTTGGCAGCATCAAGATATATCAGATTTTTATGATCCATAAGAACCTGAACGGGAAATTCCGCACCTTCCAAGAAGTGGCGCCAGTGTTCAAATGCGAGTTTAATAGCCAATAATTCCCGATTACCAATATCGTAATTCAGTTAAGTCTCCGAAAATTTTTTTGAAAAAAAGGCACAGGGATGTAATCCATCCCCGTTATCCTGAGACAATACTGCGCCAACCCTCACAGAGGAAGCATAAACCTCAACCAAAAACGGCTTAGTCACATCAGGCTGCATAAGGATGGGAGCAGAGGTGAACCTCTCCTTGAGATACACAAAAGCTTCAATGGCCTCAGAAGACCACTGAACCGCATCAGCACCTTTCCTGGTGAGATCGGTCAGAGGTTTGACAATACTAGAAAAATTTTTTATGAATTTTCTGTAATAATTGGCGAAACCTAAAAACCTCTGTATCGATTTCAAACCAACAGGCCTAGGCCATTCCTGTACAGCTTGAACTTTAACCGGGTGCATCTCAAAACCTTCGCTGGAGATAATGTAACCCAAAAAACTAATTTTCTGTACAGCGAACTCACATTTCTCCAGCTTAGCAAAAAGCGAATTGTCCATTAATAGCTGCAATACCTCACGCACGCTCCGCCAATGAGACTCCAGATCCGGCGAATAAATCAAAATGTCATCCAAATACACAACCACATTTTTGCCGATCAAAGGTCTAAGGATGTCATTAATAAGATTCTGAAAAAATGCAGGAACATTAGTAAGACCAAAAGGCATAACCAGATTCTCAAAATGACCCACAGGAGTGTTAAAAGCAGTCTTCCATTCGTCACCCTCCTTCATGCGCAACAGATTGTATGCCCCCTTAAGGTCAATTTTAGAGAACCACTTGGCCCCCATTAACTGGTTAAACAGATCAGGAATCAATGGCAGTGGGTAAGGATTGCGTACAGTAATTTTGTTAATCTCACGAAAATCCAGACAAGGACGTAAACCGCCGTCCTTTTTTTTTTACAAAAAAAAATCCAACCGCCACAGGAGACTTAGAGGGCCTAATGTGACCGGCGGCCAAACTTGTCTGTATGTATTCATCCAAAGCCTTCCTCTCAGGAATAGTAAGGTTAAATAAACGACTTTTAGGAAGAGTCGCTCCAGGGACAAATTCAATAGAACAATCATAGTCTCTATGGGGAGGCAAAACCTGCGATTCCTTCTCAGAAAAAACTCTCCAAAAATCCTGAATAGGAACAGGCAATTCTCCCCTATCCAAAGCTGCAATACGCCCGTTACAACACTTGTCATAACATTTATGGCTCCAGGATTTAATTTCACTGGTAGACCAATCCAGTACAGGATTGTGAAATTTTAACCAGGGCAATCCCAATATTACTGGAGAAGGCAAGTTATTCAAAACTACCAAATCCAATTTCTCATGGTGAACACCATTAATAGTGAGAGGAAATTCACAGACCTTGAGAGTAATATTCTTCAAAGGGGAACCATCCACAGAAACCACAGCAATGGGGGATGATAAGGGTTCGGGTTTTAAATTGAGTCTTTCCAAGAATCTCCCATCAATTACATTCAGAGTAGACCCACAATCAACAAACACCCGAAATTCCATTAATTTTTCCTGAGCAATCGTGGAAGCAGCTAACAATACACCCCTGGAATTTAAACAGGCAATACGGGCATGACTGACCATTTTTTTTTCTTTTTTCATACGACGCTCACAGCCTTTAATCAAATGACCAGATTTTCCGCAATAGAAACACAAGCCTTCAGAAAATCTACGGTCTTTTTCTTGAGAGCGAGGTGCCACCGATCCAATCTCCATCGGATCTCCGCTGTTAGTGCACACATTCTCATAACCAGAAACTGACATAGCAGAGGATTTGCTCTCATTAACCCTTGCACGCAGTCTCCTATCCACCCGTATAGCTAATTGCATAGCCTGTTGCAAATCTTCAGGTGTAGGATAAGCAATTAGCAGGTCTTTAACCCTTTCATTGAGCCCAGCAAGAAATAGAGTTTTCAGAGCAGAATCGTTCCACCCTGTTTGAGTAGACCAACGACGGAAATGAGTACAATATTTTTCCACATTACCTGATCCCTGTCTCAAACGTCTTAACTCAGTCTCAGCTGATGAGACACGGTCAGGATCATCATATAATAGCCCCAAAGCAGAAAAAAAACTATTCACTGATCTGAAGCATGTATTACTAGGTTGCAAAGAAAAGGCCCACTCCTGAGGCTCTTTGCGCAAAAGTGACATTATGAACCCTATGCGCTGGGATTCATCCCCAGAGGACTTGGGTCTCAAACGAAAATATAATAAGCAAGCATTTTTAAATGAAAAAAATTCTCGGTGTTCACCAAAAAATAAATCCGGCAAACATACCTTAGGCTCCAAGAAATGTGCTCCAGGACAGTTACTCACGTGCTGACGGAGCTCGGCCACCTCCAGAGAGAGTCCCTGCAGGCGTTTAGCCAAATCCTGAACCGACACCATGATGGAACAGAAAAATCTTTCCTTAGAGAATTTGCAGGCTGGACTTACTGTTATGTTCTGCTACCAGAGCTAAGGAAAGAGAGGAGATCTGTCCCTATGATAGAACTCAGCTTAATCCCTACGATGTAACAGGGGACCTGATCCTGCGATCAGACCTGCTAAAGTCCTAAGCTAGTCTGTACGGAGACCTATAGATGTGGGGAAGGAATCCCTACAAGTACTAATGACTGGGAGGAAAATGGGACACCTCCTAACAGAAATAGTAGCAGACAGACGAACAAACAAAATATAAAGAGCACAGAGGTCCGTAGACCAAGCAAACTAACAGAGTAAGATACAGAGCACAGGCTAGCTAGAAAGTAGTTATACAATGAAGTCCAGCAAAGCCAGAAGGGCGGAGCAGGATTAAATAGGCCAACAAGGTCATGTGACCAGCAAAGGAAAAACCTAAGAGCAAGGTTCTAACAGGCAGGCTAGATGGTCTTTGTTTTTTACTAGGTTCAATTTTGTTGTCTCTTTCCGTCCAGGTGTTAAAAACATCTAGGCTGATGCTATATCCCGGAGCTTCCCTGGTAGTGGTGACCATGAGAACCCTGCCCCTATTTGCACCCTGACCTGGAGGGTGAGATTCTTGAGGCTTAGGGGACACCTCTGTCTTCTGTCCTTTGGGGAGGTTATTTATACCATCTAATTTGCGCCGTAAAGTAATTAGCAAACATCACAATTCTTTGCTTGCTGGTCATCCAGGTGGTAAGGAAATTGTGGACCTCCTTTCTCATCATTTTTGATGGCCGGGGTTGCATCAGGATGTGGTGGAGCAAGTGTCTACTTGCAGTATTTGCGCACATTCTAAAGTATAGCATACCCATCCGTCTGGTCCTTTTCTGCCAATGCCTATTCCTAGCAGACCATGGACACACTTGTCCATGGATTTTATTACTGACCTACTGGTTTCTATGGGCAAGACTGGGGCTCTGGAGATTGCAGTTAGGTTAAGCAAAATGGTTCATTTCATCGCATTACCGGTACTTCCGAATGCCAAGACTCTTGCTCAAGTATTCATTAATGAGTTTGTGATGCTTCACGGTGTTCCTTCCATTATGGTGTCAGATTAGGGGACCCAGTTTGTTTCTAAATGCTGGAAAGCTTTTTGTACTTGACTTGGGGTGAAGTTGTCTTTTTCTTCTGCCTATCATCCTCAGTAAAATGGACAGACCAAGCACATTAATCAGAATTTAGAGACTTAACTCAGGTGTTTTGTCTCTGAGAACCAGGAGGATTGGGCAGCCTACTTATCGTTGGATGAGTTTGCTATTAATAATAATCATCAAGGATCTACTGGCAGGTCACCTTTCTTTGGTGTATATGGTTTTCATCCACAGTTTGGTACCTTTAGTGGGGGAGGGGCCTCGGGAGTTCCTGAGGAGGAATGTTTTGCTTTGTCGCTCTCTTCTGTATAGCGGGAGGTTCAGAGTAATTTGAAGATCATGGGAGATAGATGCAAACATATGGCTGACAGGAAACGCTAGAAAAGGTCCAGACTTCAGTGTGAATGACTTTGTGTGGTTGTCTACCAGGAATATAAAATTCAAGGTTCCTTCCTGGAAGCTGGGACCTAGATTTGTTAGTCCCTATAAAATAACTACCGTTGTTAACCCAACAGCATTTCGTCTTAAGTTGCCTCAGGCTCTTAGGATCCACAATGTATTTCACAGGTCTCTGCTCAAGAAGTATGTGGTACCTCTTGAGTCCCCCCCCTGCCGCCACCCTCAATCATGGTTGACGGCAATTTGGAGTTCCAGATTTCAAAGATTGTGGATTCTCGTCTTCAACGTTGTTCTCTTCAGTACTTGTTGCCCTGGAGGGGTTATGGTCCAAAAGAAAGGATGTGTATTCCAACATCGGAGGAGAATGCCCCTAGGTTGGTTGGTTCTTTCTATGCCTCTCATCCAGAGAAACCTGGTCCTGAGTGTCCGGAGGCAACTCGTAGAAAGGGTGGTACTATCACAGCTGTGTCAAGTTTGACAGACAGTCATTCTGGATATTGCTGTAGAAGGTCGCTGCGCTTGGCCTTGATGTCACCTTCTTGATCCTTTCATCATCCCTCCCACTCAAGGACACAGCGGTGATCTCCACCTTTTGCTGCTAATTGACACACCTTTGCTGGATCTTTAATTACACTCAGTGTCTCCAGAGACTTGCTGGTGATAGAGTAAATTCCTCTGTTCAGGTCTGAATTCTAGTAATCGGTTAGATTCTCCTTGGAGTTTCTTTGTGGATTGTAGTCATCATCTCTCTGGTGTATTCTTAAAAATAATTTGGCAGCTAAGTGAAAATCTGAATTCAAGTTTTGTAGTTTGTAGCTTGATCAGAGCAAGACAATTTCTTTTTTAAAAAAAATAAATCTCTATAATAATGAAACAAGCACAACTGTTTATCTACCAAAGTGTGCACATTGGTAAAAGTATATATCTTTTACTTCATTGTTATTAAAGTATAATATTAAACGTGCATACATGCTGGTTAAAAATGAACGTCAGCTATAGGTGCTTTTTTGGGGGGGAGGAGGGGATGAGATATGATTTCATCTAAATTTTAAAGTCCTGTCCTATTTTATAAATGCATATGGCCATGATTCCTTTTTCACCTTTATTACAAAAGGTCTCTTCTTATTTTTTTGGAATACCTGTTTTAATTCTCTACTTTATACCATGCATTGATGCAGCTATTGTTGCAGCATGTTCAATTCTGGTCATGAACCTGTATCAACTTTGCAATCTAGCATTTACAGCTCCTGTTGGTTGAGAGAGGAAAGCGTTAAAGTTAAAAAATTAATAAATAATGAAAACAAAAATCCTGATAAATAAAGGGCAATAAAAAATAATAAAAAAAATCTATAGAAGGTTAAGGTTTTGAACTGTTTCACATTTACTATTCTAGATGCCTATGTACTGACCTCTTTATTTAGGGTCAAGTATTTTTTTTGTTAAGGATGGGATACACAGTTACATAAGTTTTACATTTTGCATGCCTATTTCAATATTCCAACTTTGCACCAAATATCTATAATATGGTCTGTTGCAACATTTTTAAGCAGTGTTTTCTTCTCCCAGCATAAGTTTTTAAATTGTCCTTCATGGCCATGTGTTTTATTCCCAAAATTCGTACAAAAGATATTACAGTAAATTGTGCAGGTTTGTTTTGTCACATCTGTTTAAATTGTCCAATTGGGGACACATACATGCCACACTGGTTTTATGAGCAGCTTGTTATTGAAATATCCTTTTTCTCTGCCATGTGAACCCTGCCAGTACCTAGCATTTCTGGTTGATGTCATTTTTCTAGGGATGACTGAGTTTGTCAATTTAAGTAAATATTATCATAATGTCCAAAAAGTGGTGTAAGCAATGGATGTGGTAGGACAATAGTAAACCTAATATGGAAACAGATAAGAATGTGTTATCCACTAGCAGCAACAACACCACTGGGACTGCTGGCTGTAACCATTCCAGCAATAGTAGTAAAAGGCACAGGTGACAGTTTGCCTCAGTTGCTTTTCAGAAGCATACTATTGGGGAAGAAGAGGAGGCCAGAATGGAGTATATGTCACATAACTCATCTCAATCAAATAAGGATGATGTAGCCTCTGACAGTGACACCATCAGCTGGAGTCAGTGTTCTGCTCAGGCCTCCTTCTCCAACAAGATAAAACTTAACATTGTACAAAGCTGAATTTCCATTCCGCCATTATCTCGTGCTTCAGTTATGCCCCATAGCCCTTTAACCCTCAACAGTCCAGAGGCTAAAGAACATACTACCCCTAAACCACTTTTTTCCAATTGATTTATTGGAAGAAATGATCAATCAGCATTTGTTCTCATTTAAATCCTACAGAAACTCAGGAGTTTCTGTAGGATTTAAATGTAATTGTGGAGCGCCTTTCATTTTTCCCGCTGTTTAGTGTTTCAAGCATTTGCTCTCAGATAACATGGTCGTGGAGAAGATGATGAACTCAGCTTTAATACCAAGCTGTATTTTTAACTCTGTGAATCAAAGTGGTAGGGCATTGACAGTTGTAGTAGCAATCTGAACCAGGGTAAACCTCAATATGGTAATCAGGCAGGGGACAAGGAACTCCCACAACAAGATAACTGTTAGATGAATCTGAAAATGGTGATCTGTGGTGGACAAGACCTGGGAACTGGACAGGGGTTCCAAGGAGGTGATTTCATCAGAGAATGAGGTTATTGGCATCAGTGATAAACAGTGCAGGTGATCTGTAGCTAAAACAGCATCCAAAGCAAATTTCGCTTGTTCTGCGACCAGCTCTGGAGCAGGTTTTGAACTGTTGTTGATGTAGGAGGACCAACAGTTCTTGAAAGCTCTGGTGGTAGTCATGATGGAAGGGAGTCTTATGTGCAGCATCTTATGTATGGAAATTCTTTTGATTGAGAACCAATCTGTTCCAAAGTGACTGTGCTGTTTGGAAGTAACCTGAATACATCCTAGCACACTCTCTGGGAACTAAATCACACCGTCAGCACATGAAATAACATCATCTGCTCATGTGAGGACAGCAAACTGACCAGCAAGATGTGCAAAGCTCAAGTTGTCCTCCTTCCATCTTTCTTGTAACAAGTCTGCACCTGCAAGTAGTACCTTGCTGATCTCATTAGCTCCATCATCCTCCTCAACTACTACTTTCCAAACACATTCTAATCCATCTCCATTGCATCATCCATTTTCCTTTTATGTGCCCAAAAAACATGTGTTCGTTTGTCCAATTACATTTAAATGTTACTCCCACATTTCCAAGTTCACCACAATTGATGCCAGATCACCTATATTGTATTGCCTCTTGCCAAAGAATCGAGTGCACTCGAACTTAAGTGAGAATAGGTAGCTGCCTGTGTTTATTTTACTAAAAAGATGCCCTTGCCAGGTTTGGTCACAAAATGCAAAAGTTTTTTCAACAATAAAATGTATCATGCTATATCTATGAATTTTCCAATACAACATACTACAAACTGACCTTGCTTCTAATTTTGGGTGAAATTCAATTTTATTGTGACTGCATCTGGGGTGAATTTTTCTGGTAGCACCCTGATCAGGATTGTGAAAAATAGATTCCATAACTTTTTCATATTCAAAACAGTGCACCTGTTTTGTCTCACTAATTAAATTTAGAGTTTTTGGATAGCTTGCAAAAAAAGCTATTGCTTCTTTGTTTAGAAAAGTTCAAAGCTCTTGATATTTCCCAAACAGGGATAATTTGTGCAATCAGTTGTGTAAAAATTCTACGTTTTTTCCATTTGCCACAGCTAAGCATAACCACCATAAGGTATTCATATGTCCCAAAAAGGGATAATTTTTGGGCCATTTATACAATATCAGGAGCCTTCAAAGTATAAAACTGCTATGTGAGGTTAAATAGGCAGCTGGTTATCACAATTTATCATGCATTTTCTAACCAAATAGGTTGAGGTCAATTGGATATTAAAAAGGCTGTGTAAACTGAACAGAGCCTAAACAGGTTCAATAGACTCAATGGTGAATTCTGATTATTATACACATATTGCATATCATTGCACTGATAGGTAATTTAAGATGACAAAACATAAGGATCTACTTCTCCACTAATGGGCCAATCAAGACTATTTGCTTGTTGTTTTGACTACTCAGCCTAATTAGTGATTAGATTACTTACAATAGTTGAATTGATAGTTGAATTAATTGAAAAGAGAAATATATCCATCAACTTCAAGAAGTAGTGTGAGCTCAATAATCACTTATCAGGCAGTAAGGTGACATGACTATGACATTACAGTGCCCCAGCACCAATCAGGTCCAAGAAGTCTGTCCTGGTAGTAAGTGAAGTAATCTAAAGAGCTTAAAATTGACATATGTAAATATGTAACCTATTTAGATATAAAATTATTGTTTGATTTTCAGATTCATTACAATGTATAACATGTCCTTGGGATCAGTGGCCGAATGAAGAACATTCCAGATGTCTTCTAAAATCAGTCGAGTTCTTCACATTTGAAGATAATCTTGGAAAGATCTTAGCAGCCACCAGTATTTTGTCTTCATTTATTCCACTTTTTATATTGAGACTCTTCTCTTATTATAAACAAAGTCCTATAGTAAAGGCCAACAATTACTCTCTAAGTTGTCTACTTCTGCTATCATTAACCTTCTGCTTCCTCTGCTCCATAGTCTTCATCGGTTACCCACAGCCTGAGAAATGTCTTCTTCGTCAAGCTGCTTTCGGTATGGCATTTAGCCTCTGTGTATCTTGTGTCTTATCAAAGACCATCATGGTAGTGTTTGCTTTCCGAGCCACCAGACCTGGTAGCAATTTAAAAAAATGGACAAGCCCTCGAGTGTCCTTCTCCATCATTCTTATCTGTTTGTTGTTACAGCTATTGTTGTGTATCACTTGTCTGTCAACTTTTCCACCTTTTCCACAATACAACACACAAAGTAAACCTGGAGTCATCATTGTCGAATGTAATGAGGGTTCATCCTTCACCTTATGCATCTTTCTGGGTTATCTGTTTCTTCTGGCCACCATCAGTTTTATTGTGGCCTTCCTGGCTCGAAGACTTCCTGACAGCTTTAATGAAGCCCAGTTTATCACATTCAGTATGTTGGCCTTCCTTAGTGTCTGGATATCTTTTATCCCAGACTCACTCAGTGCCCAGGGTATATATGTTGTAGCTATGGAGATTTTTGCTATCTTGGCATCCATTTGGGCTTTGGTTATCTGTATGTTTCTACCAAAATGTTTCATCATCTTATTCAGACCAGATATGAACTCAAAGAATTATCTTATGCAGAGAAAGTGAGAAAGTAACCATGGGAATGAATAATAATCATTACATATATCTACATATTGATTCAAATCTAAATGAAGAAACTATACATTGTATGTTTTGACTAGAGATGACTGAATTTTCATAAAATTCATTTTTGGTTAAATTCGCCCAAGTCGGCTAAAAAAATTGATTTCAGACTGAATTGGTTTGTCAAATATCGAAAGTGCCCTTAAAAGACTGCAAATTAACTGGGGGAAGGGGAGTAGTTAAAAAATAATATAATACTCAACTGTCCTGCCACTGCACCTCTTTTTGCAGTTCTCTGATATTTGCTTTAGATCTTCTAGCCTCTTTGGTCTTTTGATCTTCTGCGCTTGACGGGACCTCATTCAGTCACATAGGATGCAGTCAGGACTGAAACACCGGAAAACCACAGAGCTACCATAGGCCATAGGTTGGCTTATAACAGTATAATATAATCTTACAATAGTTTGCCCTTTATGGTCCTCAAAAGAACCCAGGAGTATGGAGGCCAGTTGGCTGCCATTTTACTGGATTTGTAATAATTAAATTTCTAAATATTCACATTCTGTTGAGATTTGGGTTCAATGCAATTAGTTCCTAATCAATTTGCTCATCTCTAGTATAGAGCTATATAAATTTATGATAATATGTAGTAGTAAAAATAATAAACATATTATTTAATAAAGATATGCAATTTATCAAATTAGCAAGTGTTCTCTTTTTACTTGTATTTAGGACCAATATTTTGTAAATTGAACATTTTGGTACTACAGGGTGAAGTGTAAAAATATCAACTATATGTCAATAAGAAAACGAGAAAACTCTGAATATGTTCATAGCTACATACAGTATATTAAAAAAATTAGAAAGAAACTATACCTCCTCAATGTCTAAACTCCATCTTTATTTTGTTCTCCTTTATCCTTTTTGACAACTATGATAAATTTGATGCTGTAACTTATTTTGCTTTATTTATTCCTAGCTTGAGGATAGGCTGCAAACAATTGGGGCAACAAAGTTTTGTTGGTAGTGTACATCAAGTTAAACTATTTATGCGCAAAAATAATCACATCGGGGCCCACAAAAAGAGTGTCATAATCAGTACCATGAACAAATGATGCAATGCAGTGCCATACAGTACCCCCAGAGAAATGGCCACAGGGTGCATATAAAAAAGAGTGCTGTATAGTGCTTACATCAGTGTCATACAGCTCCCACAGAATCATTCCATACAGTGCATGCAACAATAATATCCATAGAAATAGTACATGCAGTAAACACAACAATTCTTTCTCTAATTTCTTCCATTATCATATACTATAGATCTGTGATGGTCAAAGAGTAGATATTCATCATTAGGCTGTTTTACTAATTTCAACAAAGTGAAAAATGATATTCTGGCATATTTATGTTTCAGTTTGCCTCTTCTATTGCAAAGCTCAAAAATTTATCATTTATGTGCATATACCTAGACCAAGTTTCATTTCTGGTAAAAGTTTCACATAATACCTAAAAGCTAAAATACTGAATATATGTTGACTATCCAGTCCCAATGGAACCTTGAAATTCACCTTTTAACTCCTGTACAGGAATATGGATCTACACAGAGACTGTAGTTTCCCGCCATTGGTGTCAGTTGGCAGGAATGGGCAGGTTGCTGCAGCTGCTCAGTGATCACATGTGCCATCTATTAAAGAGCATAAATATTCACTACTCTTCACTTCCATGGGCATGGGAAGTAGTGAATAGTCATTCTCTTCAATAGCGGGCAAACGTGAACGCCGGACAGCTGCTGCAGGAATGGCAGCTGTGGCTGACAGTTTGCGCTCTATTAAGGAGAATGAATATTCACTACTCCACACGCGAGAGTACCGAGAGTGGGGAGCAGTGAATATTCTGGCAGCTGACCTCAGAGTGTGAGGATGCATGGAAGTGACGTCATGCGTGGCTCACACGCTGAGATCAGCTGCTGGCAGCAGAACAGGACACAGCGCTGGAGAAAAGGGAAGGTGAGTAAAATCCTTTATTTTTTATGTGTGCAGCGTGATGGAGATAGGGGTGCCATTCTTAACAGGATTTGTATGCAGGTGCTATGCATACCAGGGTGGGGATAGGGGTGCCACACATACCAGGATTTCGATTGGGGTGCCATGCACACCAGGATGGGGGTGCCATGCATACCTGGATGGGGATGGGGGACCATGTATACTGGGATTGGGATAGAGGCGCCACGTGTAACAGGAAGGGGGGTGTATATATACCAGGATGGAGGCATATGTATTCTAGGATGGGGATATTAGTACAGAATTTGTGGACATTACCCGTATAACAGTGTCAGGAGCAGACCCCCTCCCCATAACAGTGCATCATGAACACATTTTTTACTTCAATTTTTTTTCTATTTTCCACCTCTAAAATCTACGTGCATCTTATGGTCCGGTACGTCTTATAGTCAGAAGAAAAAAAGGTAATACCATCTGTGACTTGACATTGGAAGCTGGAGATGACAGTACATTGGAAGGAAACTGGCCAGAAGTTGTTGCTACTAGTCCAGTTTGTTAACCCAGAAAAAGTTTATAGATTTTGGATGCAGGGTATGTACTTGAGAAAGGACATAGTCTAAGTAAGACTGAACTTGGCTGTTCAGCTGGTGCGTCTGTGTTTGCTGAAGTGCATCAGATTGTTGCATTGTTCATCATATCAATTATAATGTAAATGTTGTTGCTGCTGTTGGAACTTGTTAGAGCCATAACGCTGGCTCAAGTGGGGAAACTCTGTGTCTGTATGGATAGCAGAATGGTCTACTGGTCAGTAGTGAGGGTGCAAGGCTTTCACTCAGAAAAAGCTTCATAGAGCAGGTAAGAAAGTTTATTGTAGCATCGGCGTCCCTGCCTCCTGCTAGGCAGGGACGCCGTTCGCCTCACCTCTCCGCTCCGCGCCCGGCGGCTTCCTCCCGCTCTGCTGGTAGCGTGCACTGCTTCCCGGCCCCCGTGCTTAGGGCGCGCGCGCGCTCCCCCTCTCCTAAAGGGGCCGCGCGCGCCGTCCTAAGGAGTCCCCGGCCAATGGCCGGAGGACCTCACCATATATAAGGCCCCTCCTCCAAAATGGAGGTGCCCGAGCAATGTTGTTGCAAAGCCTTTCAACTCTGCTTCAGCCCTCTGGTCCCGTTACCAGATACCTTTAGAGTTACCTGCCAGATCTCTGCTTGATTCCTACCTGATTCCTGTCTATCTGCTTGCATTCCAGCGGTCCAACAGTCTGCCTTCCAACACCTGTCTGTCTGTCTATGGATCTGCCCGCCCGCTCACCTGGGAGCGCTCACCTGCTGCCTGCCTGATAGCCTACCTGGAGGCTCTACCGTCACTTGCCGTGACCACCTGCCTGTCCAGAGACTCCTGCCCCCTCTCACCTGGGAGCGCTCACCTGCTACCTGCCTGCTAGCCTACCTGGAGGCTCTGCCGTCACTTGCCGTGACCACCTGCCTGTCCGGAGACTCTTGCCCGCTCACCTGGGAGCGCTCACCTGCTACCTGCCTTCTAGCCTATCTAGAGACTCTTTCCCTGCTGTCACTTGCCGTGACCAACTGCCTGTATAGAGACTAGTGTTGAGCCACCCCCGTAGTGTTCGAGTTCGGTTCGGTTCGTCGAACACCCGTGTGTTCGCCGAACTGTTCGTCGAACTGTTCGTCGAACACCTTCGAACACCGTTAAAACCAATGGCAGGCAAACAAAAACACATAGAAACACATAGAAAACACCTTCAAAGGTGTCCAAAAGCTGACAAACTGCTCAGAAGACACAACTAACACATGGAAAAGTGACAAGTACATATAGTCATGCGAAAAGAAAAGAGGTGGAGGAGTAAAAGGAGGGGGAGACACAGATATAGGCATGTCATGCCCTTCTAAAATCCAAAAAGTGAGAAGCCGAGACGGCCAGTCCGCTCCTGCCCGTGCCACCTCCGTGTCGCCGGGTTTGTGCCAGAGCCGCGGTGAACCCTGACGGCCAGCCCCCCTCTCCCAATACTGGTGCCTGTCCGCTGGTGGGTCGAGAGAGCCCCCCTGTGGTGGAGGCAGCTCTAAGCTTTTTAATTTAAATTGTCCCTCTAATTTGAATGAATACACTTTAAATCCATTTACAAGGATCTATTGGAGGGCAAGTCTCATGCCAGCAGCCGCGTAATTCCAGCTCCAGTAGCGTCCACTAAAGCTGCTGCAGTTAAAAAGCTTTTATAAGGATCGAGCTCGGCTGTCCACCTCAAGGCATCCTAGTGCCAGTCCCAGTCCCTATGCCTTGGGGTGCCTCCTGATGCTCTTCACTAAGTATCCCGTGGTCCCGAAGCATTTCCTTTGAAAAAATTAAGTGTCCAAACTACAGGTGGTGTAGCTTGCTTAACAGCCGGGATAATCCGCTGACTAGCAGACACTGCTACTAGGCACAAAGTATTTCCTGGGCTAGATGCAGTTAAAAATTTGTAAGTAGATACTCTCGTTGGATGCTGAGAAAGCATTCCATAGAGTCTCCTGGCACGCCATATATGATTCTCTTAAAAAGCTTGGGGTAGGGGTCTAGGGGACCCTTTTATAGCCAAAATCACGGCCCTGTATCACAATACGTCACCTAGGCCGAAGATAAATGGAACTGTAGCACCGAGGGCTCGGTTGCTACAGACGTATTGCACCTCACCCAGAGGTGTGATATCTCACTCTCAGATAAGGATGGAGTGTGGATCAGGACCCGACACCTGCATGCATTACACCACATTGCCGTGGGGCAGGGCGACCAATATGCCCCTGAGATGGGCACGACAGTCCCTGTCCCTGGCTGGAGTGGGGGGAGGGAACACTGAGGAAGGGGAACCCTGCAGTGCAGGAGCAGGAGGAAGCAGTTCCTGGGTGCATTGAGAAGGGAGTATAAAAGGTGGGCACCATCTTAGTTCAGTGCAGAGAAGTCTGAGCAGAAGTGGCAGGGAGCAGGGGCTCTGCATGAGCTCTGCTCCGGAGGCGGGCCTAGTAACAGAGGCCCAGGCCTGCAAGAGGGAGAAGGAAGGAAGAGGAGCGGAGAAGGCTCCAGGAACGAGGAATGAAGGGATCCCAGGGGTGCGGACGGGCGAGTCGCCACCGCACGCCCGAATCCACCTGCGTGGAGGGGTCAGGCCAAAGGGGGAGACCGGTCCCCGAACTAGTGGAGGCAGGAAACGACCCTCAGCTAGAAACCGGAGGCTCTGACATTTTATGTGGCGCAGCCCCTTGCTCCACCCGCTAGGAAGGCACCACATAGGGTCAGGGAAACTGGCGCCAAGTTTACCAAGAGGAGACCCGAGGCAGCCGGACAGAAGTGTTGGTAAGAAAGGCCAGACAAAGGACACACAAAGGGGGTCCTGTGAAGCGCTCCAAAGTTATCTGGGAGTTGTCTGAGCCCCTCACCTGGTGAGCACAGTACGACGTGGGCAGCCGTTACCTGCAGACGTGGTCTGGATAATAAGAACTGTGAGTAAAGGCCCTGAACTGCATCACTGACTCCGTGTCGTTACTGCTGCTGCCCTGCACCATCACCCCCATCCTCCGCATACACTGCCCTGAGGCTATACTCCTCCCGTGGGGAGTTATGCTACGCTCTGCTGCACCCACAACACCAGCCTTAGCGGTCTGCCCTGTAGCGGCGGTTCACTCTGACCGCAATCCACGGGTGGCGTAGTCGGACATTTAAACATCAAAACCACATAAATAGTTCCGCCACTGGTTTGACCGCCCTGAGCCACGGAACCGGATCGCCGCCACGAAGACTACAACCACCAGCATCCACCAAAAAGGGTCCGGCTCCGGGTGTCCCAAGGCCCAGGGGGTGCGTCAGAACATTTTCATCACCTTTCACAATCACCAATGGGACAAGGCAGGGATGTACTCTGTCCCCTCTCTTATACATCCTAGTGACGGAGCACCTGCTCTCATCAATTCGCCATAACCCCAATATTAGGTGGATTGAGGTGGGAGGCACCGAGTACAAGTGCTCTCTATTTGCTGATGATGTCCTAGTATATATCACTCAATCACATATATCCATCCCTGCTGTTATGGCTGAAATAGATCACTTTGTTACATGGTAAAATTTTAAAATCAATGCAGCGAAGTCTGAGGCCCTCGATGTCTCCCTCCCTAAATCCATATAGGATTCCATCCAGTCCAACTTTCCCTTTGCCTGGCCCTCACAGGGTATCAAATACTTAGGAATTCCTATTCATAGAGACCTCTCCCATCTATGTTATCTTAATTTTGGGCCCTTTATTGAACAATTCCATACAGACCACGGTTGGCAAGTTAGAACTGTAAGATTCACTACGTGAACCACTGGTGTTTTGTGGAAAAGCACATGTAAGATTCTGCAACAGTCTCTGCTGATACTCCTGCATGCGTGCATCCCTTTCTATGGCAGGAATAATTTCTGCAAATTTACTTTTGTACCGGGTATCTAACAGTGTGGCAACCCAGTAGTCAGGATTATTTCTAATTCTCACAATTCGAGGGTCATGTTGCAGGTAGTGCAGCAAGAAGGCACTCATGTGTGTTGCGCATCCAGGAGCACCAAGTCCCTGTTGTGTTGGTGGCGAGGTAACAATCATGCTTCCTTCCTCTGTCCTCTCCCCCCAACCTCGCACAACAGAAATGTGATCAAGGTCTCCCTCATCTGATGAGTCTTCCATCAGTTCGTCCTCCACTTCTTCCTGGGCTCCTGCACCTTCCTCACTAGTTTGGCTGCTACCATGCACCCTGGTAAAATCATCTCCCCCACCCTCACATGCCTGCCGCCCTGGTGCTGCCGACCGTCTGGACCTTGCAGATGTTAGCCCTTCCGCATACAACTCCTCCTCCTCTACTTCCTCCACCTCCTCTTGTGCCACCACCTGACTCCGAATTCTGTTTAACATGTGCTCCAGCATGTAAATCACCGGAATAGTCATGCTGATAATGGCATCGTCAGCACTAAACATCTTCGTCGCCATTTCAAAACTGTGCAGACGGGTGCATAGGTCCCTGATCTGAGACCACTCCTCCAGCGTGATTTGCCCCATCTCTGAATCTCGTTGGCCCAGGCTATACGTCAGAACGTATTGCACCAGGGCTTGTCGGTGCTGCCACAGTCGCTGCAACATGTGCAGAGTTGAATTCCACCGGGTAGGCACATCGCATTTTAGCCGGTGAAGTGGCAGGCCCAACGACTTCTGTAGAGATGTAAGTCGCTGAGCTGCGGGATGCGAACGGCGGAAGTGAGCACACAGCGACCGTGCCCTCTGCAGAAGGCCATCTAGTCTGGGATAGTGGGCTAAAAATTGCTGGACAACCAGGTTCAACACGTGAGCCATACAAGGCACGTGTGTGACATTGCCCCGGCGAAGGGCCGCACCCAGGTTTGCAGCATTGTCGCACACGGCCTTCCCTGGTTTCAGGTCCAGTGGAGACAACCATTCATGAAATTGGTTCTCCAGAGCTGACCACAACTCCTCAGCTGTGTGACTCACATTTCCCAGACATTTCAATGTAAAAACCACCTGATGACGTTGAGCCCTACTGCCAGCATAGTAAGGAGGTGTGCAGGATCCCTTCTGCGCAGTTATAAAGCTTGTGGCATGACCAGACAGGCTTTGGGTGCAGGTGGAAGACCGAGAGTAGGTTGAGGAGGCAGAAGCAGTGGAGGAAAAATGACATAAAGAGGATTGACGCACAACTCGTGGGGACGGCAAGACTTGGACAGCAGCCCCTTGTCCTGCTGTCACCATAGTTACCCAGTGCCCAGTCAGCGACATGTAACGCCCCTGTCCATGCCTACTCATCCAAGTGTCTGTGGTGAAATGCACCCTGTCACACACAGAGTTTCTCAAAGAAGCGGTGATGTTGTGTGCGACATGCTGGTGGAGCGCAGGCACACCTTTCTTTGAGAAGTAGTGCCGACTGGGCATCTGGTACTGGGGCACTGCGACGGACATAAGGTCTCGAAAATCCTCTGTGTCCAGCAGGCGGAAAGGCAGCATTTCTGTAGCCAAGAGCTTGCAGATGGTGAAATTCAACCTCTTAGCTTTCTCATGGCTAGGAGGAAATGGTCTTTTACTTGTCCACATCTGAGGGACCGAGGGCTGGCTATTGTACTTAGACGGGGTTGATAAGGGTGTCCCCGGCAAACTGCTGGTCTGTGAGGAAGATGCAGGCGGACATGTTAGGTTGCCTTGATCCAAAGGTGGTGCTATCGATGTCGGACAGCGCTCAACACCAGCTGGTGTTACCACCTCCAAAGAAAATGATGACCTGCCAATCACGCTGGCTGTTGCGAGTAAAGAGGTGGCAGGTCTGCGCCCCAAAACAGGTGTGACTGCTGTCCCCCCAGTCACAGAGGATGAAGAGGTCGCGGATGCAAAAGATATGGCAGACAGTGGTTGGCCCGGCCGGCTAGACCGCATTGTAGCACACTGAGCTTCCCACTGCAACTTATGCTTCATGTCCATGTGCCGGTTCATGCATGAAGTACTCAAACTATGTATTTTTTGGCCTCTACTTAGCTTTTGCTGACAAATGTTACAGATAAGACGAGTTGGGTCATCTTTATCGATCTGAAAAAATGCCCAGGCTATGCAAGGCTTAGCACCCATGCGACCTGAAGAGCCACCACGACTTGTGGTGAGAGGCAGAGTTGTGTTTGAGGATGCAGTTGTTGACGTGCTTCCAGTACTACGTCTCTGTCCAGGAAGGCGCAACCTGACCTCGTCGTCACTAGCATCTTCCTCCACCTCCTCTGCTGACCTCATCTCTTGGCTGACTGTGGGTTGACAGTAAGTGGGATCTCCGACCTCATCATCATCACCCTGTGCGTTATCACACCCGTCGTCCTCAGAGCCAACCTGTTCCTGCCCTGACAAAAAACTAAAGTTGTCGCTCCAATCAGGTATTTGAGTCTTATCATCGTCTTCCTCATTGTCTCCACCAACAGGAGTTACAGTTTGGGAATGAGGGTCTACATTATGGTCAGAACCTTCTGCGTCTGGTCCTGGATCCGACTCATAAAGATTCTGGGCATCAGTGCAGATCATTTCCTCGTCTGGATTCACAGAAGCGCTGGAGTCGACCTCTGATTCCCAGGCTATAGTATGAGTAAACAGCTCTGCAGACTCAACCATCTGTTCTACCTCATACTCAGACGGGCAGCTGGAGATTTGGGAGCTGTGAGGAAGCAAGTGCGATTTGGGTGACACCTTTGAGGACTGGAGTATTTGTGATGTTGAAGTTGATGTGGAGGAGAGCCCACTTAAAGGAGCACTTGATATCCGTTGAAGCACCTGCTGTTTTTGTGCCTCATCTGGAATTTGTAGCGATTGGCGTGGCCGTAAGAAAGGGATCTTATCACATTGTCCGCTAAAAGAAGTAGACATTTTAGTTTGGCTGGAAGATGGTCTTTCTTCTGCACCTACCCCACGGACACAACCTTTTTTCCCCTTCCCAACACGCCTATTCCCCTTTCCACCAGCAGCAGGCCTTTTTCCACTCATTTTGGTGGTTAACTAATTCACAACTCTGGAGTTGTTTGCACAAAAAAACAATGGATGGTAACCGAGCAGAGCTGAGTGGCCAAACTGTGGTATTAGGCCAAAACTGGGTTAGATGCAGAAAAAAATTATTTTTAATTTGCAACCTGATGGAGGTCAGTATAGATGGACTAATAGACCAAGTCCCACACACTGCTAGAAGCCCAAATATTTTTTCAGAGCTAGATGCAGAAAAAAATTATTTTTAATTTGCAACCTGATGGAGGTCAGTATAGATGGACTAATAGAACAAGTCCCACACGCTGCTAGAAGCCCAAATATTTTTTCAGAGATAAATGAAGAAAAAAATTATTTTTAATTTGCAACCTGATGGAGGTCAGTATAGATGGACTAATAGACCAAGTCCCACACACCGCTAGAAGCCAAAATATTTTTTCAGAGCTAGATGCAGAAAATTTTTTTATTCAATTTGCAACCTGATGGAGGTCAGTATAGATGGACTAATAGACCAAGTCCCACACACTGCTAGAAGCCCAAATATTTTTTCAGAGCTAGATGCAGAAAAAAAATATTTTTAATTTGCAACCTGATGGAGGTCAGTATAGATGGACTAATAGACCAAGTCCCACACACTGCTAGAAGCCCAAATATTTTTTCAGAGCTAGATGCAGAAAAAAAATATTTTTAATTTGCAACCTGATGGAGGTCAGTATAGATGGACTAATAGAACAAGTCCCACACGCTGCTAGAAGCCCAAATATTTTTTCAGAGATAAATGAAGAAAAAAATTATTTTTAATTTGCAACCTGATCGAGGTCAGTATAGATGGACTAATAGACCAAGTCCCACACACTGCTAGAAGCCCAAATATTTTTTCAGAGCTAGATGCAGAAAAAAATTATTTTTAATTTGCAACCTGATGGAGGTCAGTATAGATGGACTAATAGACCAAGTCCCACACACCGCTAGAAGCCCAAATATTTTTTCAGAGCTAGATGCAGAAAAAAATTATATTTAATTTGCAACCTGCTGGAGGTCAGTATAGAAGGACTAATAGAACAAGTCCCACACACTGCTAGAAGCCCAAATATTTTTTCAGAGCTAAATGAAGAAAAAAATTATTTTTAATTTGCAACCTGATGGAGGTCAGTATAGATGGGCTAATAGACCAAGTCCCACACACTGCTAGAAGCCCAAATATTTTTTCAGAGCTAGATGCAGAAAAAAATTATATTCAGTTTGCAACCTGATGGAGGTCAGTATAGATGGACTAATAGAATGATGCTATGCCCAAAAGATTTTACTTCACTAGGTGCAGTAAAAAAATTGGTATTCTATACACAGGTGGTATATCTTGCAACACAGATAGGCTACTCCACTGACTAACACACTCTGCAATAGGCCAAAAAGGATTAGCTTTGCTAGATTCAGCCAAATGCTGTGAAAAAAACTTGCACAGCACTGGCACAGACCTGCCTGGCAAAAACTGATAGGAACTGATGTAACCTAGTCCTGAAAAGGACTCCAATTACAATTAGTCTTTACTCCCACAATCTATCTATTTAAGAGCACAGACCTGCCTGATAAAAGTCGTAGGAAATGCTGTAACCTAGTCCTTAAAAGGACTGCAATCACAACTATTCCCTACTCCCAAGCTATCTGTAGATTTGTGCGAAAATTGGCTTGAAATTAACAAGGTATAGCGCACACAGCAACAGCGGTGCCGTCTAACACGCAGCTGCAGCAGTGAGAAAATGGTGGCGACGGGGAAAATGGCTTGGTCTTATAGGGCAAGGACATGTGACATACACTGCCAATCACACATGCCCTTGCTTGTGTGAAAAAAAGCACTTCGCTCCGTGTGTGCGCTGCTGATAGGCTGACAGATTGCACCTCCCCACTGCAAATGCGGGAAAGAGAAAAAAAAATGGAGATCTTCATTGTTCCTGCAGAGATCCATCCCCTGCCCCTCCCCCCGCCCCGCTGTACACTCAAACTGCGTATTAACATTAATTTTCATCATTACTGAGAAAAAATCCAGTTATGATTTTGGTGCACGAACAGTTATCGAACATAACCTCGAACAGCCGAATTTTTCTCAAATTGTTCGTGTTCGCCGACCGGCTCGAACACCGCCCAAAACAGCTCGAATTTGAGATTGGCGAACAGTTCGAGTAGAACAACGCTCATCTCTAATAGAGACTCTTATCCTGCTGTCACTTGCCGTGACCACCTGCTTGTCTAGAGACTCTTACCCTGCTGTCACTTGCCGTGACCACCCGCCTGTCAAGAGACTGTCCCCGTCACTTGCCGTGACCTCCTGCCCTTCTACCCAGAGACTGTCCCTGTCACTTGCCGTGACTACCTGCCTGCCTTCCCTGGGAGCCACCCGCTTCCTTACAAGGACTGCCCCTTTGTATAGTTGCTCAGAGGTTCCACCTCCCAGACCCATTACAGTTTGCTCGGGCCATGGAACCCGGTGGCACCCAAGCTCCCTCGCTCTTGGACCTATGTCATGAACTTTCCCGTCAGAGGTCCCAACAGGACTCCATCCTGAGTCACCTGCGTAGTGTTAACTCCCGCCTGGACACATTGACTGCCTCATCGGGAGTGGCCTCCACTCGCACACTTACTACCCCGGCGCCGCCGCTGCCCATCAATACCATGGCATCTCTTCCTGGTCCCCGCCTCTCCGCCCCGCCTCGTTTTAGCGGAGATCCCGGCCAGGCACGGGGCTTCATTAACCAGTGCACTCTGCACTTCGAACTGTTGGCACCCCAGTTTTCCACCGACCGATCCAAAGTAGCCTTCATCTTGTCCCATCTCACGGGGGAGGTGCTGGCTTGGCTAAATCCTCTATGGGAGAGAGGAGACCCCCTGGTGTCCAAACTGCCAGCCTTTCTCAAGGCTTTCCGGAAAGTCTTCGACGAACCAGGACGGAAGACCTCATCCGCCTCATCCCTGCTACACCTCCGTAAAGGAAGTCTCACTGTGGGCAAATATGCCATACGGTTCCGTACCCTTGCTTCGGAGCTTGCCTGGGATAACGACGCCCTGATGTCCGTCTTCTGGGAAGGTCTGTCCGGCCGTATTAAAGATGAACTCGCCGGTCGGGACATTCCTACCATTCTCGACGACTTAATAACACTTGCTACCCAGATTGACATCCGGTTCCAGGAGCGCACCAAAGAGGTCACCCGTGAGAGGAGGTTTCCACGCCTTGCCCCTACCTTCCAGAAACCCGTCACTTCCTCCGTTACTCCCCAGGCGCACTCACCCGAGCCTATGCAGGTCGACCAGACCAAGATGGTGAAAACCCGTCAAGAATTACGCCGTGCCGAGGGGAGCTGCTTCTACTGTGGCAGTAAGGAGCACCAGATCCGTTCCTGCCCGGAGAGGTCGGGAAACGCCTGTGTCTAGGATCGCTCAGAGAGGTCATCCTAGACAAGAGTAAACCCTCTCCATCTCTGATGCTGTCGGTCTCTCTCATCTGCGGGGAGAACCATTATTTTGAACTGGCTCAACTTGACTCTGGAACTGCCGGAAATCTCATTTCTCAGTCCCTGGTAGAGAAATACCGCATTCCCACCAAACCTCTGGCTGTACCCTTATCTGTCGCCGCCGTGGATGGGGGCCTCTTACCACATTCCATCCAACTCATCACCGAATCCATAACTCTGCAGGTGGGAATGCTGCACTCTGAGAACATCTTCTTTCATGTTCTGCCTGGACTCTCTCACGCCCTCTTGCTAGGCCTACCTTGGCTTCAGAAACATGCACCCGTGCTTTATTGGCAGACCGGAGAAGTCCTTCGGTGGGGACAGTACTGCCATAAGACTTGTTTAGTTCCCTTTCATCCTTCCCGTCCTTCTCCTACCCCAGCCAATCTACCGGTTCCCTATTGGTCTTATGCGGACGTCTTTAATAAAAAAGAAGCAGAAACATTACCCCCTCATAGACCATACGACTGCCCAATCGACCTGATACCCAGCGCTTCTCCTCCCCGAGGACGTATTTACCCTTTGTCCGCTGCTGAGACCCGGTCCATGTCTGAATATATTGAGGAGAATCTGGCCCGGGGATTTATCCGTAAATCTAACTCCCTGGCGGGAGCAGGCTTCTTCTTCGTCAAAAAGAAGGACGACTCACTCCGTCCCTGTATAGACTATAGAGGCCTTAACCAGATCACGGTGAAAAATAAATACCCCCTTCCGCTCATTCCTGAATTATTTGACCGTCTAAGGGGGGCTAGAATCTTCACCAAGCTGGACCTCCATGGGGCGTATAACCTGGTCCGTATCCGTCAGGGGGATGAATGGAAGATGGCATTTAACACCCGGGACGGCCACTATGAATACCTTGAAATGCTCTTCGGTCTCTGTAAAGCTCCCGCCGTCTTTCAAGAGTTGGTCAATGACATCTTCCGTGACCTTCTCTACTCCTGCTTACTGGCCAAGTAGAACGGATCAACCAAATTTTAACCAGTTTCCTCCGGCACTTTGTTAATGCTCACCATTTCGACTGGTGAGTTAGTATGTGAGCCAAAATATTCACATGCAAAACCAAGTCCATGTTTTGAGGTCATCGATGTAGCTTCAGGGTGGAGAAATGTTTCAAGATTCATATGTATTTTTATTGGGATCAACCACTTGTAGACTACAAAATGTTAGGTAGATATTGTAGGAAACGTTGCAGGACACTAAACCTCTAATTCATCATTGCTGTTTCTCCAGTTTTCGAGAGTCTTTTTCTCATTCTTTTTTAGTTTAGTACTTGTGTCTTATTCGCTATACATTTTCTGTCACTCTCTATGCCGGATTAAGCTCTCTTTCTGAAGGTCAGTTTATCTGACACCTAGGATCTTGCCCATGTTTGGTACATACAGGTGCTTCTCACTAAATTAGAATATCATCAAAAAGTTAATTTAATTCAGTTCTTCAATACAAAAAGTGTAACTCACATATTACAGTGGGTAAGGAAAGTATTCAGACCACTTTAAATTTTTCACTCGTTTTATTGCAGCCATTCCCTAAATTCTAAAAAGTTATTTTTTTTTTCTCATTAAAGTACCCTCTGCATCCAATCTTGACTGAAATACCAAGAAATGTAGAAATTTTTGCAAATTTATTAAAAAAGAAAAACTGAAATATCACATGGTGATAAGTATTCAGACCCTTTGCTCAGACACTCATATTTAAATCAAATGCTGTCCATTTACAAAGATTAAAAAATTTAAAGAGGTCGGAATGCTTTCCGTACCCACTGTCATTACAGAGTGATCTATCTCAAGTGTTTATTTCTGTTAATGTTGATGATTATGGCTTACAGCCAATGAAAACACAAAGGTCATTATCTCAGTAAATTAGAATAATAACAACATCTTGAAAAATTTTTTAAAATCCGAAATGTTGGCCTACTGAAATGTATGTTCAGTAAATGCACTCAACACTTGGTCGGGGTTCCTTTTGCATCAATTACTGCATCAATGTGGTGTGGCATGGAGGCGATCAGCCTGTGGCACTGGTGAGGTGTTATGGAAGCCCAGGTTGCCTTGATAGCAGCCTTCAGCTCGTCTGCATTGTTGGGTCTGGTGTCTCTCATCTTCCTCTTGACAATACCCCATAGATTCTCTATTATAGATTCTCTATGGGGTTAAGGTCAGGTGAGATTTCTGGACAATCAGGCACAGTGATACTGTTGTTTGTAAACAAGGTATTGGTACTTTTGGCAGTGTGGACAGGCGCCAAGTCCTGCAGGAGAATGACATTTCCATCTCAAAAAAGCTTGTCGGCAGAGGGAAGCATGAAGTGCTCTAAAATTTCCTGGTAGATGGCTGCGCTGACTTTGGTCATGATAAAACACAGTGGACCTCCACCAGCAGATGACATGGCTCCCCAAACCATCACTGATTGTGGAAACTTCACACTAGACCTCAAGTAACTTGGAATGTGGCCTCTCCACTATTCCTCCAGACTCTGGGACCTCGATTTCCAAATGAAATGCAAAATTTACTTTCATCTGAAAACAACACCTTGGACCACTGAGCAACAGTCTGGGTCTTTTTCTCCTTGGCCCAGGTAAGACACTTCTGGCGTTGTCTATTGGTCATGAGGGGCTTGACACAAGGAATGTGACACTTGCAGCCCATGTCAGGGATACATCTGTGTGTTGTGGCTCTTGAAGCAATGACTCCAGCAGCAGTCCACTACTTGTGAATCTTCCCCAATTTTTGAATGGCCTTTTCTTAACAATCCTTTCAAGGCTGCGGTTATCCCGGTTGCTTGTGCACCTTTATCTAACACACTTTTTCCTTCCACTCAACTTTCCGTTAATATGCTTGGATACAGCACTCTATGAACAGCCAGCTTCTTTAGCTTTTAGGATATGCCTCACCAATTTTTATGTAATATGCCTATTTGCCCTCATTTATATATGCATTTTTATATGTATGTACTTTTAAAGCATTGCCGTTAATGTCTGGATCTTGTATCTTCATAGTAAGTTTATAATGTGTAGTTATTGACCCGTAATGCTTTTTTAAGTCCCCTTTGTTATTAAATTGTAATTGTCTTTTTTAATGGTGATTAAGGGGTTAAGTACCAAATTCTCCCTTGGTACCTCCCATTGAGTTCCTTTGCTTTATGTATAAAAGTGCCTGTTTCTGCCATTTTCCCATAACTCCACCTGATGAAGGCAGCAGACCGCTGCAGAAACGCGTTGTGGGCATTAGAACTTCAATAAAGAGGTTTGTTTTATCCTTTTCCAGTGCCTTATCCAGTTTCTAGCGCCCCATTGACCACTTCAATTTGCACACAGCTTCTTTAGCAATGACCTTTTGTGGCTCACCCTCCTTGTGGAATGTGTCAATGACTGCCTTCTGGACATCTGTCAAGTCAGCAGTCTTCCCCATGATTGTGGAGCCTACTGAAACATACTAAAGGACATTTGTAAATGCCTATGAATCCTTTGCAGGTGTTTTTTGTTAATTATTCTAATTTACTGAGATAATGACTTTTGTGTTTTCATTGGCTGTAAGCCATAATCATCAACATTAACAGAAATAAACCCTTGAAATAGATCCCTCTGTGGAATTACTCTATATAATAGATCCCTCTGCGTGTAATGACTATAGAATAGATCCCTCTGCGTGTAATGACTATATAGTAGATCCCTCTGTGTGTAATGACTCTATATAATAGATCGCTCTGTGTGTAATGACTCTATATAATAGATCCCTCTGTGTGTAATGACTCTATATAATAGATCCCTCTGTGTGTAATGACTCTATATAATAGATCCCTCTGTGTGTAATGACTCTATATAATAGATCCCTCTGTGTGTAATGACTCTATATAATAGATCCCTCTGTGTGTAATGACTATATAATAGATCACTCTGTGTGTAATGACTCTATATAATAGATTACTCTGTGTGTAATGACTCTATATAATAGATCCCTCTGTGTGTAATGACTCTATATAATAGATCCCTCTGTGTGTAATGACTATATAATAGATCCCTCTGCGTGTAATGACTCTATATAATAGATCCCTCTGTGTGTAATGACTCTATATAATATAGGAGTTTCACTTTTTGTATTGAAGACCTGAAGTAAATTAACTTTTTGATGATATTCTAATTTAGTGAGATGAACCTGTAGTTTTTATACATTTGACTTTTTATAGAATGTTGCATTGATATACTCTTGACTGTCTATATCACTACATTATATTCTCCTTTTATTGTAATACTTTGAGCTTATTTATAGCATCACCTAACCTAGGATCTTGCTTTTCCTTCGACATGCTGGCTTGTTTGACATGTTCTATGTATATCAAATTGTGGATGGTCCTTTGTATTATGTAAATGCTTTAAAATGATTTTATAAGAATTTTCTTTTGGTGTCTGTTGACTTCATGTTACAATAAATAATCTACTTTTTTTGTGAAACTACCACAGTTATGATCTAATTCTCTTCCTGATTTTCACATGTTGTTTTGGTGCACATGGTCAGTTGATCCCATCATTTTGATTCACCTAAAAATGAGCAAAAAATAAATTAAAGACATAAACAAAGAGGTTCTTCAATTTTTAGGCAAAATTCATCAACTTGAGTACACCAGTTTGAAGGATTTGTAAAAAAAAAAGTCAAAGAAGCCCACAAGACTAACTTAGAAAAGTCATTTAAATAAACAGAAGTGATCAATCTTCCCCCATGAATATGTCCATGCCACTTCTTTCATATGTCCATAAATGGTCAGCTGAGAAGATGACACTATCTGAAGCTTTGTTGTACACTGTCACCCTGATTTATTAAAGAGGTTGTCCAGGAACATTTTTTTACTATATGTAAAAAAACTAGCAGGCAGATTGTTGCTAGCAGAGGCAAATCTGTCTATAGTACCCGGCACCAGCCCAGCACTGTCACTGACTGCTCATGGTGGTGATTCAGTTGCTCCAAGGTCATGCCGACGCCAAGCTGATTGACAGCGGACTTACCAAAGTTAGGCAGTGGGGATTCGGCTATCAATCAGCATGACATCGGCAGTCACAGGCCAGAACGGAAGAGAAGCTGCTGCTTGGTCTACTTGTCATCTGCGGAAACCACTGAGTCATCAGCAGGAGCGGACTATGACCACTCTGTGCCGGCAGAGGTCGGTGCCAGGACCAACAAGCAGGTAGTTAACACGTACCTGCTGGACAGTGCTTAGGCACATGGTAAGAAAAAAAGTTTAGGGCAACCTCTTTAAGCCTTTATGGAGGGATTACTTGAGTAAGATGCTGCAGATTCATAGAATGCACAATGGAATGGAGAAAAGGCATTAGAGTGCAGGAAATGAAGAATTGAGGCTCCCGGGTAGTTGAGAAGTAGTTTATTACAATAAATGTGGTTTATATTTGAAAAAGGCTTATGTTGAGCCTGAAACATATAATAAACCTACTTCTCTACTACCTGGGAGCCTAGATTCTTCCTCTCATGCACTCTAATGTCTTTCCTCCATTCCATTGTGCATACTATGGAGAAGAAGGGAATCGTCTTTCTGCTAGTGGGCTGCATCAACTGATTCTTTTCAAAAGCTTCCTTTGCAGTCACAGCTCAGGTGAGCAACATTTCACACCCCCCACTTCACACACCTTACTACCATATGGGTGCTGGTATCTCTTTTTCTTTTAGAAAATTCATCAAATGGCATATGCCTCTTTACTGGTGCATCTTTTAACTGTTGCTGGTATACTTTTCTGTTATAATTTTGATGCATTTGCTCACCCCTCATCCTACCATTACACAGGCCTATTTTCAAAAAGTAAATGTAGCTGATTGGAATTGTAATGCAAACATAAATGCTCGGCATTTTAAATCTTGTTCGAATTGTGCAAAAAATGTTACAACATTCCAAGACAGAATTGTGACAAAAACTGCTTGACGAATTGTCCTCTAATTAATATGTCCATTTCTATCACATATCTTAGTAGATAGTATTCAATAATACTGTACCTTTGCTTAGAAAACTAGGCAGCAATGAAGATGCTGTTATCAAACTACTACGTTCATGCCTTTTAATCAAATGTCCTTGATGTAGATAGGGCTCCAGTATTGCTCTGTGTGGAGTATCAGGTAGCCATTAGGGTGCACTTATTGGAAGCATGACAAGGCACCATTACTATGTCCATGACATTTCTATCATGACTTTAAAATATTAAGTCAGTGATGGATTTACATTTCAAAGACCTGCATGCCCATATGTGCGGTTTGGTGGTAAATGGTTGATTTTACTGATAGATTCCCTTTAAGTGTTTATGAAGAAGCTGTAACATAAAGCTTATATAGACACCATGACTATATACTGTACATGATATTTCTACTTTCCTCAAAGGTGGGCTATGCTTAAGTTGAATATGAACATGTTCTGTACCCTGAGAAACCTCATCCTTGCCTGCTATCTTCTGCCATCCATTAGTTCCATTTCTAAGAATTGTAGTACACCACCGGTTTCAGAGCTTGAAGGAAGCATTAATCCAGGAGACATCATGATTGGAGTTTTGTTACCTATTCACCAAGACAAGATTTACCAAAAATTGTCTTTTACAATGAGACCGCCCAGGACCAATTGTACAACGTAAGTGCATATGACATTTTTATGCCTGTTGTTGTTTTTTATATTGTTCTTGAATGTTTTTAACTCAACAGGTAATAAACTGTTGAGTGAATGTGCTGAAATTTAATTCATTATTTTCCAAGTTTGGCTAGGAAATTAAATTTGCATCAAATTTATTTGCTGCCATTCGAATATTCCTTACTATGTTTCGACAAACCCATGAACAGAATTAATGTAGGATGCAAAGAAAATTACACTCAGCCCCCGCCAGCCCTAAACCTCACCAGCCATACAGCCCTTCTCCACTTTAGTCTTCAAGTGTCTTCTCCCACTACTTGCTGGCACCTTTGGCCCCTCTGAATTGGCTAGGCTACAAAATGTCATGATGTCCCATGAGAACTAGTTACTGGACAGTCGAGGAGCTTTTCCAATCCTTTAGAATCCAGCAACATGGTGTCTGACTCGCTGCCATTTTGCTGGATTCACATGAGCCAAAATGCCCAGAATTTGATTTGCTTGAAACCTAAATTGTTGGGAAAATCAAACCAAATATAATTTGCTTAGAATAAATGTGTTCATCTTTATATATAGTGTATACTATTAAAGCCATTTTTGAGTTTACTAGAACTTTTTTGGTTCAACCAAGGGTTCAATAAGTTGTACCTATCCACTATGAAAATGTGAATGTGAAATATGTTCGAGCACTTGTGGGTTATGGCTGATCAAAAAAAAAAAAAAATTGCTATAAACTGCACTTTGTCATATTCAGACAAAACTGAATTGACATTGTGTAGAATATGAACTTCCCTCCAGGGAGAATTTGATTTATTTTCTCTTGAGTGAGGCACACATTTGGAATAAAAAGTTTCATCATCCAGTCATAGAAAAATCAAGCACATGATGTCTCACATCCTCCATCCTAGTTGAGTGTCTCTTTTAAAAAATATGCCCAACCCCAATGTTGGAAGAGGATTAATCATTTATTGCAATTTACATGTAGTTTCAATATTTCTGCCAGGGGGTCCTATTACAAGATAACATAATGCATGGTGTAACCCATAGACAATAACAATAAAATGCAAAATCCCCCCTGAAATAAATAATTTAGTACATTGTGCCAATTGAAATGAATGATACACTTGATTGTTTCACATATTGTGTTTTTGGTGGAAGATTGAGACAAGCGATAGGTGCAATGTAATATATTACAAATAATACTGACGCAAGCAATCTAATTGAATTGCTCTCATAGTTTTCATTTCCACACCAAACCCTCATGTAATGTATCAGGCTATTATTTTATAATTATCCACCACATAACTATACTTGTCAACCTGAGAAAACTGATGACGGGAAAAGGGAACAAAGAAGTGTTGCATGCCCTTTAGTTGTAAGAAAGAAGACAGTATATAACAAGGGAGGGCATTGTATGAAATAAAAATGGATGGGACTGAATGTACTTACAGGATGCTGAGTTTTCTTTCTTTACTTAGGAAGATGAAGGTGGTCAGGGCAGTTCTGGTGTGCTACAGCGGGCAGCTGTTCCAGGAAAACCTCCTCAATCTTATATTGAGATGAGTTTTCAATGGATAGGTCCCGGGAAACAATTTTAACAATCTATGAGGCACAAGTCTCCGGAATCACAAGCCAGGCACTATGTAGAGTGGGGAAAATAAGTATTTGATATGATGCCGATTTTGCAAGTTTTCCCACTACAAAGATGGAGAGGTCTGTAATTTTGTATCGTAGGTACACTTCACCTGTGAGAGACATTATATAAAAATATAAAACAAAAAATCACATTGTATGATTTTTACATAACTAAATTGCTTTTATTGGATGACATAAGTATTTGATACAACAGAAGCAAAGAACTTAATATTTGGTACAGAAACCGTTGTTTGCAATTACAGAGGTCAGACATTTCCTGCAGTTCTTGACCAAGTTTTTTACACACTGCTGCAGGGATTTTGGCCCACTCCTCCATGAAGATCTTCTCAAGATCTTTCAAGGCTGTCTCTGGGCAACATTGAGTTTCCACTCCCTCCAAAGATTTTCTATTTGGTTCAGGTCTGGAGACTGGCTTGGCCACTCCAGGACCTTGAAATTCTTCTTACAGACCCTCTCCTTTGTTGCCCTGGCTGTGTATTTTCGGTTACATTCATTCTAGAGGAGCCAGCCATGACCCATCTTCAATGCTCTTACTGAGGGAAGTAGATTTTTGGCCAAAATTTTGCGATACATGACTCCTTTGAAGAAAAGCACCCCCAAAATATTGTTTCCCTCACCACGCTTCACAATTGGGATGGTGTTCTTGGTGTTGTACTCATCCTTCTTCCCCCAAAAATGGCAATTGGAGTTGATACCAAAAAGTTGTATAAAAAGTTCTGTATTCTCATCTGACTACATGACCTTCTCCCATGCCTCCTCTGGATCATACAGATGGTTATTGGCGAAATTCAAACGGGCCTTGACATGTACTGGGGTGAGCAGGGGTGCCTTGCCTGACCTGCAGGATTTTAATCCATGACGGTATAGTGTGTTACTAATGGTAATGTTTGAGACTGTGGTCCCAGCTCTCTTCAGGTCATGGACCAGGTCCTCCCACGTACAGTACAGACCAAAAGTTTGGACACACCTTCTCATTTATAGATTTTTCTGTATTTTCATGACTTTGAAAATTGTACATTCACACTGAAGGCATCAAAACTATGAATTAACACATGTGGAATTATATACTTAACAAAAAAGTGTGAAACAACTGAAAATATGTCTTATATTCTAGATTCTTCAAAGTAGCCACCTTTTGCTTTGATGACAGCTTTGCACACTCTTGGTGTACACACAAGCTCTTGGTACACACAAGCTATTGATGAGCTTCAAGAGGTAGTCACCGGAAATGGTTTTCACTTCAGAGGTGTGCCCTGTCAGGTTTAATAAGTGTGATTTCTTGCCTTATCAATGGGGTTGGGACTATCAGTTGTGTTGTGCAGAAGTCAGGTGGATACACAGCTGATAGTCCTACTGAATAGACTGTTAGAATTTGTATTATGGCAAGAAAAAAGCAGCTATGTAAAGGAAAACGAGTGGCCATCATTGCTTTAAGAAGCAAAAAATTGGGCAAACTTTGAAAGTGTCCCCAAGTGCCCTTGCAAAAACCATCAAGCACTACAAAGAAACTGGCACACATGAGGACCGCCACAGGAAAGGAAGACAAAGAGTCACGTCTGCTTCTGAGGATAAATTTATCCGAGTCACCAGCCTCAGAAATCGCAGGTTAACAGCATCTCAGATTACAGAACAGGTCAATGCCACACAGAGTTCTAGCAGCAGACACATCTCTACAACAACTGTTAAGAGGAGACTTTGTGCAGCAGGCCTTCATGGTAAAATAGCTGCTAGGAAACCACTGCTAAGGACAGTCAACAAGCAGAAGAGACTTGCTTGGTCTAAAGAACACAAGGAATGGACATTAGACCAGTGGAAATCTGTGCTTTGGTCTGATGAGTCCAAATTTGAGATCTTTGGTTCCAACCACCGTGTCTTTGTGCGACACAGAAAAGGTGAACGGATGGACTCTACATGCCTGGTTCCCACCGTGAAGCATGGAGGAGGAGGTGTGATGGTGCTTTGCTGGTGACACTGTTGGGGATTTATTCAAAATTGAAGGCATATTGAACCAGCATGGCTACCACAGCATCTTGCAGCGGCATGCTATTCCATCCGGTTTGCGTTTAGTTGGACCATCATTTATTTTTCAACAGGACAATGACCCCAAACACACCTCCAGGCTGTGCAAGGGCTATTTGACCAAGAAGGACAGTGATGGGGTGCTACGCCAGATGACCTGGCCTCCACAGTCACCAGACCTGAACCCAATTGAGATGGTTTGGGGTGAGCTGGACCGCAGAGTGAAGGCAAAAGGGCCAACAAGTGCTAAGCATCTCTGGGAACTCCTTCAAGATTGTTGGAAGACCATTTCCGGTGACTACCTCTTGAAGCTCATCAAGAGAATGCCATGAGTGTGCAAAGCAGTCATCAAAGCAAAAGGTGGCTACTTTGAAGAACCTAGAATATAAGACATATTTTCAGTTGTTTCACACTTTTTTGTTAAGTATATAATTCCACATGTGTTAATTCATAGTTTTGATCACTTCAGTGTGAATGTACAATTTTCATAGTCATGAAAATACAGAAAAATCTTTAAATGAAAGGTGTGTCCAAACTTTTGGTCTGTACTGTAGTTCTGGGCTGATTCCTGACCTTTCCCAGAATCATCCTTACCTCACGAGGAGAGACCTTACATGGAGCCCCAGATCGAGGAAGATTGACAATCATCTTGTGTTTATTCCATTTTCTAATAATAGCACTTTCATTTGTTGCCTTCTCCTGTAGCCGATCTCAGCCTTGTGCAGGTCTCCAATTTTGTCCCTGGTGTCCTTAGACATCTCTTTGGTCTTGACCATGGTGGAAAGGTTGGAGTGTGATTGATTGATTGTGTGCACAGGTATCTTTTACACAGGTAACAAGTTCAAACAGGTGCAATTACTACAGGTAATTAGTGCTGAGTAGGAGGATTTCTTAAAGAAAAATTAACAGGTCTGTGAGAGCCAAAATTCTTGCTAGTTGGTAGGTAGAGATGAGTGTTGTTCGACTCTAACTGTTCGCCAATCTCAAATTCGAGCTGATTTGGGCGGTGTTCGAGCCGTTCGGCGAACACGAACGATTTGAGAAAAATTCAGCTGTTCGAGGTTATGTTCGATAACTGTTCGTGCACCAAAATCATAACTGGATTTTTTCTCAGTAATGATGAAAATTAATGTTAATACGCAGTTTGAGTGTACAGCGGGGTGGGGGGAGGGGCAGGGGATGGATCTCTGCAGGAATAATGAAGATCTCCATTTTTTTTCTCTTTCCCGCATTTACAATGGGGAGGTGCAATCTGTCAGCCTATCAGCAGCGCACACACGGAGCGAAGTGCTTTTTTTCACACAAGCAAGGGCATGTGTCATTGGCAGTGTATGTCACATGTCCTTGCCCTATAAGACCAAGCCATTTTCCCCATCGCCACCATTTTCTCACTGCTGCAGCTGCGTGTTAGACGGCACCGCTGTTGCTGTGTGCGCTATACCTTGTTAATTTCCAGCCAATTTTCGCACAAATCTACAGATAGCTTGGGAGTAGGGAATAGTTGTGATTGCAGTACTTTTAAGGACTAGGTTACAGCATTTCCTACGACTTTTATCAGGCAGGTCTGTGCTCTTAAATAGATAGATTGTGAGAGTAAAGACTAATTGTAATTGCAGTCCTTTTCAGGACTAGGTTACATTAGTTCCTATCAGATTTTGCCAGCCAGGTCTGTGCCAGTGCTGTGCAAGTTTTTTTCACAGCATTTGGCTGAATCTAGCAAAGCTAATCCTTTTTGGCCTATTGCAAAGTGTGTTAGTCAGTGGAGTAGCCTATCTGTGTTGCAAGATATACCACCTGTGTATAGAATACCAATTTTTTTACTGCACCTAGTGAAGTAAAATCTTTTGGGCATAGCATCATTCTATTAGTCCATCTATACTGACCTCCATCAGGTTGCAAATTGAATATAATTTTTTTCTGCATCTAGCTCTGAAAAAATATTTGGGCTTCTAGCAGTGTGTGGGACTTGTTCTATTAGTCCATCTATACTGACCTCCATCAGGTTGCAAACTGAATATAATTTATTTCTGCATCTAGCTCTGAAAAAATATTTGGGCTTCTAGCAGTGTGTGGGACTTGTTCTATTAGTCCATCTATACTGACCTCCATCAGGTTGCAAATTAAAAATAATTTTTATCTGCATCTACCTCTGAAAAAATATTTGGGCTTCTAGCTGTGTGTGGGACTTGTTCTATTAGTCCATCTATACTGACCTCCATCAGGTTGCAAACTGAATATAATTTTTTTCTGCATCTAGCTCTGAAAAAATATTTGGCCTTCTAGCAGTGTGTGGGACTTTCTCTATTAGTCCATCTATACTGACCTCCATCAGGTTGCAAATTAAAAATAATTTTTATCTGCATCTAGCTCTGAAAAAATATTTGGCCTTCTAGTAGTGTGTGTGACTTTCTCTATTAGTCCATCTATACTGACCTCCATCAGGTTGCAAATTAAAAATAATTTTTTGTCTGCATCTAGCTCTGAAAAAATATTTGGCCTTCTAGCAGTGTGTGGGACTTTCTCTATTAGTCCATCTATTCTGACCTCCATCAGGTTGCAAATTCAAAATAATTTTTTGTCTGCATCTAGCTCTGAAAAAATATTTGGCCTTCTAGCAGTGTGTGGGACTTTCTCTATTAGTCCATCTATACTGACCTCCATCAGGCTGCAAATTAAAAATAATTTTTATCTGCATCTACCTCTGAAAAAATATTTGGCCTTCTAGCTGTGTGTGGGACTTGTTCTATTAGTCCATCTATACTGACCTCCATCAGGTTGCAAACTGAATATAATTTTTTTCTGCATCTAGCTCTGAAAAAATATTTGGCCTTCTAGCAGTGTGTGGGACTTTCTCTATTAGTCTATCTATACTGACCTCCATCAGGTTGCAAATTAAAAATAATTTATATCTGCATCTAGCTCTGAAAAAATATTTGGCCTTCTAGCAGTGTGTGGGACTTGTTCTATTAGTCCACCTATACTGACCTCCATCATGTTGCTCTGAGTGCGACGGGTGTGATAACGCACAGGGTGATGATGATGAGGTTGGAGATCCCACTTACTGTCAACCCACTGTCAGCCAAGAGATGAGGTCAGCAGAGGAGGTGGAGGAAGATGCTAGTGACGACGAGGTCAGGTTGCGCCTTCCTGGACAGAGACGTAGTACTGGAAGCACGTCAACAACTGCATCCTCAAACACAACTCTGCCTCTCACCACAAGTCGTGGTGGCTCTTCAGGTCGCATGGGTGCTAAGCCTTGCATAGCCTGGGCATTTTTTCAGATCGATAAAGATTACCCAACTCGTGTTATCTGTAACATTTGTCAGCAAAAGCTAAGTAGAGGCCAAAAAATACATAGTTTGAGTACTTCATGCATGAACCGGCACATGGACATGAAGCATAAGTTGCAGTGGGAAGCTCAGTGTGCTACAATGCGGTCTAGCCGGCCGGGCCAACCACTGTCTGCCATATCTTGTGTATCCGCGGCCTCTTCATCCTCTGTGACTGGGGGGACAGCAGTCACACCTGTTTTGGGGCGCAGACCTGCCACCTCTTTACCCGCAACAGCCAGCGTGATTGGCAGGTCATCATTTTCTTTGGAGGTGGTAACACCAGCTGGTGTTGAGCGCTGTCCGACATCGATAGCACCACCTTTGGATCAAGGCAACCTAACATGTCCGCCTGCATCTTCCTCACAGACCGGCAGTTTGCCGGGGACACCCTTATCAACCCCGTCTAAGCACAATAGCCAGCCCTCGGTCCCTCAGATGTGGACAAGTAAAAGACCATTTCCTCCTAGCCATGAGAAAGCTAAGAGGTTGAATTTCACCATCTGCAAGCTCTTTGCTACAGAAATGCTGCCTTTCCGCCTGGTGGACACAGAGGATTTTCGAGACCTTATGTCCGTCGCAATGCCCCAGTACCAGATGCCCAGTCGGCACTACTTCTCAAAGAAAGGTGTGCCTGCGCTCCACCAGCATGTCGCACACAACATCACCGCTTCTTTGAGAAACTCTGTGTGTGACAGGGTGCATTTCAACACAGACACTTGGACGAGTAGGCATGGACGGGGCGTTAAATGTCGCTGACTGGGCACTGGGTAACTATGGTGACAGCAGGACAAGGGGCTGCTGTCCAAGTCTTGCCATCCCCACGAGTTGTGCGTCAATCCTCTTTATGTCAAAGTTCCTCCACTGTTTCTGCCTCCTCAACCTCCTCTCAGTCTTCCACCTGCACAAAAAGCCTGTCTGGTCATGCCACAAGCTTTCTAACTGCACAGAAGGGATCCTGCACACCTCCATACTATGCTGGCAGTAGGGCTCAACGTCATCAGGCGGTTTTTACTTTGAAATGTCTGGGAAATGTGAGTCACACAGCTGAGGAGTTGTGGTCAGCTCTGGAGAACCAATTTCATGAATGGTTGTCTCCACTGGACCTGAAACCAGGGAAGGCCGTGTGCGACAATGCTGCAAACCTTGGTGCGGCCCTTCGCCGGGGCAATGTCACAAACGTGCCTTGTATGGCTCACGTGTTGAACCTGGTTGTCCAGCAATTTTTAGCCCACTATCCCAGACTAGATGGCCTTCTGCAGAGGGCACGGTCGCTGTGTGCTCACTTCCGCCGTTCGCATCCCGCAGCTCAGCGACTTACATCTCTACAGAAGTCGTTGGGCCTGCCAGTTCACCGGCTAAAATGCGATGTGCCTAGCCGGTGGAATTCAACTCTGCACATGTTGCAGCGACTGTGGCAGCACCGACAAGCCCTGGTGCAATACGTTCTGACGTATAGCCTGGGCCAATGAGATCCAGAGGTGGGGAAAATCACGCTGGAGGAGTGGTCTCAGATCAGGGACCTATGCACCCTTCTGCACAGTTTTGAAATGGCGACGAAGATGTTTAGTGCTGACGATGCCATTATCAGCATGACTATTCCAGTGATTTACATGCTGGAGCAAATGTTAAACAGAATTCGGAGTCAGGTGGTGGCACAAGAGGAGGTGGAGGAAGTAGAGGAGGAGGAGTTGTATGCGGAAGGGCTAACATCTGCAAGGTCCAGACGGTCGGCAGCACCAAGGCAGCAGGCATGTGAGGGTGGGGGAGATGGTTTTACCAGGGCGCATGGTAGCAGCCAAACTAGTGAGGAAGGTGATGGAGCCCAGGAAGAAGTGGAGGACGAACTGATGGAAGACTCATCAGATGAGGGAGACCTTGATCACATTTCTGTTGTGCGAGGTTGGGGGGAGAGGACAGAGGAAAGAAGCATGATTGTTACCTCGCCACCAACACAACAGGGACTTGGTGCTCCTGGATGCGCAACACACATGAGTGCCTTCTTGCTGCACTACCTGCAACATGACCCTCGAATTGTGAGAATTAGAAATAATCCTGACTACTGGGTTGCCACACTGTTAGATCCCCGGTACAAAAGTAAATTTGCAGAAATTATTCCTGCCATAGAAAGGGATGCACGCATGCAGGAGTATCAGCAGAGACTGTTGCAGAATCTTACATGTGCTTTTCCACAAAACACCAGTGGTGCACGTAGTGAATCTCACAGTTCCAACTTGCCAACCGTGGGACCGTCAATTGTTCAGCACTCAAACCGTAACAGAACCACAGTATCTGCTGGTAACATCAATTTTGCGGAATCATTTCACCACTTTTTTTAGCCCATCCTTTGCAAGGCCACAGGAGACAAGAAGTCTGACACATAGTCAACGCCTAGAGACGATGGTACAGGAGTATCTCCAAGTAAACATTGAAGCCATGACTGTGTCACTGGACCCTTGCTCTTTTTGGGCTTCCAATCTGGATAAATGGCCGGAGCTAGCCACTTACGCCTTGGAGATCTTGTCATGCCCCGCAGCCAGCGTTCTGTCTGAACGTGTGTTCAGCGCTGCTGGTGGTGTGCTGACAGATAAGCGCACGCGGCTCTCCACTGATAATGTAGACAGACTCACGTTCATAAAGATGAACAAATCATAGATCCGAAACGACTTTTCTACCCCTGTGTCATCCTGGGGAGAGTAAAAGCTTGATGATTGGTTAAAATCACCCTACCAACCGTTTTAAGCTTTCAAATTACTAATCATGTTTATCTGTATCATGGCTGGAAAATAATTTGGGCTTTGTAGCAGTGTGCAGCACTGATTCTATTAGGCCATCTATAATAAGCTCCACCAGATATAAAATTACTAATCATGTTTATCTGTATCTTGACTGGAAAATAATTTGGGCTTTGTAGCAGTGTGCAGCACTGATCCTATTAGGCCATCTATACTAAGCTCCACCAGATTTAAAATTAATAATAATTTTTAGCTGCATCTAGCCCGGAAAATAATTTTGGGGCTCCGAGATGCGCAAGACACATAAGTGCCTTCTTGCTGCACTACCTGCAACATGACCCTCATATTGTCAGAATTCGAAGTAATCATGACTACTGGGTTGCCACACTCTTAGATCCCCCAAACTTTTCGATCAACCTTTTCATTTTAATAAAGACCAAAAAAATGGTCATTTTTGAAATGATAAGCATTAGCAGGTTATTAGAAACTGAAATCAAACAGTTTTCAACTCAAAACTTTATTCTAGGTGATGTTACATTATCACATAGGACCCCTTGTTCGAAAGGAGCTTCTGAACTCTCTCGTCCATTGAATTTGTCAGGTTTTGGATGGTTTCTGCTTCAATTGTTTTGCATGAGGACAGAATACCCTCCCAGAGCTGTTGCTTATATGTGAACTGCCTCCCGCCATCATAGACACTCCTTTTGATGATGCTCCAGAGGTTCTGAATGGGGTAGAGGTCAGGGGAGCATGGGGGTCACACCATAAGTTTGTCCCCTTTTATGCCCATATCAGCCAGAGATGCAGATGTTTTATGTGCAGCATGGGATGGTGCATTATCATGCAAAAAATTGATCTTGCTGTGAAATACACGGTTCTTCTTCTTGAACCATGGCAGGAAGTGCTGTTTGAGAAAATCCACATACATTATGGAGTTCATCTTTAGCGCCTTCAGGGATCCTAAAGGGGCCGACAATCTCTCTCCCCATGATTCCAGCCTAAAGCATTACTCCACCTCCTCCTTGTTGGCGCTGTAGCCGTGTTTGCGTGGGGTGTCCATCAACCAGCCATCCTCCACTCCATCCATCTGGACCATCGAGCGCTGCACGGCACTCATCCGTGAACAAAACAGTTTTGAAATCAGTCTTCATGTAATGTTTGGCCCACTGGAGCCGTTTCTGCTTGTGTGAAGTGGATAGAGGAAGTCGACAGGATGGCGTATGCACAGCTGCAAACCTCTGAAGGACCCTGCATCTTGTTGTTCGGGGGACGTTGGAGGCACCAGCAGCTTCAAAAACTTGTCTGCTGCTATGACAAGGCTTTTTTGCCGCTGCTCTTTTAACCTGACGTAATTGCCTGTAGGAAAGAGTCCTCAATTTGCCCTTATCAGCACGCACACGTGTGTACTGTGAATCAGCTACATACTTCTTGATTGCCAAGACACTTCATCCTGATCATCGCACAATGTTGATTGTAGTCATGCCTTGACCTAAACACTCCACAATTTGTTGCTTCTCAGCAGCCGACACATCCTTTTTCTTTCCCATTTTGGCAGAAAATGTAGGCTGCTTAATAATGTGAGACAGCCTTCTTAAGTAGTCTTGCCTTTCATTGGACACACCTGCCAAACTAATTAGCACAGGTGTCTGCAATTGCTTACAGTGATATAAAGAGCCCTGACACACATCACCATCAATGAGTTTAACTGACAAACAAACAAATTCTTCCCTTATCACTCCTAAACACTTTTTACATAATAATTTGGAACACAGTGTACATGTGCTTTTCCACAAAACACCAGTGGTTCACGTAGTGAATCTTACAGTTCTAACTTGCCAACCGTGGTCTGTATGGAGTTGTTCAATAAAGGGCCCAAAATTAAGATAACATAGATGGGAGAGGTCTCTATGAATAGGAATTCCTAAGTATTTGATACCCTGTGAGGGCCAGGCAAAGGGAAAGTTGGACTGGATGGAATCCTATATGGATTTGGGGAGGGAGACATCGAGGGCCTCAGACTTCGCTGCATTGATTTTAAAATTTGACCATGTAACAAAGTGATCTATTTCAGCCATAACAGCATGGATGGATATATGTGATTGAGTGATATATACTAGGACATCATCAGAAAATAGAGAGCACTTGTACTCGGTGCCTCCCACCTCAATCCACCTAATATTGGGGTTATGGCGAATTGATGAGAGCAGGTGCTCCGTCACTAGGATGTATAAGAGAGGGGACAGAGGACATCCCTGCCTTGTCCCATTGGTGATTGTGAAAGGTGATGAAAATGTTCTGATGCACCCCCTGGACCTTGGGACACTCGGAGCTGGACCCTTTTTGGTGGATGCTGGTGGTTGTAGTCTTCGTGGCGGCGACCCGGTTCCGTGGCTCAGGGTGGTCAAACCAGTGGCGGAACTATTTATGTGGTTTTGATGTTTAAATGTCCGACTACGCCACCCGTGGATTGTGGTCAGAGTGAACCGCCGCTGCAGGGCAGATTGCTGAGGCTGCTGTTGTGGGTGCAGCAGAGCATAGCATAACTCCCCACGGGAGGAGTATAGCCTCAGGGCAGTGTATGTGGAGGATGGGGGTGATGGTGCAGGGCCTTTACTCACAGTTCTTATTATCCAGACCACGTCTGCAGGTAACGACTGCCCACGTCGTACTGTGCTCACCAGGTGAGGGGCTCAGACAACTCCCAGATAACTTTGGAGCGCTTCACAGGACCCCCTTTGTGTGTCCTTTGTCTGGCCTTTCTTACCAACCCTTCTGTCCGGCTGCCTCGTGCCTCCTCTTGGAAAACTTGGCGCCAGTTTCCCTGACCCTATGTGGTGCCTTCCTAGCGGGTGTAGCGAGGGGCTGCGCCACATAAAATGTCACTGCCTCCGGTTTCTAGCTGAGGGTCGTTTCCTGCCTCCACTAGTTTCGGGGACTGGTCTCCCCCTTTGGCCTGACCCCTCCACGCAGGTGGATTCGGGCGTGCGGTGGCGACTCGCCCGTCCGCACCCCTGGGATCCCTTCATTCCTCATTCCTGGAGCCTTCTCCGCTCCTCTTCCTTCCTTCTCCCTCTTCCAGGCCTGGGCCTCTGTTACTAGGCCCGCCTCCGGAGCAGAGCTCATGCAGAGCCCCTGCTCCCTGCCACTTCTGCTCAGACTTCTCTGCACTGAACTAAGATGGTGCCCACCTTTTATACTCCCTTCTCAATGCACCCAGGAACTGCTTCCTCCCTGCTCCTGCACTACAGGGTTCCCCTTCCTCAGTGTTCCCTCCCTCCACTCCAGCCAGGGACAGGGACTGTCGTGCCCATCTCAGAGGCATATTGGTCGCCCTGCCCCACGGCAATGTGGTGTAATGCATGCAGGTGTCGGGTCCTGATCCACACTCCATCCTTACCTGAGAGTGAGATATCACACCTCTGGGTGAGGTGCAATACCTCTGTAGCAACCGAGCCCTCAGGGTGCTACAGTTCCATTTATCTTCAGCCTAGGTGACGTATTGTGATACAGGGCCGTGATTTTGGCCATAAAAGGGTCCCCTAGACCCCTACCCCAAGCTTTTTAAGAGAATCATATATGGCGTGCCAGGAGACTCTATGGAATGCTTTCTCAGCATCCACCGAGAGTATCTAATTACAAATTTTTAACTGCATCTAGCCCAGGAAATACTTTGTGCCTAGTAGGAGTGTCTGCTAGTCAGCGGATTATCCCGGCTGTTAAGCAAGCTACACCACCTGTAGTTTGGACACTTAATTTTTTCAAAGGAAATGCTTCTTAACCAAGGGATACTCAGGGAAGACGATCAGGAGGCACCCCAAGGCATAGGGGCTGGGACTGGCAGTAGGATGCCTTGCGGTGGACAGCCGAGCTCGATCCTTATAAAAGCTTTTTAACTGCAGCAGCTTTAGTGGACGCTACTGGAGCTGGAATTACGCGTCTGCTGGCATGAGACTTGCTCTCCAATAGATCCTTGTAAATGGATTTAAAGTGTATTCATTCAAATTAGAGAGACAATTTAAATTAAAAAGCTTAGAGCTGCCTCCACCACAGGGGGGCTCGCTCGACCCACCAGCGGACAGGCACCAGTATTGGGAGAGGGGGGCTGGCCGTCAGGGTTCACCGCGGCTCTGGCACAAACCCGGCGACACGGAGGTGGCACGGGCAGGAGCGGACTGAACGTGTCGGCTTCTCACTTTTTGGATTTTAGAAGGGCATGACATGCCTATATCTGTGTCTCCCCCTTCTTTTACTCCTCCACCTCTTTTCTTTTCGCATGACTATATGTACTTGTCACTTTTCCATGTGTTAGTTGTGTCTTCTGAGCAGTTTGTCAGCTTTTGGACACCTTTGAAGGTGTTTTCTCTGTGTTTCTATGTGTTTTTGTTTGCCTGCCATTGGTTTTAACGGTGTTCGAAGGTGTTCGACAAACAGTTCGACGAACAGTTCGGCGAACACACGGGTGTTCGAGGAACCGAACCGAACTCGAACACTACGGGGGTGGCTCAACACTATTGGTAGGTGATCAAATGAATATGGTGAACCAGTGTTCTCAGGGGAAATTGCACAAAACTTTGGTGGTTATTTTTCTTCTGCAACTCTTGTTAAAATGAAAAATCTGGGGTGAAAGCAGCATTTTTTGGGAAAAAATGTAATTTTTAATTTTTACAATGAAAGTTTTTTAAATTCCCTGAAGCACCTGTGGATTCAAGATGCCCACCACATCTCAAGAAAAATTCCTTGAGGGGTGTTATTTCCAAATGGGGTCATTTGTGGGGGGTTTCCACTGTTTAGCCACATCTGGGGCTTTGCAAACGCGACATGGCGTCCACTATCTATTCTAGCCAACTTTGTCCGTCAAAAGTCAAATGGTGCTCCTTCCCTTCTGAGCATTGCCATGTGCTCAAAGAGTACTTTTCTACCACATATGGGGTACAACGTACTCAGAAAAAATTGCACAACAAATTGTTGGGTCCATTTTATCCTGCTACCCTTATGAAAATGAAAAATTTGGGGCTAAAACAGCATTTTTATTAGAAAAATCAAATTTTACATTTTCATGGATCAACAATATAACTTTCTGTGAAGCACCTGTGGGTTCAAGGTTCTCACTACACCTCTAGATAAATTCCTTGAGGGGTGTAGTTTCCAAAATGAGATCACATGTTGAGGGTTTGAACTGCTTAGGCAACCTAGAGGATCTGTAAATGTGACATAGAGTCCGCTATTTATTCTAGACAATTTTGTGCTCCAAAAGTCAAAAGATGCTCCTTCTGCTCCGAGCTCTGCTTCCAAATAGTACTTTTGCACTATGCATGGGATATTGGCAAAGTCAGGAGAAATTGCACAACTAATTGGTGTCCATTTTCTCCAGTCATTTTTGTGAAAATTTAAAATTTGGGGCTAAAATAAAATTTTTGTGGGAAAAATTAAAATGTTTATTTTTTTCCTTCCACAGTGCATTAATTCCTGTGAAGCACCTAAATAATTAACAAATCTCTTGAATTTGAACTGAGAACTTTGAGGGGTGTAGTTTTTCAAATGATGTCACTTTTTGGTATCTTCTGTCAAATAGGCCCCTCAAAGTCTCTTCAAATGTGATGTGGTCCCTAAAAAAAGTTGGTTTTCTAAATTTAGTTTTAAAAATAAAAAAATTCTGAAATTTTAATTATGCCGATTTAAAGTACACATGTGGTAAATGTTATTTATTAACTTTCTGGTTTAAGGTCAAAAAATTCAACATTTGAAAATTGTAAAATGTTCAAGAAACGTTACCCCTTAGACACCAGTCAGAGGCCTCTCATGCAGCCAAATCAGTTCTCATACTTTCCACTGACGAGGGCCAACCACTCAAAACACCGTGTCTGCAAATTGAGATTCTGATTTAGCTTTTATCCTAAGTCATATTGCACGACTCGTTAAAGGGTTGATTTCCCATTTGTCCTTTCTTCTTGTCAATAGTGTTTAGTGGAGATCGACTAGTGCTCATCTCTTCCCTTCCCTCATCTAAGCCAAATGCCTGGGAAAGACAGGGCGAGGTACGCATGCGGCGATTGGTGAAGAGCCATTACAGGGATGTTAGGGGAGACAGGGTGACGCTAGATCAACCTAGGAGTTCTCCACTTCCTATCCTTTCCCTAGAGACTGGGCTCCCTTCTGCTCTTCCCTAGCTGTTGCACTTTGCCACACCTTGTGTGACATTATCGCTGGCCGAGCACATTTTGAAAAGGAAAAAAAAAAAAAACTGACACTTCACGTTTTTTTTTTCATTTTTTTTTCTCTGTGTGTTTTTGGGTGTGGAACTTTTTTTTTTTTCCTGTCTCCTTTGATACAGGTTTACTTGTAGAGCTCGCAGAGCGGCTGCACAGCCTGTCTCTGGAGGTAAATGACCTCCGATGTGAGGTTCAGCAGCAGCATCGGCGGCTACAGTTTGCCAATTTGGGGGTCTCTGCAGGTAGGCCTGTCCAGTCTGAACCCAAGATTGCCCTCCCGGACAGGTTTTCAGGACATAGGGACAAGTTTTTTGTATTCAAAGAGGTTTCAAACTGTATTTTAGACTTCGTCCTTATTCCTCCGGAATTCATGAGCAATGGGTTGAAACTGTGATCTCTCTACTGCAGGGAGATCCTCAGTTGTGGGCGTTTTTTTTTCCCGCAGGACTCGATTTGTCTCCAATCTGTGGAGGGGTTTTTCAGGGCTCTGGCCCTCATCTATGATGACCCTGACCAAGTAGCCTTGGCTGAGTCTAGGCTACGTCGCCTTCAGCAGGGGAATCGATCAGTTGAGACATACAGTTCCGTAGATGGGCAACAGATTCCAAATGGAAAGACTCCGCCCTTAGAAGTCAATTTTGTGAGGGGCTTATTGAAAGGTTGAAAGATGCCTTGGCAGTATATGAAACCCCTCAGTCCTTGGAAGCTGCCATGTTGTTGGCCATACGTCTTGATAGACACCTTCGGGATAGACGTGTGAGACCACCTTCTCTGGAGCCTTCTTGTTGGGGTTGTGTACCTCTGCCGGGGGAGCAGTGTGGGGTTGAGCCAGTACTGTGGGAGGTGAAGGTACCCATGCAGTTAGGGGGTGTCTCTACATCATACTTCTCCCCAGAGATATACAGGAAAAAAGGCATATGTTTTTTTGTGGGGAAAAAGGGACATTTTGTTGGGACCTGTCCTTCAATTCCTAAACAAAAGGAGTCTCGTTTGGTAGTCTGGAGTCGGATAAAGTAGAAGTGCATTTGTTACCAACCTGCAGTTCCCACTTTGTCCTGTCAGCAGAGGTGGTGCTAGAGAGCAAAGCCGAGCAAATTTCTGTGTTTGTTGACAGTGGAACCGGAGTCAGCATGGTTGATGCTGAGTTTGTGAAAACTCATGGTCTTGCTTGCTGTGCTTTAGCAGAATCTATTTCCATCTTTACCATTGACTCGGCGCCACTTGCACACAAAGCATTTTCTCAGATTGTACATAATGTAAAACTGAGGGTGTGGTCAGTTCGTTGTGAAATAATCCCTTGACAATTTAGCCACACCGATTGTTTTGGGTATTCCTTGGCTTGTTAAGCACAATCCTTTGGTGGATTGGCAGGATTATTGAATGGGGAGATTACAGCCATGAGAACTGTTTAGATATTTCCCTTGCTACTGTCTCTACGGAAATATTACCTGCTTTTCTGTCTGGTTTTAAGGATGTTTTTTCTGAGAGGGAGAGTCAGGACTTGCCTCCTCATCGTGCTTATGACTGTCCTATTAACCTGACCCCCAGAGCTAAACTACCAAAGTCCAGACTGCATAATCTTTTAGGCCCTAAGAAACAAGCCATGAAGGATTTTATTGTGGAAAGTCTGGAGAAGGGATATATCAGACCCTCATCTTCACCCGTGGCGGCAGGGTTCTTCTTTGTGAAGAAAAAAGATGGCGGTCTACACCCCTGTTTAGATTTCCGGGAATTAAACAAAATTACCATTTGTGATCCATACCCTCATCCTCTGATTCCTGATTTGTTCTGCCAGGTGGTATGAGCTTAGGTATTCTCCAAGTTGAATTTAAGGGGAGCCTACTATCTGGTTAGAATCAGAGAAGGGGACAAATGGAAAACAAGCATTCAAAACCCCGGAAGGACATTTCGAGAGTCTGGCTATGCCTTTTGGTTTGACCAATGCACCTCCAGTATTCCAGCATTTCATAAATGATATTTTCCATCATTTGGTGCGGAGGTTTGTGGTGGTCTTACTGAACGATATTTTGGTTTACTCACCTGATTTTGCTACACATCGGGGGCAAGTTAAGCAGGTGCTCCAGATATTAAGGGATAACAAACGTTATGCCAAACTGGAAAAATGTGTTTTCGCTGTTCAGGAAGTACAGTTTTTGGGGCACTTGTTGTCATCTTTGGGCTTTCGGATGGATCCGAAGAAGAAACGTGTAGTCCTTGATTGGAAACGTCCCGAGAGCCTGAAGGCTCTACAACGTTTTCTGGGCTTTACTAATTTTTACCGGAAATTCATCCAAAATTACTATTATTGTGAAACCCCTTATTGACATGACTTAGAAGGGGTCTGACTTTACCAAATGGTAGGATGCTTCCCTCCAGGCTTTTTCTTCCTTAAAGAATCATTTTGCCACTGCATCTATACTCAGTCAACCCGTTATTTCCCAACCCTTTATTGTGGAGGTTGATAGGTCATATGTTGGGGTAGGGGCTGTGTTGTTTCAGCGTCCGCCCCCTGGTAAATGGCGTCCATGTGCCTTCTTTTCTAAGTAATTATCTTTGGCTGAGAGAAATTATGATGTGGGTAATAGGGAACTTTTTACGATCAAAGTGGCGTTAGAAGAATGGCGACATTGGTTGGAGGGGGCTGTCCATCCTATTACTGTTATTACTGACCATAAGAACCTGTCATGTCTCCAGTCATCTAAACGTCTCAACCCTAGGCAAACCAGTTGGTCCCTGTTTTATACTAGGTTAACTTTTTTGTCACTTTTCTTACAGGGGTCAAAGATGTCAAGGCTGATGTTTTGTTCCGGAGCTTCCTTTGTGGTGGTGACCATGAGAACCCTGCCCCGATTTTACAGAAAGGGGTAGTAATTTCGGCACTGAATCCTGAACTGGAGGGTAAGGTGTTGGAGGCTCAGGGGGACGCCCCTTCCTCCTGACCTTCAGGAAGGTTATTTGTACCATCTAATCTTCTCCGCAAAGTAATTAAGGAACATCATAACTCTGTGCTTGCTGGCATCCAGGTGGTAAGGCAACCGCGGACCTCCTCTCTAGTCTTTTTTGGTGGCTGGGGTTACATTGGGATGCTGCTTGTAGTATTTGCGCACATTCTAAGGTTTTGCATACCCGTCCGTCTGGTACTCTTCTTCCGCTACCCATCCCTAGTAGGCCATGGACACACTTGTCCATGGATTTTATTACTGACATACAGGTTTCTGCAGGCAAAATGGTGATTTTGGTGGTAATTCAGTAAAATGGTTCACTTTGTCGCATTGCCTTCACTTCCAAATGCCAAGACACTTGCTCAGGTGTTCATAAATGAGATTATGAAGCTTCACGATGTTCCCTCCGGTGTGGTGTCAGATCAGGGAGCTCAGTTTGTTTCCAAGTTCTGGAAGACATTTTGTTCTCGACTTGGGGTGCAGCTGTCCTTTTCTTCTGCCTTCCACCCTCTGTTGAATGGACAGACCGAGCATGTCAATCAGAATTTGGAGACCTACCTCAAGTGTTATGTCTCCGAAAATCTGGAGGATTGGGCATCCTACTAATGGCTGGCACAATTTGCCATTAATAATCATCGTCAAGAATCCACTGGCAGGTCACCGTTCTTCGGTGCATACGGTTGTCACCCACAGTTTTATACCTTTAGTGGGGGATTAGCTTCAGAAGTTCCTGTGGACGAACAGTTTGCTTCATCGCTCTCCTCGGTATGGCAGGCTGTTCTGAGTAATTTAAAGATCATGGGAGACAGGTATAAATGTTTGGCTGACAGAAAACGCTTGCCAGATCCAGACCTAAATGTGAATGACTTTGTGTGGTTGTCTACCAGGAATATAAGATTGAAAGTTGCTTCTTGGAAGCTGGGACCTAGGTTTATTGGTCCCTATAAAAAACCTGCCGTCATTAACCCAGCAGCGTTTCGTCTTGAACTTCCACGGGCCCTTAAGGTCCACAACGTGTTCCACATTTCCTTACTCAAAAAGTATGTGGAACCTCTTGAACCCTCACCTCTACCACGGCCCCCAGTAATGGTTGATGGAAATTTGAAGTTCCAGATTTCGAGGATTGTAGATTCTCATCTCCAACGTTGTTCTCTACAATACTTGGAACACTGGAAAGGCTATGGTCCAGAGGAGAGGATGTGGGTTTCTGCATCAGAGGTGAATGCTCTCAGGTCATTTCGCTCATTCCACACCTCTTATTCTAAGAAACCTGGACCTGAGTGTCCAGAGGCCACTCGTAGAGGGGGGGTACTGTCACGGGTGTATACAAAGTGACAGACAGTCGCCCTGCAGTTGGTTGCAGATCTCTACATTTGGCATAACAGACATCTTCTTAGAGGCTGTTTCTAGGAACCAGTGGCTACTTTCCTCTGGCTAATTAACTCCCTGGCCTAGGTGTATAAATACCTGGTGTGTTCTACAGGGAGGTGCCACCGATATTCATTACTACTGGTGAAGGCTTTAGCAAGAGCAGTACTTTGTCCTCTCTGGAGCTTGAGAACATGTGAGTATTTGTCTGGAGTCATCAAAGGCTAAGCAATTTCCCCGTTTGTCCTTCCTTGTTGTCTATAGTGTTTAGTGGAGATCGACTTGTGCTTATCTCCTCTTTTCCATAGCCAGAGCCAAACGACAGGGAAACATAGGACGAGATACGCGTGCGGTGATTGCTGAAGAGTCAATACAGAAATATTAAGGGAAACAGGGTGATGCTAGATCAACCTAGGAGGTCTCCATGTTCCCTAGAGTCTGGCCTTCCTTCCCCTCTTCCCTATGTGTTGCACGAAGTCATTCCCACACCGTGCGTGACAATTTTTCCTCATGCAAATCAAATCTTCGTTATAATGTCTTAAGGTTTTCCCGACCCTAGAGTATAATAAACATAGGTAAAACAAAGTTAGAAAGAAAAATTATACTCACCCTACACTTATGTTCCACCGCACAACCTCTGTCACACAAGGTGAGGTAAAGACTAAGTGCAACACAAAGGGAAGAGGTGGGAGGAAGCCCAAACACTAGGGAAAATGGGAGTCGAGACCCCTAGGCAGATTTAATATCACCCTGCCTACCCTATCATACTTATATAGGTTCCACAACTACCGCTGAGCAGGACCCTAAGCCCTGAATGTCCCTAGAGCTTGGCCCTAGATAGGAAGGAAACAGGGTGAGCACTAGTCAAGCCCCACTACAAACTAAAGATAACAAAGTAGACAAAGAAAGGGGTTACACTTAGCTTGAGCAGAAACCAGAGAGATAATGCCAACTGTCCTCCAAGGGCACCAGAGGAGAAACTAGTCGACTGCTAATGCTCCAAGGCTACATAGAGGTACATAGAACTATGACCCGCGACTCTCTGAAGAAATTGAGACTATTTAATAACCAAGCAAGCGTGTGTCAATCAGCAGCAGATGGTGGAGGTCGCTGATGGGTCCTAATCGAAGAAGGATATAACTATACTACAGAGATGAGGGAATCAAGAAGGCGTCTGCAATGCCAAGCGCAGTGACCTTTTTACAGCCGGCTTCAGAGCGACTGTCTGTCACACCTGACACACCTGTGACAGCCTCACTTTGATCCCGTATTCTGTTTAAGTTGGATGCAACCTCTTCCTTTGTCCAGTGCACATTTTTTCATTGGTTCCTACTAGTGATGAGCGAACGTCACGGTGCTTGACAAGCTCGGCACTCGGTGAGTATTTCCGGGTTGCTCGGGCGGGAGCTAGGGTCCCTGCCATACATGTTTGGTGCTCTTTAGAGAGCCAATGAACATGCAGGGATTGCTTACCACTCACTGTAACGCCGTAACCATGTTGGTTGTGGGAATTACAGCTATTGGCTGACCGCAAAGTGTCATTAGGTCTATTTAAGACCCGGTGACGCTAGGCTCGTCACAGTCTACCTGGGAAACAGGCAGAGTAGGGAGAGCTGCTGCTGAGTCAGGGAGAGATTTGCTTGTTTAAAGTTAGTAAAAGTATTTGACAGCATATCTATATATCCATCTGAACTAATCCAGCTGCATATAGTCAGTGGTGATAGGAGTAGTGCAGCAGGGAGGCAGGATATATGGTAGACTGCAGTGCATACAGCACAAGAGGGTCCATAGCAAATTCTGTCTGCTGCTGTGACAGATATTTGTAGACATAGCCCCAGATATCAGGGGCCAGGGATAATTTTTTTTTATCTTTATCCTGGTTATTTGCTTAAAAAGCAATCCAGAATACAGCATTTTCTGCTCCATTTGCTTGTTAGCATTGCAGAATACAGCCAGATCTTTTCCATATTACAGCGATAAAAATCCAGAAATTTGAACTAAACATGGAAAATATTGGCCTAAATTTCCATTTTGCTGCAGTGTCGGTGAAGATTTTCTCACGAGGTCACTGTGTAGAATAGTATTAGTAAACTACAGGCCCGCTATTTAAAACCGTGGTAATCTGTCAGACTTATCACATATAACTGAGTTCTAAATTCAGCCATTTCTTGCTTCCATTTACATTTTGTTGCAGTGTGTCAGCGAAGCTATTCAAACGAGGTCGCTGTGAAAAATAATTTTAGTAAACTACAGACCCGCTTTTTAAAACTGTGGTTCTCCGTCAGTCGTATCACATATAACTGCAGTTAAAATCCAGCAATTTGTAGTGAGCCTGGAAAATATTGTCCTCCATTTAAAATGGGCAAGGTGCATGGCAAGGGACGGGAAAGTGTACGTGATGGTGATGGTGCAGGCAGAGGGTGAGGCCGTGGACATGGGCAAGCTGAAAATGTGCCACAACAAACACCTACAGCTTGTCGCTCGACATTCCTGACGCAATTACTAGGGGACCTCAGAACACCACTATTGAACACAGAGCAGTGTCAAAAGGTTGTTGGTTGCATGGCAGATAATGCTTCAAGTCACTTTGCTACCACCACCACCACAACCACCCTGTCTTCCACACGATCAAGTATCAGTAGCCGTCAGTCTGGACAGCATATTCCTTATCCTGATCCTCCTTCCTCCCACCATGCTGAGTGCCTGGAGACAACTGATCCCAGACTTGGACATTCAGAAGAGCTGTTCACTTTTCCATTTATAGATTGGGGCCTCTCGCCCAGCCAGCTTCAAGCGTGTCAAGAGGAGAATGCGTGTAGCGATGCCAAATATTTGAGAAGCCAAGTTAAGACGAAGGCAACGGTGGGAAAGTGCAATTACTGTCACAAGAGGTGGATGATGATGAGACACAATTGCCAAAAAAGTTAGGAGGAGCACAAGGGTGCGGAAGTGGAAGATGAGGTGGTGAATGATATAGTCACTGACCCAACCTATTAGGGGGACATTCAGAGCGAGGACAGAAGCACACAGGGGGAGGGAGGCAGAGCACCCCAACAGGCAGAAAGAAGCAGTGTGGTGACCGCAGACACAAGGTGGGAAAGCGTTCCCCGTAACAACAACACAACGGAAGTTGCCAGTACAATTTTAGGTTGCCCGAGCACAGTACTTGTCCCAGCGCAGCGTTCAGATGTCCCTACCCCAGTCCTTGGAATGCAAGCGCAAATATGCATCCAACGCCCCATAGGCCACACTACTAAATTCACACATTTCACGAATGCTTGCAATCAAAATGTTGCCTTTAAGGTTCGTGGAGACGGAAGCTTTCTGCAACCTGAAGGCGGAGACCGTCCCCCGGTACTCAATCCCCAGCCGCCACTATGTCTCCCAGTGTGCCATCCCCACATTACATGAGCACTTGTCCTACAACATTAGCTGTGCCCTCAACAACACCCTCACTTGGAAAGTCCACCTATCCACGGACACGTGGACAGGTGCTTGTGGGCATAGGCGGTACATCTTGCTGATGGCACACTGAGTTAATATAATGGAAGCCGGGACCCAGGCAGAACTTGGGACGGAACACATCCTCCCGACGCTGAGGGTTCCGGCCCTGGGTCAATTAGGGTTGCCCCCACATTCTACAGGTCCTCACCTCCTCCACCTTCTCTTCAGCCTCCATCTCCAAAATGACCACATCAGTCACAAGCCGGAAGCACTGCAGCACTGCCTTGGCCAAGCGGCAACAGGTTGTGCTGAAGATAACATGCTTATTGCTTAGGTGACAAACTGCACACCTTAGCAGAGTTGTTGAAAGCTGTAACACAGCAGCCTTATCTGTGGCTTTCATTGCTGAACATACAGCCAGGCATGGTAGATACGGCTGTGCTGAAGCTAATATGCTTAGGTGACAAACCGCACAACTCTGAAGAGTTGCTGACAGCTCTGAAAGAGCAGACAGATCTGTGGCTGACACCGCTGACCCTACAGCCAGGCTTGTCCATGTGTGACAATGGCCGGAACCTGGTGGCGACTCTGAAGTGAGGCGAGCTAACACACGTATCATGCCTGGCCCATATGCTTAACCTAGTAATTCAGCGGTTTCTCAACACCTATTCACATCTGCTGGATCTGCTTGTCAAAGTACGCCACCTATGTGCCCATTTTCTGAAGTCAGCTACAGCTTCCGCCGCCCTTGCCGTGGTTCAACAGCATTTGCAGCTTCCAGACAACCGACTGTTGTACAATGTCCCCATGCATTGGAACTCTACATTGCAGATGTTGGGAAGGATTTGTGAGCAGAAGAGGGCAGTTGTTGACTACCAGCATCAACAAGGCCATTGGTATTCAGTTCAGATTCCACACATAAGACCTCAGGAGTGGGCATGGATGTCAGACATACAGTATGTATCATCCTCCAAAACTTTGAAGAATCCACCAAGATGGGGAGCAGTGATAACACCAAAATTAGCATCACCATCCTGCTTCTCCGTTTTCTCAAACGCTTTCTGCTCACAATTAAAGAGGCTGCATTGCAGGCAGAGCATGATGAGATGCAGCAAGGAACCATACAGGGTGATTCCACATGGCCCAACCTCATCTCATCCCAATGTGGATTGGGTGACTATGAGGAAGAGACGGAGGAGGAGGAACAACAGGAGCTAGTTTCCTGCGCTATAGACGGTACTACCTGCACAACTCTCATACCGTCTGTTCAGAGTGGATGGCCTGATGAGGAGGGATGAGGAGGATGAGGACAAGAGCATAGTCAGTCATCCTCTTGGTGAGGACACGGAAGTCATGCCTATTAACAGTCTAGCACACATGGCTGAGTTTATGATACACTAACTTTCCCCGTGACCCTCGTGTTGTTCAATTTTTGGGTGACAGTCATTACTGGTTGGTGACATTTATAGACCCACGCTACAAGGAGAAGTTTCTGTGTCTTATTCCCATGCCAGACAGGCCTATAAAAATGGGGCAGTACCAGAAAGCACTTGTTGCGGAATAATGGGACCACTTTTTTTCAGGAGGACCTACGACCTCTACATCTCTTGCAAGGGGCATTGGAGTTCCTCCAAATTTTTGGCAGCCGTTGTACTCACTGCATACCCTATAACTGGATAGCAGAATGGCTCCTTTCTAGGAACCTGTCATTACTGTGGACCACCTCTACGTGTCTTTAAATTGTTATTGGGGTTTTTTCCTACATTTTGGCAGCCCTTGTACTCACTGCTTTCCCTATAACTGGATAGCAGACGCACTCCTTTCTAACGGGAACATGTCATTACTGTGGCCCACGTCAAAGTGTCTTTAAATAGTAATTGTTTTTTTTTCTAAATTTTGGAAGCCCTTGTACTCACTGCTTTCCCTATAACTGGATAGCAGACGCACTCCTTTCTAACGGGAACATGTCATTACTGTGGCCCACCTCTAAGTGTCTTTAAATTGTTATTGGGCTTTTTTCTAAATTTTGGAAGCCTTTGTACTCACTACATACCCTATAACTGTAAGGCAGAACCGCTCCTTTCTAGGAACATGTCGTTACTGTGGCCCACATCTACGTGTCTTTAAATTGTTATTGGGGTTTTTCCCAAATTTTGGCAGCCCTTGAAGTCACTGCATGGGCATTACCACTATAGAAGACACACTCCTTTATAATGGGAACATTTTTTTACTGAGGTTCTCCTCTATGTCCCTTCAAAGGGGTGTTGGGGTGCGTCCAAATTTTTGGCAGCCCTTGAAGTCACTCCTTATGCAATAACAGTATAGGAAACCCACTCCTTAATAATGGGGAAAACAAAGCACAGCCTGGTGATGACCCTCTAACAATAGTGAGGGCCCACTGCTGGCCCTTTAAGAATAGTAAGATCCGCCTTATGGCCCTATAAAAATAGTGTTTGTGACTTTCAGAGTCCCTCCTTCATAAATGAAACAGGTTGTGTCTGATGATGTCTCACACCCCACATGGCCAGGTAATGTTGTAAAATGTTAAAATAATATTGAACGGTGAATGTATTTTTCACCATTGAAAGCAATGCAAAAGTGCATCAAAAATGCTACATTTGAACATAGCCCAAATGTGGAGGAGCATTTTTGTTTTTTATATTTATTTTGCCATGTATACAAGACATTACCCTGGAAAGGATGTTCCTTAACATTTTTCCCAGGAAAATCCATTTTGGTTTCGTTTTTGTATGTTTAATTGTGAGTCCATAAAAATGGCGTAATACTCTGACAACATCGTTGACAGCAGTGACCTGGGAGTCAGAGATGCTTCCAGGGGTCTTCCTCATGCTGTTCCCATGTCATTTGAGCACTGTTCCCATCGATTTGGCAATTTGTAGGCCCTCTGCAGACCGCCAGGTGGTGCTGCCAGAAAAATGCTTGCGCTTCCCATAGACTTACATTGGGCTCATTGCTCGGACCGAGCACTCGAGCATTCCAGTTTGCTCGATCCAAGCAAAGAGTACCCGAGCATTTTACTGCTCGCTCATCACAAGTTACTAGCATCTTCTGAGATGATTATGCCCCCAGTGTAATGTGATGCTGTTGGGATTCAGCTTGAGAAAGACACAGAACTGGATGAAAAAAGAGTCTGCGCTATACTGAAATGACAAGTGAATGAAAGATGGGCTGCATGGAAGGACAGGTAAGGGCTCGCTAAGTATATTTTTCAATTATTAACCCATTCTCAGAGAAAAATCCAGGTGCAGCGGCATGGTCACCGTTCCTATGACAACTCTCACAGTAATTATCAGACTATTCAGCAGGAGAGAATTTAGGATTTATAGACACAATAAAATATTACCTTTAATGGTTTGTATTAAAAAGACAATACCTGAGAATCAAATGACACACAATGCAGGGACAGATCTCCCTGTATGTATAGTGTGCAAATTCGCCATGATGCGACCTTTTGGACTGCACCATGGAACGCATGACAGCATAATTTCCGGTTATCTTTGGCGGCTTAATCAGTCCCAGCCATGTCATGTAGTTACACCCCCTTCAGTGGCCTCATGGCGTGACCCCATTGGCAAATACTGCATCACATGGCGTTTGTTGTTCAGATAACACCGTGTGGGCAAGTCACTTCACGAAATTGCACCAAAATGGAATCCTCCACTTGGCTGTCAAAGCCACACCCACGGCTCGCACCAGGCCAGACCGTGCCATGCGGCCATGTCACATTGGGTCGCATCGCATGGCCGCATCGCTCCAAGCCACACTGTGCGGCTGCATCATTTCCAGTCCTAGGACCACAACCAATATAAGGCCCACAACTTTATGTGGCAAAAATGTAGTAGATGGATATCAAACATTATTCTAACGCATATCAAGCAAGTACTCAAGATAAGCCTAGATGCTGGCAGATAGAACAGGGTGTAGGAATGTATGGCTTAAAAAAGGGGGATAGATAGATGGCCCATGTGACCTACCAAAAGAAACCGAATAATGCATAAACAGGTTATTTAACAATATAGGGCCCTAATTCAAAGGTAAGGTCCTTGGAAAGTTTTTCTTGTAAGAAAAAAACAAAATAAATTTGTCCGAAACCACAACAATCCTTTTCTGAATTTTCCAAATGTAAAGTCATTACTGTTTTTTTGACAGGTCCAATAAATCAGCAGATTTTATAAATCAGTAACAGTGGTGGAGTGGGAGAAGAGTGGGAGGAGATCAATAGAGACTTATATCCTACAGGAAGCAACTAAAATTGAGTTGTTCATTGAGGTCATTTCGTTGGCATGTATCCAAACAAAAAATCCATCATAGCTCCCTTTGTAACATTATTTTGTAAAAATTCCCTCCTCTTATGGGCTATTTGACCTTGTCAATACCCATAAATTTGATTGCTTTAAGGTTACCACCATGAGATTCATTGATATGCTTTTGCCAGTGGGGTGTCTCTTTTGTTACGTATATCTTCCATGTGTTCTCCCACTCTCCTCCTAAACTCCCTGGTGGTCTTACCAACATAACTCTTCCTGCAGCAGTAGGTACCTTTATAAATAACTCCTTGAGTTTTGCAGTTAACAAAATCTTTAATTGTAAATGTTTCTAGAGATATTATAGAATTCTTTACCAACCCAAACATGCTCACATGATACATAATTACCACACCTAAAGGACCCTTTAGGTTTCGTTGGTAACAAGTTCTTACTGGTTGAGGGGGAGGAAAGGTGACTTTATACCACCCTATCTCCCACCGATCAACTGTTATGACAGGTAATTTGGCGGATTGACCCAATGACGTCCTTGATATCATCATCCATTCTCAATATGCTCCAGTGTCTAGAAAGAATTTCTTTCAAAGCCGGTGCTCCATTGTCAAAAGTAGAAATAAAGCTAACAGGTTTGTTATTCCCATTCTTCCAGTTCCTAGGTACAAGTAATTCTTCTCTATTCTTCCCTAGGTCATGATGGAATGCCTCCCTCAACACCCGGTCTGAGTATCTCCTATCACAAAATCTAAGGCGCAGATCATTTGCCTTATTTTTAAAATCTGCTATTCCAGAGCAATTCCTTCTTAATCTAAGGTTTTGGCCCTTAGGGATACACTTTTTTGGGGGATATGGATGGTGGCTATCCCATCTCAATAACAAGATTATGGATGTAGGTTTCCGATATACAGTAGTATGCAATGAATCTCCATCTGTAGATTTCCAAATCAGAATATCAAGAAAAGGTAATTGGGTGAAGTTAATCTATTATATCCCCTGATGAATCCTCCATATGGGGGACAAAACACGTAGGGATAGAATTCTTATACAGGATAAACTTTCCTGCTGTGATGGGGCACACTAGCTCACACTTGGGGTCTGCCTTTGTTATGGCAGGAGCAATACAGGGGAACGACAGGGGAGTTTGACATACTGCATATATTCCCAGGTTTATGTGCTCATTATGGGTATGGCCGGCTCCTGATTTACCAGTCTCCTGCTTGTGGAAACAACTGTCGATGTGGTGAGATCTTAAAATTTTTAATGAGCACTGGTTGTATATTTAAGCCCATGCACTATAACGTTATTTGTGTGTCATTTGATTCTCAGGTATTGTCTTTTTAATACATACCATTAAAGGTTATATTTTATTGTATCTATAAATCCTAAATTCTCTCCTGCTAAATACTACATTAACTCATTCTCAGTCATTTATAATTCACCCATTTGGCTAATACATTTTTTTACCCCTTCTTGGCCCCAAAAGCCAATCCAGCAAAATGGCAGAAGACAATCCCAAAACTAAGGTGCAAAAAATGTTAAGATAGTTTGATAAAATGTGTTTTGGGCTCTCCTAATTCTGATGTACATTGTATTATCTTGACAATTTCTTGAACAAACCAGATAGCCTGACATTTTTGAATTTTAAAGTTTTTTTCATGACAAAGCTTTTTGTGTATTATATCTAATTTTTGTTTTATCTGTGTTTCTCTTCTGTAGATTCTGCGTGGACTGTTATCAACAGTTTCAGACTCTGATATTCACAGTAGATGCGATCAATCAACATTCCAAAATTCACCCCAATATGTCTCTAGGGTTCCAGGTATATGACACATGTAATGTCCCTCACTATGAATTAAAGGGAGCTCTTCAGTTTCTTTCTGAATCCAGCATTGGCGTGCCAAATTATTGCTGTAATTCGAATTCATCCGTTGCATTAATAATTGGATCTGTGCTCTCATCAAATTCAATTATTTTGGCTAATGTCCTGGGAGTATACAAATATCCTCAGGTAAGATAAAATAATCATTCATTTGTGTTTTAAATCAGATGGGTTCAAAATCCAAATTGATTGTAATTGGCTTAAAGTGAATTTGTAATTGGCTTCATGCGAATTCAGCAAAATCATGGCCAAGTAGATGCAATGTTACTGAATTGTAGAGGGAAAAATGGTAAAAAAAGGCCCTCACCTTACCTCTTATTCATGCCCTGTGAAGTTGAAATATTACTATGTACACTAGTGGCCAAAATTGAGGCAACACCCTCAAGATTTATACAATTTTAGCATTTCCCAATACAAATCTAAATTTCATGAATGTTTTTGATTTCACAGTAAAGCTTTTATGTAGAAATAACAACATCTCATATAGAAACACAATACTAGCAGGAAATTTGTTCATTTGTCAACAAATTGGACACTATTGTCACTTAGATGACTGTGGGAGAGAAGCCATTTATTTGTCCTATTTTCATATCTAACACTAAATGTTAATACTTAGTTGGATAGCCCTTGGCCTTCATAACTGCCTGGCATCTACTTGGCATGCTATCTACCAGTTTGTGTAAATCAGATGGTGTGATGAAATGAAACCATGATTTGATGATTGCTGCAATGAGTTCCTGCTTGTTTGAAGCCCGCTGTTTTGACACCAGTCTTTTGAACCGAGCCTAGAGATTCTCAATAAGATTGAGATCTGGGCTGTTTCCTGACCAATTCAAAAGCTGGTCATTTTTGTCCTTGAACCAAGAGAGACATTTTTTAGCTGTATGGCATGGGGCTCCATCTTGCTGAAAAATAAACTGTGTCCCTTCACCAAATACATCACGTGCCGAAGGAATGAGTTTAGGATGAAGGACTTCCTTGATGTACTTTTCAGCATTAACTGTTCCTTCAATTACCTGAAGCCTACCTACTGCATCTCTGGACATGCAGCCCCATACCATAACACCCAGGGGAGGCTTCATGGTGGGTACTGTACACTCTGGCAAGCAATCCTCTCCAGGTCATCGTCGAACGTAGCGGACACCGTCGCTGTCAAAGATGGATATGCGTGTCTCATCGCTCCATAAAACATTTCTCCATTGTTCAATGGTTCATTTAGAATGTTCGTGGGCCCACTGCAGACGTTTCTGATGCTGTGAGGCATTCAAAAATGGCTTTTTACGTGGTATTCTGGCTCTTAACCCCACATTAACCAATCGTCGTTGAACCGTCCGATCGGACACTGTCACTCCAGTGTTGACAAGCTTCTTGTTGATGTCAACAGCATTTGAATTCCTTTTATTTCGGGTGATTCTAACAATTCTTTTATCAGTCTGAGGAGTTGTAGCCTTCTTCCTACCTCTACCTGGTTTATTCTTTATCGAACCAGTCTCTTGAAACCGTTTACACACTTTGAGGACACTGGCCGGTGAGATCCCTTTTCCAATTCATGCTGCAATTTCCCGGTAACTGTACCCTTCTTCCCTTAAAGTAACAGCTTTGGCACTCTTCTTAGGTGACCTTTCCTGTCTAATACTGCTGGCACAATATCGGTCTTAAATCACACCCAGGTCAACTTTCATTAAATATTGGTGATGGTAAAAAACTGCAGGTGTTGCCTCAATTTTGGCCACTAGTGCACATCTTGATATTCTGATGAGTCACCAGAGGCCAAGATGCTCCTAAAGGACAGGAGCACCAAGTGAAAATCACAAAATCAGATGCACGAGAATGTGTGGCGCACCATATGGTGAGCTGCAGTTGTAGGACAATAAAGCAGTGAGTTGTGTATTATTTTTATTTTTCACCAAATGCTTATTGTGCTCTGGGTTCCTAGCACCCCCCTAGCATAATAATAATATCTATATTCACATGGAATAACTTTTAAGTAAATTAATTTTCTCTGCCAAAGTTGAGTGATCTATCGAAGTTGAATCATTACTACTACAGATACTTTGACGTACTAAAAGTAGAGATAAGCAAATCAATTCAATAGGAATCAAATTTGTCCTGAATTCTTAGAAGTTCGCAGAACATGGAAAGTTCAAAAAATTTATTGCATATTGCCTTAAATGCCCTCCATCATTCTACACAATACTGAAGATGGATTGTCAAAGAAGGATTGCTTGACAATAGGCACAACGAGGCAATGCTTTGCAGCTATCCTTTCACAAGGTATAGCACAGCCAATTGTTATGAACTGCTACAAACACTAAGGATAGATAGGAAAACTGTCCCTAAAATAGGACTAAGCTGACTCCCTATGATGCAGCGTGGGACCTGTTCCTTGTGAACAGACCCGCCTAAGTCCTCGGCTAGTCTGAACGCAGACCTATAGATATAAGGGAGGGGTCCCTACAAGAACTAAGGACTGGGATATAGTTGGACACCTCCTAGCAGAAATTGTAGCAGAGCAAAGACAAAGAAACAAACAGAAGTACTACTGGTCAAAAGACCAAGCAAACTACAGAGTAAGGTAAGGCAACTGCCTAGCTTAAGAGTAAATGTAACACTGAAGTCCAGCAAGGCCAGGAGGGCGGAGCTGGATTATATAGGCAAAAAGTCATGTGACCAACAAAATAGAAAAAACTAACAGGAGGGTTCTAACAGTACCCCCTCTTCTATGAGGATCCTCCGGATCCTCCAGGCGCAGGTCTATCAGGAAACCTCCTGTGAAATGCTCCGACAAGTCTAGGAGCAGAGACATCATCCGCCCTTACCCAGGAGTTATCCTCGGGACCGAAACCTTTCCAAGCGAAGAGATACTGCAATCTCCCTCTATGCCATCTAGAATTAAGAATGCGAGAAATTTCATATTCACCGTCTTCCTCCACCGGAGGAACTGAGACAGTGGCGTCCCTATCAGAAACATCAGCTTTTTTCAATAAGGAAACATGAAACACCGGATTAATCTTCCAGGAGGTAGGAACCTCCAACCTAACAGCAGATTGGTTAACTACCTGAAGCACCTTAAATGGACCCACAAACTTCGGGCCCAATTTCTTAGAAGGAATCCTCAACCGCAGATTCCTAGAGGACAACCAAACCATGTCACCAACAGTAAACAAAACCTCTTGACATTTCCTGTCAAAGTACCTCTTGGATTTTTTGTTAGCCTCTTGAAAGTTATGACGTACATCAGTCCAAACTCTCTCCAAATCACCGGAAAAATTCTCCTCCTCTGGCACAGCCGATACCAATTTGGAGAATGACCCAAACGACGGATGTCTCCCAGTACAACAAAAAAAAGAACACCCAGCAGAAGAGGATGTATGGTTGTTAAGAGCAAATTCAGCCAGTGGCAGAAACTCAGACCACCCCTCTTGATTGTCAGCCACAAAACAACGCAAAAACTGTTCAACATCCTGGTTCTTTCTTTCTGTCTGTCCATTAGACTCAGGATGATAACCAGTCGAAAATGACAAATGGACTCCCAACCTGTCACAAAAGGCATGCCAAAAACAAGCCACGAACTGAGGTCCCCTATCGGAAACAATGTCGGTAGGAACGCCATGGAGCCTGACAATTTCTTTAACAAAAGCCTTAGCGAGTGTCTTGGCGCAGGGCAGTTTGATGAAAGGAACCAAGTGACACATCTTGCTAAAACGGTCCACGACCACCCAGATAACAGTGAAACCCTCAGAGGCAGGAAGGTCAGTAATAAAATCTATAGCAAGATGCGTCCAAGGAGCACTAGGAACCTCCAGAGGGCAAAGAAACCCCGCAGCAGGAGCATGTGAAGACTTAGATCTAGCACACACAGTACATTGACGCACCCACTTAATGACTTCCTTCTGCCACCCAGGCCACCAAAAACTGCGACCTACAAGTCTCTTAGTCTCCGAAATTCCTGGATGACCTGCCAATCGAGACTCATGACACTCCACAAACAAATCTCTCCTAAAGTTCCTAGGCACAAACAACCTCCCATGGGGAGTGTTAGATGGGGCATCCTCCTGGGCTTTCAGAATCCCATCTTCCAAAACGGAGTCCAATGCTGCTATCACAACACCTTCCTGTAAAATGCTCTCCTCCTCCTCGGTACCAACCATGGGAGAAAAACTGTGAGATAAAGCATCCGCTTTTACATTCTTGGTACCCGGGATGTAAGTAACAGAAAAATTAAACCGCGGAAAAAAAAGTGCCCACCTAGCTTGACTGGCATTCAAGCGCTTGGCAGCATCAAGATAGATCAGATACTTATGATCAGTAAAAACCTGAATGGGAAATTTAGCACCTTCCAAGAGATGACGCCAATGTTCAAATGCAAGTTTAATCGCCAGCAATTCCCGATTACCGACATCGTAATTAAGTTCGGTCTGAGAAAATTTTTTTGAAAAAAAAGCACAGGAATGTACTCCATCCTTGTTTTCCTGAGACAAAACAGCACCGACCCCCACCGAAGAAGCATCAACCTCGACCAAAAAAGGCTTGGTCTCATCAGGCTGCATAAGGATGGGGGCAGAACTGAACCTCTCCTTGAGATACACAAAAGCTTCAATGGCCTCAGTAGTCCATAGAACCGTATTCGCACCTTTCCTGGTGAGATCGGTCAGCGGCTTAACAATTATAGAAAAATTCTTAATGAATTTTCTGTAATAATTGGGGAAACCCAAAAATCTCTGTATTGGTTTCAAACCAATAGGCGAAGGCCATTCCTGCACCGCCTGAACCTTCACCGGGTCCATCTCAAAGCCCTCGCTGGAGATAATGTAGCCCAAAAATCTAATTCTCTGCACAGCGAACTCTCATTTCTCCAGCTTAGCAAAAAGTGAATTGTCGCTTAACAACTGCAATACCTCACGTACGCTCTGCCAACGAGACTCCAGATCCGGCGCAAAAATCAAAATGTCATCCAATTACACCACCACATTCTTACCGATCAACGGTCTTAGGATGTCATTAATAAGTTTCTAAAAAAACGCTGGTGCGTTGGTAAGACCAAAGGGCATAACCAGATTCTCAAAATGACCCACTGGAGTGTTAAAAGCAGTTTTCCACTCATCACCTTCCTTCATACGTAACAAATTGTATGCCCCCCGGAGATCAATCTTAGAGAACCACTTGGCCTCCACTAACTGGCTGAACAAGTCAGGAATTAATGGCAGTGCGTAGGAATTGCATACTGTAATTTTATTATTTTCGCGAAAGTCCAGAAATGGACGTAAACCGCCGTCCTTTTTTTTTACAAAAAAAAATCCAACAGCCACAGGTGACTTAGAAGGTCTAATGTGACCGGCGGCCAAGCTTGTCTGTATGTATTCCTCCAAGGCCTTTCTCTCAGGGATAGTAAGATTAAATAAGCGACTCTTGGGAAGAGTAGCTCCATTGACAAACTGAATAGTACAATCATAGTCCCTATGAGGAGGCAAAACTTGCAACTCCTCCTCAGAAAAAACCTTCCAAAAATCCTGAATAGGTACAGGTAATTCCCCTCTTTCCACAGTAGCAATGCGACCGTTACAAAATCTATCAGAGCACTTAGGACTCCAAGACTTAATTTCATTGGTAGACCAGTCCAGTGTGCAATGTGCAATCTTAACCAAGGTATCCCCAAAACCACTGGAGCAGGCAAATTATTTAATACCGCCAAATCCAAATTCTCTTGGTGGATACCATTAATGGTGAGGGGAAATTCAGAAACCTTGTGAGTTATACCTTTCAAGGGAGAGCCATCAACAGCAACCACAGAAATAGGAGATGAAAAAAGTTTGGATTCAAATTTAAATTTTTCCAAAAAACCCTCATCAATCACATTGAGTGTAGAACCACAATCCACAAATACCCGAAATTCAATCAATTCCAGAAAGAAATACTCCTTTTGAGTTTAAACACGCTATGCGGTCGAAACTGACCTCTTTTTTTTTTTCTTTGTTCAAACGAAGCACACAGTTCATAATAAAGTGGTCAAATTTGCCGCAATAAAAACACAATCCTTTAGCAAACCTGCTGTCTTTTTCCTGAGAGTGGAGTGACATCGCCCCAATCTCCATCGGTTCTCCACCCTCCGAACAGACCCTCTGAAAACTAGGAGCTGTCATAGCAATAGATTTCTCTTCATTACTCCTAGCACGCAGTCTCCTGTCCACACGAATGGCTAATTGCTTTGCCTCCTGAAAGGTTCCAGGTTTCGGGAAGGCAATCAGCAGATCCTTAACCCTTTCACCTAGACCATCAAGAAACAAACATTTTAATGCTGAGTCATTCCATTCCACTTCAGCTGACCATCTTCTGAAGTATGTACAATAATTTTCCACATCACCTGATCCCTGCTTTAAATGTCTTAATTCAGTTTCAGCAGATGAGACTCGATCAGGATCATCATACAACAACCGCATAACAGAAAAAAAATCGTCCACAGATCTAAAACACGGATCATTAGGTTGTAGAGAAAAGGCCCATCCCTGTGGTTCTTTGCGCAAAAGTGACATTATAAACCCAATGCGCTGTGATTCATTCCCCGAGGATCTGGGTCTTAAACGAAAATATAATAAACAAGCGTTTTTAAAAGAAACAAATCTTGCCGTTTACCATAAAAAAAATCTGGAAGTCCTACCTTCGGTTCAACAAAATGCGCTCCAGGACAGCTACTCACGTGTTGCTGGAGCTCGGCCACCTCCAAAGACAGTTCTTGCAGGCGTTGAGCCAACTCCTGAACCGACACCATGCTGAAATCAGGATTTCTTTCCTTAGAGTGTTTTATTTTTGGGCTGGACTTACTGTTATGAACTGCTACAAACACTAAGGATAGATAGGAAAACTGTCGCTACAATAGGACTAAGCTGATTCCCTACGATGCAGCGTGGGACCTGTTCTTTGTGAACAGACCCGCCTAAGTCCTCGGCTAGTCTGACGCAGACCTATAGATATAAGGGAGGGGTCCCTACAAGAACTAAGGACTGGGATATAGTTGGACACCTCCTAGCAGAAATTGTAGCAGAGCAAAGGCAAAGAAACAAACAGAAGTACTAGTGGTCAAAAGACCAAGCAAACTACAGAGTAAGGTAAGGCAACTGGCTAGCTTAAGAGTAAATGTAACACTGAAGTCCAGCAAGGCCAGGAGGGTGAAGCTGGATTATATAGGCAAAAAGTCATGTGACCAGCAAAATAGAAAAAACTAACAGGAGGGTTCTAACACCAATAAGGAGGGACTATCATTTCCCATATAAAGGCAGAAGCAGGAAATGCTGCAGCCATCTTGTGGTGAATCTGGATAGTGAGTGAATATTACATTTCACAGTTCAGCAATTGAGATAGGAAAACAAAGCCATAAAACACTGAGGAAATTATAGGAGCCACCTCCTCTTAGTTTGTACCTGTTCATACTTGTCTTTCTGTTTACAAGTGATGATCAGTCTTTTGATATTTGTATACACAGGCTTTCTGTCCGAACACTCCACCCATCAGCCTTTGGTGATTTTAATCACAACTTTATCCTACCTACCCATATAATTGTAGGCTTTCAGCCTTGGAGAGGTATCATATTAGATTAGGTTCCCAGCAAAGAAGATCACCTTGTCATTGGCTGTTGGACACACATATTGGTAAATTATTGCACCAAGTATCTTCATTAATTGTCTGGGGCAAAATCTGCTTGATCTTCGGTCATCTCTAAAGCACTTGATGTTGTGATTAGTGTTGAGCCACCCCTGTAGTGTTCGGGTTCGGTTCGGTTCGTCGAACACCGGGATGTTCAAGGAACTGTTCGTCGAACACCTTAGAACACCGTCGAACACCGTTAAAACCAATGGCAGGCAAACAAAAACACATAGAAACACATAGAAAACACCTTCAAAGGTGTCCAAAAGCTGACAAACTTCTCAGAAGACGCTCTCTTTAAAATAGCCGGCCGGCAATTCAGCAGCGGCATACACCGGTACCCGAAAATTTAGACAAGAAGGAATAGAGCATCACACATAGATTAGATAGATAGAAACATGTCAGTCACATATATAAGAAGTACAGTAACAGTGTTGGTTACTGTACTTGTCATTTAGTGTAAAGGATTTATTAAAAAAAATATTAGTGTTTTCAGGCACCGTCTCTTTAAATAAGCCGGCTGGCAATTCTGCAGCGGTACCCGACAATTTAGAACAGAAAGAATAGAGCTTCACACATAGATTAGATAGATAGAAACATGTCAGTCACATATATAGTAAGTAAAGTGACAGTGTTGCTTACTGTACTTGTCATTTAGTGTAAAGGATTTATTTAAAAAAATAATAGTGTTTTCATGCACCGTCTCTTTAAAGAAGCCGGCCAGCAATTCAGCAGCGGTACCCTACAATTTAGAACAGAAAGATAGAGCATCACACATAGATTAGATAGATAGAAACATGTCAGTCACATATATATGAAGTACAGTGATAGTGTTGGTTACTGTACTTGTCGTTTAGTGTTAAAATAAAGGATTTATTAAAAAAAAAATTGGCGCGGGGTTCCCCGTAATTAAAGTCTCTAGCAGAGGTTAAGCAGATGGCTGGGGCAGATGTTTGAAGCCTGGGAAGGGGGTAATACCCATGGAGTATCCCAGGCTACTAATATCAGCCCCCAGCTGAATACCTATCCTTTACTAGCTATTAAAATGGGGGACCCTCCCCAACAACTGATGTGGGGTCCCCCCTAGTTTAATAGCTAGCAAAGGCTAGGCAGACAGCTGGGGGCTGATATTAATAGCCCAGGAAGGGTGCCATGAATATTGGCCCCCTCTCAGGCTAGAAACACCAGCCGTCAGCCGCCCCAGAAAGGGTGCATCCATAGGCTGCGCCAATTCTGGCACTTAGCCTCGCTCTTCCCACTGCCCTGTAGCGGTGGCAGTAGGGTAATAGGGCTGGGGTTGATGTCAGCTTATAATGCCAGCTGACATCAAGCCCAGGTTAGTAATGGAGAGGCGTCTATAAGACACCCCCATTACTAACCCCATAGTCAAAGTTAAAAAAAACACAAACACCCAGAATAAAGTACTTTAATTGAAATAAACACACAATTCTTTATTGTTCTAAATTAAACCATACTTACCATCACGCCCATTCCAGCTGAAGCCAACGATCTCCTGCAATAAAAGAAAAATAATAAAGCAACCTCATCCTTACCTTTCGATGGTTCCCAGGACAGCTCCAGCTCAGCTACATCGAGATGACAGGCTGGACTGCAGCAGAAAGCTGCCATCCAGCTTGCCATGCTGCACACACTGAGAAGCGCAGGCATGCTTGCGCTCCTCAGTGTCTGGCTGTGACGGCATAAAGATGAGCCGATGTCATGTCCAATGAACTCAGTTCAACTCATGCACGTCACTGACAGCATGGGAAAATTCTCCTGCACTCAGCGCTTCAGCGTGAGAAGTTTCCCACGCTGTCAGTGACGTGCATGAGGTGAGCTCATGTCCAATGAACTCAGCTCATCTCATGTACGTCACTGACAGCGTGGGAAAATTCTCCTGCACTCAGCGCTTCAGCTTGAGAAATTTTCCACGCTGTCAGTGACGTGCTTGAGGTGAGTTCATGTCCAATGAACTCAGCTCACCTTATGCAGGTCACTGACAGCGTCGGAGAATTCTCACGCTGAAGCGCTGAGTGCAGAAGAATTTTCCCACGCTGTCAGTGACGTGCATGAGGTGAGCCGAGTTCATTGGACATGAACTCGGCTCATCTGGATGCCATTACAGCGAGAAACTGAGGAGCGCAAGCATGCCTGCGCTTCTCAGTGTCTGCGGGATGACAGGCTGGATGACAGCTTTCTGCTGCGGTCCATCCTGTCATCTCGATGTAGCAGAGCTGAAGCTGTCGTGGGAACCATGGAAAGGTAAGGATGATGTTGCTTTATTATTTTACTTTTATTGCAGTAGATCGTTGGCTTCAGCTGGAATGGGCGTGACGGTAAGTATGGTTTAATTTAGAACAATAAAGAATTGTGTGTTTATTTCAATTAAAGGACTTTATTCTGGGTGTTGTGTTTTTTTTAAATACTTTACTAGAAATTCATGGCGGTCATGTCTAATATTGGCGTGACCCCTTCAATTTCGGGCTTAGGGCCAGCTGATAATACCAAGCTGGCCCTAACCCCTTTATTACCCAGTGAGCCACCGCACCAGGGCCCTGGATGAGTTGGGTACAGCGCCAGAAGATGGCGCTTCTATGAACGCGCCATTTTCCGGGGTGGCTGCGGACTGCAATTTGCAGCGGGGGGGGCCCAGAAAGCTTGGGCCTCCCTGCGCTGCAGATTCCTGCCCCCAGCTGCCTAGTTGTACCTGGCTGGATACAAAAATAGGGCAAAGCCCCTCGTATTTTTTTTTTAATTATTTCATTAAATAATTTAAAAAAAAAGGCCTTCCCTATATTGTTGTGTCCGGCCAGGAACAAATAGGCAGCTGGTGGTTTGGGGCTGCCTGTTCCTGCCTGCTGTATCTGGCTGGACACAAATATAGTGCGAAGCCTCACGTCAATTTTTTTAAATTATTTCAGGAAATTCATGAAATAATGAAAAAAAATTGACATGGGGCTTTGCCCTATATTTGTGTCCAGCCAGGTACAGCAGGCAGGAACGGGCTGCCCCCAACCACCAGCTGCCTATTTGTACCTGGCCGGACACAAGAATATAGGGAAGCCCATTTTTTTTAAATTATTTCATGGAATAATTAAAAAAAAATTGACGAGGGGCTTAGCACTATATTTGTGTCCAGCCAGGTACAGCAGGCAGGAACGGGCTGCCCCCAACCACCAGCTGCCTATTTGTACCTGGCCGGACACGACAATATAGGGAAGCCCTTTTTTTCTTAATTATTTCATGAATTTCATGAAATAATTTGAAAAAAAAGTACGTGGGGCTTCGCCCTATTTTTGTGTCCAGCCAGGTACAACTAGGCAGCTGGGGGCTGGAATCTGCAGCGCAGGGAGGCCCAAGCTTTTTGGGTCCCCCCCCGCTGCAAATTGCAGTCCGCAGCCACCCCGGAAAATGGCGCGTTCATAGAAGCGCCATCTTCTGGCGCTGTACCCAACTCATCCAGGGCCCTGGTGCAGTGGCTCACTGGATAGTAAAGGGGTTATGGCCAGCTTGGCATTATCAGCTGGCCCTAAGCCCGAAATTCATGGGGTCACACCAATATTAGACATGACCACCATGAATTTCTAGTAAAGTATTTAAAAAAAACACAACACCCAGAATAAAGTCCTTTAATTGAAATAAACACACAATTCTTTATTGTTCTAAATAAAACCATACTTACCATCACGCCCATTCCAGCTGAAGCCAACGATCTCCTGCAATAAAAGAAAAATAATAAAGCAACATCATCCTTACCTTTCCATGGTTCCCACGACAGCTTCAGCTCTGCTACATCGAGATGACAGGCTGGACCGCAGCAGAACGCTGCCATCCAGCTTGCCATGCCGCAGAAACTGAGAAGCGCAGGCATGCTTGCGCTCCTCAGTTTCTCGCTGTGATGGCATCCAGATGAGCCGAGTTCATGTCCAATGAACTCGGCTCACCTCATGCACGTCATTGACAGCGTGGGAAAATTCTCCTGCACTCAGCCCTTCAGCGTGAGAATTCTCCCACGCTGTCAGTGACGTGCATGAGGTGAGTTCATGTCCAATGATCTCAGCTCACCTCATGCACGTCACTGACAGCGTGGGAGAATTCTCACGTTGAAGCGCTGAGTGCAGGAGAATTTTCCCACCCTGTCAGTGACGTGCATGAGGTGAGCCGAGTTCATTGGACATGAGCTCACCTCATGCACGTCACTGACACCGTGGGAAAATTCTCCTGCACTCAGCGCTTCAGCCTGAGAATTCTCCCACGTTGTCAGTGACGTGCATGACGTGAGCTGAGTTCTTTGGACATGAACTCACCTCATGCACGTCACTGACAGCGTGGGAGAATTCTCACGCTGAAGAGCTGAGTGCACGAGAATTTTCCCACGCTGTCAGTGACGTGCATGAGGTGAGCCGAGTTCATTGGACATGAGCTCACCTCATGCACGTCACTGACAGCGTGGGAAAATTCTCCTGCACTCAGCGCTTAAGCCTGAGAATTCTCCCACGTTGTCAGTGACGTGCATGACGTGAGCTGAGTTGATTGGGCATGAACTCACCTCATGCACGTCCCTGACCGCGTGGGAGAATTCTCACTCTGAAGCACTGAGTGCAGGAGAATTTTCCCACGCTGTCAGTTATGTGCATGAGGTGAGCCGAGTTCATTGGACATCTCGGCTCATCTGGATGCCGTCACAGCAGAGACACTGAGGAGCGCAAGCAAGCCTGCGCTTCCCAGTGTGTGCGGCATGGCAAGCTGGATGGCATCGGTTTGCTGCGATCCAGCCTGTCATCTCGATGTAGCAGAGCTGAAACTGTCGTGGGAACCATGGAAAGGTAAGGATGATGTTGCTTTATTATTTTTCTTTTATTGCAGGAGATCGTTGGCTTCAGCTGGAATGGGCGTGATGGTAAGTATGGTTTAATTTAGAACAATAAAGAATTGCGTGTTTATTTAAATTAAAGGACTTTATTCTGGGTGTTTGTGTTTTTTTTAACTTTGACTATGGGGTTAGTAATGGGGGTGTCTTATAGACGCCTCTCCATTAATAACCTGGGCTTGATGTCAGCTGGCATTATAAGCTGACATCAACCCCAGCCCTATTACGCCACTGCCACCGCTACAGGGCAGTGGGAAGAGAGAGGCTAAGTGCCAGAATTGGCGCATCCTATGGATGCGCCATTTCTGGGGCGGCTGACGGCTGGTGTTTCTAGCCTGGGAGGGGGCCAATATTCATGGCACCCTTCCTGGGCTATTAATATCAGCCCCCAGCTGTCTGCCTAGCCTTTGCTAGCTATTAAAATATGGGGACCCCCATCATTTTTTGGGGGGGGCTCCCCCATTTTAATAGCTAGTAAAGGCTAGGTATTCAGCTGGGGGCTGATATCAGTAGCCTGGGAAGCTCCATGGGTATTACCCCCTTCCCAGGCTTCAAACATCTGCCCCAGCCGTCTGCTTAACCTCCGCTAGAGACTAAAATTACGGGGAACCCCACGCCAATTTTTTTTTAAATAAATCCTTTATTTTAACACTAAATGACAAGTACAGTAATCAACACTGTCACTGTACTTCATATATATGTGACTGACATGTTTCTATCTATCTAATCTATGTGTGATGCTCTATTCTTTCTGTTATAAATTGACAGGTACCGGTGTATGCCGCTGCTGAATTGCCGGCTTTTCATGTTTCACTGTGAGCACTGTTCCCATCGATTTGGGCAATCACTGTAATGCCACAACCACCATGGCTGTGGCATTACAGTGAGTGGCAGACAATCCCTGCATGATTGGTGCTCAAAATAGCGCCAGACATGCAGGACACACTTTTGGTGCATGAACAGTTATCGAACATAACCTCGAACAGCCGAATTTTTTGCAAATCGTTCGGGTTCGTCGAACGACTCGAACACCGCCCAAAACAGCTCGAATTTGAGATTGGTGAACAGTTCTAGTCGAACACCGCTCATCTCTAGTTGTGATTATTCATGTATGATTCTCATCATTGTCTGAGAGCTGTGGTGGTGGTGTTCCCTACCAGCAGAGGCAAGACTTCCCTGTTAGTGCGACATCTGTGCAGTGCAGGTCAGAAAGGGCAAAATTGTTTAATTTCTTAACTTAAATAATTGTTTAAGTCCCTGTAATTTCTTAATCATGTTGTGAATAGCAAACCTGTTGTAGATCTAAATACTCAGATTCTCAGATGGCCACAGCACTCAACTACATAGAGGGCTGCCAGCCCCATTTTTCATATGCAGTCCTTTTAGTCTCTTTGTTACTGGCAGTGTTTGTGTGTGAAATGCGTGAACATGCAAAGCATTGTTGCAGCACGTACAACGATATATTTAGCCCAATGCTAGCCAGTACCAGCATCAGGATGTTATTTTTGAGTGGAGTTTGCTCTCTACTCTCAGGTCCCTACTGGGTTGTAGTTGAATGAGCTCTTCCAGGTGCCTGATGCTGGATGGGCTGTAGCTTGTCTTCTTTCTTCATCTTTAGGCTCTTGGTAAGTTCCTGAGATGAGCCCCATATTATATGTACAGCAGTCACAGTGTATGCTATGTTATGTATATAGTAGACTCAGTGTATCCTACATATCTGATGTAAATAACAGGCCCAGTGCATATTATTTGATGTATATATACAGTACAGACCAAAAGTTTGGACACACCTTCTCATTTAAAGATTTTTCTGTATTTTCATGACTATGAAAATTGTACATTCACACTGAAGGCATCAAAACTATGAATTAACACATGTGGAATTATATACTTAACAAAAAAGTGTGAAACAACTGAAAATATGTCTTATATTCTAGGTTCTTCAAAGTAGCCACCTTTTGCTTTGATGACTGCTTTGCACACTCTTGATGAGCTTCAAGAGGTAGTCACCGGAAATGGTCTTCCAACAATCTTGAAGGAGTTCACAGAGATGCTTAGCACTTGTTGGCCCATTTGCCTTCACTCTGCGGTCCAACTCACCCCAAACTATCTCGATTGGGTTCAGGTCTGGTGACTGTGGAGGCCAGGTCATCTGGCGTAGCACCCCATCACTCTCCTGCTTGGTCAAATAGCCCTTACACAGCCTAGAGGTGTGTTTGGGGTCATTGTCCTGTTGAAAAATAAATGATGGTCCAACTAAACGCAAACCGGATGGAATAGCATGCCGCTGCAAGATGCTGTAGTAGCCATGCTGATTCAGTATGCCTTCAATTTTGAATAAATCCCCAACAGTGTCACCAGCAAAGCACCCCCACACCATCACACCTCCTCCTCCATGCTTCACGGTGGGAACCAGGCATGTAGAGTCCATCCGTTCACCTTTTCTGCGTCGCACAAAGACACAGTGGTTGGAACCAAAGATCTCAAATTTGGACTCATCAGACCAAAGCACAAATTTCCACTGGTCTAATGTCCATTCCTTGTGTTCTTTAGCCCAAACAAGTCTCTTCTGCTTGTTGCCTGTCCTTAGCAGTGGTTTCCTAGCAGTTATTTTACCATGAAGGCCTGCTGCACAAAGTCTCCTCTTAACAGTTGTTGAAGAGATGTGTCTGCTGCTAGAACTCTGTGTGGCATTGACCTGGTCTCTAATCTGAGCTGCTGTTAACCTGCGATTTCTGAGGCTGGTGACTCGGATAAACTTATCCTCAGAAGCAGAGGTGACTCTTGGTCTTCCTTTCCTGGGGCGGTCCTCATGTGAGTCAGTTTCTTTGTAGCGCTTGATGGTTTTTGCAACTGCGCTTGGGGACACTTTCAAAGTTTTCCCAATTTTTCGCACTGACTGACCTTCATTTCTTAAAGTAATGATGGCCACTCGTTTTTCTTTACTTAGAATTTCTATTATGGCAAGAAAAAAGTAGCTAACAGTCTATTCAGTAGGACTATCAGCTGTGTATCTATCAGACTTCTGCACAACACAACTGATGGTCCCAACCCCATTTATAAGGCAAGAAATCCCACTTATTAAACCTGACAGGGCACACCTGTGAAGTGAAAACTATTTGCGGTGACTACCTCTTGAAGCTCATCAACAGAATGCCAAGAGTGTGCAAAGCAGTCATCAAAGCAAAAGGTGTCTACTTTGAAGAACCTAGAATATAAGACATATTTTCAGTTGTTTCACACTTTTTTGTTAAGTATATAATTCCACATGTGTTAATTCATAGTTTTGATGCCTTCAGTGTGAATGTACAATTTTCATAGTCATGAAAATACAGAAAAATCTTTAAATGAGAAGGTGTGTCCAAACTTTTGGTCTGTACTGTATATATCGGTCTGAGTATCCTATGAGATGATTATACAACTGTCTCAGTGCCTCCTATGTGATGTATACACCAGTATCAGTATCTTCTATGTGATGTACTGTGTATACCGCAGTCTCTGTGTCTCCTATCTGATTTATACAACAGTCTCTGTGTCTCCTATCTGATTTATACAGCAGTCTCAGTGTCTCCTATCTGATTTATACCGCAGTCTCAATGTCTCCTATCTGATTTATACAGCAGTCTCAGTGTCTCCTTATCTGACGTACACACGTGGTCAAAATTGTTGGTTTAATGAAAGAAAAACCCACAATGGTCACAGAAATAACTTGAATCTGACAAAAGTAATAATACATTAAAAACCTATGAAAATGAACAAATGAAAGTCAGTCATTGCTTTTTAACCCTGCTTCCACAGAATTTTTTAAAAATTATACTGATCAAATAGGACTGGATAGATATGATGGTACTCCTAACTTAATATTTTATTGAACAACCTTTTGAGGCAATCACTGCAATCAATCAATTCCTGTAACTGTCAATGAGACTTCTGCACCTCTCGACAGGTATTTTGGCCCACTCCTCATGAGCAAACTGCTCCAGTTGTCTCGTGTTTGAAGGTTGTCTTTTCCAGACGGCATGTTTCAACTCTTTCCAAAGATGCTCATTAGGATTTAGGTCCTATCGGCTCATAGAAGGCCACTTCAGAATAGTCCAATGTTTTCCTCTTAGCCATTCTTGGGTGTTTTTAGCTGTGTGTTTTGGGTCATTATCCTGTTGCAAGACCCATAACTTGCAACTGCGACGAAGCTTTCTGACACTGGGCAGCACATTTCTCTCTAAAATCCCTTGATAGTCTTGAGATTTCATTGAACCCTGCACAGATTCAAGACACCCTGTGCCAGATTCAGCAAAGCAGCCCCAGAACATAAAGCCTCCTCCATGTTTCACAGTAGGGACAGTGTTCTTTTCTTGATATGCTTAATTTTTCTGTCTGTGAACATAGAGCTTATGTGCCTTGCCAAAAACATCCATTTTGTCTCATCTGTCCATAGGACAACCTCCCAGAAGCTTTGTGGCTTGTCAACATGTAATTTGGCAAATTCCAGTCTGGCTTTTTTATGTTTTTTTTTTTTTCAACAATGGTGTTCTCCTTGGTCGTCTCCCATGAAGTCCACTTTGGATCAAACAACGACGGATGGTGCGAGCTGACACTGATGTTCCTTGAGTTGAAGTTCACCTTTAATCTCTTTAGAAGTTACTCTGGGCTCTTTTGTTACCATTTGTATTATCCGTCTCTTTGATTTGTCATCAATTTTCCTCCTGCGGCCACTTCCAGGGAGGTTGTCTACAGTCCCATGGATCTTAAATTTCTGAATAATATGTGCAGCTGTAGTCACAGGAACATCAAGCTGCTTGGAGATGGTCTTATAACCTTTACTTTTAACATGCTTGTCAATAATTTTATTTCTAATCTCCTGAGACAACTCTTTCCTTTGCTTTCTCTGGTCCATGTTGAGTGTAGTACACACCATGTCACCAAACAGCACAGTGAGTATCTGTAGCCCTATATACAGGCCCACTGACTGATTACAAGATGGTAGACACCTGTGATGCTAATTATTGGACTCAACTTGATTTAACATGTCCATTTTGTCACATTATTTTCAGGGGTACCATCATTTCTGTCCAGACCTATTTCATGAGTTTCATTTTTTTTTTAATTCTGTGGAAACAGAAAAGCAATTTCTGACTTTCATTTGTTCATTTTCATAGATTTTTAATTTATTATTACTTTTGTCAGATTCAAGTTATTTTTGTGACCATTGTGGGTTTTTCTTTCATTAAACGAGGGGTACCAACAATTTTGACCTCTTGTATATAGCAGTCTCAGTGACTCCTGTCTAATGTATACACAAGTCTCAACAGCATTTTTAATAATATCCTCAACTGTTGTACTCCAATAATTTTTTAAATTTAAAAAAAAACTTCCTAATGTGATCCCTTTTAGAGTACAAAGGTCTGGGTGTTAGTGTTTGAACATATGTATGGAGACACGAGGGTCAGTGGGTGCTCATGTTCGCTGGCCTGGCTGTCTTTAGAAAGACTACATGGACCAGGACTCATCCCACTGAATGCCTATTCTCTTTCCTTGTGGGCAGAATACCACTCAGACAGCACAGGGAAATGGTAATACAATAGGGTGATACTTTATTGGAACCCCAAGAGTCGAAAACATATAATACAGACCTAGCAAGTACATAACATAGTGCAAATGACAGTCTCACGCATCCGCTGGCTCACTGGGAATTTAAAACAGCTGCGACTTCGGGGGCTCCCAGGGCCAATGACTCCAACCAGTAGCATTAAGAAAAGTAGAAGGCTTTCACCGGTCTGAATAAAATCTGCTTCTTTATTATTTCATTAGTAAAAACACAAGCTGGGGGATGTACATGTAACCCCAACCAGTAGCACCTGCTTTTGGTGGTCACACATACAGAGGAGATAGGGGCAAGCTTAGGAAACTGACAGAGTCCATTGAGGTAAAGAATCTTAGAATCTTAGAATCTTAGAATGGTAGAGTTGGAAGGGACCTCCTGGGTCATCTGGTCCAACCCCCTGCTCAAAGCAGGATTCACTAGATCATCTCAGACAGATGTCTGTCCAGCCTCTGTTTGAAGACGTCCATTGAAGGGGAACTCACCACCTCTCGTGGCAGCCTGTTCCACTCATTAATCACCCTAACTGTCAAAAAGTTTTTTCTAATATCTAATCTGTGTCTCCTCCCATTTAGTTTCATCCCATTGCTTCTAGTCTTTCCTTGTGCAAATGAGAATAAAGATGATCCTTCTACAATGTGACAGCCCTTGACATATTTGTAGACAGCTATTAAGTCTCCTCTCAGTCTTCTTTTTTGCAAGCTAAACATTCCCAAATCCTGCAACCGTTCCTCATAGGACATGGTTTGCAGACCAGTCACCATTCTGGTCGCTCTTCTCTGAACTTGCTCCAGTTTGTCGATGTCTTTTTTAAAATGTGGTGCCCAAAACTGTACACAGTATTCCAGATGAGGTCTGACCAAAGAGGAGTAAAGACCGATAATGACTTCACGTGATCTAGACTGTATGCTTCTGTTAATACATCCCAGAATTGTATTTGCCTTTTTTGCTGCTGCATCACACTGTTGACTCATGTTCAGTCTATGATCTATTAGTATACCTAAGTCTTTTTCACATGTACTGTTGCTTAGCTCTATTCCTCCCATTCTGTATCTGCTTTTTTCATTTTTATTGCCCAGATGTAGTACTTTGCATTTTTCCCGGTTAAAAACCATTCTGTTGGTTGCTGCCCACTGCTCCAGTTTATTTAGGTCTTTTTGAATCCTCTCTCTCTCTTCTCTAGTATTAGCTATCCCTCCTAGCTTTGTGTCATCAGCAAATTTAATCAGTTTACCCTCAATTCCTTCATCTAAATCATTGATAAAGATGTTGAACAATACAGGTCCCAGGACGGAGCCCTGTGGTACCCCACTTGAGACATTCATCCAGCTGGATGTGAAGCCATTTACAACCACCCTTTGAGTCCGATCACTAAGCCAGTTATGAATCCACCTAACAGTTGCCTGGTCCATTGCATACTTGGTCATTTTTTCAATAAGGATGATGTGAGATACTTTGTCAAATGCTTTGCTGAAGTCAAGATATACTATATCTACAGCATTTCCCTGATCCACCCAGTCAGTGATTCTGTCATAGAAGGAAATTAAGTTAGTCTGACATGACTTGTTAGTTACAAACCCATGCTGACTCTGGTTAATCACTTCATTCTTATCCATGTACTTACATACATGTTGTTTAATAATTTGTTCAAAGATCTTTCCTGGTATAGAAGTCAGACTCACCGGCCTATAGTTCCCTGGGTCCACCTTCTTCCCCTTTTTGAAGATAGGAACAACATTTGCTCTTCTCCAGTCTTCTGGGACTTCTCCTGTTCTCCAAGAATTTTCAAAGATTATGGAGAGTGGTTCTAAAATTTCTTCTACAATCTCCTTCAGTACTCTGGGGTGTAATTCATCTGGACCTGGAGACTTGAACTCATTTATGTTAGCTAAATATTCCCTCACAATCTTTCTGTTTACTGATAACTTGGATTCCTCTATTCCTTTAAAAGGACAGTGAAGATCAGTTGATGTTACATTTTCTTTCTGAGAGAAAACAGATGCAAAATAGGAATTAAAAAGTTCGGCCTTCTCAACATCCTCTCTTACCATTTCTCCATTTTCATCCTGTAAAAATCCTATAGCATCTTTGACTTTTCTTTTACTTTTGACATACCCCCAAAATCCTTTTTTATTGCTTTTGACATCTCTTGCAAGCCTTAATTCATTGTCAGCTTTAGCTAACCTGATACGTGCCCTGCAGGATCTGCAGACTGCATTATAATCTTCTTTAGATATGCCTCCCTCTTTCCATTTAATAAACATTTCTTTCTTTCTTTTTAGCATGTGTTTAAGTTCTGTGTTCATCCATCCTGGTTTCCTTAAATGCTTCCCATTCTTCCTACTTTTCGGGATTGTTAACGATTGTGCTTTGAGAATCTCATTTTTAAAAATTTCCCATCCTTCCTGGACATTTTTGTCCTTAAGGACATCCAGCCATTGGATCCCTCCTATTCTCTTTCTGAGTCTCTTAAAATCTGCCTTTCTAAAATCTAACCTTGAAGTTTGAGTCTTCACATGTCTTCCTCCTCTAGTTATCCAAAATTCTATAATAGCATGATCGCTGCCTCCTAGGGTCCCAGCCACCTTTACCTCCTCAACCATTTCCTCCCTGTTTATAAGGATTAGATCCAAAGTAGCAGATCCCCTTGTTTTCTCCCCTACCTTTTGGAAGATAAAGTTGTCAGCAAGAGAGGATAAGAATTTGCTTGACCTGTTAGTTTTACTTGAGAGAGATTCCCAACAAATGTCTGGATAGTTAAAATCTCCCATGACCACTATGTCATATTTTTTGGAGAACTTGGTCATTTGATACATAAAGAGTTCATCCATATCTTCAGCTTGCCCAGGTGGCCTGTAGTAAATGCCTACAATGGTGTCCTTTCCGTTGTTCTCTCCTTGTATTCTTACCCAAACAGTTTCCACAGAACTCCCAGTCTCTGAAGCTTCAATCTCTGTGCAGATATACTCTTTTCTAACATACAATGCAACACCTCCTCCTCGTTTATCAAGTCTGTTTCTTGCAAATAAGTTGTATCCTTTTAGCCTTTTATTCCAATCATGTGTATCGTCCCACCAAGTTTCAGTGATTCCAATGACATCATATTCCTTTTCCTGCATTAGTAGTTCCAATTCTCCTTGTTTGTTGCCCATGCTTTGTGCATTTGTATAAAAACATTTTAGTTTGCGATTGGTTTCTCTTCCTCCCATATTTTTATTATTTAGATTTTTTTGTCTTTGTTCTTCTTTTCCACTTCCAGTAGCAGAGATCTCAATAGTATTTGTCAGCTGTATTGGATAGTGGAAGATGGGTAGTGGATCAAATATGTATTCCTCCAGTTGGAGCCATGGTGCCTTGGCTGCTGTCTTGTAGTGTTTCTGGAAACAGAGGCAGATCCCTCTTTTATAGTTCACAGCTCTTAGTGAGGCATTTTTCCACAGAATTCGGGGAAGGTGGGAGATAATCTCTTATGTTTTGAGTTTTCCGTTAACCTGCATATTTTTGTCCTTCATTTCCTGCAGAAAAAAAGCTGCATGGACTGATATAATAGGTAGTCAGGAGGCATTCACCAAATTAACAAACATAGATGTTCAACTCTCCTGCGCATTTGTCTCTCAAAGATAGCAGAAAAATAAGCTGCAGGGATGGAGACAATGGGTAGTCAACATATTAACCCTATAACGCATACCTCGGGCCTCGCAGGCCTGCTAGGTTACTTGTTTTCTATTTTCTGCAAGATGACTTTAGTTAGAATTTTGAAACTCTAGGTATTCCTCAGGTATATAGTTGTTAGTAATTTCCAGTTGTTCATATATTTTTATGTTATAGGCATTTCGGTAAATCAACTCTTTTTTGGGACTGCCCCATATTCACATACCTGGGGCCTTTTACATGTGATCTTCAGTCTTTTTGTCTGTACTGTTACTTAGAAGGAAAACATATCGCTTCAGGAAGAAAAAAAACATGGAAAAATATAACAAAAGAGGAACTATATGGTTATATTGCCCTTCTAGCAAGGTGTACAAAATAGTACAATGTTCCAATCAGAGAATTATTTCTGACCCCTTTTTCAGATCCACACTATTAAGCTACAATGTCAGTCAATAGATTTGAGAATATTCGGAGAAGCCTTCGTTTTGATGATAAGAGAACTCATCCTGTGAGGTTGGAAACAGATAAATTAGCCCCTATTAGCTACATCTGGAATCTTTTCATCAAAATCTGTACAAAGCTTAACCATTCTAATGACAATGTGACAGTGGATGAGCAATTTCTTGCCTTTAGAGGACGTTGCAAATTCATTCAGTATATGCCCAGTAAACCTGCCAAGTATGGCATAAAAATTTTCTGAATGTGTGATTCTACAAGCTATTATGGCATGAATGGTCTGATATACTGTGGCAAAGAAGCTGATGCTCCTGTCCAGAAAGACCTATGTTCTGACATAGTAAAAAAACTTGCAGTACCAATTTTCAATTCTGGAAAAAAATACAACAATGGACAACTACTTTACCAATCTGGAACTGGGCAACATTTTGCTTCAGAGAAAACTCACACTTGTTGATACTATGAGGCCAAACTGCCGCAAAATTCCTCCAATCATGAAGCACAATCCCAAGCGACCACTTTATGAGAGTGTCTTTGGTTTCTGCAATCAAGCGACAATAGTATCTTATAAAGCAAAGAAAGAAAGAAAAATCTGTGATATTACTGAGTACAATGCAAGATGGATGAAATGATTGGAGAGTATTCATGCAAGAGGCAGACAAAACGTTGGCCTGTAGTCATTTTTTATAATATCCTTGATGTGTCAGCCCTCAATAGCTATATTGTTTATAGTGAAACTCATCCAGAATTCCATGCCAACAGGAAGGACAAGAGACGTCTATTCTTGGCGGAACTTTGCTATGAACTTTTGATGCCTACCATGATGGAGTGAAGCAACACGAAATGCTTGCCAAGGCAAATTACGGAAGTTATGATCCGATGTGGTATACATTTTCAGGAACATCCAGAGCCAAGAGAAAAAAAAAGAAAGCGCTGTTATATTTGTCCAGCAAAGAAGGAAAGGAAATCTGAGCATTTCTGTACTACTTGTGGACAAAATGTCTTCAAGGAACATTCTTCCGAAAAAATAATATGTGAAAATTGTTGGGGTAATCAGTTTTTGAAAAGAAATATTCCTGCACCATGTTTACTACAACTTTTATATAAAAAACTTTTAGACAAAAAAATCATTATATATACAGTTATATGAAAAAGTTTGGGCACCCTATTAATCTTAAGCTTAATATTTTATAAAAATTAGTGTTTTTGCAACAGCTATTTCAGTTTGATATATGTAATAACTGTTGGACACAGTAATGTTTCTGCCTTGAAATGAGGTTTATTGTACTAACAGAAAATGTGCAATCTGCATTCAAACAAAATTTGACAGGTGCATATGTATGGGCACCCTTATCATTTTCTTGTTTTAAATACTCCTACCTACTTTTTACTGACTTACTAAAGCACTTTTTTTGGTTTTGTAACCTCATTGAGCTTTGAACTTCATAGCCAGGTGTATGCAATCATGAGAAAAGCTACTTAAAGTGGCCACTTGCACTGTTTGAATCTCTTCTGAAGAGTGGCATCATGGGCTCCTCAAAACAACTGTCAAATGAGCTGACAACAGAGATTATTCAACATAGTTGTTCGTGGGAAGGATACAAAAAGTTGTCTCAGAGATTTAACCTGTCAGTTTCCACTGTGAGGAACATAGTAAGGAAATGGAAGAACACAGGGACAGTTCTTGTTAAGGCCAGAAGTGGCAGGCCAAGAAAAACATCAGAAAGGCAGAGAAGAAGAATGGTGAGATCAGTCAAGGACAATCCTCAGACCACCTCCAGAGAGCTGCAGCATCAACTTGCTGCAGGTGGTGTCACTGTGCATCGGTCAACTATACAACGCACTTTGCACAAGGAGAAGCTATATGGGAGAGTGATGCGAAAGAAGCCATTTCTGCAAGCACGCCACAAACAGAGTCGGCTGAGGTATGCAAAAGCACATTTGGAGAAGCCAATTTCTTTTTTGAAGAAGGTCCTGTGGACTGATGAAACCAAGATTGAGTTGTTTGGTCATACAAAAAGGCGGTATGCATGGTGGCAAAAAAACACAGCATTCCAAGAAAAACACTTGATACCCAAAGTAAAATTTGGTGGAGGTTCCATCATGCTTTGCGGCTGTGTGGCCAATGCCGGTACCGGGAATCTTGTTAGAGTTGAGGGACGCATGGATTCCACTCAGTATCAGCAGATTCTTGACAATAATGTTCAAGAATCAGTGACAAAGTTGAAGTTACGCAGGGGATGGATCTTTCAGCAAGCAATGATCCAAAACACTGCTCCAAATCTACTCAGGCATTCATGCAGAGGAACAATTACAATGTTCTGGAATGGCCATCCCAGTCCCCAGACCTGAATATCATTGAACATCTGTGGGATCATTTGAAGAGTGCTGTCCATGCTCGGCGACCATCAAACTTAACTGAACTGGAATTGTTTTGTAAAGAGGAATGGTCAAAAATACCTTCATCCAGGATCCAGGAAATCATTAAAAGCTACAGGAAGCGACTAGAGGCTGTTATTTTTGCAAAGGGAGGATCTACTAAATATTAATGTCACTTTTCTGGTGAGGTGCCCATACTTATGCACCTGTCAAATTTTATTTGAATGCAGATTGCACATTTTCTGTTAGTACAATAAACCTCATTTCAAGGCAGAAACATTACTGTGTCCAACAGTTATTACATATATCAAACTGAAATAGCTGCTGCAAAAACACCAATTTTTATAAAACATTAGGCTTAAGATTAATAGGGGTGCCCAAACTTTTTCATATAACTGTATATATAAAGAATTATATAGAATGCATATATTGGGCGTTTTAAGCCAGTGTAATTACTGTTTTTGGTTTTATGCACATAATTATAATGTTTTGAAATATTCACATCTCAAATAAACTTTGAAAAGTATTTCTATTTGAGTTACTCCATGTTATTTGCACACAGGCCTAAAAGGCCTCAGGTATGTGAAAGTGTAGATTTCTATGGTTGCGCGTTCTAGGGTTAATAAACATCAATTCAACCTAAACAAGATTCAATGTTTAGGCTCATATGAACAATGACTTATGTTTCTTGACCTGCTGAATAATATGCCTGGCATAATTAAGAATATAGGCAGTGTCATCACAACATGTGATTTACCCAGAAGACCAGAAGAAGCTATGGCATATTAACAGGTAGGTCTCTAAAAATGTTACTATTTTTTGCAATGAGGAAACACAATGTCATGGATAGAAGAAGCAATAAGAAATATCAGCAAAGATTGGCACAGATTTTTTTTTCAGCAGTAAAATTTTCTTTTTTTTTCTTTTCCTTGTTTTAAGCAACAAAACATTATGGTTATCCTGATTTTCACAAAAAAATTATGTAGAAGCAAATACTTTGTTCAATGACCTGCAACAACTACAATGAAATTTTTTTCGCTACCGGTAAACTTCTGGTTTGATAAAATTGGACAATTTATTAGGGACAGTGTGGATGGGAAAGAAATAATAGGTCATTTACATTTTTTTTATTTTTATATTTTGGGAACAGTATACATTTTTTTTCTCTATGTAGAGCTATATTTACTTTGCTCTGTAGCCACAAGTCCATGATATGACCAGTTTAACATGATCAAACTGGTGAAATGTTCTCTTTAAGTCTCACTACCTAATCTTGGCACTCCTAACAAGGAGAAATTTTATAGATGCCTTTGGTCATTACGTAATGTAAATAGTCTCAAAATGAAAAACACCATATGACATATGTTAATTTTTCAGAGAAAAAAAACAGTTTCCCTCTAAAAGAATTTTCCATCCAAGCTTAAACATTTTTTGCCAGTTGTTACCAAGTCAATGTCACAAAAATACATTCAATACAATCAATATCCCCTACTGTGTTTATATTGAGGTATCCCTTTGGTGTTTATCCCTTTGATGTTTAATATCTTGAAAATTTTGCCTTGAAGGTTCTTTTTCTCATCTGGACTTTCCCACATAATCCAAAGGACACATGCAGGTACAGAGATACATAACACTCATTGTTTTGCAATTTGTATAGTTTTTCTTCCTAAAGGTTTTCCACTTGGCCTTATTAGAGGACCCTTCTGGATTACATCCTGTTATAGGTTCTAAAAAAACACTTTTTTACTTTTTGAAAGAGGGCAACTCTTTAAAAAAAAAAAGTCTTTTTCAATGTTCTACTCTTTCAATTTAAATTACAGCTTAAATACAATCAATACACAACACATTTTTCATAGTTTTTCTCTTTTTCTTTTTAAGATCAGTTCATTGTCCAGTGTCTCCATACTCAGTAACCGAGTACTATACCCATCCTTCTTCAGGACTGTAGCTGTTGATAAGTTAGAATCTAAAGGACTATCTAAGCTTGTTTTGCATTTCGGCTGGACTTGGGTTGGATTGTTAGCTGCGGACAATGATTACGGTCAACAGGGGATTCTACCCATTAGGGAAGAGCTGATTAAATCTGGAGTGTGTGTGGCTTTTCTGGAATACATTCGTTTGGGACAACCAGATCGAAATGCTCCTTACATAGCCAAGATTATTAAAATGTCTTCAGCAAAGGTAATTATTGTATTTTCTACTGGGGTTGATTTTGCTTTTATTTTGAATGAGATGTTGAAACAAGACGTCAAAGGAAGGATGTTTGTTGCCAATTCTGGCTGGGCAATGTACTTACTTTTGCTATCAACCAAATATGTTCAGTTGCTCTCTGGCACAATTGGATCGACCATCTACAATACAATAATTCCAGGATACAATGAATTCCTCAGTAAAATCAATCCCTCCAAGTCCTTGAATAGTCACTGGACAACGTTGTATTGGGAGAAGATATTCAGCTGTAAATTTCCTAATGCCAATAGTACGATAAGTTCTGTATACTCATCTGTTAACACATGCACAGGAGATGAAAACTTTAACTACGTCAAGGACTGCTCCGCCTTCACCGCTACTTTAAAGTTCACATACACAATGCATGCTGCCATTCAATTTGCAGCTAAGTCTTTGCAAGATGTTGGAAGGTGCAGTGTGGGTCCATTCCCTGATGGAAAATGTCCAGATCTTTGGAACATCAAACACTGGCAGGTAACGTTTCTCTTCTTGTCACATATATAACTGCTCCATCAATCAGACAATCAATTCATCAACAACACAGATGAAGGACGCACCTAAGAGATAAGACATTTGGTTGGTGACTGCTTCATTACCAGTGGAAAAACCAAGTACCATTATAGTATGAAATCAGTCTTGTACAAAGTTAGGTTTCCCCAAATTCTTCCATTATCTACATCATAGTATAAAGCTGTAGTGACCAAAGTGTAGATAAAAAAAAAACAACTATTATCTCAACTCACCATTGCTTTGCGTGTTTCAGCAGTTTTTATGTTTGCACCCAATGCATTATTCTTTCTTGAAGTTTATGTTATTTGTGTTCACCTGTTTTGTCCTCCACCCTGGTATATATGTCCCTCATCCTGGCCCCATTCTGGCATATACAGTATATTCCCCCATCCTGGCTTATGCTCTTTTACCTGGGCCCCATCCTGATATATATCTCCCATACTGGTATATATCCCCATTCTACTGTTGTTCTTTCATGTATAGAATAAAATAAGCCATTATGCTTATCATAGAAGTCATGGGGCCCCATAGCAGAAGTATAATGGACGCATTGTCCTCCATATAGTATAATGCAAAGCCCATAGTACTCCCTGTAGTATAATGCACCTCATAGTCATCCATATAATATGATGCACACTGCTTCGTCCTTCATATATAATGCATAGCCCATAGTCCTATATATACTACTAGCTATTGATCCCGTTCTACTCCTGGGTGGCAAGCATTTTTATTGGTATATAGTCTCCCATCCTGGTATTTGTGCTTCCACCATCCTGGTATTTGTGCTCCCCAATCCTTTTCCCCCATCATGTTATGTGCTGCCCTCATCCCTAACCTGGTATGCATGGCACTCCTCACTAGTGATGAGCGAGCATGCTCGCCACTGCTTGGTACTCGCCCGAGCATCTCAGTACTCGAGATGCTCGGAGCTCACCGAGTACTTGTGCGATGCTCGGGTGGGAACTCGGGTCCCCGTCCTGCATGTTTGGCGCTCTTTAGAGCGCATACCATGCAGGGATTGTCTGCCACTCACTTTAACGCCACAGCCATGGTGGTTGTGGCATTACAGTGATTTCCCAAATCAATGGGAACAGTGCTCACAGTGAAACATGAAAAGCCGGCAATTAATCAGCAGCATACACCGGTACCCGACAATTTAGAACAGAAAGAATAGAGCATCGCACATAGATTAGATAGATAGAAACATGTCAGACACATATATAATAAGTACAGTGACAGTGTTGGATACTGTACTTGTCATTTTAGTGTTAAAATAAAGGATTTATTAAAAAAAAATGGCGTGGGGTCCCCAGTAATTTTAGTCTCTAGTGGAGGTTAAGCAGACGGCTGGGGCAGATGTTTGAAGCCTGGGAAGGTGGTAATACCCATGGAGCTTCCCAGGCTACTAATATCAGCCCTAAGCCTAATACGTAGCCTTTACTGGCTATTAAAATGGGGGACCCCAAAAAAAAATGAAGTGGGGTCCCACTATTTTAATAGCTAGCAAAGGCTAGGCAGACAGCTGGGGGCTGATATTAATAACCCAGAAAGGGTGCCATGAATATTGGCCCCCTCCCAGACTAGAAACACCAGCCCTCAGCCGCCCCAGAAATGGCGCATCCATAGGATGTGCCAATTCTGGCACTTAGCCTTCCTCTTCCCACTGCCCTGTAGAGGATCCCTGAAGGGGTAAAGATGAACTCCATAATGTATGTTGAGTTTCTCAAGTAGCACTTCCTGTAATGGTTCAAGAAGAAGAACCGTGCATTTCGCAGCAAGATCATTTTCATGCATGATAATGCACCGTCTCATGCTGCACATAACACATCTGCATCTCTGGCTGATATGGGCATAAAAGGGGACAAACTTATGGTGTGGAACCCATGCTCCCCTGACCTCAACCCCATTGAGAACCTCTGGAGCATCATCAAAAGGAGTGTCTATGATGGCGGGAGGCAGTTCACATCTAAGCAACAGCTCTGGGAGGGTATTCTGTCCTCATGCAAAACAATTGAAGCAGAAACCATCCAAAACCTGACAAATTCAATGGACGAGAGAGTTCAGAAGCTCCTTTCGAACAAGGGGTCCTATGTGCAAATGTAACATAGCCTAGAATAAAGTTTTGGTTTGAAAACTGTTTGATTTCAGTTTGTAATAACCTGCTAATGCTTATAATTTCAAAAATGACCATTTTTGTGTTCTTTATTAAAATGAAAAGGTTGAAAACTCTGCTGTGCATAATAATTTGAAACATGCATTTTGAGTGCAATTTGAGAGTTTTATTTTTAAAAAAATATACTGTTATCATAGGCAGTTTGTACAAAAACCTTTCAATTGTATTCTAATAGTTATTTGACTGTAAAATTACAATGACTGCAATTCATATAGGTAATTTGGGAAAATTTGAGAAAATATTACTTGCATAATAATTTGGAACACAGTGTAGTCCTCCATAAAGTATAATGCAGCTCCCATAGTCTTCCATATAGTATAATGCACTCCCCTTAGTCCTCCCTATAACATAATGCACCCTACAGTCCTCCATATAGTATAATGCAGCTCCCATAGTCCTCCATATATAATGCATAGCCCATAGTCTTCTGTTGAGGGAGGACAATAACCCTTCACGGTTGACCAAGTGAGTGTCAAATTATTATGTTGATTGCAATCCACAGGAAACCAAATGGAAACAATGTTCTGTATTGGGAGGATTCAAAGAATCTCTGATCCCGTTTATTTTGCTTAGCATTTTATATTGTTTTGAGTATTTTAATAGTCAATCAACTCTGCAGCCATACTACAGTACTATAGGCTAACTAATGTTAGTACAATTATTACGTTAACACATATATGGTCATATTATCATCGTTAGTTCGAAGCACTATGGAAATTTTACAAGGTCAAACCTGGCCAAAACAAGTTAGATAACAGAGTGTCTGACAAAATGTTCTCTTGAGAAAAAGTTAGTGTGAGAGAAGTTCCATGGGAAGAGAAATAAAGAATGTATGTTATGCAAGGAGTGATAATAACATGATTTTAAAGCAAGCAGACAAAATGGAGTTGGTCTAGCATGAGTATCAATATGTCCTTTACATTCCCCCCTAAAAATTATGCTATTATCAACAATAGAGGTGCTTTCGAAGGGTCATATTTTGAGCCTGAGGGACATTGGTCTTCACCCAATTAGTGCCTTGTTACCAATTGGGGCTGTCGCGGCATGTCCATCCCCCCTTGTTAGTTGATATAATCATAAGCTCAGATCTGAGGTTGGTTGGGGCAAGCGGGTAAAGGTCATCATTCCCTTGTCATCCAGGTCCTCAATGCTGGTTACATCTGGGAGGTCCGTGTACAGTAGCACTGGATGTCGGTTAACAGCGTCCTCCTTGCTCTCTATTGACTGACAGGTTTTCCTCATGCAAAATGGGATACAATAAAAGACTAGTTTTAGTAAAACATATATTAACAAGCAAGCAACAATATGCAACACTTTTTGGTCAATTCGTTATGTTTGTTATACTCTTCCCTGAGTTTCCTAATGTCTTCCATTTTAGTATTTAACCGTATGGTAGAGTCGGGATGAATATAGTGACAACAGGCTGGGCCAATAACCTGACACATCCCTTCTTGAGCTGCTGTCAAATAGTCCAGCACTAAAGTATTTTGATTAGCCACTATGATAAGCTGATTCTGCACTGCAACAGTAGTATTAATTACTTTCAAAATATTCCAAATCTGGTCATCTAAGTAGTCAGTGACTTCTTCACTAACTTGTCCCACATTTATGTAACCATAGGGTAGAGGAAGACAGTACTGGCTATCTTATCGGGTATACTCATTTGAACTAAATGAGGTCTTCCTGATGGGCGTGGGGTTTTGTCTTTGGCATGTTAAAAAATGGTATAAAGAGGGATGGCTCTCATATCTACTTTACTATGGGGAATAAGATAAGTGGCTGAAGTTAGCCGGGCCAATGTACAAGTCCCCCCTACTCCGACTGTGAGCGATTTATATGCATTATTCCCACAGACCCAATATGTGGCTGATGGTAGATCCCATAAAGCCAAATGCTGTAATACTAATTTATGCACCAAATCAATAAAAACGGTGTTATTTGATGACATACACCATGAGTGATTATGAATGTATCTTTCCAATAATGACGGTCTGGGACCGCCAGAAAGGGTGAGTGAGTACATATCCAACAGTCACTGATCTGGTTGTTTTCTAATTGTCTTAATTCTTGCACCAAAATCTGATGGTGAGTAATGAACTTATTATTAAAGTACTCTGTTGTAGGCTATTCCAGGTATTGACTAGTTTAACCATATATATTATCATAAAACAACTCAGCTGCTGGGATTGTCAGGAGCACTGGGTATGGTCCGTCATACAATGGTTTTAGTCCGTGTTTCCGAACATGCCTCTTCACATACACATAATCTCCAGGCCTGAGGGTATGACAACCTTCTGCATCAGCTGGATCTGGAATAGAAGATGATACTAATGCATGGGTGTTAGTTAGGGCTTTGGCAAGCTGAATCACATATTGCACAACATAATCTGTTTCTTCTGATAATTGTTGTGGGATAAATCTAGCTATGACTGGTTGTGACCCAAATAATATCTCATAGGGTGACAGTTTGTGTTTCCCTATGGGGATGGTGTGTATGTGATATAGTGCAATGGGAAGGAGCTCAGGCCACTGGGCCGTAGTCTCCTGCATCATTTTGGTTCATTGACCTTTTAGTGTGCCATTCAATCTCTCCACCTTGCCACTGGATGGTAACGAGTATGTAACGTCACTGTTGATCTGATCATGGTAAGTATTTCTTGATATACGCATGAGGAAAAGGCAGGCTTGTCCTTGATCACTTTTGATAACTTCTGGGACTCTATACCGGCAAACAACTTGAGAGACCAGCTTCTTGGCGGTAGTCTCGGCAGTCGTGTTTGGAATGGCGAATGCTTCTGGCCAACTGGAAAACATATCCACTACCACTAAGCAGTATTCATATCGTCCTGCTTTAGGGAGAGTGATGTGATCAACTTGCAAGGTTTGGCAAGGTGTTTTGTCAGTACATTCTGTAATCTACAGGTTTGGCATATTGTGCAACCTTTGTTCTGTGCACTCAACACGGTGGAAATTCCTGGAGCCCAATATAGTTTCTGTACCAGTAACAAAGCTTGATTCTTCCCTCGATGTACTGGTCCATGGGCCCAGGCTGTAACGGCTGGATACAGGAGTCGAGGCAAACAGTACAGTTGTTTCTTCTTCCATAGCCCATCTATCAACTTAGCACCCGCCTCCTTCCACGACTGGCGTTCTTCTTTAGAGACTTTTTGCTGTGTGGAGCGTAGCTTTGTGATTGGAGGGACCGGTTGATGCTCTTCTGCAGGTTGATCCTGGGTTGGCACGGAATTTAGCTGTTTGGCCTGTTGCCACGTAAGAGCCATGGACATGGATGTCAGAAGAAGAGCTGCTCACTTAGCATGGAGATCAGCAAGTGCATTACCTCTTGCTTCAGGGGCATCTGGTCGGGTATGAGCTTTTACCTTTACGACAGCCTACTGTCTTGGTAGTTGCACCGCTTCCATCAATTGTCTGACGCTTTCAGTATTTTTCACAGGAGAACCTGCAGTCAGAGCTTTGAGCTCTGTTTCCTGTGCTGACATACTGGGAGGTAAGACTGCAGCCTCTACCAATGTATCTTCAGTTGTGACAGCATACCCAGTATGAAACCTGCCAGAGGTGTCAACATATCTGGATCCATCCGTATGTAACGTAAGTTCTGGGTCATCCAAGGGTACTTCCCCCACTAGAACAAGTGGAGTTGACTCCGCAGTAACTTGTTCCAGACAATCATGCGGTGGAGCCTCTTTCCCCTCTCCTTCAGGTGCTGGTAGCAGGGTGGCTGGGCTGATGGTGGTGCACCGGTGTAATTTCACATTTTCTGGCAAAATCAACGAACACTGCAGCCGCAGGTGTCTCTGTGTAGACAGATGTTTAAGTTGCTGTGTGGCGTGAACCGCTCGTAGACAGCTGGGGGAGGCCTAGGCTACTGGGTCCAGATGCGCTGAGTAATACCTGACTGGGCGCTGCTTTGTACAGTGTCTCTGAGTGAGTACTCACTCCGGCTGCATGCCCTCCTGTCTCAGAGACATACAAATGGAAAGGTTGAGCATAGTCCGGATTTCCAAGGGCAGGGGCTGTCATTATCCTTGACTTTAGTTGCTCAAAGGCTTGTTACAGCAGTTCTTGGTGCTCCTTGTTGTTTACATCAGCCAGAGTGTCTTCTTTTAATGCATCATATAAGGGCTGCATCAGACGTGAGGCGTCTGTGTTCCATTGTCTGCAATATGTACATAGTCCGAGGAACCGTTGCAGCTCTATGAGATTCTTTTGGGAATGGTAGTGCGTAGATGGCTGTCTTCCTTTCTTCTGTGAGATGTCTGGCACCCTGAATAAGGCAATGGCCTAAGTAGACCACTTGACCAAGGCAAAACTGAAGTTTCGAGGCTGAGACTCGACCATTCAGTTTTGCTAGATGCTTGAGGAGGCTAACACTCACCCTGATGGACATTTGCTCCGTGGGGGCACACAAAAGAATATCATCCACGTATTGTAAAAGTACTACCTCAGAGTTGTCCAGCTGCCACGGCAGCAGACAGCTAGACATGTTCTTTGCAAACTGATTAGGGCTATTCTGCGCACCCTGCGGCATCACCGTCCAAGTCATTTGCCTGCCCTGATATGTAAATGCAAACAGAAACTGACAGTCTTTGTGTAGTGGAATGCTAATAAAAAAAAAAAGTTTGCTAAATCAATTACTTTAAACCAAACAACGGGTATGTGCATCTATTAGAAACTTAAGGATATATGACCATCTAGAAAATTAGTTCACATAAACACATATAATGCTCTGTCATACACTGATCATGATAATCTTCCTCATACACATTCTAGGATTCTGGGTGTAGTGTTTATTGCGGCCTGTATTCCGGGTTTGCTAAGATGGCTACCACCAGAAGGAAGCATACTACAGGAAGGGTGCACCAAGATGGCCACCACCAAAGGGACATGTGGTCAGAGGCTGGAGGTGATGCAATGGGTGTAGCAACATGGCTGCTACAGGAAGGGTTGGAACTTTGGGCGGACATAGGTATAACAGATGAGGATGGGGCACTAGGAGTGACTTGGGTAGTGGCAAGGGGTGTGTCTCCTGGACGGGGCACGTGACATGCAACACAATAATCTGCTGACAATGGATTCTGCTGGCCACAATTAGAACATTTCCATCAATTCATTACTCCGCCATTGTCGGAAAGCAGTATCTTTGTAATACACATAACATAGCGTTTTTCCCTGATTGTCTGAATTTTCTTCCTCCATTCACCCTTTTTTTTCTCTGCTCTGTATCAAGCCAAGGCCGTTTTGCTATGCTAGCAGCTGTAACTGGGTGCTTATCTGGCAGCGCGCATATTTCAGTTAACCATTTAAGTTCTTCCACATATCCACATACTTTTTCCTTCTGTCAAGGAAAGCACAACCTTCAGCGCAACTTTTCCCTCACATGCATTCACTTTTCAACATTTCAACATTCCATTATCTTCCTTGCTGCATTTAACATCTTGTACTGTAATCTTACACAATGACATTACTCTTTTTGGTTTTCTCTACATGTATAACAAACTGACATGATAGCTGTCCTGCTCTTGTAGCTATCACCTCTCCTTCTCTTAAAGGACCATGGTCATAGATGTAATCATTAGATGCAACATGTATTGTAGGTCCCCCAATACGACATATCTCTGCAGCTAGCCCCCACCAATGCAGCAGTTTTGCATTTGCGTTTACAATGCTCCCAACCTGCTGTTGTGGTATACTTCCCATACCTATTCTCAGTATAGTGGAGAAATTTTAAGGACTATTCAGTAAAACAGACGCCACCTCCTGATACTCGTGTCCATGTTCTATTTCCCCAGTTTGAGAGAAGGTGAATAGGGAAGAGTTCAGAGGACCCTGGGTCTCTCTGAATGGAGTATGGACCATGGTAAGGGCAGGTGGGGGTAGTGGTTTATAATGCCCGCCGTCAGAGTTAAGTAATGGGCAGGTTGGTGCTACAACACCAGGTTTACGTGCTCCACAATTATAGCACGTCTTGCACCATCCTGGATTAGTGACCCAACACACATTACAGAGCCAACCGTCTGGGTTATGTGATGGTGGCTGGCTCTCAGTGGGAAGTGCAGGGTATTTAATCTCATAAGGTATAAATTGCTCAGTTTCTGGATTCAGGGGTCTGGGGTACAGCTACATTTGTGGGGGTAGGGGATGCTTTTTTAGGGGCTTTAGATTCGGGTTGTGGACACATAAGTTGGGAAGGGGAATCTACTTCCTCCTGTACCTTTTCCCCATCAGATTCATTTTGTAACACAAAACAAACAGTTTTTGTCACAGTGCTAGATAATTTTCATTTCTTGACATAAAAGTAATTGAAATAACCAGGCTTCATCTCCTCCTCTATTTCAACATATCCTTCATCACAAATCTCATGTGCCACTTTCCTAAAGTTTTCAGCATCTTCCAACAATCCACAGCGGTCAACTAATCTACCCTTTTGCTGCCGGATGCCTTCATCCCACAACACAGGCTGAAGCCTCCCCTCCACAGGAAAATTTAACACCTTAAACACCTTTGGCACATTCTTAAAAGATCTTTTCCCTTCCCTACTGATCATGATATTCATCACATCCTCCCTCTCCTGCAGGGGAGACAAAATTCTTTCTGCTCCACGGAAAAATTGATTAATCACTACTGCCGCTTCACAACCAACAAAGATTATTAATTCTTGTGCACAGCGGAGTCTGGCAACAGCTCCCAGTTGTTCCACTACTACCTACCTACCTACTTCCTGCTAACTGCTACCTGCTAACTGCTAACTGCTAACTGCTAATTAACCCCACCCTTCGGGGGAATCTCACAGACGGCTGATGAAAGGGGGAGCACTTTTGCAGCTTCGCAGTGTTCCGGACACTCGATATATGTATATCTACGTGCATGCCCTACCCAGTCTTCGATCACCTGCCGCGACTGAAACTAACAATGTCCAGTCTTTTCTAAGAATCTTTGTTGGAAGTTAAGGAAGGGAAGATTCACACAATATTCACTTGTCAATCCGAGGAGATACTGCTTTGAAGTTAAATAATATCAGACCCCTAATGGGACTACACCCCTTATAGTCTCACCTTTGACTATATCCAACCAGGACATCCAAAGACACTGCAAACAACCACACACCACGTGGAAACCACGCCAAACGGTCAGTGTCACTAGTAAAGAACTGGTGCACTTACCGTGGCTTTTTGTGGGGGATGATCAGTCACAATTCCAGTGGGGGAGGCTGAAAGCAGGTCTCTCTTTGTGGACGTCCAGAGGTGGAGGGGCGTAGCTGGTTAGGGATCCGAGTCATGGCACCAACTGTTGAGGGAGGGCAATAACCCTTCACGGTTGACCAAGTGAGTGTCAAATTATTATGTTGATTGCAATCCGCAGGAAACCAAACGGTAACAATGTTCTGTATTGGTAGGATTCAAAGAATCTCTGATCCCGTTTATTTTGCTTAGCATTTTATATTGTTTTGAGTATTTTAATAGCCAATCAACTCTGCAGCCATACTACAGTACTATAGGCTAAATAATGTTAGTACAATTATTACGGAAACACATATATGGTCATATTATCATCGTTAGTTCGAAGCACTATGGAAATTTTACAAGGTCAAACCTGGCCAAAACAAGTTAGATAACAGAGTGTCTGACAAAATGTTCTCTTGAGAAAAAGTTAGTGTGAGAGAAGTTCCATGGGAAGAGAAAGAAAGAATATATTTTATGCAAGGAGTGATAACAACATGATTTTAAAGCAAGCAGACAAAATGGAGTTGCTCTAGCATGAGTATCAATATGTCCTTTACACCTCCATTGTAGTATAATGCACTCCCCATAGTCCTCCATATAGTATAATGCACAGCCCATAGTACTCCATATAGTACAATGCACCCTATAGTCCTCCATGTAGTATAATGCAGCTTCCATAGTCCTCCATTACAGTATAATGCACTCCCCATAGTCCTCCATATAGTATAATGCACAGCCCATATTCCCCCATATAGTAGAATGCACAGCCCATAGTTCTCCACATAGTATAATGCACTCCCCATAGTCCTCCATATAGTAAAATGCACAGCCCATAGTCATCCATATAGTGTAATGCACTCCCCATAGTCCTCAATATAGTATAATATACCCCATATTCATCCATGTAGTATAATGCACTACCCATAGTCCTCCATATAGTATAATGCACAGCCCATAGTCCTCCATATAGTATAATGCACTCCCCATAGTCCTCAATATAGTAAAATGCACCCCATAGTCATCCATGTAGTATAATGCACTCCCCATAGTCCTCCATATAGTATAATGCACAGCTCATAGTCCTCCATATATTACAATGCACAGCCCATAGTCCTCCATATAGTAGAATGCACAGCCCATAGTCTTTCATACAGTATAATGCACAGCCAATAGTCGTCAATATAGTAAAATGCACAGCCGATAGTCATCCAAGTATTAATATGGCCACTGGCACAGTGTACTCACTGATTTTAAAAAAATAAACCATTATACTCACCTCCCCTCCGCTCCCCCACCGCTTCTGAAGCCGGCTGCTGACTTCAGTGTGCAAGTGATGGAAGCGCATGTCATGACTGCCATGCGCCCCCAGTCATGTGGACGCCGACGTCAGCTGCTGGCCTCTGATTGGCGCTCATGGACCGATGGGTCTGTGCACGGTAATACCATTCAACTGAATGTGCGTCTGAGGATGAACATCCAGCTGAAGTATTTGCTGGTATTGGCGAGTGAGGAACCCCTCACCATGTATAGATGAAAAACCTAGATGGAATGTTTATGTAATTTATGACTCTTCTAGTCACTGTCTGATGGTAAAAACAAACATTTTTTCTTGATTTTGATATTTTTGCAGCTTACACACTACATGAAGAATGTCCGTCTTACTCTGAGCAATGGCAATGAAAACTACTTTAATGTTAATAGAGACCCACCAGCATTGTACAGCATTGTGAATTGGCAGAATAACCTAGAAGGATCCATGACACAGGTCAAGATTGGAAGCTATAATGCGGGAGCTCCTTCAGGCTCAGCTTTATCCATCAATTCAAGCCTGTTGCGCTGGTTCATGGGAGATCAACAGGTGATATTTTGTAGGATTTAATATGCATCTTACTCATACTGTATGAAAAACAAAACCCAAATTCATGGTTGCTGAAGGCACGTCAATACCAATTGGTAAGAACGTGCCGGGACAGCAGCATAGCTCCAAGATACATATAATAACAGGAGACAACAAGAGCTTTTAAATGAAAATACGAAAATTCTTAAGAATTTTCGTATTTGTATTTGCATTTAAAAGCTCTTGTTGTCTCCTGTTATTATATTACTAATACTGTATGTAGTAATCCTAACAAAATAAGATCCTTTCCCTCAAAAAAAATTGACCAAATTTTCAAATATAAAAAGAAATATTATAACGAGGCGCTATTGGTGATTCAAAAATATTCTTTTTTTTGTACATGAAAATTAATTTGCCGAGAAGTTACTATTTGCAAATTTAATTTCAATAGTTTTGTTCTGTAGTCTCTTCAGACCACAAAGTATAACAAACATAAGATGTGAAAGAAAAATAATGTATACTCACCTTCGGCTCAACTTTCTTGCCTCTCTGCTCCTCATTGTCACCCTTTTGGTTCTCGCCACATCTTCTCATCACCACCGTGAGCACTAAAATCCTTGTGTGTTCATGTGCAGAACTATCCTGGGCCTCGTTAGAGATGGAATTTTCGGCCTTGGGTGGGAAGCCCATCTATTACCAAAGTGGCCATTCGGAGAACTCATGCAAATTAGCCGGAAGAGATTATTATTGGTAGAAAGATCTCACCACCTTACTGAAGGACTTCATTTACAATGTGGTGAACAGGATCTTTCTTGCATACATTCTTTAAAACTGAAGGCCAAACAAGAACACTACAGATACTAGGCGAAGAAGATGAAGTCTCTTTGGCATTAACTCTATCTTCCATTAAAGACAAACTGCTCGTGCTGATGTTCATTTATTTCAACTCCTATGTGTTCATGGGACAAGCTTTCATTGATTCCGGAGTTCAGAAAAAACGTTATCAACTTCTCTCTGGCTGAATATTCCTTCTCTTTCTTTGCCGACACATCTAAATCAGATCTCAAGAAATGGCTCTGCAATTCCAGGTGGTCATATCAAATTCCAAACAGAAAAGTTGGCACTTCAGATTGGAGCGCTATATTTTGAGGTCATTTCTTTTTAAATTTGGCCATGCTCTTATGCCCCAATGCTTTTTTGTCTTCCATAGCTAAGACTAAATGCTTCAGTCATCGATTGGTTGTCCAACCAGATCACCCAGTCAGTATTATCTTGCTTTTGTATTTGCCTTTAAAGCCCTACTTCAACCCGTTTTCTGAAACTGTGCTCTGCCTCCATCTGTCTTCTTTATTATGGAAAAGAAAGATGGGTCTCTGAGACAATGCAAAGAATATTAGGATCTGAAGAATAATCAAACTGAAAGTTGCCTCTCATATCTGTATTAATTGACAGGGTTAAGGGTGCCACCATATTCATCAAATCAAACCTGTGTAGAGCTTATAACCTAGTCTGCACCAAGGAGGGCAATCAATAGAAGACACCCATGATGGTCACTATGAATATCTAGTAATGTCTTTCAGATCATGTAATGCATCAGCTGTGTTCCATAGCTTTGTGAATGAGATATTTCACAATATCCTGTATCAGTATGTTCTAATCTATCTGGATGCCATCATAATCTTCTTCAGAGACTTACATATCGCTGGCTTCATGTTTGCTTTGTCCGGATGAGTCTAATGAAACAATCTTAGTCTAAAGTTGGAGAAATGTCTCTGAGCTTGGATACAACACTTCTGAAATTCTTTGCACTGATCCTGAAACAGTTTATGCTATTTTGTATTGGCAACAAACTGTTGGCCTCAAAGCCCTCCAAAGCTTCCTCAGCTTTGCAATTTTTTACTACATTACTTCATGAAAAACTACTCTTAAGTGGTTGTTCTTCTTACCTCCCTAGCTTTAGAACATGCCACCTATTCTCACTGTGTTTTGATGTTGAACCAACTTCTTCATCAAGAGACCCACAATATTAAAATAGAGCATACCATGGCCAAACTTAATTAGTTTACAAGGTTGTAAACGATTTACGTTTGTCCATGGTATTTTCTATTTTAATATTGTGGTTCTCCTGATGAAGAAGTTGATTCAACTTCAAAACGCAGTGAGAATAAACCACATAGGGGATTAGACTATCACATCCTCTGGATTTCTTGAATCTAGCACAGCAGCGACGACTACTTCTTCTTTCCTCCACCAATTGTTTTACACAGCGGGATCTCCCGACTAGAGGGTACTGCAGCAGCTGTCATACCTCGATTCCTCAGTTGTAACAGCAATTATTATACATCTCACCTAGACAAATTTCTCCACTGGATAAAACCCTATTGCACTTTGTGTCTCCCCCTCTTTCCAGACTTAACTTTGGAAGAGCACTCATTTTTTAAACTAATCAAATCCCACCCTTCAAGCCTTTGAAGAACTTAAATCTTGTTTTTCCACTGCTCCTGTCCTACATTGTCCTGATTTTGATAGACCATTTTTACCTAGAAGTTAATGCCTGTGCTCTCAGTGTAGAAATTGTTCTCTCACAAAATTTTTCTGAAATCATTCTTGTGAATTCCTCTCATCCTTGATCATCTGCAAAAGGACTTGAAGTTGTTGGATGTAAATAATGTATTGAGGCAAAACAGCACAGCTCCATTCACTGTTACATTGGTGCTCCTAGGTTTTTACAAGTGAATAGGAGATAAGTTGCGGTAGCAGGCCAGCAGACACGTAACGAGTTACGGATCTATACTGATTTGGATCCATGTACTGTTCACAGTTGCACACACCAGACCACAATATTGGGTCACAAATGATTGGTTGTGGAGTCATTTGTCAGACCACCAATGATTTGCAATCTATGATCCTAGGGATAGGTCATTAATATCAAAGTAATGAATACTTTAAAAGATAACTTCATCCAAAATAGCAAAAAAAAAAAATTGGGGGAAATAGGTTGAGGAAAATACAGCTTTAACATAGTATTTTCTTTCCAGTGGACTTACAATCAAGACTTAAAAAAGAAGAGGGCTGTTACTGGAAAAATATATCTTTGCACCATGTTAGTCTGTAGATAGAGAAATAATCATAATTGAGCATCCAAATAACAACTAGCAAGCTTTCGAGGCTATCCAAGTCATTTCATCAGGCATAGTTGCTTTACCTGATGAAGAGAACTCGAAAGTTTGCTATTTGTTTTCATCTTTCATATAGCATATAAAATGTATTAACTATTAAGAAATCTCAATTTTGGCTATTTTTCTGAAGGAAAGGGGTGAAAATTCAATAAGAAGTAACCATTTAAGCAGTTTCTTCACGTATGCATGTTTCAATGCAGGTCTTGGTGGCTCAAGCTATCATTGGATACTGGTAGCATGAGAGTAATAATGCTAGGCTGGTTATTGCTAATACTGGATTTTGAATATACCTAGAAAAGTAAAAAATTATAGATTTAATATACCTGGACACTGCAGACATGATTTGATGCCTTGACATTGTTTTATGTGTGTCTTTAAGATTGATATATGAAAAGTAAAGTTAAAGTAGGCAAATTTGTATTATAAATATTTATTAATTCATTTGATTGATAAATAGTATTCATAATCATCAGGTCCCTCGTTCGGTCTGCAGTGAGAACTGTCCACTTGGGTTCAGGAAGGCCGTTCTACAAGGACAACCTGCTTGCTGCTTTGAATGTGTCCAGTGTCTTCAAGGAGAGATATCCAACCAGACAGGCAAGTATTATATACTGTTTTTATCTAAAAGAGATGTAATGTTCAGAACTCTATAGAATACTAAAAAGATCAAAAATTATTTGGTTTTAATGTACATATTGTGTTTACAAAATAGAAAATACTCAGTAAATAGTAACCTTTGTTTCAATAGAATGAGTGTAAGTCAGCACAATGGTTCTGGTTGAAATCCAAGTACTGTTTCAAACATATAGATATTAGTTGTCAAAATTCATTTGTATGTAAAGTTAATAAACTACAGTATATTATTTTTTATTTCCATTGTGATCATTGCATTCATAGGTCATATAGCTAAATATAGTAGGGATCCACTGCTCCAACAATGGGCCAACCAAGACTCACATAGGCATTATGTGGTTGCATACAGTATACAGTCTCTGGAGTAGTTGATAAAAGACATGTTCATCAAGTTCAACAATATTCCTTTTAAGGTTGGAAGGTGCCTTAAATTCAGCACCAAAAAGACATCGCAAAAAAACAGGCCAAGAGTCACATTGATGCCATGTTTCATAGAAAAATTTAGGGCACCAATCTTAGCTGCAATGGCTTAAATACATCACCAATAAGGCATCTAATAGAACATCTTACTTAAAGAAACTCGTCTTGATAATAATGAAAGGATATAACTAAAGTGCCTTAAGTTCTGTAAAAATGCATAGAAATATTCAGATATTAGTAACATTATTCATTTTTCAGATTCAATCCAATGTATAAAATGTCCTTGGGATCAGTGGCCAAATGATGAACAATCCAGATGCCTTCCAAAGTCAGTCGAGTTCTTCACATTTGAAGATGATCTTGGAAAGATCTTAGCAGCCACCAGTATCTTGTCCTCATTTGATCCTCTTTTTATATTGAGACTCTTCTATAACTACAAACAAAGTCCTATAGTTAAGGCCAACAATTATTCTGTAAGTTGTCTTCTTCTGCTGTCCTTAACCTTTTGCTTCCTCTGCTCCATAGTCTTCATTGGATATCCCCAACCGGAGAAATGTCTTTTTCGTCAAGCCGCTTTCAACATGTCATTTACTCTTTGTGTTTCTTGTGTTTTATCAAAGACCATCATGGTGGTGTTTGCTTTCCGAGCCACAAGACCTGGTAGCAATTTAAAAAAATGGACAAGCCCTCTAGTGTCCTTCTTTATAATTCTTTTCTGCTTGCTGTTACAGCTGATATTGTGTGTGGCTTGTCTGTCAACCTTTCCACCTTTCCCACAGTATAACACTCAAAGTAAACCTGGAGTCATCATTGTCGAATGTAATGAGGGTTCAGCCTTCACATTGTGGACCATGTTGGGTTACTTGTTTCTTCTGGCGACCATCAGTTTCATAGTGGCCTTCCTGGCTCGAATACTTCCCGACAGCTTTAATGAAGCCCAGTTTATCACATTCAGCATGTTGGCCTTCCTTAGTGTCTGGATATCTTTTATTCCAGCGTCACTCAGTGCCCAGGGTATATATGTTATAGCTATGGAGATTTTTGCTATCTTGGCATCTAGTTGGGCTTTGGTTATCTGTATGTTTCTTCCTAAATGTTTCATCATATTATTCAGACCAGATATGAACTCAAGGAATTATCTCATGCGAAGAGAGTGACTAGAAGAATGAAAAATGATGACCTTATTTATATGAACGCAAATATAAAAAAAGAAACCATACACTATATTAGAGATGAGAGAATATGTTAGAGGCAAATTGAATTCACCTCAAATAATACAAAAATTAAATTTCCATAGAATTAGAATTTTATTGTGATCTGCATTGCTCAAATTCAGAAATATCATAATTTCGCTGAATTGTAGTGAGTAAATTGGCAAAAAAAATAATAAGTAAATAATTTTCTCACCCTTTGCCGGCACACTGCCGCAACTCACCAGCAACTGTTCTATGCCTCCTCTTAGGTCTACTTCTTTGGTCTTCACTTGATGTTGGACTTCTTCAACTGAGAAGGCCTCATCAACGCACTCTGTGAGTTGCATCACCCAAGGCTCAAGTAATTGCCTTGGGTGACACGCATGGTGATGTCATGACAGAAGCTGTGATGCCACAATGACCAATATTATGTTATGCCAAAGTGATGCATTAGTTCTATTTTTAAGCATTGAAAACACTGACAGCCACTGAAGATCAAGGAAGAAAATGCAAGAGTTCACATGGAGCACTAAACAGTGGGTTGCATCAGCGGAAGATATAAATAGTAATGTTTTTGCTTTCTTAAGCTAATGATTTTCATGTTGTGGGGCATCAAATTGTTTAATTTTCAAAAGTCGTTTCATTGTCATATCTACTTTGTATGTTTGGATTAGATGTGAGCTAATTTTTAAAAATGAATCTCGGGCCCGATTTGTTTAAATTAGCTGAAAAATTTGATTCAGGCAGACTCTATTTTGACATGAATAAAAAGTTCACCCGCAAAAAGACCCCAAATCATAATAAATTATGGAAGGGAAGTGATTAAAAAATAATATAAGATAATACTCTCTTATTCTCCCTCTGCAACTACTCAACTGTTTCTCGGGCACTTACTTCCAATCTTCTGGACTCTGTAATGTTCTTGTCTTCTGCCACTGAGTAGAACTTGTCATGTAGGGAGTAGTCAGCATTAGAAGACCCAAAGATCGGAGAGCTGCTGCTGGCAGGACAGGCTGGTGAGCATAATATATTATTATTTTAATCCCCTTCTTGTCCCTAGGAAGAATCCAGGAAAATAGCATTCAACAAGTTTCCAATTTGATGGATTTATATTGATTGAATCATGAAAAAGTTGCATTCCCGTGAAATGAGTGAATAATGATAATATAAATTAATAGTGATAAAAAAAGTTCAATGTAACGCTGAGTCAACACTCACGGGCAAGCCGTGAGACAGAATAGTCAGAACGTCCCAGGCCAGATACCAAGAGGGCTCATAGTACAGAGGGGTAAGTCAAAAGCGTGGTCAGGAAACAGACCGGGGTCAAATACCAGGAGGGTACATCAAAATCATGGAGTTAAACAAATGGATAGTCTAAGGCCAAGTCCGTGGTCAGATACCTGAAGTCAGAGATCATCAAAAGCAGAAGGGAAGATTCACAAGAACAGGCACAACAAATCCTAGGTTTAGCTACAAGGTCAGAGGAAAGAGACACAGGGGTAAGCAAACAAATCTACCTTAAAGGGGTTGTCCAGTTCTATTAATAATTTTCCAATCTATTTTATGGTAAAAAGAAGCTTCTTTGTAATTACCTTATGTTGCTGTTACTGCCTGTGAGCGGCGCTACTGTAGCACCCCGAGGACTCGGCTGCTACAGGGGTATTGCACCTCGAACCAGAGGTGCGGTATTCCACTCCCGGGTAAGGAAGGAGTGTGGAATGGGGCTCAGTTAGCTGCATACACTACACTCACCCCATTTCCGGGGGACAGATCAACGGTACTCCCACCAGATAGATGTGCAGGTACGACAGCGTCTGTCCCTGGCTGGAGTGGGGAGGGGGGAGGAATATCCCAGTGGTGTAGGAGCAGACAGGGGAGGGACTCTGGGCATAGGTAGGAGCCCATTGGGTGCTGGTCACCTGGGCTCGGGTGTCAGAAGGGAGTATAAAAGGTGGGCACCATGATATAACGAGGGAGAGGTGCAGAGGAGTGCAGTCTGAGAGAGTTCAGCCAGAGAGGGCTGACAGGGAGCTGTGGCTCAGTCCGGGCCCAGCTCCAGAGCCAGGCCTGAAGTGGAGGCCTGAAGCAGAGAGAGAGAGAGAAGTAAGAGGAAGAAGGAACATAAACACCAGGAAAGGCCCAGAGACGCAAGAAAAGAGGGAACCGTAAGATCCCACAGAATAACGGGTGAAGGGTTGGCAGAACAGGGTACCGGATCCCAAACTGGTGGAGGCCAATTATCCTTAGCCAGGAACTGGAGGTCGTGGTCAAGTCTTGGCGCGACCCCTCACCATATCCACCAGGAAGGCATACTGTATAGGGTCAGGGAAACCGGGAAAGGCTTCGCCACCAGAAGGCCCGAGGGAGCCGGACAAAGGTGGGTCCCTGGTGGGGACGGCCAGTAGGAAGGAAGAGAGGGGAGCTCTGGACCACGCTCTGGAATTGCCTGGGAGTTGGCCGCGTCCCTGACCTGGTGGACGCAGCATGACTCGGGCGGTCTTGACTGTGCACAAGGGACCTGATAAAGAACTGTGAGTAAAGCATTGAAAACTGCAGCTGTACGTCTCACTGATTCCTTGTCACATTAGCACTATTAGGACGGGGACTACTATAACATCACTACCATCATCCCCTCTTCGCCTGCTGCCCTGGGGCCATACCCCTCCCGTTGGGGGTTATACTATCCACGCTGCACACCCGTACCACCGGCCTCAGCAGTCTGCCCTGCAGCGGCGGCTTCATAGCCGCAATCAACGGGTGGCGTAGTCGAACAATATAACATCTTATTCTAAGTTCTGCCACTTGGTTTGACACCCTGGGCACGGACCGGGTCACCGCCATGAGGACTACTACCCCTATCAGATCCGGCTCCGGGTATTCCCCGCATGTGCAACGCTGCACAACATGGCCCAGGGGGTGCGTCAACTTTGGCGTAGTCGGCAGGATCTTGTGCCCGCAACCACCGGGTACTGCGTGCCTGAAGAAAAGTTCACATGTACCTCAAAAAGAAGTCTCCCGCCAATTCCAGAGGATTCCCGCCATCCGTGGAGTTTTCCCGCCATCCGACGCCATCTTCTGCCTTCTTCCCGCCATCCGTGGAGTTTTCCCGCCATTGGACGCCATCTTGAGGACGCCGCGCGGGAAGAAGAGGGGCGTGGACTCCGAAAGCGCGCGAGAACTGAAGCTCCGCCTCACGTCCGGACGTTGCGTAAGGTCCTGGAAGGAGCCCAGCAGACGCCGACGTCACAGGAGCGCGACGGAAGGTCCTCAACCCTGACGATCCACTGCGGAGCCGCGGCCTACGGAAGAGGATCATCGCAAGGTAGGCTACGGTCCACTAGGGGGGAGGAGGATGTCGGATACAGAGGAGAGCTTCACTGCCACAGCCACCTGCCGGAGGGACACCGCGGACGTGATCTTTACCCGGGTGATGTGGTCACCTTCACCCGGCACAAGGGTGCCAAAGGACCATACGCCCTCCACGTTCACAGGCTCACGGAGGAGGAGCTACAGTACCACCAAGAAACAGAGTACATCGAGGGTCCGGACAGACCTGAAGACTACCCGGAAGAACAAGGAGGACACCATTATTAGAGAATGGTAAAGTGGAACTGTATATAGTTACTCGTCGGGGTACAAGGACTCTTGCTGATTGAAGTGTGGTCCCCGTTGGGACTAGTATGGAACTGTTAAAGAACTGTTACCTGTGTGCCCCTAATCCCTAACCAGACTGAGGACTGTGAGCAGCCATTCCCCTATTCCCACTGGCCGAGGACTGAAAGCGGCCATACCCTTGTACATAGTTGCGCTTCTTAAAGCGCCCCCTATTGGTTTTATAAGAACTGCCTTTCTACCTTGGAAGTAGTGTCTGTTGCACTTTACCTGGTCGTAAGTTGCACAGTGGCCGGAGCTCAAGGATATGTGTTGAAAATGTTTGTGTAAAAAAAAAAAAGTTTAATATGCTGCTAAAATGATAATGCCAAAAGTTTTATATAGTGTTTTACAAAAGAGTTCCGGTGGCATTAGTAGAATGTTTTAAAAATGTTTTATGCCAGTAACGTTAAGAAGAACAGAGTACCTCCCATAAAGGGGATGAGTTCATAGTTAATGTATTATATGCGAGTGCACTTTAAAAATATTTGTATGTTTAAAATGTTTTTATTCTATTCCAGCCCGAGGACGTGCTGTGATTTACCAGGGGGGAATGTAGCACCCCGAGGACTCGGCTGCTACAGGGGTATTGCACCTCGAACCAGAGGTGCGGTATTCCACTCCCGGGTAAGGAAGGAGTGTGGAACGGGGCTCAGTTAGCTGCATACACTACACTCACCCCATTTCCGGGGGACAGATCAACGGTACTCCCACCAGAGAGATGTGCAGGTACGACAGCGTCTGTCCCTGGCTGGAGTGGGGAGGGGGGAGGAATATCCCAGTGGTGTAGGAGCAGACAGGGGAGGGACTCTGGGCATAGGTAGGAGCCCATTGGGTGCTGGTCACCTGGGCTCGGGTGTCAGAAGGGAGTATAAAAGGTGGGCACCATGATAGAACGAGGGAGAGGTGCAGAGGAGTGCAGTCTGAGAGAGTTCAGCCAGAGAGGGCTGACAGGGAGCTGTGGCTCAGTCCGGGCCCAGCTCCAGAGCCAGGCCTGAAGTGAAGGCCTGAAGCAGAGAGAGAGAGAGAAGTAAGAGGAAGAAGGAACATAAACACCAGGAAAGGCCCAGAGATGCAAGAAAAGAGGGAACCCTAAGATCCCACGGAATAACGGGTGAAGGGTTGGCAGAACAGGGTACTGGATCCCAAACTGGTGGAGGCCAATTATCCTTAGCCAGGAACCGGAGGTCGTGGTCAAGTCTTGGCGCGACCCCTCACCATATCCACCAGGAAGGCATACCGTATAGGGTCAGGGAAACCGGGAAAGGCTTCGCCACCAGAAGGCCCAAGGGAGCCGGACAAAGGTGGGTCCCTGGTGGGGACGGCCAGTAGGAAGGAAGAGAGGGGAGCTCTGGACCACGCTCTGGAATTGCCTGGGAGTTGGCCGAGTCCCTGACCTGGTGGACGCAGCATGACTCGGGCGGTCTTGACTGCGCACAAGGGACCTGATAAAGAACTGTGAGTAAAGCATTGAAAACTGCAGCTGTACGTCTCACTGATTCCTTGTCGCATTAGCACTATTAGGACGGGGACTACTATAACATCATTACCATCATCCCCTCTTCGCCTGCTGCCCTGGGGCCATACCCCTCCCGTTGGGGGTTATACTATCCACGCTGCACACCCGTACCACCGGCCTCAGCGGTCTGCCCTGCAGCGGCGGCTTCATAGCCGCAATCAACGGGTGGCGTAGTCGAACAATATAACATCTTATTCTAAGTTCTGCCACTTGGTTTGACACCCTGGGCACGGACCGGGTCACCGCCACGAGGACTACTAACCCTATCAGATCCGGCTCCGGGTATTCCCCGCATGCGCAACGCTGCACAACATGGCCCAGGGGGTGCGTCACTACCGCGGACCGCTCACAGCCATCACGTGACTCAACGCTGATGTCACTTCAAGTGAGGTGTGACATCAGTGACGCAGTCTCCGCAATGGACGCTGGGCTATGGGCGGTGTTACCCATCACATCACACCCAGCATCCACTGCACGATTTCCCAATGAATTGGGAGAGGGAGAGCGCGCGGTGAATGCTGGGTGTGACGCACGGGGAATCCCTGCCCACAGCCCAGTATCCACCGTGGAACGCAGAAGTAAGTAACCCCCGGCTGAATCCGGAACCATGACGTGACATCAGCGGATGTCAGAGCCGCCTGCAGCCGGGGGTCACGTGATGCCTGTGAGCGGCCAAGGATAGCGCCGCCCACAGGCAGTAATGGCAACGTAAGGTAATTACAAAGAAACTTCTATTCTTCAGAAAAATAGATTTGCACATTATTAATAGTACTGGACAACCCCTTTAAGCAAAGCTACAACTGACACTGACTACTAATGCCCCGTCTCATGCTGAACATAACACATCTGCATCTCTGGCTGCTATGGGCATAAAAGGGGACAAACTTATGGTGTGGCACCCATGCTCCCCTGACCTCAACCCCATTGAGAACCTCTGGAGCATCATCAAAAGGAGTGTCTATGATGGCGGGAGGCAGTTCACATCTAAGCAACAGCTCTGGAAGGGTATTTTGTCCTCATGCAAAACAATTGAAGCAGAAACCATCCAAAACCTGACAAATTCAATGGACGAGAGAGTTCACAAGCTCCTTTCGAACAAGGGGTCCTATGTGCAAATGTAACATCACCTAGAATACAGTTTTGAGTTGAAAACTGTTTGATTTCAGTTTGTAATAACCTGCTAATGCTTATAATTTCAAAAATGACCATTTTTTTGTTCTTTATTAAAATGAAAAGGTTGAAAACTCTGCTGTGCATAATAATTTGGAACATGCATTTTGAGTGCAGTTTGAGCTTTTTATTTTTTAAAAAATATACTGTTATCATAGGCAGCTTGTACAAAAACCTTTCAATTGTACTCTAATAGTTATTTGACTGGAAAATTACAATGACTGCAATTCATATAGGTAATTTGGGAAAATCTGAGAAAATATTATTTGCATAATAATTTGGAACACAGTGTATTTAAATTGTAGAGAGAAGATTTTTTTGCCTGTGAGTGGCACTAACGCTGAATGTTCACAGGCATCACCTAGCCCGCGGCTGCAGCCGACTCTGTCATCCGTTGATGCTACGTCAAGTTCCGGCTGCAGCCGGGGGTCAGGTGATGCCTGTGAGCGATCAGCGATAGCGCCACTCATAGGCAATAAAGACAACGCAAGGTAATACAGTGGCTACAACAAAAATGTCATACAGCACCAACAGAATATGGCCATACAGTGCTTACAACAGGGATGTCAAAATCAAATACACGGAGGGCCAAAATTAAAAGTTTGGACAACATCGTGAGCCAACCTTGATATTTATTAAAAAGTGTCTACAATTGAGAGTTTTTTCTTGACAAATAGAGTGATGAATCTTTTCATATGGAAACAAACTTAAAAGGGTTGTCCCACGAACAAAGTACATTTTAATTAATAGATCTTAGCATAAAATTAGCACATAATCACAAATGGGGCATACTGAAATAATATATGTTATGTAAGAATAGTAAAAAGCATATGGCCCAAGGGCTTAATTTAAATATGTAACAACAAAGGATAATAAAACTTGAATTAATAAATAATACAGATATTAAAGTATGATTCCAACAAAAGTGCCCCCAAACACAGTATGATACCCCCACAGTGAATTACCCCCACAGTACCCTCCACACGCACGGTATGATGACCCCACTGTATTCCCCCTCCCTAAAACCCCCTGACAAAGAAAGGTGACCCCATCACAGTATGATTCTCTCACTTTAATCACCACACAGCCCTCCACACAAAATAATGAGCCCCACATAGTCCTCCATAAAGTTTAATGACTCCACATAGTTCTCCATACAAAATAATGGGCCCCACATTGTACTCCATACAGTATAATTGGCCCCACATAGTCCTCCATACAGAATAATTGGCCCCACATAGTCCTCCATACAGTATAATGGGCCCCACATAGTCCTCCATACAGTATAATGGGCCACACATAGTCCTCCATACAGTATAATGGGCCCCACATAGTCCTCCAAACAGTATAATGGGAACCACATAGTCCTCCATACAGTATAATGAGCCCCACATAGTCCTCCATACAGTATAATGGCTCCACATAGTTCTCCATACAAAATAATGGGCCCCACATAGTACTCCATGCAGTATAATGGGCCCCACATAGTCCTCCATACAGAATAATGGCCCCACATAGTCCTCCATACAGAATAATTGGCCCCACATAGTCCTCCATACAGTTTAATGGCCCCACATAGTCATCCATCCAGTATAATGGGCACCACATAGTCCTCCATACAGCAAAATGGGCACCACACAGTCCTCCATACAGTATAATGGCCCCACATAGTCCTCCATACAGAATAATGGCCCCACATAGTCCTCCATATAGTATAATGGGCCCCACAGGAATTAGAATTAATTTTGTTGGAAAATTATGACATGATTGGGATATCTGAGACATGGCTGAACGAGAGCCATGACAGGGCAGTTAATTTACAGGGCTATAGTCTGTATGTGTGTGTTTATACGTAAAATCATCCTTAAAACCCATCTTACGTGAGAATATATGTAAATATAATGAAAATGTAGAGTCCCTGTGGGTGGAGATAAGGGGAGGGGGAAAAAAATAATAAATTACTGATCGGGGTTTGTTATACGTCTCCAAAAATAATGAAAGCAGCGGAGAATATCCTCATAAAGCAAATAGATGAAGCAGTGAATCAAGGAGAAGTCATTATTATGGGGGACTTCAACTACCCTGAAATACATTGGGGAACAGAAACCTGTAGTTCCAGCAAAGATAATAGGTTTTTGACAACTATGAGAGACAATTACCTTTCACAACTGGTTCAGGACCCAACAAGAAGGGGGGCACTGCTAGACCAAATATTAACCAACAGGCCAGACCGCATATCAAATATACGAGTTGGGGGTCACTTGAGTAATAGTGATCACAAAATAATAAGTTTTCTTGTATCCTTTAATATGATGTGTAGTAGAGGAGTTACAAGGACACTAAACTTCAGGAAGGCAAATTTCCAACGGTTGAGAGATGATCTTATTGCAATAAACTGGAACGATATCCTGAGACAAAAAACTACACAAAGCAAATGGGAGACATTTATTAGCATCCTGAATAGGACCTGTGCACAATATATACCCCTTGGGAATAAACATGCTAGAAATAGGAGGAAACCACTATGGCTAAATAGAGCTGTAAGGGGCACAATAAGTGACAAAAGAAAGCATTTAGAGAACTAAAGCAAGTAGGTAGTGATGAGGCATTAAATAAATATAGAAAATTAAATAAATTCTTTAAAAAACAAATCAAGGCAGAAAAGATTGATACAGAGAGACTCATTTCCAAAGAAAGTAAAAATAATCCCAAAATATTCTTTAACTACATAAATAGTAAAAAACTGAAAAATGATAGTGTTGGCCCCCTTAAAAATAGTCAGGGTGAAATGGTGGATGAGGATGAGGAAAAAGCCAATATGCTAAATGATTTTTTTCAACAGTATTTACACAAGAAAATCGCATGACAAAAAGCATGATCAGTGATAACAAAAATTCTCCATTAAATGTCACTTGCTTAATCCAGCAGGAAGTACGGAGGCATTTAAAAATCACTAAAGTTGACAAATTTCCGAGCCCGGATGGGATATTTAATTCCTGCAGTACTCGCGGGTGTAACATCATATATAGACCATTATTTTTAATCTTTAAAGATTCCATAATAACAGGGTCTGTACCACAGGACTGGCGTATAGCAAATGTGGTGCCAATATTCAAAAAGGGGACAAAAACCGAACTTGGAAATTATAGGCCAGTAAGCTTAACCTCTACTGTGGGTAAAATCCTGGAGGGTTTTCTAAGAGATGCTATACTAGAGTATATAAGGAAGAATAACCTCATCACCCAATATCAACATGGGTTTATGGGTTTACGAGGGACCGTTCCTGTCAAACTAATCTGATCAGCTTTTATGAAGAGGTAAGTTCTGGACTGGACAAAGGAAATGCAGTGGATGTTGTGTATATGGACTTTCAAAAACTTTTGATACGGTTCCACACAAAAGGTAGATACATAAAATGAGAACAATGGAGATAGGGGAAAATATATGTAAGTGGGTTAAGAACTGGCTCAGTAATAGGAAACAAAGGGTGGTTATTAATGGAACACATTCCGACTGGGTCTCAGTTAGCAGTGGGGTAACACAGGGGTCAGTATTGGGCCCGCTTCTTTTTAACATATTTATTAACCCCCTGTAGGGGGCATACAGAGTATTATTTCAATATTTTCAGATGATACTAAACTCTGCAGGGTAATCAATACAGAGGAGGACAATTTTATATTACAGGAGGATCTATGTAAACTAGAAGCTTGGGCGGATAAATGGCAAATGAGCTTTAATGGGGATAAATGTAAGGTAATGCACTTGGGCAGAGGAAATAAAATGTATAACTATATGCTTAATTGTAAAACACTGGGCAAAACTGTCACTGAAAAAGACCTGGGTGTATTGGTGGACGTCAAGCTCACGTTTGGTGGCCAGTGTCAAACAGCTGCTGCAAAGGCAAATAGAATAATGGGATACATTAAAAGAGGCATAGATGCTCATGAGGAGAACATAATTTTACCTCTATACAAGTCACTAGTGCGACCACACTTAGAATACTGTGTACAGTTCTGGTCTCCGGTGTATAAGAAAGACTGAACTAGAGCGGGTGCAGAGAAGAGCGACCAAGATTATAAGAGGACTGGGGGTTCTGCAATACCAAGACAGGTTATTACACTTGGGGTTATTTAGTTTGGAAAACCGAAGGCTTAGGGGTGATCTTATTACTATGTTCAAGTATATGAGGGGACAATACAAAGACCTTTCTACTAGTGATGAGCGAGCACTAAAATGCTCGGGTACTCGTTGCTCGGGTTGAGCAAATTGGAATACTTGGGTGCTCGACCCAAGCAATTAGCCCAATGTAAGTCTATGGGAAACTCAAGCATTTTTCAGGTGGCTCCCCCCGGTGGTCTGCAGAGGGCCTAAAAATTGCCCAAATGGGAACAGTGCTCAAATGACATGGGGACAGAATGGGTAAGACCCCTGGAAGCATTTCTGACTCCCAGGTCACTGCTGTCAACAACGTTGTCAGAGGTAATATGCCACTTTTACGGACTCACAATAAAACATACCAAAAACAAAACCAAAATGCATTTTCCTGGGAAGTATGTTAAGGAACATCCTTTCCATGACATGTACATTGTATATAAAGCAAAATAAATAACCAAAAACAAAAATACTCCTCCACACCCTGGGCTATTTTCACACGTAGCGTTTTTGATGCATTTTTGCACTCTTGCATTGCTTTCAACAAAGACAAATGCGTTCACTAGGAAATGTCATTTTAACATTTTACAAACTTATCTGGCCACGTGATGTGTGACACATCATCAGACACATGCATACAGTGCTGAAAAGACAGGGGAACCGCATGGGGAAGACCTCTGGAAGCATTTCTGACTCCCAGGTCACTGCCTAAAAGTTACTTGGAATGCAAGTGCAAGTATGCAGCCAGCCACCCACCGACCTACAGGCCGCAACACTAAACTGCCAGATTACTGGGCAGCTGCTTGTACTTGAAATATGGCTTTTTAAGCTCGTGGAGGCGGAAGCTTTTCACAACCTTATGCCGCCGGCAGCCGGGTGTCCATACTCGGTCCCCAGCTGCCACTATTTCTCCCGGTATCGTCTCCGCCTTCCACAAGCACGGATCCCACAACATTACCCGTGCCCTCCCCAGTGCACTTACTGGGAAGGACCGCCTAACCACATACACGTGGACAGGTGAATGTGGCCAGGGACGGTACGGAGCCAGTCCACAACTTTTTTTGCTGAGAGTTGTATTTTGCTCGGTGAAAGAACTGGCATAGAGGGAAACCGTATCTACTCCGGCTGTCATTTCTCCGTCACCAGTTTCTGCCCATTGTCACACTCGACCATGCCTGGCTGTATTTTGAGCGGTGAGAGCCACAGATCAGGATGCTGTGTTACAGCTTTCAACAACTCTGCAGCGCTGGGCGGTTTGTCAATTAAGCATGTTATCTTCAGCACAGCCTGTTGCCGCTTGGCCAAGGCAGTGCTGCAGTACTTTCAGCTTGTGACTGATGTGGTCATTTCGGAGATGGAGGAGGAGGTGCATGAGCTGAACAATATGATTACATTGAGGTTAAATTGGTGACGCTGTTTTTTAAACTAAAGAAAGATCCTATTGTTTTGTTTTTTTTAAGTTATTTTTTAAGACAAATGCATTCACCGGGAACTGTAATTTTAACATTTTACAACCTTATCTGGCAATGTGGTGTGTGACACATCATCGGACACGTCCTGTTTTATTTATGATGGAGGGACTCTGAAAGTGATAAAGCCTATTTTTATAGGGCCATCAGACTGCCCTTACTATTCTTAAAAGGCCAGCAGTCGGCCCTTGCTATTGCAAGAGAGCCATCAGCCGGCTATGCTTTATTGTTCCCATTATTTACCAGTGGGTCTCCTATACTGTTATTGCGTTACCAGTGACTGCAAGGGCTGCCAAAAATTTGGATGCAACCCAATACCCCTTTGAAGAGACATAGAGGAGGGTCTCAGCAAAAAAATGTTCCCACTATAAAGGAGCGGGTCTCCTATAGTGGTAATGCCAATGCTGTGAATGCAAGGGCTGCCAAAATTTGGGAAAAACCCCACTAAGAATTTAAAGACACAGAGCAGGGCCACAGTAACAAGTATGACATGATCCCATTAGAAAGGAGAGAGTCTTCTATACAGTTATAGGGTATGCAGTGAGTCCAACGACTGACCAATTTTAGAAAAAACCCCACTAAGAATCTAAAGACACATAGAGAAGGGCCACAGTAACCACAAATTCCCATTAGAAAGGAGAGAGTCTCCCATAGTGTTGGCCTATGCAGTGAATGCAAGGGCTGCCAAAAATTTGGAGGCACTTCAATGCCCCTTGGAAGAGACGTGGAGGAGGGCCTCATAAAAAAATGTTACCATTAGAAAGGAGCGGGCCTCCTATACTTGGAATGCCCATGCACTAAGTGTATGGGCTGACAAACATTTACCCCTGGGGGGTATACATGAACATACTGTATAATTTTTTTTTTAAGAGCGTCATAAACACCCTTTAAAAAAATTATATGGGTGTTGCATCACGGACCACGGTCACACTGGTGATATGGTGGTGGAGGATGAGGAGAAGGAGGAGAACAAGATCAAATAGGCAAATTCAGGAAGCGTATACGTTCATGTTACGCTGCTATCATTTTATGGTGTTGAGAAGTCTGGCCCAATCCAGCCCTTGTTAATTTTTATAAGAGTCAGCCTGTCAGCATTTTCAGTTGACAGGTGGATGCGCTTATCAGTTATAATTCCACCAGCGGCACTAAAAACCCGCTCTGATAAAATGCTGGCGGCAGGGCAGGCCAGGACCTCCAAGGCATAGAGAGCCAGTTCATTGCACGTTTCCCGCTTGGATACCCAATAATTATAAGGCACAGTGGAATCACAGAGGACGTTGGTACGGTCGGCAAGGTACTCCCTCAGCATCTTCCCAAAATTTGCACTCCTAGTGAGAATACACCACGCCTCTGGGCCTGTGCTATGGGAGGGTCTGAGAACTCTCCCAGAACTTTGACAGTGTTCCCCTAGCTCTGCTGTATTAAAGTTGTGTCTCTCTCGCCTGTACTCATTGGTTGTCCAGCGAAGTGTGCCCTCTACTGCTAGTGTTTTGAGATGGGAATTATTTTAATAGTTCCGCAACAAGGGCCTTCTGGAACAGCCTCATTTTTGTAGACCTGTCCGCCTCAGGCAGGAATAAGAGATATAAAATTCTCCTTGTAACGTGGGTCTAGAAGTGTGACCAACCAATAATGACTGTCACCCAAAATTTTGAGAACGCGAGGGTCATGGGAAAGACAGCGTAACATAAACTCAGCCATGCGTGCCAGACTACTAACAGGCAAGACTTCCGTGTCCTCACCTAGAGGATGACAGGCCATGCTCTTCTCCTCCTCCTCTTTGTCCTCTGGCCATCAAAACTGAACAGACGGTATGACAGCTGTGTAGGCAGTACCGTCTATAGTGCATGAAACCAGGTCCTGTCCTTCCTCCTCCTCCTCCTCTTCCTCATTGTCACCCAATCCAAGTTGGGATGAGATGAGGCTTGGCTATGTGTAATCAGCCTGTATGGTTTCTTGCTCCATCTCATCGTGGTCCGCCTGCCTTGCATCCTCTTTGATTGTGAGCAGAGAGCATTTCAGAAGACAGAGAAACGGGATGGTGACGTTAATTATGGCATCATCGCCGCTCACCATCTTGGTGGAGTTCTCAAAGTTTTGGAGGATGGTAAATATGTATGACATCCATGTCCACTCCTGAGGTCTTACGTGTGGAGTCTGAACTGAATACCGATGGTCTTGTTGATGCTGGTACTCACCAACTACCCTCTTCTGCTCACAAATCCAACCCAAAATCTGCAATGTAGATTTCCAATGCGTGGGGACATAACACACCAGTCTGTGAGCCGGAAGCTGCAAATGCTGCTGAAACACTGAAGCTGTAGCTGACTTTCTAAAATGGGCACACAGTTGGCGTACTTTCACAAGCAGATCCGGCAGCTCCGGGTAGGATTTGAGAAACCGCTGAACCACGAGGTTAAGCACATGGGCCAGGCATAGTACGTGTGTGAGCTCGCCTCAGAGCTGCCACAAGGTTCCGGCCATTGTCACATACGACCATGCCTGCCTGTACGTTCAGCGGTGTGAGCCACAGTTCTTCCTGCTCTTTCAGAGCTGTCTACAACTCTTCAGCATTGTGCTATTTGGCACCTAAGCATATTAGCTTCAGCAAAGCCTGTTGCCGCTTGGCCAAGGCAGTGCTGCAAAGCTTCCAGCTTGTGACTGATGTGGTCATTTCAGAGATGGAGGCTGAAGAGGAGGAGGAGGCTGAGGAGGATGAGGTGCAGGAACTGTAGACCATGGGGGCAACCCTGATTGACCTAGGGCCCACAATGCTTGGCGTCGGGAGGACGTGTTACGTCCCAAGGTCCAACTGGGTCCCGGCTTCCACTATGTTAACCCAGTGTGCCATCAGCGAGATGTACCATCCCTGCCCAGAAGCACTTGTCCACGTGTCCATGGTTAGGTGGACTTTACCGGTAACTGCATTGCCGAGGGCACGTCTAATGTTTTGGGACACGTGCTTGTGTAATGCGGGGATGGCACACCGGGAGAAATAGTGGCGGCTGGGGACCAAGTACCGAGGGACGGCCACTGCCATCAGGTTGTGGAATGCTTCCGTCTCCACGAGCCTAAAAGGCAACATTTCGAGCGCAAGCAGTCGTGAAATGTGAGAATTTAGTAGTGTGGCCTGTGGGGAGTTGTCTGCGTTTGCATTCTAAGGACTGGGGTATGGACAACTGAACGCTGTGCTGGGACAAGGACATGGACGTGCTTCCTGATGCTGCTACTTGTGAATGTGCAACGACAGGTGCATGGCAGGAGGCATTTTCTCATGCACCATGGACAGGGGATTGGCTTGCATGCACAACAGCAGAAGAAGCAATGGTACCACCCGCAGACACTGTTCCTGGACCCTGGGGTTTGGCCCACAAAGTCGGGTGCTTTGCTGCCATGTGCCTGATCATGCTGGTGGTGGTCAGGCTGGTCGTTTTCCCACCCCTGCTGATGCTGGCCTGGCAGGTGGTGCAAGTGGCCTTTTTGGGGTAATCGGCAGAGTCTTTAAAAAACAACCACACTCGGGAAGACCTAACAGTTCTGTGTGCTGTTGTCCTCGCTCTGCATGTCCTCCTGCCAGGTTGGGTCAGTTACTATATCATCCACCACCTAGTCTTCCACTTCTGCACCCTGTTTCTCCTCCTGACTTTCTGGCAATTGTGTCTCATCATCGTCCACCTATTGTGACACTTTCCCACCGTCGCCTTCATGTGACCTTGGCTGCTCAAATACTTGGGCATCGCTACACGCGATCTCCTCTTGCCCCACTTCAAGTGGATCGGGCGAGAGGCCCGAATCTATAAATGGAAAGGTGAATAGCTCTTCAGAGTGTCCAAGTGTGGGATCAGTTGTCTCTGGGTACTCGGCATGGTGGGAGGAAGGAGGATCAGGGTGAGGATTATGCGGTCCAGTCTCACGGCTACTGAGACTTGACCGTGTGGAAGACAGGGTGGTGTTGGTGGTTGTGGCTAAGTGACTGGAAGAATTATCCGCTATCCAACCAACAACCTTTTGACACTGCTCTGGGTTCAATAGTGGTGTGCTGCGGTACCCTAGAAATTGGGACAGGAAGGTCAGGCGAGAAGATGTGGGTGTTTGTTGTGGCACGATTTTTGCTTGCCCGCAGCCATGTCATCGGCCTCTGCATGCACCATTAACATCACATCCAGTTCCCCGCCCCTTGCCAAGTGCCTTGCCCATTTTAAATGGAGGATAGTATCTTCCACGCTCACTACAAATAACTGAGTTTGGAGCGAACTTATATGTGATACATATGATGGACAAAACAGAGTTTTAAGTACCTGGCTTGTGGGTAAGTAGTTTGAACAGCAAACTGCGGTGAATTGCTTCACTGACACACTAAAGGAAATTTTTAATGGAGGCCAGAAATGGCAGTATTTTCTGACAATGTATGTGTGATCCATTTGACGGAGAAAACGCAGTTTTAAGTAGCTGGATTTGTAGCGCTGTAATATGGAAAGGACCTTGCTGAATTCTGCAGTGCCAACAAGCAAATGGCGCAGAAAAACAGTGTTCTATGGATTGCTTTTTAAGCAAATAATGAGGATTAAGATCCAAGGAAAAGAATTCCTGGCCCCTGAGACCTGGGTCTTTGTATAGAAATATCTAACAGCAGCAGAAGGCAGAATTGGAATGGAGCCTCTTGTGCTATGTGCACTGCAGTCTGCTATATACACTGCCTGCATATACACCCTGCCTGCCTGATATCTCTGCAGATGGATTAGGCCTCAGAAGGACTGTTTGTTAAGATGGATATGTGTAATGTACAGTTTTTCTCCCTACACTACCTAATACACAAGCAAATCTCTCCCTGACGCAGCAGCACCTCTCCCTACACTGTCTGATCCGGAGTGACTGTGACAAGCATGGCGGCGCCAGGTCTGATATACACCGCGTGCAGAATTATTAGGCAAATGAGTATTTTGATCACATGATGCTTTTTATACATGTTGCCATACTCCAAGCTGCATAGGCTTGAGAGCCAACTACCAATTAAGTAAATCTGGTGATGTGCATCTCGGTAATGAGGAGGGGTGTTGACTAATGACTAGAGATGAGCGTTGTTCGACTCGAACTGTTCGCCAATCTCAAATTCGAGCTGTTTTGGGCGGTGTTCGAGCCGTTCGGCGAACACGAACGATTTGAAAAAAATTCGGCTGTTCGAGGTTATGGTCGATAACTGTTCGTGCACCAAAATCATAACTGGATTTTTTCTCAGTAATGATGAAAATAATGTTAATACGCAGTTTGAGAGTACAGCGGGGCAGGGGGAGGGGCAGGAGATGGATCTCTGCAGGAATAATGAAGATCTCCATTTTTTTTTTCCCTTTCCCGCATTTACAGTGGGGAGGTGCAATCTGTCAGCCTATCAGCAGCGCACACACGGAGCGAAGTGCTTTTTTTCACACAAGCAAGGACATGTGTCATTGGCAGTGTATGTCACATGTTCTTGCCCAATAAGACCCAGCCATTTTCCCCGTCGCCACCATTTTCTCACTGCTGCAGCTGCGTGTTAGACGGCACCGCTGTTGCTGTGTGCGCTATACTTTGTTAATTTCAAGCCAATTTTCGCACAAATCTACAGATAGCTTGGGAGTAGGGAATAGTTGTGATTGCAGTCCTTTTAAGGACTAGGTTCAAACATTTCCTACGACTTTTATCAGGCAGGTCTGTGCTCTTAAATAGATAGGTTGGGAGTAAAGACTAATTGTAATTGCAGTCCTTTTCAGGACTAAGTTACATCAGTTCCTATCAGTTTTTGCCAGGCAGGTCTGTGCCAGTGCTGTGCAAGTTTTTTTCACAGCATTTGGCTAAATCTAGCAAAGCTAATCCTTTTTGGCCTTTTGCAGAGTGTGTTAGTCAGTGGATTAGCCTATCTGTGTTGCAAGATATACCACCTGTGTATAGAATACCAATTTTTTTACTGCACCTAGTGAAGTAAAACCTTTTGGGCATAGCATCATTCTATTAGTCCATCTATACTGACCTCCAAATGCAAATTGAATATATTTATTTTCTGCATCTAGCTCTGAAAAAATATTTGGGCTTCTAGCAGTGTGTGGGTGTCACACTGTCACAGAATACTGGAGGTAGGGGGCCTAAGCTGACCCTAAGCTGGGGCCCTGACTAATCCCTCAACCTGGAGGTACTGTTAAAGGTACAGAGGTCCAGGCCGCCAGCATAACCCCTACCTCCTGAGGATCCCTGCACCTCAGCAATCTAGTCCTGAGAAGGACCCCGATCACAACAATTGGGAACCAGAAATAATATGCCCACACACAGTATTTAGACGAACGAGACAGTACAAGGGAAAAACCAAAACCACCTTGCATACAACTTCTACACAACTACAACAGAGGGAACACCAACGGGAAAGGAGATAAATGATAAAGCGAGGAAAGGGAAAAAACACTTCCAAATACACTTATCTCAGCAACTCCAAACACCACGATCCGCTCTGTAAGTCTGAATGAAAAGCTTTCACCGACACCTCCCAAACAGACCTGCAGGGATATGAAGGAGTCTCACTAAAGAAGCATTGATTGCAGCTGGGCGAGGCTGGACCTCAGCTAGCCCAGAGAGAGAGAGAATTAACTCCTTCACTGCCGAAAAAACACAAAGCACCAACAAGTCAGCTGCGAGAAGTCAGGCTGTGTACTCGTGACGATCTTCGTGGCAACACACCCGTGACAGTACCCCCCCTTCTACGAGGGGCCTCCGGACCCTCAGGGCCAGGTTTATTCGGGTGAGTCGTGTGGAAAGCCCGAACTAATCGGTCTGCGTTAATATCCGACGCAGGAACCCACATCCTCTCCTCAGGACCATACCCCTTCCAATGAACCAAGTACTGAAGGGACCGGCGATTAAAGCGTGAATCAATGACCCTCGATACCTGGAACTCCAAGTTACCATTGACAACCACAGGAGGGGGAGGTAAAGGTGACGGTACCACCGGCGCCACATACCTCTTAAGCAATGATCTGTGAAACACGTTGTGAATTTTAAACGTAGGGGGGAGGTCAAGACGGAATGCCACCGGATTAATAACAGAACTGATTCTGTACGGCCCGATGAACCTGGGACCCAGTTTCCAGGAGGGAACCTTAAGTTTAATATTCCTGGTAGACAACCATACCTGATCGTTCACACTTAGGTCCGGACCAGACACTCTCCTCCTATCAGCCATACGTTTGTATCGGTTCCCCATAGTATTCAGATTCTTCAGCACCCCTCTCCATACTGAAGCGAGAGATGAGGAAAATCGTTCCTCCTCCGGAACCCCCGAAGAGCCCCCCCTACTGAAAGTACAAAACTGGGGGTGAAAACCATATGCCCCAAAAAACGGGGACTTACCAGTGGACTCGCTCCGCCTATTATTGAGAGCAAACTCTGCCAGAGGTAGGAAAGAAGCCCAGTCCTCCTGGTTCTCTGACACAAAACACCGAAGATATGTCTCCAAGCTCTGGTTCATACGTTCCGTCTGACCATTGGTCTGAGGATGAAAAGCCGACGAGAATGACAAATGCATCCCCCGCCGTGCACAAAACGCCTTCCAGAACTTGGACACAAACTGAGACCCCCGATCAGACACCACCTCGGAGGGTACCCCGTGAAGCCTCACAATCTCCCCAATGAACACCTGCGCAAGAGTTTTAGCATTAGGGAGAGCCGGAAGAGCGATAAAATGTGCCATCTTGCTGAACCTGTCCACTACAACGAGTATGACCGTTTTACCCGAAGACGGAGGGAGGTCCGTAATAAAGTCCATAGACAGATGAGTCCAAGGACGCTCCGGGATCTTCAAAGGTAAAAGGGCCCCAGACGGACGGGTATGTGAGGTCTTAGAGCGCGCACAAACCCCACAGGACGCGACAAAAGTTACCACCTCTTTATGTAAGTTAGGCCACCAAAACCGACGCGAGAGGAGATCCACAGTTGCTTTACTCCCCGGGTGTCCTGCAAAAACTGAGTTATGGTGTGCCTCGATCACCTTTTGTCGCAACTGATCTGGAACGAACAGTCTCCCCGGAGGTCCAACAGGGGCGTCCCCCTGAGCCTCCAATATCTCCTCCTCCAGCTCAGAGCATACTGCCGAAACCACCACCCCCTCCTGAAGAATAGGAATCGGGTCGTCCGTACTCCCGGCCCCAGGGAAACTACGAGATAAGGCATCCGCCTTTACATTTTTAGACCCAGGACGATATGTAACGACGAAATTAAACCTGGTAAAAAACAATGACCACCTAGCTTGTCTGGGATTCAGACGTTTAGCGGACTCCAGATATAGCAGGTTCTTGTGATCGGAGATGACGGTGACCGGATGAACTGCCCCCTCCAAAAAATGGTGCCACTCCTCAAAAGCTAACTTAATGGCCAAGAGTTCCCTATTGCCGACATCGTAATTCCTCTCAGCGGACGACAATTTTTTAGAGAAAAAGGCGCACGGATGCCACTTACCAGGGGACGAACCCTGTGACAATACTGCTCCCACCCCTACCTCGGAAGCGTCTACCTCTACAAAGAATGGCTGAGACGCATCAGGTTGAATGAGTATGGGTGCCGAGGCAAAACATTTTTTCAAGGAGGAGAATGCTTGACAAGCCTTGTCAGACCACCTAGAAAAATCCGTCCCCTTTTTAGTCATGTCTGTGAGAGGCTTAACCATGGACGAGAAATTACGAATGAACTTCCGGTAATAGTTAGCAAACCCCAGGAAACGTTGTAGTGCCTTAAGATTCTCCGGCCGATCCCACTCAAGAACTGCCCGCACTTTCCCAGGGTCCATACGAAAACCGGACGCTGAAACCAGGAAGCCTAAAAACTGGAGTTCCTGTACGGCGAACACACACTTTTCCCACTTGGCATACAGTTTATTATCCCGCAAGATCTGTAACACCTGTCTAACGTGCTCCTGATGAGACACCAGATCCGGCGAGTAAATTAAGATATCATCCAGATATATGACAACAAACTGTCCCACCAGGTGGCGAAAAATATCATTAACAAAGTGTTGAAACACCGCCGGGGCATTAGTCAGACCGAATGGCATGACAAGGTTCTCATAATGCCCCTCCGGAGTGTTAAAAGCCGTCTTCCACTCATCCCCCTCCTTCATCCTAATCAGATTGTACGCCCCCCTGAGATCCAACTTAGAGAACCATTTGGCGCCCACGATCTGATTAAAGAGATCGGGAATAAGTGGGAGCGGATACGGATCTCGGACCGTAATCCGATTAAGTTCACGGAAATCCAGGCAAGGGCGTAGGCCTCCATCTTTCTTCTTAACAAAGAAGAACCCCGCGGCCACCGGTGAAGATGAAGGTCTAATATGCCCCTTAGCCAGACTTTCAGAAATATAATCCTTCATGGCCTGCCTCTCAGGACCAGAAAGGTTATACAACCTAGCTTTAGGTAACTTGGCCTCAGGGAGCAGTTTTACAGAACAGTCATACTCGCGATGAGGAGGTAGTTCCTGACACCCATTCTCCGAGAATACATCCTCAAAGTCCGCCAGAAATGGAGGTAAGACCCAAGGAGTAACCGCACCGATGACCGTGTTCATGCAGTTTTTATTACAGAATTTACTCCATTGGCTTATCTCTCTGGTTTGCCAATTAATAACCGGGTTATGCTTAGCTAACCAAGGAAGGCCCAACACTATAGGAGTGGGAAGACCCTCCAACACGTAGCAAGACAACAGTTCTTTATGTATTGCCCCCACTTGAAGTTTTACGCCATGCACAGCTTGCAAAAAACTTCCCTGACCGAGAGGCCTGGCATCGATCGAGAATATGGGGATGGGTTTAGCCAACTCACTCAATCGCATACCTTGAACCCGGGCAAACCGAGCATCAACCAGATTAGCCCCGGCCCCACTATCCAGAAGAACAGATATCCTCTCAGTTCTCGCACCCACCACCACCTCCGCCGGTACGAGAAACTGAGACGAACCTAGGGACGAAATACCTACTCCCAGATTGCCGTCCACCACACAACCTGGGATCAACAGTTTTTTCGATGACTCTTTACTCTGCAAGGGACGGGATGGACACCCTCCAATAAAATGTCCCTTTTTCCCGCAGAGGAAACACCTTCCTGTCTTATGGCGCTCCACCGGTCCCCTTCCCCGAAATTATGTCCCTCCTAATTGCATAGGCTCCTCCGGACTGACCAGGGGAACCACCATATGAGGGGACCTTGTAGGAGGTGGAGACATTACAGGGGGTAGAGTTATCCCGCACCTCTCCCGAAGCCGTCTGTCAACGCGAATGGCAAGGGCCATAGCGGCTTCCAGTGACGCGGGAGAGTCATACTGTGCCAACACATCCTGTAATTTGTCGGATAAACCATGACAAAACTGGCTCCTAAGAGCCGGGTCATTCCACTGGGTGTCCGTGGCCCACCTACGGAACTCCGAACAGAATTCCTCCGCCGGACGATCTCCCTGCTGAATCCTACGTAACTTAGACTCAGCAAGGGAGATCCGATCTGGGTCATCATATACGAGTCCCAGAGCAGCGAAAAACCTATCCACTGACTGGAGAACCGGGGAGCTTGGGGGAAGAGAGAACGCCCAAGATTGTGGGTCCCCTTGTAGGAGCGAGATGACAATTCCCACCCTTTGTTCTTCGCTGCCCGATAACCGAGGCCGCAGCCGAAAGTACAATTTGCATGCCTCCCGGAAAACAAAAAACTTGTCCCGCCCCCCAGTGAACCTGTCAGGGAGAGCTACTTTAGGTTCTGGTCCAGCTTGCTCCAGAGGATGCAAAACCTTGGACCTAACCTCCGCCAGCCCCATGGACAAACTCTGCAACTGCCGAGCTAGACCGGCTACTGGATCCATGGTAGCTGGAGAAAAACTAAGTTGGTCGGTGAAAATGTCACACTGTCACAGAATACTGGAGGTAGGGGGCCTAAGCTGACCCTAAGCTGGGGCCCTGACTAATCCCTCAACCTGGAGGTACTGTTAAAGGTACAGAGGTCCAGGCCGCCAGCGTAACCCCTACCTCCTGAGGATCCCTGCACCTCAGCAATCTAGTCCTGAGAAGGACCCCGATCACAACAATTGGGAACCAGAAATAATATGCCCACACACAGTATTTAGACGAACGAGACAGTACAAGGGAAAAACCAAAACCACCTTGCATACAACTTCTACACAACTACAACAGAGGGAACACCAACGGGAAAGGAGATAAATGATAAAGCGAGGAAAGGGAAAAAACACTTCCAAATACACTTATCTCAGCAACTCCAAACACCACGATCCGCTCTGTAAGTCTGAATGAAAAGCTTTCACCGACACCTCCCAAACAGACCTGCAGGGATATGAAGGAGTCTCACTAAAGAAGCATTGATTGCAGCTGGGCGAGGCTGGACCTCAGCTAGCCCAGAGAGAGAGAGAATTAACTCCTTCACTGCCGAAAAAACACAAAGCACCAACAAGTCAGCTGCGAGAAGTCAGGCTGTGTACTCGTGACGATCTTCGTGGCAACACACCCGTGACAGTGGGACTTGGTCTATTAGTTCATCTATACTGACCTCTATCAGGTTGCAAATTAAAAATATTTGTTTTCTGCATCTAGCTCTGAAAAAATATTTGGGCTTCTAGCAGTGTGTATGACTTGTTCTATTAGTCCATCTATACTGACCTCCATCAGGTTGCAAATTGATTATAATTTTTTTCTGCATCTAGCTCTGAAAAAATATTTGGCCTTCTAGCAGTGTGTGGGATTTGGTCTATAAGTCCATCTATACTGACCTCCATCAGGTTGCAAATTAAAAATAATTTTTATCTGCATCTAGCTCTGAAAAAATATTTGGGCTTCTAGCAGTGTGTGGGACTTGGTCTATTAGTCCATATATACTGACCTCCATCAGGTTGCAAATTGAATATAATTTTTTTCTGCATCTAGCTCTGAAAAAATATTTGGGCTTCTAGCAGTGTGTGGGACTTGGTCTATTAGTCCATCTATACTGACCTCCATCAGGTTGCAAATTAAAAATAATTTTTTTCTTCATCTAGCTCTGAAAAAATATTTGGGCTTCTATCAGTGTGTGAGACTTGTTCTATTAGTCCATCTATACTGACCTCCATCAGGTTGCAAATTGAATATAATTTTTTCTACATCAAGCTCTGAAAAAATATTTGGGCTTCTAGCAGTGTGTGGGAATTGGTCTATTAGTCCATCTATACTGACCTCCATCAGGCTGCAAATGCAATATAATTTTTTTCTGCATCTAGCTCTGAAAAAATATTTGGGCTTCTAGCAGTGTGTGGGACTTGGTCTATTAGTCCATCTATACTGACCTCCATCAGGTTGCAAATTGAATATAATTTTTTTCTGCATCTAGCTCTGAAAAAATATTTGGGCTTCTAGCAGTGTGTGGGACTTGGTCTATTAGTCCATCTATACTGACCTCCATCAGGTAGCAAATTAAAAATATTTTTTTTCTTCATCTAACTCTGAAAAAATATTTGGGCTTCTAGCAGTGTGTGGGACTTGGTCTATTAGTCCATCTATACTGACCTCCATCAGGTTGCAAATTGAATATAATTTTTTTCTGCATCTAGCTCTGAAAAAATATTTGGGCTTCTAGCAGTGTGTGGGACTTGGTCTATTAGTCCATCTATACTGACCTCCATCAGGTTGCAAATTGAATATAATTTTTTTCTGCATCTAACCCAGCCAATAGTTCTGTCCTAATACCACAGTTTGGCCACTCAGCTCTGCTCGGTTCCCATCCATTGTTTTTTTGTGCAAACAACTCCAGAGTTGTTAATTAGTTAACCACCAAAATGAGTGGAAAAAGGCCTGCTGCTGGTGGAAAGGGGAATAGGCGTGTTGGGAAGGGGAAAAAAGGTTTTGTCCGTGGGGTAGGTGTTAAAGCAACAGTAACATCTGCAGTAGAAAGACCATCTTCCAGCAAAACTAAAATGTCTACTTCTTTTAGAGGACAATGTGATAAGATCCCTTTCTTACGGCCACGCCAATCGCTACAAATTCCAGATGAGGCACAAAAACAGCAGGTGCTTCAATGGATATCAAGTGCTCCTTTAAGTGGGCTCTCCTCCACATCAACTTCAACATCACAAATACTCCAGTCCTCAAAGGTGTCACCCCAATCGCACTTGCTTCCTCACAGCTCCCAAATCTCCAGCTGCCCGTCTGAATATGAGGTAGAACAGATGGTTGAGTCTGCAGAGCTGTTTACTCATACTATAGCCTGGGCATCAGCGCTTCAGTGAATCCAGACGAGGAAATGATCTGCACTGATGCCCAGAATCTTTATGAGTCGGATCCAGGACCAGACGCTGAAGATTCTGACCATAATGTACACCCTCATTCCCAAACTGTAACTCCTGTTGGTGGAGACAATGAGGAAGACGATGATGAGACTCAAATACCTGATTGGAGTGACAACTTTAGTTTTTTGTTAGGGCAGGAAGAGATTGGCTCTGAGGACGACGGGTGTGATAACGCACAGGGTGATGATGATGAGGTTGGAGATCCCACTTACTGTCAACCCACAGTCAGCCAAGAGATGAGGTCAGCAAAGGAGGTGGAGGAGAATGCTAGTGACGACGAGGTCAGGTTGCGCCTTCCTGGACAGAGATGTAGTACTGGAAGCACGTCAACAACTGCATCCTCAAACACAATTCTGCCTCTTACCACGAGTCGTGGTGGCTCTTCAGGTCGCATGGGTGCTAAGCCTTGCATAGCCTGGGCATTTTTTCAGATGGATAAAGATGACCCAACTCGTGTTATCTGTAACATTTGTCAGCAAAAGCTAAGTAGAGGCCAAAAAATACATAGTTTGAGTACTTCATGCATGAACCGGCACTTGGACATGAAGCATAAGTTGCAGTGGGAAGCTCACTGTGCTACAATGCGGCCTAGCCGGCCGGGCCAACCGCCGTCTGCCATATCTTGTGCATCCGCGGCCTCTTCATCCTCTGTGACTGGGGGGACAGCAGTCACACCTGTTTTGGGATGCAGACCTGCCACCTCTTTACCCGCAACAGCCAGCGTGATTGGCAGGTCATCATTTTCTTTGAAGGTGGTAACACCAGCTGGTGTTGAGCGCTGTCCGACATCGATAGCACCACCTTTGGATCAAGGCAACCTAACATGTCCCCCTGCATCTTCCTCACAGACCGTCAGTTTGCCGGGGACACCCTTATCAACCCCGTCTAAGCACAATAGCCAGCCCTCGGTCCCTCAGATGTGGACAAGTAAAAGACCATTTCCTCCTAGCCATGACAAAGCTAAGAGGTTGAATTTCACCATCTGCAAGCTCTTGGCTACAGAAATGCTGCCTTTCCGCCTGGTGGACACAGAGGAACTTTCCCTTTGCCTGGCCCTCACAGGGTATCAAATACTTAGGAATTCCTATTCATAGAGACCTCTCCCATCTATGTTATCTTAATTTTGGGCCCTTTATTGAACAATTCCATACAGACCACGGTTGGCAAGTTAGAACTGTAAGATTCACTACGTGAACCACTGGTGTTTTGTGGAAAAGCACATGTACACTGCGTTCCAAATTATTATGCAAAAAGTGTTTAGGAGTGATAAGGGAAGAATTTGTTTGTTTGTCAGTTAAACTCATTGATGGTGATGTGTGTCAGGGCTCTTTATATCACTGTAAGCAATTGCAGACACCTGTGCTAATTAGTTTGGCAGGTGTGTCCAATGAAAGGCAAGACTACTTAAGAAGGCTCTCTCACATTATTAAGCAGCCTACATTTTCTGCCAAAATGGGAAAGAAAAAGGATGTGTCGGCTGCTGAGAAGCAACAAATTGTGGAGTGTTTAGGTCAAGGCATGACTACAATCAACATTGTGCGATGATCAGGATGAAGTGTCTTGGCAATCAAGAAGTATGTAGCTGATTCACAGTACACACGTGTGCGTGCTGATAAGGGCAAATTGAGGAATCTTTCCTACAGGCAATTACGTCAGGTTGAAAGAGCAGCGGCAAAAAAAGCCTTGTCATAGCAGCAGACAAGTTTTTGAAGCTGCTTGTGCCTCCAACGTCCCCCGAACAACAAGATGCAGGGTCCTTCAGAGGTTTGCAGCTGTGCATACGCCATCCTGTCGACCTCCTCTATCCACTTCACACAAGCAGGAACGGCTCCAGTGGGCCAAACATTACATGAAGACTGATTTCAAAACTGTTTTGTTCACGGATGAGTGCCGTGCAGCGCTCGATGGTCCAGATGGATGGAGTGGAGGATGGCTGGTTGATGGACACCCCACGCAAACACGGCTACAGCGCCAACAAGGAGGAGGTGGAGTAATGTTTTGGGCTGGAATCATGGGGAGAGAGATTGTCGGCCCCTTTAGGATCCCTGAAGGCGCTAAAGATGAACTCCATAATGTATGTGGATTTTCTCAAACAGCACTTCCTGCCATGGTTCAAGAAGAAGAACCGTGTATTTCACAGCAAGATCATTTTTCTGCATGATAATGCACCATCTCATGCTGCACATAAAACATCTGCATCTCTGGCTGATATGGGCATAAAAGGGGACAAACTTATGGTGTGACCCCCATGCTCCCCTGACCTCTACCCCATTCAGAACCTTTGGAGCATCATTAAAAGGAGTGTCTATGATGGCGGGAGGCAGTTCACATCTAAGCAACAGCTCTGGGAGGGTATTCTGTCCTCATGCAAAACAATTGAAGCAGAAACCATCCAAAACCTGACAAATTCAATGGACGAGAGAGTTCAGAAGCTCCTTTCGAACAAGGGGTCCTATGTGAAAATGTAACATCACCTAGAATAAAGTTTTGAGTTGAAAACTGTTTGATTTCAGTTTCAAACAACCTGCTAATGCTTATAATTTCAAAAATGACCATTTTTTTGGTCTTTATTAAAATGAAAAGGTTGATCGAAAAGTTTGGGGGATCTATGAGTGTGGCAACCCAGTAGTCATGATTACTTCGAATTCTGACAATATGAGGGTCATGCTGCAGGTAGTGCAGCAAGAAGGCACTTATGTGTCTTACGCATCTCTGAGCCCCAAAATTATTTTCCGGGCTAGATGCAGCTAAAAATTATTTTTAATTTTAAATCTGGTGGAGCTTATTATAGATGGCCTAATAGGATCAGTGCTGCACACTGCTACAAAGCCCAAATTATTTTCAGTCAAGATACAGATAAACATGATTAGTAATTTGAAAGCTTAAAACGGTTGGTAGGGTGATTTTAACCAATCATCAAGCTTTTACTCTCCCCAGGATGACACAGGGGTAGAAAAGTCGTTTCGGATCCATGATTTGTTCATCTTTATGAACGCGAGTCTGTCTACATTATCAGTGGAGAGCCGCGTGCGCTTATCTGTCAGCACACCACCAGCAGCGCTGAACACACGTTCAGACAGAACGCTGGCTGCGGGGCATGACAAGATCTCCAAGGCGTAAGTGGCTAGCTCCGGCCATTTATCCAGATTGGAAGCCCAAAAAGAGCAAGGGTCCAGTGACACAGTCGTGGCTTCAATGTTTACTTGGAGATACTCCTGTACCATCGTCTCTAGGCGTTGACTATGTGTCAGACTTCTTGTCTCCTGTGGCCTTGCAAAGGATGGGCTAAAAAAGTGGTGAAATGATTCCGCAAAATTGATGTTACCAGCAGATACTGTGGTTCTGTTACGGTTTGAGTGCTGAACACTTGACGGTCCCACGGTTGGCAAGTTGGAACTGTGAGATTCACTACGTGCACCACTGGTGTTTTCTGGAAAAGCACATGTAAGATTCTGCAACAGTCTCTGCTGATACTCCTGCATGCGTGCATCCCTTTCTATGGCAGGAATAATTTCGGCAAATTTACTTTTGTACCGGGGATCTAACAGTGTGGCAACCCAGTAGTCAGGATTATTTCTAATTCTCACAATTCGAGGGTCATGTTGCAGGTAGTGCAGCAAGAAGGCACTCCTGTGTGTTGCGCATCCAGGAGCACAAAGTCCCTGTTGTGTTGGTGGCGAGGTAACAGTCATGCTTCCTTCCTCTGTCCTCTCCCCCCAACCTCGCACAACAGAAATGTGATCAAGGTCTCCCTCATCTGATGAGTCTTCCATCAGTTCGTCCTCCACTTCTTCCTGGGCTCCTGCACCTTCCTCACTAGTTTGGCTGCTACCATGCGCCCTGGTTAAACCATCTCCCCCACCCTCACATGCCTGCCGCCTTGGTGCTGCCGACCATCTGGACCTTGCAGATGTTAGCCCTTCCGCATACAACTCCTCCTCCTCTACTTCCTCCACCTCCTCTTGTGCCACCACCTGACTCCGAATTCTGTTTAACATGTGCTCCAGCATGTAAATCACCGGAATAGTCATGCTGATAATGGCATCATCAGCACTAAACATCTTCGTCGCCATTTCAAAACTGTGAAGAAGGGTGCATAGGTCCCTGATCTGAGACCACTCCTCCAGCGTGATTTGCCCCACCTCTGGTTCTCGTTGGCCCAGGCTATACATCAGAACGTATTGCACCAGGGCTTGTCGGTGCTGCCACAGTCGCTGCAACATGTGCAGAGTTGAATTGCACCGGGTAGGCACATCGCATTTTAGCCGGTGAAGTGGCAGGCCCAACGACTTCTGTAGAGATGTAAGTCGCTGAGCTGCGGGATGCGAACGGCGGAAGTGAGCACACAGCGACCGTGCCCTCTGCAGAAGGCCATCTAGTCTGGGATAGTGGGCTAAAAATTGCTGGACAACCAGGTTCAACACGTGAGCCATACAAGGCACGTGTGTGACATTGCCCCGGCGAAGGGCCGCACCCAGGTTTGCAGCATTGTCGCACACGGCCTTCCCTGGTTTCAGGTCCAGTGGAGACAGCCATTCATGAAATTGGTTCTCCAGAGCTGACCACAACTCCTCAGCTGTGTGACTCACATTTCCCAGACATTTCAAAGTAAAAACCGCCTGATGACGTTAAGCCCTACTGCCAGCATAGTACGGAGGTGTGCAGGATCCCTTCTGCGCAGTTAGAAAGCTTGTGGCATGACCAGACAGGCTTTGGGTGCAGGTGGAAGACCGAGAGGAGGTTGAGGAGGCAGAAGCAGTGGAGGAACTTTGACATAAAGAGGATTGACGCACAACTCGTGGGGACGGCAAGACTTGGACAGCAGCCCCTTGTCCTGCTGTCACCATAGTTACCCAGTGCCCAGTCAGCGACATGTAACGCCCCTGTCCATGCCTACTCGTCCAAGTGTCTGTGGTGAAATGCACCCTGTCACACACAGAGTTTCTCAAAGAAGCGGTGATGTTGTGTGCGACATGCTGGTGGAGCGCAGGCACACCTTTCTTTGAGAAGTAGTGCTGACTGGGCATCTGGTACTGGGGCACTTCGATGGACATAAGGTCTCGAAAATCCTCTGTGTCCACCAGGCGGAAAGGCAGCATTTCTGTAGCCAAGAGCTTGCAGATGGTGAAATTCAACATCTTAGCTTTCTCATGGCTAGGAGGAAATGGTCTTTTACTTGTCCACATCTGAGGGACCGAGGGCTGGCTATTGTGCTTAGACGGGGTTGATAAGGGTGTCCCCGGCAAACTGCTGGTCTGTGAGGAAGATGCAGGCGGACATGTTAGGTTGCCTTGATCCAAAGGTGGTGCTATCGATGTCGGACAGCGCTCAACACCAGCTGGTGTTACCACCTCCAAAGAAAATGATGACCTGCCAATCACGCTGGCTGTTGCGGGTAAAGAGGTGGCAGGTCTGCGCCCCAAAACAGGTGTGACTGCTGTCCCCCCAGTCACAGAGGATGAAGAGGCCACGGATGCACAAGATATGGCAGACGGTGGTTGGCCCGGCCGGCTAGGCCGCATTGTAGCACACTGAGCTTCCCACTGCAACTTATGCTTCATGTCCATGTGCCGGTTCATGCATGAAGTACTCAAACTATGTATTTTTTGGCCTCTACTTAGCTTTTGCTGACAAATGTTACAGATAACACGAGTTGGGTCATCTTTATCGATCTGAAAAAATGCCCAGGCTATGCAAGGCTTAGCACCCATGCGACCTGAAGAGCCACGACGACTTGTGGTGAGAGGCAGAGTTGTGTTTGAGGATGCAGTTGTTGACGTGCTTCCAGTACTTCGTCTCTGTCCAGGAAGGCGCAACCTGACCTCGTCGTCACTAGCATCTTCCTCCACCTCCTCTGCTGACCTCATCTCTTGGCTGACTGTGGGTTGACAGTAAGTGGGATCTCCAACCTCATCAATATCACCCTGTGTGTTATCACACCCGTCGTCCTCAGAGCCAACCTGTTCCTGCCCTGACAAAAAACTAAAGTTGTCGCTCCAATCAGGTATTTGAGTCTTATCATCGTCTTCCTCATTGTCTCCACCAACAGGAGTTACAGTTTGGGAATGAGGGTCTACATTATGGTCAGAACCTTCTGCGTCTGGTCCTGGATCCGACTCATAAAGATTCTGGGCATCAGTGCAGATCATTTCCTCGTCTGGATTCACAGAAGCGCTGGAGTCGACCTCTGATTCCCAGGCTATAGTATGAGTAAACAGCTCTGCAGACTCAACCATCTGTTCTACCTCATACTCAGACGGGCAGCTGGAGATTTGGGAGCTGTGAGGAAGCAAGTGCGATTTGGGTGACACCTTTGAGGACTGGAGTATTTGTGATGTTGAAGTTGATGTGGAGGAGAGCCCACTTAAAGGAGCACTTGATATCCGTTGAAGCACCTGCTGTTTTTGTGCCTCATCTGGAATTTGTAGCGATTGGCGTGGCCGTAAGAAAGGGATCTTATCACATTGTCTGCTAAAAGAAGTAGACATTTTAGTTTGGCTGGAAGATGGTCTTTCTTCTGCAGATGTTACTGTTGCTTTAACACCTACCCCACGGACACAACCTTTTTTCCCCTTCCCAACACGCCTATTTCCCTTTCCACCAGCAGCAGGCCTTTTTCCACTCATTTTGGTGGTTAACTAATTCACAACTCTGGAGTTGTTTGCACAAAAAAACAATGGATGGTAACCGAGCAGAGCTGAGTGGCCAAAATGTGGTATTAGGCCAAAACTATTGGCTGGGTTAGATGCAGAAAAAAATTATATTCAATTTGCAACCTGATGGAGGTCAGTATAGATGGACTAATACAACAAGTCCCACACACAGCTAGAAGCCCAATATTTTTTCAGAGGTAGATGCAGAAAAAAATATACTCAGTTTGCAACCTGATGGAGGTCAGTATATATGGACTAATACAACAAGTCCCACACACAGCTAGAAGCCCAATATTTTTTCAGAGGTAGATGCAGAAAAAAATATATTCAGTTTGCAACCTGATGGAGGTCAGTATAGATGGATTAATAGAACAAGTCCCACACACAGCTAGAAGCCCAATATTTTTTCAGAGGTAGATGCAGAAAAAAATATATTCAGTTTGCAACCTGATGGAGGTCAGTATAGATGGACTAATACAACAAGTCCCACACACAGCTAGAAGCCCAAATATTTTTTCAGAGGTACTGTAGATGCAGATAAAAATTATTTTTAATATGCAACCTGATGGAGGTCAGTATAGATGGACTAATAGAGAAAGTCCGACACACAGCTAGAAGGCCAAATATTTTTTCAGAGCTAGATGCAGAAAAAAATTATATTCAGTTTGCAACCTGATGGAGGTCAGTATAGATGGATTAATAGAACAAGTCCCACACACAGCTAGAAGCCCAATATTTTTTCAGAGGTAGATGCAGAAAAAAATATATTCAGTTTGCAACCTGATGGAGGTCAGTATTTTTGGACTAACAGAGAAAGTCCCACACACTACTAGAAGGCCAAATATTTTTTCAGAGCTAGATGCAGAAAAAAATTATATTCAGTTTGCAACCTGATGGAGGTCTGTATAGATGGATTAATAGAACAAGACCCACACACAGCTAGAAGCCCAATATTTTTTCAGAGGTAGATGCAGAAAAAAATATATTCAGTTTGCAACCTGATGGAGGTCAGTATAGATGGACTAATACAACAAGTCCCACACACAGCTAGAAGCCCAATATTTTTTCAGAGGTAGATGCAGAAAAAAATATATTCAGTTTGCAACCTGATGGAGGTCAGTATAGGTGGACTAATAGAACAAGTCCCACACACTGCTAAAAGGCCAAATATTTTTTCAGAGCTAGATGCAGAAAAAAATTAGATTCAGTTTGCAACCTGATGGATGTCAGTATAGATGGACTAATAGAATGATGCTATGCCCAAAAGATTTTACTTCACTAAGTGCAGTAAAAAAATTGGTATGCTATACACAGGTGGTATATCTTGCAACACAGATAGGCTACTCCACTGACTAACACACTCTGCAATAGGCCAAAAAGGATTAGCTTTGCTAGATTCAGCCAAATGCTGTGAAAAAACTTGCACAGCACTGGCACAGACCTGCCTGGCAAAAACTGATAGGAACTGATGTAACCTAGTCCTGAAAAGGACTCCATTTACAACTAGTCTTTACTCCCACAACCTATCTATTTAAGAGCACAGACCTGCCTGATAAAAGTCGTAGGAAATGCTGTAACCTAGTCCTTAAAAGGACTGCAATCACAACTATTCCCTACTCCCAAGCTATCTGTAGATTTGTGCGAAAATTGGCTTGAAATTAACAAGGTATAGCGCACACAGCAACAGCGGTGCCGTCTAACACGCAGCTGCAGCAGTGAGAAAATGGTGACGACGGGGAAAATGGCTTGGTCTTATAGGGCAAGGACATGTGACATACACTGCCAATGACACATGCCCTTGCTTGTGTGAAAAAAAGCACTTCGCTCCGTGTGTGCGCTGCTGATAGGCTGACAGATTGCACCTCCCCACTGTAAATGCGGTAAAGAGAAAAAAAAATGGAGATCTTCATTGTTCCTGCAGAGATCCATCCCCTGCCCCTCCCCCCACCCCGCTGTACACTCAAACTGCGTATTAACATTAATTTTCATCATTACTGAGAAAAAATCCAGTTATGATTTTGGTGCACGAACAGTTATCGAACATAACCTCGAACAGCCGAATTTTTCTCAAATTGTTCGTGTTCGCCGAACGGCTCGAACACCGCCCAAAACAGCTCGAATTTGAGATTGGCGAACAGTTCGAGTAGAACAACGCTCATCTCTATTGTTGATCAATAATAAAAATAATCCTCTAAAATACAACTTGCCTAATAATTCTGCACACAGTGTAGACCTGATGACGCTGTGAGGCCAGCCAATCACTGTAATGCCCACAACCAACATGGCTACCGCATTACAGTGCATGACAGGCAATCCCTGCATGTTCATTGGCTCTCTAAAGAGCACCAAACATGCAGGGAGGGGACCCAAGTTCCCGCCCGACAACCCGAAAATACTTGGCGAGCGCCGAGCATCTCGAACAGTGAGATGCTCGGGCGCGCACTGAGCAGTAGCGAGCATGCTCGCTCATCACTACTTTCTACTAATCTTTTTACTCTGAGGCCTGAGATGGGGGCAAGGGGGCATCTTCTGGAGGAAAGAAGGTTTAATCATAATCACAGACGCGGATTCTTTACTGTAAGAGCAGTGAGACTATGGAACTCTCTGCCGCATGATGTTGTACTGAGTGATTCACTAAAATTTAAGAAGGGCATGGATGCCTTTCTTGAAAAGTATAATATTACAGGTTATATATACTTGATTCCTAGATAGGGCATTGATCCAGGGAACTAGTCTGATTGTAGTATGGAGTCAGGAAGGAATTGTTTTCCCCAATGTGGAGCTTAGTGTTTGCCACATGGGTTTTTTTTTTGCCTTCCTCTGAATCAACATGTTAGGCTATGGGTTGTACTAGATGGACTTAGTCTTCCTTCAACTTTAAAATCTATGATACTAAATTACATAGTCTTCCATAAAGTATAATGGGCACCACATAGTCCTCCATACAGAATAATAGGTCCCACATAGTCCTCCATACAGAATAATGACCCCACATTGTGCTCCATAGAGTATAAGGCCCCATATAGTCCACCATACAGTATAATGGGCCTCAAATTGTGCTCCATGCAGTTTAATGGGCCCCACATTGTGCTCCATGCAGTATAATGGGCCCCACATTGTGCTCCATACAGTATAATGGGCTCCACATAGTACTCCATACAGTATAATGGGCCCCACATAGTCCTCCATACAGTATAATGGACCCCACATAGTCCTCCATACAGTGTAATGGGCCCCACATAGTCCTCCATACAGTATAATGGCTCCACATAGTACCCGATATTACAGACCAAATATAACCACCCTGAAAGCCATATTATGCCCACGGGCCAGAGTTTGACATGAGTGGCTTACAACAAAGAGTATAAAAAAATGCATATTAGAATAGTATCACTCAGCACATGCAACAAATAGTGCTAAATGCTGAATATAAAACGCATAGTGGCACAAAGTGCCCACAGAAATAGTGTCATGAAATGAGCACAACAAATCATTCCATAGAGTCCTTACCACAGTGCGATACAGCACCTACAAGAAATAGTGCCATAAGGTACATTTAACAAATCCAGTAAGGTATCACATCATAACTATAAGGGCTTGGCAACTACTTGCCATGTCCTTTTCATGTGAATGCTCTCCCTCAGATAAGCATTTCACTAAATACCTTACTTTGCCAATTTTTGCTGTTACCGTTGCTCCACTTCTGGTCACGTGATCTCCAACTGAGAATCTCCGGCTTCCTGTGATGTCAGATTCTCCCTCACTTCAGGGCTCTGGAAATGGACAGGTGATAGGAGCTTGCAGCACGTTTGGGTGGGGATACATTCAGCAGTCCTCACCCTGTGTCTGTTAATGCTGCCATTTCTCTCCTATCTGTTTGTAAAGAGCAGGGTGTATATATACTGTATATATGCACTCACTGCTGGATATCCTGTATAATGTGAATACATTCAGATCTTACTACCATAAATACTGCACATACCAGTGTCCCAAATCACAGAACTCCAAATGCAATGATGACTCACTGCTGCTGGAAAGAAATTATGGCTCTGCGCATCCTGTAATAGTATAACAATAACCAGTATAAAGCAAAGAATTACTGCGCTTCTAGTAAAATAAGGACAACTGCATAACAGTTAATGCCATCCACCAAAGACAACTGCTTATTAGGCAATGCCATACACCAAAAACTACTGCTGAACAGGAAATTCCATGCACAAAAGACAACTGCCTAATAGGCAATGCCATATATCAAAGACAACTGCCTAAAAGGCAATGACATACATGTGCCATTCTACTTATCACCTTTGACATTCAATATAAATATCTGGCAGGACAGCAACCTCTTCACACTTTCCCTTAAGAAAGCATATATGTGAAACGCGCGTCGAGGCAGCGTGGTGGACTCATCTATTCTCCCTCATCATGGGTAAGCAACATACCGCATATTAAGCAGCATGTGTCTTTTCAGGTCGAGGTTACATTGATCTTACATTTGAATTATTTTTCATAACGACTGTTCGTGTGATTTATGCTGGCAGTTGCTACGTGAATTTTTGGATATTGATGCTATCCATAGTATGTAAACCTGTAGCTCCTTTCTAGACCTGTATGTGCATAATTGACAGCACTTTTTAATAATTTGAAATAAAATGTTATTGTAATTACTTTATTAGTGGTTTGTGGCTATTCATCAGTTTTTTCTTTGGTTTCCATGAATTTATAGGAGTATTCCACCATGTGTCCACATTTGGTTCCTTATAAATAAATAGGGGGGCGTTTATACCTTTGTTCTCAGCCTGGATATGTAACATGTTCCTTCCAAATATCTGTATAGTGCTGCTGACACTGCCAGCAGACAGTCACACGTTTTCTGCTTGACCATTGTGTTCTATATCTATACTGCACCGCTGCGGCTGGGATGCTTAATTTTTCAAAGAAAAAAATTGTTGCTGATTAGTGTTGAGCCACCCCAGTAGTGTTCGAGTTTGGTTCGGTTCGTCGAACACCCATATGTTCGCCGAACTGTTCGTTGAACACCTTCGAACACCGTTAAAACCAATGACAAAAAATGGTGTCCAAAAGCTGAAAAACTGCTCAGAAAACACAACTAACACATGGAAAAGTGACAAGTACATATAGTCATGCGAAAAGAAAAGAGGTGGAGGAGTAAAAGGAGGGGGAGACACAGATATAGGCATGTCATGCCCTTCTTAAATCAAGAAAGGCTAGAGTAAAAATCTAAAATCAGCCTACCAACACCCAGACGTCATGACAAGAAAATTAAAAAAAGAAATATCTTTAGGTAGAATGGCGGTTCCATTCAGAACACTTTCCTTACAAGATGTAGTGGTATCCCCGTTGTGAGTTGTGCAAAAAACCGAACCTAATACATTCTGACTAATCCACCATTTGTCATATCCAAGGGGCAGGTCCGTAAATGACAACATTGACGCGGAACCAAGTATAGTAGTATATACTGTACATCCTTTGACAAGGCAATGAGGCAGATCAAGAAGTTGGGAAGGGTCACCCTAATGGCCAAAACAGACATTGATGCGGCCATCCGGTTACTTACTACCTGTGCATCTGAATAGTGTCCACCTATTGGGCTGCTTCTGGGAAGAAGCATACTATATAGATCGCTGTTTGCCCATGGGGTGCTCCAGATCCTGCTCAATATTTGAGGCGTTTAGTTGCTTCATCGAATGGGTTGTAATGGACGTTTCTAAGGGGGCACATATTATCCATTACCTCAACAACTTCTTATGCCTGGGCCCAAAAGATTTGCCACAGTGTGAATACACGCGTTAGTCCACCTGTGAGAAGGAGAGAGCTGGAGGGAGAGTGGACACAACAGAGCCGAGGGGTTAGATGGAGAACGGAAGAAGGAAAGAGGGCGAGGGAGGTAAGGGAGTACAGTAGAAGGCTGACCTGAGCTCCCCCACATTCCTGCTGGGCGGGGAACAGCCCTGGGAAGAAAAGCCGCTTGCGCATCCCTTTGAGGTTACGGGCGCGAGAGGTCAGAGGGACTACGCTGGAGTGTGAAGCCGACACGGCCAGTCCGTTCCTGCCCGTGCAACCTCCGTGTCGCCGGGTTTGTGCCAGAGCCGCGGTGGACCCTGACGGCCAGCCCCCCTCCCCCAATACTGGTGCCTGTCCAGTGGTGGATTGAGCCCCCCCACGGTGGGGGAGGAGTAACATCTGCAGAAGAAAGACCATCTTCCAGCCAAACTAAGATGTCTACTTCTTTTCGTGGACAATGTGATGCGATCCCTTTTTTACGGACACGCCCATTGCTACAAATTCCTGATGAGGCACAAAAACAGCAGGTGCTTCAATGGTTATCAAGTGCTCCTTCAAGTGGGCTCTCCTCCACCTCAACTTCAACATCACAAATACTCCAGTCCTCAGAGGTGTCACCCCAATCGCACTTGCTTCCTCACAGCTCCCAAGTCTCCAGCTGCCTGTTTGAGTATGGGGAAACACAGATGGTTGAGTCTGCACAGCTGTTTTCTCATACTATAGCCGAGGAAACAGAGGTCTGCTCCAGAGCTTCTGTGAATCCAGACGAAGAGATGATCTGCACTGATGCCCAGAATCTTTATGAGTCGGATCCAGGACCAGATGAAGAAGGGTTCTGAGCATAATGTAGACCCTCGTTGCCAAACTGTAACTCCTGTTGGTGGAGACAATGATGAAGACGATGATGAGACTCAAATACCTGATTGGAGCGACAACTTGACTTTTCGGTCAGGGCAGGAAGAGGTTGGCTCTGAGGACGACGGGTGTGAGAACACACAGGGTGATGATGACGAGGTTGGAGATGCCACTTACTGTCAACCCACAGTCAGCCAGTCGATGAGGTCAGGAGAGGAGGTGGAGGAGGATGTGACTAGCCCAGGGGATGGGGTTGACTCGGTACCCAGGCTTTTGCCTGGCCTTGGGGATGTCGCGGTGGTCAGCTCCCGGGCCCGTACCCTGGGGTCACTCTTTAAAAGGGTGGATAATTGTTAATTTTATAAGAGTTCGTGACGCCACCTGTGGTATCTGGTGAGAAGCACCAGCGCTGCAGCAGTCCAATGAGGCCGGTGATAAGGCAGCTTGATGGTTTAGCTCCCCACAGGTGGAGCTAGGCCTCAGAAAAGCGTATGCAGGGGGAATGCAGGACAGGCGAGACCCAGCTGGGTCAAAGCAAGAACGAGAACGGACACAGTAGTCACTTCAGTACCTTTTACTGGGGGAAATTCAGGCACATCTCAGAGCACAGTAGGGTGAAGGGTGCATATCAGGATCCTCCCCAATGAGCGGGTGTAGGGCCTCTTGTTTCTTGCCTCTGCGTAGTAAGTTTCTGACCTGTCTAGAGCTAGGCCTAACTTTGTCTCTGTCCTGCGCTGGCTGACCTTGTGGTAGGGACTTGTCTTGGAGTTCACGCTCCCTGTATGTGGGGCCTAAGCGTCTCCTGGCTCTGTTACATATCAGCACCTTAGCGATCCTGGGACTTCTAGTTCTCCAGGGATTCCCGTTATGCCTTATTGGGTCATAGAGATCCCGGTAAGCTCGGATCCGGTGTCCGGTAAATGCTTCGGGGTGAGCTGGTTAAGCTCCTCTGCCCCCTATGTACTAACTCTCCACTCGCCTTCGGTCTACTCGGGCCCTCACTAGGCTATACACACTAATGGCAGCTTGCAGCGCTTCACCGATCTTATGGCGCCGGCACACCTTAAGGTCTAACTGGGCTCCCTGAATCTAGCTAGCAGGAGCCTCGTGCACCACTGCTTTACTATTAACTGAGTTCTCTAGACTAGACTGAGCTCCACTGCAGACTGACCTCTCTTAGGCTTCTCTACTGCAGGAACTCTTCAGAGGAACTGAACTGCCTAGCTCCACCTTCCCTATTTATATCCCTAATGGCCTCCCTCTGCTGGTCTGAGGTGGAAGGTGGAGATGTGTGAATGTTTATAGGGGCCTCTTGTGGAGGATTCCATCAATGCACTCTTCTAGGATCTGTGATACCAAGCGCAGCTGGGCGTCACAGATGCTATTGACGACGAGGTTAGGTTATGCCTTCTTGGACAGAGATGGAGTACTGGAAGCACGTCAATAACTGCATCCTCAACCACAACTCTGCCTCTGACCACAAGTCGTAGTGGCTCTTCAGGTCGCATGGGCTCTAAGCCTTGCAAAGCCTGGGCATTTTTTAAGATCGATAAGGATGACCCAACTCGTGTTATCTGTAATATTTGTCAGCAAAAGCTAAGTAGAGGCCAAAAAATCCATAGTTTGAGTACTTCATGCATGAACCGTCACATGGATATGAAGCATAAGTTGCAGTGGGAAGCTCACTGTGCTACAATGTGGCGTAGCGGGCCGGGCCAACCACCGTCTGCCCCATCTTTTGCATCCGCAGCCTCTTCATCCTTTGTTACTGGGGGGACAGCAGTCACTCATGTTTTTGGACGCAGACCTGCCACCACTTTTCCCGCAACAGCCAGTGTGATTGGCAGGTCATCATTTCATTTGGAAGTGGAAACACCAGCTGGTGTTGAGCGCTCTCCGACATCGAGAGCACCACCTTTGGATAAAGGCAACCTAACTTTTCCGCCTGCATCTTCCTCACAGACCGTCTGTTTGCCGGGGACACCCTACTCAACTCTGTCTAAGCACAACAGCCAGCTCTCGGTCCCGCAGATGTGGACAAGTAAAAGACCATTTCCTCCTAGCCATGACAAAGCTAAGAGGTTGAATTTCACCATCTGCAAGCTCTTGGCTACAGAAATGCTGCCTTTCCGCCTGGTGGACACAGAGGATTTTTGTGACCTTATCTCTGTCGCAGTGCCCCAGTACCAGATGCCCAGTCGGCACTACTTCTCAAAGAAAGGTGTGCCTGCGCTGCACCAGCATGTCGCACACAAGATCACCGCTTCTTTGAGAAACTCTGTGTGTGACAGGGTGCATTTCACCACAGACACTTGGACGAGTAGGCATTGACAGGGGCGTTACATGTCGCTGACTGGGCACTGGGTAACTATAGTGACAGCAGGACAAGGGGCTGCTGTCCAAGTCTTGCCATCCACACGATTTGTGCATCAATCTTCTTTATCTAGAAGTTCCTCCACTGTTTCTGCCTCCTCAACCTCCTCTCAGTCCTCCACCTTCACCCAAAGCCTGTCTGTAATGCCACCCGCTTTCTAACTGCGCAGAAGGAATCCTGCACACCTCCTTACTATGCTTTCAGCAGGGCTCAAAGGCATCAGGCGGTGTTTACTTTGAAATGGCTGGGAAATGTGAGTCACACAGCTGAGGAGTTGTGGTCAGCTCTGGAGAACCAGTTTCAAGAATGGTTGTCTCCACTGGACCTGAAACCAGGGAAGGCCGTGTGCGACAATGCTGCAAACCTGGGTGCGGCCCTTCACCGGGGCAATGTCACACACGTGCCTTGTATGGCTCACGTGTTGAACCTTGTTGTCCAGCAATTTTTAGCCCACTCTCCCGGACTAGATGGCCTTATGCCGAGGGCACGGTCGCTGTGTGCTCACTTCTGCCGTTTGCATCCCGCAGCTCAACAACTTACATCTCTACAGAACTCGTTGGGCCTGAAATGCGATGTGCCGACACGGTGGAATTCAACTCTGCACATGTTGCAGCGACTGTGGCAGCACCGACAAGCCCTGGTGCAATACGTTCTGACGTATAGCCTGGGCCAACGAGATCCAGAGGTGGGGCAAATCACGCTGCAGGAGTGGTCTCAGTTCAGGGACCTATGAAGTTGATGTGCCCCCTGGGCCGTGGGGTACCCGAAGCTGGGCTGGTAGACACTGGGGGTTGTAGTCACTGTGGCGGTGACCCGGTCCGTGACCCAGGGCAGTCAATCCAAGGGTAATTTGTATATATGGGTTTTATAATGTCCAAATACACCACCTGTGGAGTGCGGCCAAAGGGGCCGTCGCTCCGGAACAGTCCTCTGAAGCTGGTGGTTTTGCAGCAATGGTATTATTACTCCTCACAGGAAGAGTGTAGCCTCAGGGCTGTGTGGGTGGATGATGGTGGTTGTAGTGCAGGGAGTCAGTAATGAACACAGAGTCCGTGTGATGCAGTCCCAAGATCTTTACTCACAGTTGTTGCAGTCCAGATTACAGGTACCAGAGCAATCTCCCCCGTCGTGCTGTGCGTACTCAGTGAGGGGCTCAGTCCACCCCCATATAGCTCCGGAGTACTTAGCAGGACCCCCTTCTGTGTGTCCTTTCTCTGGCCTTCTCCCTGCACCTCACACCCAGTGACACTTCTATCCGGTGTCCTCGGGCCTTGGCAGGCGATGTGTGTTCCGTCCCCTGGGTCCTATGTGGCTACCTTCTTAGTGAGACTGGTGTGGACTTTGGCCTGCAATACATGAAATGCTGCAGCCTCCGGTTTCTAGTTGAGCCTTGCTGCTTCTCTGCTAGTTGAGGGACCGGTTCCCCTTATCTGGCCTGACCCCTCTATCTCCCGGAAGCAGCGGGCATACGGATGGCCTTCTGCACGGCCCATACCCCTAGGGTTCCTTCGGTTCCTGGAGCCTTCCTGCTCCCACTCCTCTCTTCTCTCCTTCAGTCCTGGGCCTCACAGGCTAGGCCCACCTCTGGAGCAGAGCCTCTGCTCCTGTCACTTCTCCTCTGACTGGCTTGCTCTTTCTAAGATGGCTTCGTATTTATACTCTCCCTGTCATGTGCTCCCCTAAGCTGCTTTCTCCACCCACACCCACTACATAGGACCCTCCCGCCAGCTAGGGACCTGGGACTGTGCTCTCCCTTTGGAGCAATCTCGCCCTACCCCCACTGCGGGCATGTGTTGGATGCAGGTGTTAGGGTCCCGATCCATACTTCTTCCTTACCTGAGGGTGAGATACCACACCTCTGGGTGAGATACAGTACCTCTGTGGCGACTGAACCCTCAGGGGCGCCACACACCCTTCTGCACAGTTTTGAAATGGCGACGAAGATGTTTAGTGCTGACGATGCCATTATCAGCATGACTATTCCGGTGATGTGCATGCTGGAGCACACGTTAAATAGAATTCAGAGTCAGGTGGTGGGACAAGAGGAGGTGGAGGAAGTAGAGGAGGAATCGTATGCGGAAGGGATAACATCTCCAAGGTCCAGACGGTCGGCAGCACAAAGGCGGCAGGCAAGGGAGGGTGGGGGAGAGGGATTAACCAGGGTGCATGGTAGCAGCCAAACTTTTGAGGAAGGTGCAGGAGCAGAGGGAGAAGTGGAGGACGAACTGGAAATGGGGATGTAAGACTGATCAGATGAGGGAAACCTTGATCACATTTCTGTTGTGTGAGGTTGGGGGGAGAGGGCAGAGGAAGGAAGCATGATTCTTACCTCGCTACCAACACAACAAGGACTTGGTCCTCCTGAATGCGCAAGACACATGAGTGCCTTCTTGCTGCACTACCTGCAACATGACCCTTGGATTGCCAGAATTCGAAGTAATCCCGACTACTGGGTTGCCACACTCTTAGATCCCCGGTACAAAAGTAATTTTGCCGAAATAATTCCTGCCATAGAAAGGGATTCACGCATGCAGGAGTATCAGCAGAGGCTGTTGCAGAATCTTACATGTGCTTTTCCACAAAACACCAGTGGTGCACGTAGTAAATCTCACAGTTCTAACATGCAAACCTTGGGACTGTCGAGTCTTCATCACTCAAACCGTAACAGTAACACCGTTTCTGCAGGTAACAGCAATTTTGTGCAATCATTTCACCACTTTTTTAGACCATCCTTTGCAAGGCCACAGGAGACAAGAAGTCAGACTCATAGTCAACGTCTAGAGAGGATGGTACAGGAGTATCTCCAAGTGAACATCGAAGCCATGACTGTGTCATTGGACCCTTGCTCATTTTGGGATTCCAATCTGGAAAAATGGCCGGAGATCGCCACTCATGCCTTGGAGATCTTGTCATGCCCTGCAGCCAGCGTTCTCTCTGAATGTGTGTTCAGCGCTGCTGGTGGTGTGCTGACAGATAAGCGCACGCGGCTGTCCACTGAGAATGTAGACAGACTTACGTTCATAAAGATGAACAAATCATGGATCCGCAAGGACTTTTCTACCCCTGTGTCATTCTGGGGAGACTAAAAGCTTGAGGATTTGGTAAAATCACCTCAACAACCGTTTTAAGCAACTCTGGGGCAATTGATGCCACTTAAGTGGTGTCTGTGCCACAATTTTTGGAAAAAATGGAGAATCTTTTTGGAGTCCCCTTGCTGTGTTTAACGTGACGTTGGCATCGTCAATTCCACGTTGGTTGGGTCGCCCCCCCCCTTTTAACTGTAAGAAACTACATACACTATGGCTTGGGGTAACACAGATGGTTGAGTTTGAAGAGCTGTTTACTCAGAGGTCTGATCCAAAGCTTCAGTGTCTGCTAGTCAGTGTAGAATTTTTAACTGCATCTAGCCTAGGCAATACTTTGGGCATAGTAGCCCAGCTGCGAAGCAAGCTGCACAGCCTGTGTATCTAATAATAATTTTTAAATGTATCTAGCCTAGGCAGACTGTGGAGACCCCCAACAAAACCCAGACGCTCAGCCCCCCTACCGTCCCCCTTTCCTTGAAAATACAATAACGTAACTCTTACAACTGGATGGGTGAGGATCGGTCACAGCTTTATTAACTCTTTATATTCATTCCATTAGAAAGGCATTTTATTTCTAAAATAATTCAGCTTGTTGCAGCATGCCCTGGGTCTCCACACAGGCACGTTGGCCAACAAGTGTTACTCTCCAACATGTCCTTTCTATTTCCAGGCCACGGAAGATCCTGCGTACTCGTATGCAGGACTCTGACCCCCATACATCACTCTTAAAGCTTGTTCCACTCAGTCCTGGAGTCCTGACAGGAATATGTCCAGTCCAATATCCATTAAGTGAACACCGTCGGGCCATATGAGGCCTGCTTTATCTCCTTCCAGTTGTCGGTGTTGTATCACTACACCGCCTCTCTATCTTCTAAATTTTGCCATCCGAATATTTATTACCCGCCTTGTCCGTTCGATGGCCGTGATGTCTCGCGCACCTTGCCATACCGCAATCGGCACAATCTCTGTCCATACTATAGTTAGTATTGTGAAAAATTCTCTGAAGCGCTCAGTGTCTAGTTTCATTATTGCCATTAGTTATGCGCTCTTGTGATGACCTAGGTCGTTTCCCCCGGCCAGTATAACTAAGATGACCGGACCTCTTGCCTCTCTCCCTACCTTGATTACCTCCATTAGTACCTGTGGCCATAGCAGGCCTCTAATACCTCTCCAGTTGAAATATGTGTTATAAACCTCTAATTTACTGCCACCTGGGTGGACTTTCGCCCTTTTTTCTGCCCAATATATATACGAGTGGCCTATCACCCACACTGTTGGCTTAGCATCACCTGTAAAAGAAAAAAAACACGTTAGGATAATAAGTCCGGTCTTATGTATCTCGCCAAACACGTGGATCGCCATCTCCCTATCCTCTGAACTTCCATTTCTAACAGTCCTGCTCTTGCTGCTTCTGTGGCCGCGCTTATGTGGAATGAGTGTGTCCCAAAATCTTTGGGGTGGTTCCCTGCTGATGTTATGCATTTATTAAATATAGCTTGGAACTGGTATCTTGATAATGCCATTCCATCAATGTGTGATAGGAAGAAATTACTTTGTGATCTGATGGTTATAAATGTTTTTACTATTGTTACCCAACTCAGTGTACCGTTTGTGGGTTGTAGAAGTACCCAAGTGCCCCTGCCTGCTGGAACCGTTTTCGATTGGCGTATGCGTAGACGTATTGCATTATTGGCTATGACTACGTCCTGGTGTAATTAGCCTCCACTGGTGGTAATTTTGGATTGAGGGACTAATTTGCTTATGCACAGCGCCCCAAAGAAGGCGATTGCAAATGCAGTAGACAGTAGTGTTGCTTCAAATTGTGAGTGTCATGTTAATGGTGTTAGGGATATGATGTGAGAAATCAGTTTTACTGACACGGGACGTCTACACTCCTGACTTGGCTGACCCCTTTTCCACCCTTTTATGGATTGTCTGATGATGAAACTCTTTGTCACATCTCCCCAATTCAGTAGTTGGAAATGAAATGCTACTCCGGTCAGACACCGCTGCCCTGACGCCCCGGATATGCCCCTCATCATTAGCTGGTGGAGAAATTCTATGGTGACTTGTAATCTGGCTTGTTCACTTTGGTCAACCCGTCTGCCTGCTACTAGTCGTGTCCACTCTTCCCATGCCTTACCGTATGCTTGCCACGTCGACGGGGCAACTGACGCTCTGATTAATGGCATCAACTATTCGCCACTAGATCCCATAGGAAGGGTGGGCAACTGTTGCCCGATGGGTGGGCGTTGGGGAGGAGCTCTGAGAAAATCTGCCAATTGAATTGTGATAAAGCGTTAGCTGCAATTTTAGACCCCTCAGCATCGTGGCTAGCGCGGACCCATACATTTTGTTTTAGGCAGAGGAATGCTAGCCAGCGTAGTAGGCCTAGCACTGGGAGAGACGATGATGCCATCTTATTAATGCAGTGCGCTAGTCTGGTGTTTTTTGTTATGAAGCGTATATTTTTGATAGCCAGGCGCGCGCCCCATATTTCTATTGCTACCACTATTGGGAAGAAAAATTATTTTCCGGGCTAGATGCAGCAAAAAATTATTATTAATTTCAAAGCTGGTGGAGCTTGGTATAGATGGACTAATACAATGAGTACCACACACTGCTACTATGCCCAAAAATTTTTTCCAGGCAAGATGCAGCTAAAAATTATTACTAATTTGGAGCTTAGTATAGATGGCCTAATAGAATGAGTACCACACAATGCTAATATGGCCAAAATTATTTTACCGGCAAGATGAAGCTAAAAATTATTATTAATTTCAAAGCTGGTGAAGCTTGGTATAGATGGCATAATACAATGAGTAGCACACACTGCTACTACGCCCAAAATAATTTTCCAGGCAAGATGCAGCTAAAAATTATTATTAATTTCAAAGCTGGTGGAGCTTGGTATAGATGGCCTAATAGAATGAGTACCACACACTGCTACTATGCCCAAAATTATTTTACAGGCAAGATGCAGCTAAAAATTATTAATAATTTCAAATCTGGTGGAGCTTGGTATAGATGGCCTAATACAATGAGTACCACACACTGCTACAGGCCCAAAAGGTTTTACGTGGCTAGGTGCAGTAAAAAATTTGTTTTACATACACAGTTGGTGTAGCTTGCAACACAGATAGGCTACTCCGCTGACTAACACACACTTCAAGAGGCCCAAAAGTATTTGCTTAGCTAGATTTAGCAAAATGCTGTAAAAAACACTTGCACAGCACTAAAACAGACCAGTCTAGCAAAAAGTGATAGGAACTGATGTAACCTAGCCCTCAAAAGGGCTGGAATTACAACTAGTCACTACTCCCAACCTATCTGTCGATTTAAGTGCACAGACGTGCCTGCTAAAAGTGCTAGGAACTGCTGTAACTTAGCCCTCAAAAGGGCTGCAATTACAAACTAGTCCCTACTCCCTAAACCTTTCTGTCTATTTAAGAGAAAATTTGCTTGCTATTCAGTTACACAACATAGCGCTAACAGCAGCAGTGCCGTCTAACACTCAGCTGCAGCAGTGAGAAAATGGTGGCGACGGGGAAAATGGCTGGGTCTTATAGGGCAAGGACATGTGACATACACTGCCAATGACACATGCCCTTGCTTGTGTGAAAAAAAGCAGTTCGCTCCATGTGCGCACTGCTGATAGGCTGACAGACTGCACCTCCCCACTGTAAATGCGGGAAAGAGAAAAAAAAATGGAGATCTTCATTATTCCTGCAGAGATCCATCCCCTGCCCCTCCCCCCGCCCCGCTGTACACTCAAACTGTGTATTAAAATTGAGTATCAGCATCACTGTGAAAAAATCCAGTTACAATTTGGGTGTACGAACAGTTATCGAACATAACCTCGAACAGCCGGATTTTTTTCAAATCGTTCGGGTTCGTCGACCGGCTCGAACACCGCCCAAAACAGCTCGAATTTGAGATTGGCGAACAGTTCGATTCGAACACCGCTCATCTCTATTGCTGATCTCAAAATAGGTTATAACTTTTAGAAAGTTTGTTAAAAACTTTTTGCGTTTTCATTTTCCCAACAACTAACCTAATGCTACTCCCCAAAGTCGGGTAATTTTTGGGCCAACGCTTGTCAAAAGTTTTATACACAGGCAACACCTGATATGTACAAACTTCAGCATGGCAGGAATTTGCCCTCCCCACAAAAAAACAAATAATTTTAAAAGCAGTTTCGTATTTTAAAAACAAAGTGTGCCAAAGAGCATTGAGTTATGACCCCCTTCCCAACATATGTCCGATTTCTGTGTATGATCTGTGCTCAGAAAATGAGTTTACATCACACCCAGCAGGTGATTGCCATGTTACATAACCTCTAACAGTATCTTCCTGGAACATCAGCAAGTGGTGAGGAGCTTTTTCTGCTGCTGTGAACTGTGTAAGTGCCTCGGTCAATCTCACAGTTCATTAAGCATGCAGTACAGGAACACACTGTTTCTTGCGCCTTTCCACCCCTTAGTGATGCAATTGCAGGTTGACAATTGTTTGCCATGGGAGTCAGTCCAATATCAAACCCATGCATACACCACCTAAACACAACAGCATGTGGCAGCGATTTTTTTTTCCTTTTTCAACTTAAATCTGGAAAAAAAAAAGTTCACACATTAGATTTGAATACCTGCTTTAATTGTCCAGTTTATGAACTGTATGCCCCATGACCATACTGCATGCTGTTGCAGCACGTTTATTTCTGTTCATCTAGCTACTTCGAAACATAGCCTGTTAGGGTAACGAAACTAACATTGATGCATTTTTATATGAAACGCAATATAGCGAAATAAAAAATAAGTAAATCTAGAAAACAGTTAAGGTTTTGCAAGTGTTTGACTAGTTGCATTTAACAATTGTAGAAACCATAGCAATACTGCTGTCTGTTGCTGCAAATTAAGTTCCATGCTTGTACCAACCTTGGCAGCCAAATTACAGCATAGCTGGTCAGCTTGTCAGTAGTGATGAGTGAGCACTAAATTGCTTAGCTAGCATAGTTCAAGTCGAGCACATTGGAATACTCGGGTGTTCGGACCGAGTAAAAGAGCTCAATGTAAGTCTATGGGAAACTCGAGCATTTTTTTGGCGGCTCCCCCCAGCAGTCTGCAGAGGGCCTTAAAATTGCCCATATTGATAGAAACAGTGCTCAAATGACATGGGAACTAGTGTTGAGCCACCCCCGTAGTGTTCGGGTTCGGTTCGGTTCGTCGAACACCGGGATGTTCGAGGAACTGTTCGTCGAACTGTTCGTCGAACACCTTAGAACACCGTCGAACACCGTTAAAACCAATGGCAGGCAAACAAAAACACATAGAAACACATAGAAAACACCTGCAAAGGTGTCCAAAAGCTGACAAACTGCTCAGAAGACACTCTCTTTAAAAAAGCCGGCCGGCAAATTCAGCAGCGGCATACACCGGTACCCGACAATTTAGACAAGAAGGAATAGAGCATCACACATAGATTAGATAGATAGAAACATGTCAGTCACACATATAAGAAGCACAGTGACAGTGTTGGTTACTGCACTTGTCATTTAGTGTAAAGGATTTATTAAAAAAAATATTAGTGTTTTCACGCACCGTCTCTTTAAAAAAGCCGGCCGGCAATTCAGCATCTGTACCCGACAATTTAGAACAGAAAGAATAGAGCTTCACACATAGATTAGATAGATAGAAACATGTCAGTCACATATATAATAAGTACAGTGATAGTGTTGCTTACTGTACTTGTCATTTAGTGTAAAGGATTTATTTAAAAAAATAATAGTGTTTTCATGCACTGTCTCTTTAAAAAAGCCGGCCGGCAATTCAGCAGCGGTACCCGACAATTTAGAACAGAAAGATAGAGCATCACACATAGATTAGATAGATAGAAACATGTCAGTCACATATATATGAAGTACAGTGATAGTGTTGGTTACTGTACTTGTCATTTAGTATTAAAATAAAGGATTTATTATTAAAAAAATTGGCGTGTGGTTCCCCTTAATTTTAGGCTCTAGCGGAGGTTAAGCAGACGGCTGGGGCAGATGTTTGAAGCCTGGGAAGGGGGTAATACCCACGGAGCTTCCCAGGCTACTAATATCAGCCCCCAGCTGAATACATAGCCTTTACTAGCTATTAAAATGGGGGACCCCCCAAAAAAAATGACGTGGGGTCCCCCCTAATTTAATAGCTAGCAAAGGCTAGGCAGACAGCTGGGGGCTGATATTAATAGCCCAGGAAGGGAGCCATGAATATTGGCCCCCTCCCAGGCTAGAAACACCAGCCGTCAGCCGCCCCAGAAATGGCGCATTCATAGGATGCGCCAATTCTGGCACTTAGCCTCGCTCTTCCACGCTGCCCTGGTGCGGTGGCAGGGGGTAATAGGGTTGGGGTTGATGTCAGCTTATAATGCCAGCTGACATCAAGCCCAGGTTAGTAATGGAGAGGCGTCTATAAGACACCCCCATTACTAACCCCATAGTCAAAGTTAAAAAAAACACAAACACCCAGAATAAAGTCCTTTAATTGAAATAAAGACACAGTCCTTTATTGTTCTAAATTAAACCATACTTACCGTCACGCCCATTCCAGCTGAAGCCAACGATCTCCTGCAATAAAAGAAAAATAATAAAGCAACCTCATCCTTACCTTTCCATGGTTCCCACGACAGCTTCAGCTCTGCTACATCGAGATGACAGGCTGGACCGCAGCAGAACGCGGCCATCCAGCCTGTCATCCCGCAGACACTGAGAAGCGCAGGCTTGCTTGCGCTGCTCAGCGTCTCTCTGTGACGACATCCAGATGAGCCGAGTTCATGTCCAATGAACTCGGCTCACCTCATTCACGTCACTGACAGCGTGGGAAAATTCTCACGCTGAAGCGCTGATTGCAGGAGAATTTTCCCACGCTGTCAGTGACGTGCAGGAGGTGAGCTGAGTTCATTGGACATGAGCTCACCTCATGCACATCACTGACAGCGTGGGAGAATTCTCCTGCACTCAGCACTTCAGCGTGAGAATTTTCCCACGCTGTCAGTGACGTGCATGAGGTGAGCCGAGTTCATTGGACATGACCTCGGCTCATCTGGATGCCGTCACAGCGAGACACTGAGGAGCGCAAGCATGCCTGCGCTTCTCAGTGTCTGCGGGATGACAGACTGGATGGCAGCGTTCTGCTGCGGTCCAGCCAGTCATCTCGATGTAGCAGAGCTGAAGCTGTCGTGGGAACCATGGAAAGGTAAGGATGAGGTTGGTTTATTATTTTTCTTTTATTGCAGGAGATCGTTGGCTTCAGCTGGAATGGGTGTGATGGTAAGTATGGTTTAATTTAGAACAATAAAGAATTGTGTCTTTATTTCAATTAAAGGACTTTATTCTGGGTGTTGTGTTTTTTTTAAATACTTTACTAGAAATTCATGGCGGTCATGTCTAATACTGGCGTGACCCCATGAATTTTGGGCTTGGGGCCAGCTGATAATACCAAGCTGGCCCTAACCCCTTTATTACCCAGTGAGCCACCGCACCAGGGCCCTGGATGAGTTGGGTACAGCGCCAGAAGATGGCGCTTCTATGAACGCGCCATTTTCCGGGGTGGCTGCGGACTGCAATTTGTAGCGGGGGGGGGCCCAGAAAGCTTGGGCCTCCCTGCGCTGCAGATTCCAGCCCCCAGCTGCCTAGTTGTACCTGGCTGGACACAAAAATAGGGCGAAGCCCCACGTACTTTTTTTTAAATTATTTCATGAAATTCATGAAATAATTAAGAAAAAAAGGCCTTCCCTATATTGTTGTGTCCGGCCAGGTACAAATAGGCAGCTGGTGGTTGGGGGCAGCCCGTTCCTGCCTGCTGTACCTGGCTGGACACAAATATTGTGCGAAGCCCCACTTCAATTTTTTTTAATTATTTCATGAAATTCATGAAATAATTAAGAAAAAAAGGGCTTCCCTATATTGTTGTGTCCGGCCAGGTACAAATAGGCAGCTGGTGGATGGGGGCAGCCCGTTCCTGCCTGCTGTACCTGGCTGGACACAAATATAGTGCGAAGCCCCACTTAAATTTTTTTAAATTATTTCAGGAAATTCATGAAATAATTTTAAAAAAATTGACGTGGGGCTTCGCACTATATTTGTGTCCAGCCAGGTACAGCAGGCAGGAACGGGCTGCCCCCAACCACCAGCTGCCTATTTGTACCTGGCCGGACACAACAATATAGGGAAGCCCTTTTTTCTTAATTATTTCATGAAATAATTTAAAGAAAATTGACGTGGGGCTTCGCCCTGTTTTTGTGTCCAGCCAGGTACAACTAGGCAGCTGGGGGCTGGAATCCGCAGCGCAGGGAGGCCCAAGCTTTCTGGGCCACCCCCGCTGCAAATTGCAGTCCGCAGCCACCCCGGAAAATGGCGCGTTCATAGAAGCGCCATCTTCTGGCGCTGTACCCAACTCATCCAGGGCCCTGATGCGGTGGCTCACTGGGTAATAAAGGGGTTAGGGCCAGCTTGGCATTATCAGCTGGCCCTAAGCCCGAAATTCATGGGGTCACGCCAATATTAGACATGACCACCATGAATTTCTAGTAAAGAATTTAAAAAAAACACAACACCCAGAAAAAAGTCCTTTAATTGAAATAAACACACAATTCTTTATTGTTCTAAATTAAACCATACTTACCATCACGCCCATTCCAGCTGAAGCCAACGATCTCCTGAAATAAAAGAAAAATAATAAAGCAACATCATCCTTACCTTTCCATGGTTCCCATGACAGCTTCAGCTCTGCTACATCGAGATGACTGGCTGGACCGCAGCAGAACGCTGCCATCCAGCCTGTCATCCCGCAGACACTGAGAAGCGCAGGCTTGCTTGCGCTCCACAGTGTCTCTCTGTGAGGGCATCCAGATGAGCCGAGTTAATGTCCAATGAACTCGGCTCACCTCATGCACGTCACTGACAGCGTGGGAAAATTCTCCTGCACTCAGCGCTTCAGCGTGGGAGAATTCTCACACTGAAGCGCTGAGTGCAGGAGAATTCTCCCACGCTGTCAGTGACGTGCAGGAGGTGAGCTGAGTTCATTGGACATGAGCTCACCTTATGCACGTCACTGACAGCGTGGGAAAATTCTCCTGCACTCAGCGCTTCAGCTTGAGAATTTTCCCACGCTGTCAGTGACGTGCATGAGGTGAGCCGAGTTCATTGGACATGAACTCGGCTCATCTGGATGTCGTCACAGAGAGACGCTGAGCAGCGCAAGCAAGCCTGCGCTTCTCAGTGTCTGCGGGATGAGAGGCTGGATGGCAGCGTTCTGCTGCGGTCCAGCCTGTCATCTCGATGTAGCAGAGCTGAAGCTGTCGTGGGAACCATGGAAAGGTAAGGATGAGGTTGCTTTATTATTTTTCTTTTATTGCAGGAGATCGTTGGCTTCAGCTGGAATGGGCGTGACGGTAAGTATGGTTTAATTTAGAACAATAAAGGATTGTGTCTTTATTTCAATTAAAGGACTTTATTCTGGGTGTTTGTGTTTTTTTTAACTTTGACTATGGGGTTAGTAATGGGGGTGTCTTATAGACGCCTCTCCATTACTAACCTGGGCTTGATGTCAGCTGGCATTATAAGCTGACATCAACCCCAACCCTATTACCCCCTGCCACCGCACCAGGGCAGCGTGGAAGAGCGAGGCTAAGTGCCAGAATTGGCGCATCCTATGAATGCGCCATTTCTGGGGCGGCTGACGGCTGGTGTTTCTAGCCTGGGAGGGGGCCAATATTCATGGCTCCCTTCCTGGGCTATTAATATCAGCCCCCAGCTGTCTGCCTAGCCTTTGCTAGCTATTAAATTAGGGGGGACCCCACGTCATTTTTTTGGGGGGGTCCCCCATTTTAATAGCTAGTAAAGGCTATGTATTCAGCTGGGGGCTGATATTAGTAGCCTGGGAAGCTCCGTGGGTATTACCCCCTTCCCAGGCTTCAAACATCTGCCCCAGCCGTCTGCTTAACCTCCGCTAGAGCCTAAAATTAAGGGGAACCCCACGCCAATTTTTTTAATAATAAATCCTTTATTTTAATACTAAATGACAAGTACAGTAACCAACACTATCACTGTACTTCATATATATGTGACTGACATGTTTCTATCTATCTAATCTATGTGTGAAGCTCTATTCTGTCTGTTATAAATTGTCGGGTACCGCTGCTGAATTGCCGGCCGGCTTTTTTAAAGAGACAGTGCATGAAAACACTATTATTTTTTTTGATAAATCCTTTACGCTAAATGACAAGTACAGTAAGCAGCACTTTCACTGTACTTCGTATATATGTGGCTGACATGTTTCTATCTATCTAATCTATGTGTGATTCTCTATTCTTTCGGTTCTAAATTGTCGGGTACAGGTGTATGCCGCTGCTGAATTGCCGGCCGGCTTTCTTAAAGAGACGGTGCATGAAAATACTATTATTTTTTTTGATAAATCCTTTACACTAAATGACAAGTACAGTAATCAACACTATCACTGTACTTCATATATATGTGACTGACATGTTTCTATCTATCTAATCTATGTGTGATTCTCTATTCCTTCTATTCTAAATTGTCGGGTACCGCTGCTGAATTGCCGGCCGGCTTTTTTAAAGAGACGGTGCATGAAAACACTAATATTTTTTTTGATAAATCCTTTACGCTAAATGACAAGTACAGTAAGCAACACTGTCACTGTACTTCATACTTATGTGGCTGACATGTTTATATCTATCTAATCTATGTGTGAAGCTCTATTCTTTCGGTTCTAAATTGTCGGGTACCGGTGTATGCCGCTGCTGAATTGCCGGCTTTTCATGTTTCACTGTTGGCACTGTTCCCATCGATTTGGGCAATCACTGTAATGCCACAACCACCATGGCTGTGGCATTACAGTGAGTGGCAGACAATCCATGCAGGACACGCTTTTGGTGCACGAACAGTTATCGAACATAACCTCGAACAGCCGAATTTTTTGCAAATCGTTCGGGTTCGTCGAACAACTCGAACACCGCCCAAAACAGCTCGAATTTGAGATTGGCGAACAGTTCTAGTCGAACACCGCTCATCTCTAATGGGAACAGCATGGGGAACACCGCTGGAAGGATTTCTGACTCCCAGGTCACTGCTGTCAACAACGTTGTCAGAGTATTGAACCATTTTTACGGACTCAAAATAAAACATACAAAAACAAAACCAAAATGGATTTTCCTGGGAAATATGTTAAGGAACATCCTTTCCAGGGTAATGACTTGTATATAAGGCAAAATAATTAACCAAAACCAAAAATGCTCCTTAACACCTTGGACTATGTTCACACATAGCGTTTTTGATGCGTTTTTGCACTTTTGCATTGCTTTCAACCAAAACAAATGTATTCACCAGGAAATGTCATTTTAACATTTTATTACCTTATCTGGCAATGTGGTGTGTGATACATCATCAGACACATCCTGTTTCATTTATGATGGAGGGACTCTGAATGTCACAAATGCTATTTCTATAGGGCCATCAGGCGGCTATTCTTTGCTGTTCCCACTATTAACAAGTGGGTCTCCTATACTGCTATTGCGTATGCAGTGACTGCAAAGGCTGCCAAAAATTTGGTGGAATTGCCCCTTGCAAGAGATGTAGAGGTCGGTGGACCTCCTGCAAAATATGTGCCCATTATTAGGAAGTACAGTATGTCTCCCATACTGTTTGCCTATTCAGTGAAGCAACGGCTCCCAAGAATTTGGAGGAACTCCAATGCCCCCCCTTGCAAGAGGCATAGAAGTCGGAGAGCCTGCTGCAAAAACTGCTCCCATTATTAGGAAGTGTGTCTTCCATACTGTTTGCCTATGCAGTGAAGCAACGGCTGCCAAAAATGTATGATTTGGAGGAACTCCAATGCCCCTTGCAAGAGACGTAGAGTTTGGAGGACCTCCTGAAAACAATGCTCCAATCATAAGGAAGTGGGTCTCCCATACTGTTTGCCTATGCAGTGAATGCAACGGCTGCCAATAATTTGGAGGAACTCATATGCCCCTTGCAAGAGATGTAGATATGTTGATATGGTACATGTGGTGGTGATATGGCGGTGGAGGATGAGGATCAGTAGAAGGAGGAGGACAAGAGCAAATAGACAAAATCAGGAAGCGCATACACATGTCTGGGTGTGAAGACAGAGGTGCATGGGATTAGAGTTAAACTCAAATACAGTGTCTTTGTTTTGGAGGTCTATGTTATGCTACTATCATTCAGTGGTGTTTAGTATTGAGCGAGCACTAAAATGCTCCGGTGCTCGAAGCTTGGGCCGAGCTCACCGTGATACTCGGGTGCTCGACCTGAGCAACGAGCCCAATGTTAGTCTATGGGAGACCCGAGCATTTTTGCGACGGCACCCCCGGCAGTCTGTAGAAAGCCTAAAAAGTGACCAAAACGATAGTAACAGTGCTCAAATAACATGGGGACAGTATGGGGATCACCCCAGGAAGCATTACTGAGCCCCAGGTCACTGCTGTCAACAATGTGGTCAGAGGTATTAATCCTCTTTTACGGGCTCACAATAAAACGTTCAAAAACGAAACTGAAACGGTTTTCCTGTGAAATATGTTAAGGAACATCCTTTCCAGGATAACGACTTGTGTATAAGGTAAAATAAATAACCAAAAACAAAAATACTCCTCCACACCTTGGGCTATGTGCACAAGTAGAATATTTTATGCATTTTTGCACTTTTGTATTGCTTTCAACTGTGACAAATGCATTCACCGGGAAATGTCATTTTAACATTTTACAATCTTATCGGGCCATGTGCTGTGTGACACATGCATACAGTGCTGAAAAGACATGGGAACAGCATGGGGAAGACCCCGGGAAGCATCTCTGACTCCCAGGTCACTGCCTAAAAGTGTGCCCATCAGAAGTGATCCTCGCCGCATCAGAAGATGCAGACTTGCAACTATCCCCGTGCAAGTCCTTGTCCCAGGGCAGTGTTCAATTGTACCTACCCCATTCCTTGCAATGCAAGCGCAAGTATGCAGCCTGTCACCCACCCACCCCCAGGCTGCAATACCATACTGCTTGCTTGCACTTGAAATTGGGCCTTTTAGGCATGTGGAGAAGGAATCTGGCCAACATGTCAAAGCTGCGTCAGTGGCCTGATATCCATACTCAGTCCCCAGCAGCTCGGCGGCCGGGTATCCATGCTTGGTCCCCAGCCACCAGTGGTGGCCGGGTGTCCATACTCGGTCCCCAGCTGCCCCACGGCCGGGTGCCCACACACAGTCCCCAGCCACCTGGGGGCGGCAGCGTGTCCATAAACAGTCCCCAGTCGCCCCTATTTGTCCCGGTCCGCCTTATACACATGCGCGCTTACCAAAGCATTGCCTGTGCCCTCCCCAGGGCATTTATTGGGAAGGACAGACTAACCACAAACATGTGGACAAGTGAATGTGGCCAGGGATGGTCCATCTCACTGACGCCTTCACACTGGGTTAATATTGTGGAAGCCAGGACACAGTTGGACACAGGGATGCAACACGTCCTCCAGACATAGAGGATTGCGGGTCCTGGGTCAATGAGGCTTCAACACAAAGTTCAGAATGTAGACAGCAGCAGTGGTCGGCCTCCTACACAATGAGTAAATTATTCATGATAATTCATGAGGCCATCCATCTCCTTAGCTTTCTGTTCCTTGGAATGCAAGCGCATGTATGTAGTAGTGGCTAGGCCTGAGGTGGTCAGCGTTTTGGCGGATATCCTACCTCCTCCGAGGATTGCTGGATATTTTCCTGCTCCTATCCCAGTACTATGACTCCCGTTAAAACAAAGGTTCAGGTGATGAATGATGGATAAGGTGGTGGCAAAGGAGAAAGAGCTGGAGGTACAGGGACCATTCACATCAATATCAGGCCAGTCAACCACACATGTCTTGTAGGATATGTTTCTGTACCAAAAGGAGCCGTTCGGCTTCACAGTTATAGGGCATACAGTGAGTGCAATGCCTACCAAAAATTTTGAGACACTCCAATGCCCCTTGGAAGTGACATGGATGTCAGCGGGCCTTAACTAAACCATTTTTTCCATTTATAGCAGCTGGGTGTCCTGTACACTGTTGGCCTAAGCAGTGAATGGAAGGCTTTCCAAAAATTATGAGGAACTGCAATGCCCCTTGAAACAGACGTGGATTACAGCATACTAAAAACCTTCTACTCATTATAGAGGAGTGGGTCTCCCTTAGTTTTCGCCTATGCGTTGAAAAGCAAAAGCTGACTAAAATTAGGAGGAAATGTAATGCCGTTGGAAGAGTCATGGAGGTTAGAGGTAATTAAAAACAACATTTTAATGCCCCTTGGAAGAGCTGTGGACGTCACAGTGGAATAAAAAGACAATATCAATGCCCCGTGGAAGAGACATGGAGGTCACAGTAGCTGAACAAGATGGTTTTAATACCCCTTGGAAGAGCTGTGGAGTTCAGAGTGGTTTAACAAGATGGATTTAATGCCCCTTGGAAGAGTGGCGGAGGTCACAGTAGAATAAAAAGACAATATCAATGCCCCATGGAAGAGACGTGGAGGTCACAGTAGCTTAACAAGACGGTTTTAATACCCCTTGGAAGAATGGTGGCGGTCGCAGATGCTTAACAAGATGGTTTTAATGCCCCTTGGAAGAGCTGTGGAGTTCAGAGTAGTTTAACAGGACCGTTTTAATGCACCTTGGAAGAGACGTGGAGGTCCCAGTAGCTTAACAAGACGGTATTAATGCCACTTGGAAGAGCCGTTAAGTTCAGAGTGGTTTAACTAGACAGTTTTAATGCCCCTTGGAGAAGACATGGAGGTCACAGTAGCTTAACAAGATGGTTTTAATGCCCCTTTCAAGAGCCATGCAGTACATCACATTAAAAATATTATTCCCTTTATTGGGGAGTGGGTCTCCCATATTCTTTGCCTATGCCTTCCAAGCAAAAGCTGCCAAAAATTTAGATGGAGGAACTTGCAATGCTGGCAAACAAGAGCCATGCAGTACAGCATTAGAGTTGAGCCACCCCCATAGTGTTCGGGTTCGGTTCGTCGAACACGGGTTTGTTCGTCGAACTGTTCGTCGAACACCGTTAAAACCAATGACAAACAAAAGCACATAGAAACACATAGAAAACACCTTCAAAGGTGTCCCAAAGCTGACAAACTGCTCAGAAGACACAACTAACACATGGAAAAGTGACAAGTACATATAGTCATGCGAAAAACAAAAGAGGTGGAGGAGTAAAAGGAGGAGGAGACACAGATATAGGCATGTCATGCCATTCTAAAATCAAGAAAGGCTGGAGTAAAAATCTAAAATCAGCCTTCCAACACCCAGATGTCGTGACTAGAGATGAGCGTTGTTCTACTCGAACTGTTCGCCAATCTCAAATTCGAGCTGTTTTGGGCGGTGTTCGAGCCGGTCGGCGAACACGAACAATTTGAGAAAAATTCGGCTGTTCGAGGTTATGTTCGATAACTGTTCGTGCACCAAAATCATAACTGGATTTTTTCTCAGTAATGATGAAAATTAGTGTTAATACGCAGTTTGAGTGTACAGCGGGGCGGGGGAAGGGGCAGGGGATGGATCTCTGCAGGAACAATGAAGATCTCCATTTTTTTTTCTCTTTCCCGCATTTGCAGTGGGGAGGTGCAATCTGTCAGCCTATCAGCAGCGCACACACGGAGCGAAATGCTTTTTTTCACACAAGCAAGGGCATGTGTGATTGGCAGTGTATGTCACATGTCCTTGCCCTATAAGACCAAGCCATTTCCCCCGTCGCCACCATTTTCTCACTGCTGCAGCTGCGTGTTAGACGGCACCGCTGTTGCTGTGTGCGCTATACCTTGTTAATTTCAAGCCAATTTTCGCACAAATATACAGATAGCTTGGGAGTAGGGAATAGTTGTGATTGCAGTCCTTTTAAGGACTAGGTTACAGCATTTCCTACGACTTTTATCAGGCAGGTCTGTGCTCTTAAATAGATAGATTGTGGGAGTAAAGACTAATTGTAATTGGAGTCCTTTTCAGGACTAGGTTACATCAGTTCCTATCAGTTTTTGCCAGGCAGGTCTGTGCCAGTGCTGTGCAAGTTTTTTTCACAGCATTTGGCTGAATCTAGCAAAGCTAATCCTTTTTGGCCTATTGCAGAGTGTGTTAGTCAGTGGAGTAGCCTATCTGTGTTGCAAGATATACCACCTGTGTATAGAATACCAATTTTTTTACTGCACCTAGTGAAGTAAAATCTTTTGGGCATAGCATCATTCTATTAGTCCATCTATACTGACCTCCATCAGGTTGCAAACTGAATATAATTCTTTTCTGCATCTAGCTCTGAAAAAATATTTGGGCTTCTAGCAGTGTGTGGGACTTGTTCTATTAGTCCTTCTATACTGACCTCCAGCAGGTTGAAAATTGAATATAATTTTTTTCTGCATCTAGCTCTGAAAAAATATTTGGGCTTCTAGCGGTGTGTGGGACTTGGTCTATTAGTCCATCTATACTGACCTCCATCAGGTTGCAAATTAAAAATAATTTTTTTCTTCATTTATCTCTGAAAAAATATTTGGGCTTCTAGCAGCGTGTGGGACTTGTTCTATTAGTCCATCTATACTGACCTCCATCAGGTTGCAAATTAAAAATATTTTTTTTCTGCATCTAGCTCTGAAAAAATATTTGGGCTTCTAGCAGTGTGTGGGACTTGGTCTATTAGTCCATCTATACTGACCTCCATCAGGTTGCAAATTAAAAATAATTTTTTTCTGCATCTAGCTCTGAAAAAATATTTGGGCTTCTAGCGGTGTGTGGGACTTTCTCTATTAGTCCATCTATACTGACCTCCATCAGGTTGCAAATTAAAAATAATTTTTTTCTGCATCTAGCTCTGAAAAAATATTTGGGCTTCTAGCAGTGTGTGGGACTTGGTCTATTAGTCCATCTATACTGACCTCCATCAGGTTGCAAATTAAAAATAATTTTTTTCTTCATTTATCTCTGAAAAAATATTTGGGCTTCTAGCAGCGTGTGGGACTTGTTCTATTAGTCCATCTATACTGACCTCCATCAGGTTGCAAATTAAAAATATTTTTTTTCTGCATCTAGCTCTGAAAAAATATTTGGGCTTCTAGCAGTGTGTGGGACTTGGTCTATTAGTCCATCTATACTGACCTCCATCAGGTTGCAAATTAAAAATAATTTTTTTCTGCATCTAGCTCTGAAAAAATATTTGGGCTTCTAGCAGTGTGTGGGACTTGGTCTATTAGTCCATCTATACTGACCTCCATCAGGTTGCAAATTAAAAATAATTTTTTTCTTCATTTAGCTCTGAAAAAATATTTGGGCTTCTAGCAGTGTGTGGCACTTGTTCTATTAGTGCTTCTATACTGACGTCCAGCAGGTTGCAAATTGAATATAATTTTTTTCTGCATCTAGCTCTGAAAAAATATTTGGGCTTCTAGCGGTGTGTGGGACTTGGTCTATTAGTCCATCTATACTGACCTCCATCAGGTTGCAAATTAAAAATAATTTTTTTCTGCATCTAGCTCTGAAAAAATATTTGGGCTTCTAGCAGTGTGTGGGACTTGGTCTATTAGTCCATCTATACTGACCTCCATCAGGTTGCAAATTGAATAAAAAAAATTTCTGCATCTAGCTCTGAAAAAATATTTGGGCTTCTAGCGGTGTGTGGGACTTGGTCTATTAGTCCATCTATACTGACCTCCATCAGGTTGCAAATTAAAAATAATTTTTTTCTGCATCTAACCCAGCCAATAGTTTTGGCCTAATACCACAGTTTGGCCACTCAGCTCTGCACGGTTACCATCCATTGTTTTTTTGTGCAAACAACTCCAGAGTTGTGAATTAGTTAACCACCAAAATGAGTGGAAAAAGGCCTGCTGCTGGTGGAAAGGGGAATAGGCGTGTTGGGAAGGGGAAAAAAGGTTGTGTCCGTGGGGTAGGTGCAGAAGAAAGACCATCTTCCAGCCAAACTAAAATGTCTACTTCTTTTAGCGGACAATGTGATAAGATCCCTTTCTTACGGCCACGCCAATCGCTACAAATTCCAGATGAGGCACAAAAACAGCAGGTGCTTCAACGGATATCAAGTGCTCCTTTAAGTGGGCTCTCCTCCACATCAACTTCAACATCACAAATACTCCAGTCCTCAAAGGTGTCACCCAAATCGCACTTGCTTCCTCACAGCTCCCAAATCTCCAGCTGCCCGTCTGAGTATGAGGTAGAACAGATGGTTGAGTCTGCAGAGCTGTTTACTCATACTATAGCCTGGGAATCAGAGGTCGACTCCAGCGCTTCTGTGAATCCAGACGAGGAAATGATCTGCACTGATGCCCAGAATCTTTATGAGTCGGATCCAGGACCAGACGCAGAAGGTTCTGACCATAATGTAGACCCTCATTGCCAAACTGTAACTCCTGTTGGTGGAGACAATGAGGAAGACGATGATAAGACTCAAATACCTGATTGGAGCGACAACTTTAGTTTTTTGTCAGGGCAGGAACAGGTTGGCTCTGAGGACGACGGGTGTGATAACGCACAGGGTGATGATGATGAGGTCGGAGATCCCACTTACTGTCAACCCACAGTCAGCCAAGAGATGAGGTCAGCAGAGGAGGTGGAGGAAGATGCTAGTGACGACGAGGTCAGGTTGCGCCTTCCTGGACAGAGACGTAGTACTGGAAGCACGTCAACAACTGCATCCTCAAACACAACTCTGCCTCTCACCACAAGTCGTGGTGGCTCTTCAGGTCGCATGGGTGCTAAGCCTTGCATAGCCTGGGCATTTTTTCAGATCGATAAAGATGACCCAACTCGTGTTATCTGTAACATTTGTCAGCAAAAGCTAAGTAGAGGCCAAAAAATACATAGTTTGAGTACTTCATGCATGAACCGGCACATGGACATGAAGCATAAGTTGCAGTGGGAAGCTAAGTGTGCTACAATGCGGTCTAGCCGGCCGGGCCAACCACCGTCTGCCATATCTTGTGCATCCGCGGCCTCTTCATCCTCTGTGACTGGGGGGACAGCAGTCACACCTGTTTTGGGGCGCAGACCTGCCACCTCTTTACCCGCAACAGCCAGCGTGATTGGCAGGTCATCATTTTCTTTGGAGGTGGTAACACCAGCTGGTCTTGAGCGCTGTCCGACATCGATAGCACCACCTTTGGATCAAGGCAACCTAACAAGTCCGCCTGCATCTTCCTCACAGACCGGCAGTTTGCCGGGGACACCCTTATCAACCCCGTCTAAGCACAATAGCCAGCCCTCGGTCCCTCAGATGTGGACAAGTAAAAGACCATTTCCTCCTAGCCATGAGAAAGCTAAGAGGTTGAATTTCACCATCTGCAAGCTCTTGGCTACAGAAATGCTGCCTTTCCGCCTGGTGGACACAGAGGATTTTCGAGACCTTATGTCTGTCGCAGTGCCCCAGTACCAGATGCCCAGTCGGCACTACTTCTCAAAGAAAGGTGTGCCTGCGCTCCACCAGCATGTCGCACACAACATCACCGCTTCTTTGAGAAACTCTGTGTGTGACAGGGTGCATTTCACCACAGACACTTGGACGAGTAGGCATGGACAGGGGCGTTACATGTCGCTGACTGGGCACTGGGTAACTATGGTGACAGCAGGACAAGGGGCTGCTGTCCAAGTCTTGCCGTCCCCACGAGTTGTGCGTCAATCCTCTTTATGTCATTTTTCCTCCACTGCTTCTGCCTCCTCAACCTCCTCTCGGTCTTCCACCTGCACCCAAAGCCTGTCTGGTCATGCCACAAGCTTTCTAACTGCGCAGAAGGGATCCTGCACACCTCCTTACTATGCTGGCAGTAGGGCTCAACGTCATCAGGCGGTTTTTACATTGAAATGTCTGGGAAATGTGAGTCACACAGCTGAGGAGTTGTGGTCAGCTCTGGAGAACCAATTTCATGAATGGTTGTCTCCACTGGACCTGAAACCAGGGAAGGCCGTGTGCGACAATGCTGCAAACCTGGGTGCGGCCCTTCACCGGGGCAATGTCACACACGTGCCTTGTATGGCTCACGTGTTGAACCTGGTTGTCCAGCAATTTTTAGTCCACTATCCCAGACTAGATGGCCTTCTGCAGAGGGCACGGTCGCTGTGTGCTCACTTCCGCCGTTCGCATCCCGCAGCTCAGCGACTTACATCTCTACAGAAGTCGTTGGGCCTGCCACTTCACCGGCTAAAATGCGATGTGCCTACCCGGTGGAATTCAACTCTGCACATGTTGCAGCGACTGTGGCAGCACCGACAAGCCCTGGTGCAATACGTTCTGACGTATAGCCTCGGCCAACGAGATTCAGAGGTGGGGCAAATCACGCTGGAGGAGTGGTCTCAGATCAGGGACCTATGCACCCTTCTGCACAGTTTTGAAATGGCGACGAAGATGTTTAGTGCTGACGATGCCATTATCAGCATGACTATTCCGGTGATTTACATGCTGGAGCACATGTTAAACAGAATTCGGAGTCAGGTGGTGGCACAAGAGGAGGTGGAGGAAGTAGAGGAGGAGGAGTTGTATGCGGAAGGGCTAACATCTGCAAGGTCCAGACGGTCGGCAGCACCAAGGCGGCAGGCATGTGAGGGTGGGGGAGATGATTTTACCAGGGTGCATGGTAGCAGCCAAACTAGTGAGGAAGGTGCAGGAGCCCAGGAAGAAGTGGAGGACGAACTGATGGAAGACTCATCAGATGAGGGAGACCTTGATCACATTTCTGTTGTGCGAGGTTGGGGGGAGAGGACAGAGGAAGGAAGCATGATTGCTACCTCGCCACCAACACAACAGGGACTTGGTGCTCCTGGATGCGCAACACACATGAGTGCCTTCTTGCTGCACTACCTGCAACATGACCCTCGAATTGTGAGAATTAGAAATAATCCTGACTACTGGGTTGCCACACTGTTAGATCCCCGGTACAAAAGTAAATTTGCAGAAATTATTCCTGCCATAGAAAGGGATGCACGCATGCAGGAGTATCAGCAGAGACTGTTGCAGAATCTTACATGTGCTTTTCCACAAAATACCAGTGGTGCACGTAGTGAATCTCACAGTTCCAACTTGCCAACCGTGGGACCGTCAAGTGTTCAGCACTCAAACCGTAACAGAACCACAGTATCTGCTGGTAACATCAATTTTGCGGAATCATTTCACCACTTTTTTAGCCCATCCTTTGCAAGGCCACAGGAGACAAGAAGTCTGACACATAGTCAACGCCTAGAGACGATGGTACAGGAGTATCTCCAAGTAAACATTGAAGCCACGACTGTGTCACTGGACCCTTGCTCTTTTTGGGCTTCCAATCTGGATAAATGGCCGGAGCTAGCCACTTACGCCTTGGAGATCTTGTCATGCCCCGCAGCCAGCGTTCTGTCTGAACGTGTGTTCAGCGCTGCTGGTGGTGTGCTGACAGATAAGCGCACGCGGCTCTCCACTGATAATGTAGACAGACTCACGTTCATAAAGATGAACAAATCATGGATCCGAAACGACTTTTCTACCCCTGTGTCATCCTGGGGAGAGTAAAAGCTTGATGATTGGTTAAAATCACCCTACCAACCGTTTTAAGCTTTCAAATTACTAATCATGTTTATCTGTATCTTGACTGGAAAATAATTTGGGCTTTGTAGCAGTGTGCAGCACTGATCCTATTAGGCCTTCTATAATAAGCTTCACCAGATTTAAAATTAAAAATAATTTTTAGCTGCATCTAGCCCGGAAAATAATTTTGGGGCTCCGAGATGCGCAAGACACATAAGTGCCTTCTTGCTGCACTACCTGCAGCATGACCCTCATATTGTCAGAATTCGAAGTAATCATGACTACTGGGTTGCCACACTCTTAGATCCCCCAAACTTTTCGATCAACCTTTTCATTTTAATAAAGACCAAAAAAATGGTCATTTTTGAAACTATAAGCATTAGCAGGTTGTTAGAAACTGAAATCAAACAGTTTTCAACTCAAAACTTTATTCTAGGTGATGTTACATTTTCACATAGGACCCCTTGTTCGAAAGGAGCTTCTGAACTCTCTCGTCCATTGAATTTGTCAGGTTTTGGATGGTTTCTGCTTCAATTGTTTTGCATGAGGACAGAATACCCTCCCAGAGCTGTTGCTTAGATGTGAACTGCCTCCCGCCATCATAGACACTCCTTTTAATGATGCTCCAAAGGTTCTGAATGGGGTAGAGGTCAGGGGAGCATGGGGGTCACACCATAAGTTTGTCCCCTTTTATGCCCATATCAGCCAGAGATGCAGATGTTTTATGTGCAGCATGAGATGGTGCATTATCATGCAGAAAAATGATCTTGCTGTGAAATACACGGTTCTTCTTCTTGAACCATGGCAGGAAGTGCTGTTTGAGAAAATCCACATACATTATGGAGTTCATCTTTAGCGCCTTCAGGGATCCTAAAGGGGCCGACAATCTCTCTCCCCATGATTCCAGCCCAAAACATTACTCCACCTCCTCCTTGTTGGCGCTGTAGCCGTGTTTGCGTGGGGTGTCCATCAACCAGCCATCCTCCACTCCATTCATCTGGACCATCGAGCGCTGCACGGCACTCATCCGTGAACAAAACAGTTTTGAAATCAGTCTTCATGTAATGTTTGGCCCACTGGAGCCGTTTCTGCTTGTGTGAAGTGGATAGAGGAGGTCGACAGGATGGCATATGCACAGCTGCAAACCTCTGAAGGACCCTGCATCTTGTTGTTCGGGGGACGTTGGAGGCACAAGCAGCTTCAAAAACTTGTCTGCTGCTATGACAAGGCTTTTTTGCCGCTGCTGTTTCAACCTGACGTAATTGCCTGTAGGAAAGAGTCCTCAATTTGCCCTTATCAGCACGCACACGTGTGTACTGTGAATCAGCTACATACTTCTTGATTGCCAAGACACTTCATCCTGATCATCGCACAATGTTGATTGTAGTCATGCCTTGACCTAAACACTCCACAATTTGTTGCTTCTCAGCAGCCGACACATCCTTTTTCTTTCCCATTTTGGCAGAAAATGTAGGCTGCTTAATAATGTGAGAGAGCCTTCTTAAGTAGTCTTGCCTTTCATTGGACACACCTGCCAAACTAATTAGCACAGGTGTCTGCAATTGCTTACAGTGATATAAAGAGCCCTGACACACATCACCATCAATGAGTTTAACTGACAAACAAACAAATTCTTCCCTTATCACTCCTAAACACTTTTTGCATAATAATTTGGAACGCGGTGTACATGTGCTTTTCCACAAAACACCAGTGGTTCACGTAGTGAATCTTACAGTTCTAACTTGCCAACCGTGGTCTGTATGGAATTGTTCAATAAAGGGCCCAAAATTAAGATAACATAGATGGGAGAGGTCTCTATGAATAGGAATTCCTAAGTATTTGATACCCTGTGAGGGCCAGGCAAAGGGAAAGTTGGACTGGATGGAATCCTATATGGATTTAGGGAGGGAGACATCGAGGGCCTCAGACTTCGCTGCATTGATTTTAAAATTTTACCATGTAACAAAGTGATCTATTTCAGCCATAACAGCAGGGATGGATATATGTGATTGAGTGATATATACTAGGACATCATCAGCAAATAGAGAGCACTTGTACTCGGTGCCTCCCACCTCAATCCACCTAATATTGGGGTTATGGCGAATTGATGAGAGCAGGTGCTCCGTCACTAGGATGTATAAGAGAGGGGACAGAGGACATCCCTGCCTTGTCCCATTGGTGATTGTGAAAGGTGATGAAAATGTTCTGACGCACCCCCTGGGCCTTGGGACACCCGGAGCCGGACCCTTTTTGGTGGATGCTGGTGGTTGTAGTCTTCGTGGCGGCGATCCGGTTCCGTGGCTCAGGGCGGTCAAACCAGTGGCGGAACTATTTATGTGGTTTTGATGTTTAAATGTCCGACTACGCCATCCGTGGATTGCGGTCAGAGTGAACCGCCGCTACAGGGCAGACCGCTAAGGCTGGTGTTGTGGGTGCAGCAGAGCGTAGCATAACTCCCCACGGGAGGAGTATAGCCTCAGGGCAGTGTATGCGGAGGATGGGGGTGATGGTGCAGGGCAGCAGCTGTAACGACACGGAGTCAGTGATGCAGTTCAGGGCCTTTACTCACAGTTCTTATTATCCAGACCACGTCTGCAGGTAACGGCTGCCCACGTCGTACTGTGCTCACCAGGTGAGGGGCTCAGACAACTCCCAGATAACTTTGGAGCGCTTCACAGGACCCCCTTTGTGTGTCCTTTGTCTGGCCTTTCTTACCAACACTTCTGTCCGGCTGCCTCGGGCCTCCTCTTGGTAAACTTGGCGCCAGTTTCCCTGACCCTATGTGGTGCCTTCCTAGCGGGTGGAGCAAGGGGCTGCGCCACATAAAATGTCAGAGCCTCCGGTTTCTAGCTGAGGGTCGTTTCCTGCCTCCACTAGTTCGGGGACCGGTCTCCCCCTTTGGCCTGACCCCTCCACGCAGGTGGATTCGGGCGTGCGGTGGCGACTCGCCCGTCCGCACCCCTGGGATCCCTTCATTCCTCGTTCCTGGAGCCTTCTCCGCTCCTCTTCCTTCCTTCTCCCTCTTGCAGGCCTGGGCCTCTGTTACTAGGCCCGCCTCCGGAGCAGAGCTCATGCAGAGCCCCTGCTCCCTGCCACTTCTGCTCAGACTTCTCTGCACTGAACTAAGATGGTGCCCACCTTTTATACTCCCTTCTCAATGCACCCAGGAACTGCTTCCTCCCTGCTCCTGCACTGCAGGGTTCCCCTTCCTCAGTGTTCCCTCCCCCCACTCCAGCCAGGGACAGGGACTGTCGTGCCCATCTCAGGGGCATATTGGTCGCCCTGCCCCACGGCAATGTGGTGTAATGCATGCAGGTGTCGGGTCCTGATCCACACTCCATCCTTATCTGAGAGTGAGATATCACACCTCTGGGTGAGGTGCAATACGTCTGTAGCAACCGAGCCCTCGGTGCTACAGTTCCATTTATCTTCAGCCTAGGTGACGTATTGTGATACAGGGCCGTGATTTTGGCTATAAAAGGGTCCCCTAGACCCCTACCCCAAGCATTTTAAGAGAATCATATATGGCGTGCCAGGAGACTCTATGGAATGCTTTCTCAGCATCCAACGAGAGTATCTACTTACAAATTTTTAACTGCATCTAGCCCAGGAAATACTTTGTGCCTAGTAGCAGTGTCTGCTAGTCAGCGGATTATCCCGGCTGTTAAGCAAGCTACACCACCTGTAGTTTGGACACTTAATTTTTTCAAAGGAAATGCTTCGGGACCACGGGATACTTAGTGAAGAGCATCAGGAGGCACCCCAAGGCATAGGGGCTGGGACTGGCACTAGGATGCCTTGCGGTGGACAGCCGAGCTCGATCCTTATAAAAGCTTTTTAACTGCAGCAGCTTTAGTGGACGCTACTGGAGCTTGAATTACGCGGCTGCTGGCATGAGACTTGCCCTCCAATAGATCCTTGTAAATGGATTTAAAGTGTATTCATTCAAATTAGAGGGACAATTTAAATTAAAAAGCTTAGAGCTGCCTCCACCACAGGGGGGCTCTCTCGACCCACCAGCGGACAGGCACCAGTATTGGGAGAGGGGGGCTGGCCGTCAGGGTTCACCGCGGCTCTGGCACAAACCCGGCGACACGGAGGTGGCACGGGCAGGAGCGGACTGGCCGTCTCGGCTTCTCACTTTTTGGATTTTAGAAGGGCATGACATGCCTATATCTGTGTCTCCCCCTCCTTTTACTCCTCCACCTCTTTTCTTTTCGCATGACTATATGTATTTGTCACTTTTCCATGTGTTAGTTGTGTCTTCTGAGCAGTTTGTCAGCTTTTGGACACCTTTGAAGGTGTTTTCTATGTGTTTCTATGTGTTTTTGTTTGCCTGCCATTGGTTTTAACGGTGTTCGAAGGTGTTCGACGAACAGTTCGGCGAACACACGGGTGTTCGACGAACCGAACCGAACTCGAACACTACAGGGGTGGCTCAACACTAGTCGTGACAAGAAAATTAAAAAAAGAAATATGTTTAGGTAGAATGGCGGTTCCATTCAGAACACTTTCCTTACAAGACGTAGTGTTATCCCCGTTGGGAGTCGTGCCAAAAACGGAACCCAATACATTCGGACTAATCCACCATTCGTCATATCCAAGGGGCAGGTCAGTAAATGACAACATCGACGCAGAACCAAGTACAGTAGTATATACTGTACATCCTTTGAGTAGGCAATCAGGCGGGTCAAGAAGTTGGGAAGGGGCACCCTCATGGCCAAAACAGACATTGAGGCAGCGTTCAAGTTACTTACTACTTGTGCCCCTGAATTATTTCCGCCTTTCGGGCTGCTTCAGGGATTGAGCATACTATATAGATCGCTGTTTGCCCGTGGGGTGGTCCAGATCCTGCTCACTATTTGAGGCGTTTAGTTGCTTCCTCAAATGGGTCGTCATGGACGTTTCTAAGGGGGCAAATATGATCCATTAGCTTGACGACTTCTTATGCCTGGGCCCAAAAGATTCGCCACAGTATGTATACACGTGGTAGTCCACCTGTGAGAAGGAGAGAGCTGGAGGGAGAGCAGACACCACAGAGCCGAAGGGTTAGAAGGAGAACGGAAGAAGGAAAGAGGGCGAGGGAGGTAAGGGAGTATGGTGGAAGGCCGACCTGAGCTCCCCTGCTGTGCGGGGATCAGCCCTGGGAAGAAAAGCCGCTTGCGCATCCCTTTGTGGCTACGGGCATGAGCGGGCAGAAGGACTACGCTGGAGTGCGAAGCCGACATGACCAAGCCGTTTCTGCCCGTGCGACCTCCGTGTCGCCGGGTTTGTGCCAGAGCCGCGGTGGACCCTGATGGCCAGCCCCCCTCTCCCAATACTCCTGCCTGTCTACTGGTGGGTCGAGACCCCCTGCGGTGGAGGCAGGTCTAAGCTCTTTAATTTGAATGAGTACACTTTAAATCCTTTTACAAGGATCTATTGGAGGGCAAGTCTGGTGCCAGCAGCCGCGGTAATTCCAGCTTCAGTAGCGTCCGCTAAAGCTGCTGCAGTTAAAAAGCTTTTATAAGGATCAAGCTTGGCGGTATACCGCAAGGCATGCTACCTCCAGTCCCAGCCCCTTTGCCTTTTGGCACCTCCCTGTTACTCTTGACTGAGTGTTCCGGGGGCCCGAAGTGATTCCTTTGAAAAAATTAACCAATCCTAACCACAGGTGGTGTAGCTTGATGAACAGCTGGGCTACTCCGCTGACTAGCAGACACTGAAGCTCTGGAGCAGACCTCTGACTCCCAGGCTATAGTATGAGTAAGCAGCTCTGCAGACTCAACCATCTGTGTTACCCCACGCCATAGTGTATTTACTTTCTTACGGTTAAAAGGGGGGGGTGACCCGACCCACCTGGAATTGACGATGCCAACGTCATGTAAAACACAGCAAGGGGACTCCAAAAAGAGTCTCCATTTTTTCCAAAAATTGTGGCACAGACACCACTTAAGTGGCATCAATTGCCCCAGAGTTGCTTAAAATGGTTGGTGAGGGGGGCGTGTCCTGGATGCAGACCTGAGCAGAAGCAGGAGTGTGGAGCTCCTCCAGTCACCGTGCAATCCAGCAGGTTTCTAACTCACAGCACCAGCCAATAACAAAAAAACTATGGGTCCCTGAAAATCATGGACCCCTGTCCCCGGGGGTGAAAGCGAGGCTCCCCCAGACACAGCCCTGGATGCCTTTCTAATCAGAGGGTTGGCTGAGACAGGAGGGCAGGCGCCATCTTGCTCCAGAGGAGAGATCATGCTGGCCCAGGAGGACGGAGGAGAAGTAGCAGACGACATGGTAGGAGGCTTCAGGGCTCTCACCAGAAGGGTGGGGTGAAGCAGGCTCTCAGCTCTGTACGCACAGTAGGGGAAGATAAGCAGGGAGGCTCAGGAGAATGGAGCCACAGCCATTGCCTCACTGCAGCAGCCTCCCCTCCCCCCAGCAGAACACTGACTGGAAGGAGAAAACTTGCAGCTCCAGAGTAACAGCCTCCCTCCCCTCCCTGAAAGCCAATTGCCAACAGAGAAAAGTACATGGAAGCAGCTTTATAAGCATCTGCACTGACATTGAGGGGACATCTCATGGTGAGAGTATACATGTTTCACCGGGCACTGGAGGATTGGAGACTGATGATCCTCACAGAGAGCAGAAGTTGAGGGGGGCAGGAGAGGGGCGGCCCCCCTTGCAGCCACAGTGCCCTCCCTGCAGTGCACTGGAACATGACTCCTTGCCTTGTGAGCCAGAGGAGGAGGGGTGGTGCCAAACACCCCCGGATTCCCAGTATGCTTGGAAGAAATTTCTGTCCCAGATTCCCTGCAGAGAAGATTTTAAAACCCTAATAGCTGAAATGAAAGAAGCCTGCAGGTCTGAAATATCATGCGTCAGGCAAGATCTACAAAGCCTGGCAGGGCGCTTGAATACTCTGGAGGAGGATCATGATGCCACTTGAGTTTACATGAAGGACTTACAGCATGTCATAGCCAAGCAAAATAAGATGGTGAAAGAGCTGCAGTCCCACATGGAGTATCTAGACAACAGGGCCAGACGTTGTAACATACTAGTCTGGAGGGTCCCAGAATCTGAGGGGCAGGAAAATCCCAAAGCAATTCTCCGAGCGATTTTCAACTCTGTCCTAGGGGAACCCCCTACATGCAATATAAAGATGGACAGAGCTCACAGGGCCCTTCAACAAAAGGGCTCCTCTGCACTCCCGAGGGACAACATCTGTTGCTTGCATGATTTTGAAACCAAAGAGAAGATAATGTACAAAGCCAGAACACAAGAATCCATAACATATAAAGGCAGCGGATCTGCAGCTGTTCCCGGACCTCTCCAGCGTAACACTTCAGAAAAGAATAATCCTTAAACCGCTACTAAAGATCTTGACAGACCAGCGGATTTCATACAGATGGGGTTTCCCCTTTGCCCTGCTCGTGAGCTGCAATGGAACAACGTCAACCTTGAGAGTCCTGGAGGGCTTGCCGATTTTTTGTAACTCCCTGGGATTGTCGTGCCAAATATTCAGGACTGGGAGGCTGCTAACCCCCAGGAAGCTCTCCCACCTTTGTGGTCCCGGAAGGAGTGACGGGGAAGGAAGAGAGGAGGGGAGGAGGGAAACGTGGAGTCATCTTTTCAAAATTCCCCCCATTGATCACTACCCCCCAAGCTAAGGGGTTTCTATAGTTTCTTTGTCCCCCCTCTCTTTTGTATGCCTTGGGTGTGGGGAAGCCTAGCACAGACCGATGATAAACAAGATGTGATAGTGGTGGCACAATCCATCACTTAATTGCTGGACATGTTTTATTCATTCATTATAGATAATAAGTGCCTGGGGAGCCACTGAGGGGTGTTGTACTCTTGTTCAGTTTTCCATCCTCTCTACTTTTAGTGGGTTCCCCTTTGTAGTTAAAAAATCTTTCAGGGCACCCTCCTGAATTAATTAGTTAAATTAATTTAATCCCTTTTTTCATCTATAGTTTATTAGCGAATACCTGGATAGTTCCAGTGGGTTTCACTTTAAATTTGCCTATTCTGTGGGCTCATTTTCTGCTACAGGAGGGTCCCCCTTTTTCTCCAGGAGATATCCTGGGAAAAAGTCTATTGAACGTAGAATTTGGTGTAGTATCAGTGTGTTTAATGCATATTTTGTTTTCTCGTCAGTGTCTCCCCACTTCCCTCATGTGTTTCCCCTCCCTTCCTTTCCTATGCAGGCTGAGGTTTCTTCGTCAGAGGATGGGGTACTTCAGAGGCTCCCCAGCACAAACGTTTCCAGATGGAGATGGTCTTCGGAAGTGGTCCGTGAGTAGAGGCACATTAAAAGGCACATTCCATACAACAAGATATAAACATGGCACGTTTAATTTCACTTAATGTAAGGGGTGTTAACTCCCCTAGAAAGAGACGTTTCGTGCTTCAGGAGATGAGATCACTGAGGGTGGATATAGTCTTCCTGCAGGAGACCCACTTTGACAATAAGAGCACGTTCAATTTTGCTTCCAAACAATACCCCACAGTATATTCGGCCCATAATAACAAACAAAAAGGGATGGGTAGCAATATTAATAGCCACTAACTGCCCGATACAGGTGAAGGCAACACACGTGTTACAGTATTAAAAAAAAAAAAAAAGGTTGGTGAGGTGATTTTCCCAAATCCTCAAGCTTTTAGTCTCCCCAGAATGCCAAAGGGGTAGAAAAGTCCTTGCGGATCCAGGATTTGTTCATCTTTATGAACGTGAATCTGTCTACATTCTCAGTGGACAGCCACATGCGCTTATCTGTCAGCACACAACCAGCAGCGCTGAACACACATTCAGAGAACGCTGGCTGCGGGGCATGACAAGATCTCCAAGGTGTGCGTGGCGAGCTTAGGCCATTTTTGCAGATTGGAAGCCAAAAATGAGCAAGGGTCGAGTGACACAGTCATGGCTTCGATGTTCACATGGAGATACTCCTGTACCATCCTCTCTAGGCATTGACTATGTGTCAGACTTCTTGTCTCCTGTCGCCTTGCAAGGATGGTCTAAAAAATTGGTGAAACGATTCCACAAAATTGCTGTTACCAGCAGATACGGTGTTACTGTTACGGTTTGAGTGATGAAGACTTGACAGTCCCACAGTTGTCAAGTTAGAACTGTGAGATTCACTACGTGCAACACTGGTGTTTTGTGGAAAAGCAGATGTAAGATTTTGTAACAGCCTCTGCTGATACTCCTGCATGCGTGAATCCCTTTCTATGGCAGGAATTATTTTGGCAAATTTACTTTTGTACCGGGGATCTAAGAGTGTTGCAACCCAGTAGTCGGGATTACTTCTAATTCTGACAATCCGAGGGTCATGTTTCAGGTAGTGCAGCAAGAAGGCCCTCATGTGTCTTGCGCATCCAGGAGGACCAAGTCCTTGTTGCATTGGTGGTGAGGTAAGTATCATGCTTCCTTCCTCTGCCCTCTCCCCCTAACCTCGCACAACAGAAATGTGATCAAGGTCTCCCTCATCTGATGAGTCTTCCATGCCAATCGCCAGTTCGTCCTCCACTTCTTCCTCGGCTCCTGCACCTTCCTCAACAGTTTGGCTGCTACCATGCGCCCTCGATAATCCATCTCCCCCACCCTCCCTTGCCTGCCGCCTTAGTGCTGCCGACCGTCTGGTCCTTGGAGATGTTATCCCTTCCGCATACGACTCCTCCTCTACTTCCTCCCCCTCCTCTTGTGCCACCACCTGACTCCGAATTCTGTTTACCATGTGCTCCAGCATGTAAATCACCGGAATAGTCATGCTGATAATGGCATCATCAGCACTAAACATCTTCGTCGCCATTTCAAAACTGTGCAGAAGGGTGCATAGGTCCCTGATCTGGGACCACTCCTGCAGCGTGATTTGCCCCACCTCTGCATCTCATTGGCCCAGGCTGTATGTCAGAACATATTGCACCAGGGCTCATCGGTGCTGCCACAGTCGCTCCAACATGTGCAGAGTTGAATTCCACCGCTTCGGCACATCGCATTTCAGCCGGTGAACTGGCAGGACCAAAGACTTCTGTAGAGATGTAAGTCATTGAGCTGCGGGATGTGAACAGCGGAAGTGAGCACACAGTGACCGTGCCCTCTGCAGAAGGCCATCTAGTCCGGGATAGTGGGCTAAAAATTGCTGGACAACCAGGTTCAACACGTGAGCGATATAAGGCACGTGTGTGACTTTGCCCCGGCGAAGGGCCGCACCCAGGTTTGCAGCATTGTTGCACACGGCTTTCCCTGGCTGCAGGTCAGGTGGGCCAACCATTCATGAAACTCGGATTCCAGAGCTGACCACAAATCCTTAGCTGTGTGTCTCACATTTCCCAGACATTTCAAAGTAAACACTGCCTAATGCCGTTGAGCCCTGCTGCCAGCATAGTAAGGAGGTTTGCAGGATTCCTTCTGCGCAGTTAGAACGTGGGTAGCATTACCAGACAGGCAGAATCAGTGGAGGAACTTCTAGATAAAGAGGATTGACCCACAACTCGTGGGGATGGCAAGACTTGGACAGCAGCCCCTTGTCCTGCTGTCACTATAGTAACCCAGTGCCCAGTCAGCGACTTGTAACGCCCCTGTCCATGCCTACTCGTCCACGTGTCTGTGGTGAAATGCACCCTGTCACACACAGAGTTTCTCAAAGAAGCGGTGATGTTGTGTGCGACATGCTGGTGTAGTGCACGCACACCTTTCTTTGAGAAGTAGTAATGACTGGGCATCTGGTACTGGGGCACTGCGACGGACATATGGTCTCGAAAATCCTCTATGTCCACCAGGAGGAAAGGCAGCATTTCTGTAGCCAACAGCTTGCAGATGGTGAAATTCAACCTCTTAGCTTTCTCATGGCTAGGAGGAAATGGTCTTTTACTTGTCCACATCTGAGGGACCGAGGGCTGGCTGTTGTGCTTTGACGGGGTTGAGTAGGTTGTACCCAGCAAACTGCCGGTGTGTGAGGAAGATGCAGTGGAAAAGTTAGTTTGCCTTGATCCAAAGGTGGTGCTCTCTTTGTCAGAGAGCGCTGAACATGTTTCCACTTCCAAATGAACTGATGACCTGCCAATCACACTGGCTGTTGCGGGTAAAGAGGTGGCAGGTCTGCGTCCAAAAACATGTGTGACTGCTGTCCCCCCAGTCACAGAGCATGAAGAGGCCGAGGAGGCACAAGATGGGGCCACCTTGTAGCACAGTGAGCTTTCCACTGCAACTTATGCATATCCATGTGAAGGGTTCACGCATGAAGTACTCAAACTATGGATTTTTTGGCCTCTACTTAGCTTTTGGTGACAAATGTTACAGCTAACATATTTGGGTCATCCTTATCGATCTGAAAAAATGCCCAGGCTATGCAAGGCTTAGAGCCCATGCTACCTGAAGAGCCACCACGACTTGTGGTCAGAGGCAGAGTTGTGGTTGAGGATGCAGTTGTTGACGTGCTCCAGTACTCCGTCTCTGTCCAGGAAGGTGCAACCTAACCTCGTTGTCACTAGCATCCTCCTCCACCTCCTCTTCTGACCTCATCGAGTGGCTGACTGTGGGTTGACAGTAAGTGGGATCTCCAACCTCGTCATCGTCACCCTGTGTGTTCTCACACCCGTAGTCCTCAGAGCCAACCTCTTCCTGCCCTGACCGAAAAGTCAAGTTGTCGCTCCAATCAGGGATCTGAGTCTCATCATCGTCTTCATCATTGTCTCCATCAACTGGAGTTACACTTTGGGAACAAGGATCAACATTATGCTCAGAATCTTCTTCATCTGGGCCTGGATCTGACTCAAACATTCTGGGCATCAGTGCAGATCATTTCCTCGTCTGGATTCACAGAAGCTCTGGAGCAGACCTCTGATTCCCAGGCTATATTATGAGTAAACAGCTCTGCAGACTCAACCATCTGTGTTACCCCATACTCAGACGGGCAGCTGGAGACTTGGGAGCTGTGAGGAAGCAAGTGCGATTGGGGTGACACCTCTGAGGACTGGAGTATTTGTGATGTTGAAGTTGAGGTGGAGGAGAGCCCACTTGAAGGAGCACTTGATATCCGTTGAAGCACCTGCTGTTTTTGTGCCTCATCTGGAATTTGTAGCGATGGGCGTGTCCGTAAGAAAGGGATCGTATCACATTGTCCACGAAAAGAAGTAGACATCTTAGTTTGGCTGGAAGATGGTCTTTCTTCTGCAGATGTTACTGTTGCTTTAACACCTACCCCACGGACACAACCTTTTTTCCCTTCCCAACATGAATTTTCCCCTTTCCCCAAGCAGCAGGCCTTTTGCCACTCATTTTGGTGGTTAACTAATTGGCAACTCTGTAGTTGTTTGCACATAAAAAGATGGATGGAAACCGTGCAGAGCTGAGTAGCCAACCTGTGGTACTAGCTGAAAAGGAATGGCTGGGTTAGATACAGTAAAATAATTTTATTAGATACACAGGCGGTGTACTCCACTGACTACGAGACACTGCTACTATGTCCAAAATGATTTACTGGGCTAGATGCAGTAAAAAATTGTTATTAAATACACAGTTGGTGTAGCTTGGTTTAGATGGGCTACTAAAATGAGTAAAAGACACTGGTACAGGCCCAAAAGGATTTACTGGGCTAGATGCAGTAAAAAATTGTTATTAAATACACATGTGGTGTAGCTTGCAACACAGATAGGCTACTCCACTGACTACCAGACACTGCTACTATGCCCAAAAGGATTTACTGGGCTAGGTGCAGTAAAAAAATGGCATTAGATACACAGGTGGTGTAGCTTGGTTCAGATGGGCTGCTACAATGAATAACAGACACTGCTACTATGCCCAAAAGGATTTACTGGGCCTGGCAAAAAGTGCTAGGAACTGCTGTAACCTAGCCCACAAAAGGGCTGCAATTGCAACTAGTCCCTACTCCCTAAACCTATCTCTCAATTTAACAGCAAATTCGCTCCCTATTCACACAGTTATACTGTATAGCGCCCACAGCAGCAGCGGTGCTGTCTAACACTCAGCTGCAGCAGTGAGAAAAGGCTGGGTCTTATAGGGTAGGGACATGTGACATACACAGCCAATGACACATGCCCTTGCTTGTGTGAAAAAAAAGCACTTCGCTGCGTGTGTGCACTGCTGATAGGCTGACAGACTGCACCGCCACACTGTAAATGCGGGAAAGAAAAAAAAAATGGAGAAAGGCATTATTTCTGCAGAGATCCATCCCCTGCCCCTCCCCCCACCCGCTGTACACTGAAACTGTCTATTATCATTGATTAACAGTATTACTGGGAAAAAATCCAGTTACGATTTTGGTGCACCAACAGTTATCGAACATAACCTCGAAGAGCCAAATTTTTTTGCAAATCTTTCGGGTTCGTTTAACGGCTTGAACATCGCCCAAAACAGCTCGAATTTGAGATTGTCGAACAGTTCGAGTCGAACACCGCTCATCTCTATACAGCATATTAAAAACATTATTCCCATTATTGGGGAGTGGGTCTCCCATAGTCTTTGCCTATGCCTTCCAAGCAAAAGCTGCCAAAAATTAGAACAGAGGAACTTGCAATGCTGGCAACACGGACCACGGTCACCCTGGTGGAATATTGGTGGTGGAGGCTGAGGATAAGGAAAAGAGCAAAAAAACAGCCGAAATGAGGAAGTGTATACCCATGTGTGGGTGTGAAGCGGTGCATGGGAATACACCTCCCGAAATAACACAGTGGATTTGACTTTATGTTACTCTGCTGTCATTTGGTGGTGATGAGAAGTCTGGCCCAATCCAGCCCTTGTTCATTTTGATAAGGGTCAGCTTGTCAGCATTGTCAGTTGACAGGCGAGTGCGCTTATCAGTTATAATTCCCCCAGCGGCACTAAAAACACGCTCCGATAACACGCTAGTAGCAGGGCAGGCCAGGACCTACAATGCGTACAGAGAAAGTTCATTCCAAGTGTCCAGCTTGGATACCCAATAATTAAAAGGCATAGAGGAATCAACGAGGATGCTGGTACGGTCGGCAAGGTACTCCCTCGCTATCTTTTGAAACTTTCCACTCCTTGTGAGAGTACCTGCGCCTCAGGGCCTGTAAGCTTGGTTGGTCTCAGAAAACTGTCTCTGAACATTGACAGTGTTCCCCTGCCACTGCTGGATTGGAGTTGCGTCTCTGTCGCCTGTACGCCTTGGTTGGGCAGCGAACTGTGACCGACCCGATCCGACCAAGGTCACACGGCGGCTCAGTCGACTCTGTGTCCAAGGAGGATCTGGGCAGAGGGACCTGGTGCTACTCCAGGTCAGACCCCAGACATGGCTGTTGGCCCACACCGGGGAATGAAGGAACAGTCAGGTTAGGCTGGCATACAGACAGGTGGGTATTGGCCGGCACAGCTGGTATGCAGACAGGTGGGTACTGGCAAGCACAGCTGGTATGCAGACAGGGAGGGTACTGGCAAGCACGGCTGGTATGCAGACAGGGGAGTACTGGCAGGCACGGCTGGTGTGCAGACAGGGAGGTACTAGCAGGTTGGAGCGCAGGCTGGATAGGATCCAGTACAGACTGGGATACAGGAACAGAGCAGCAGATGCGGTAGACAAGCAGAGTAGAGAAAAACCACCGTAGTGGTGAGCTAGCAGAGCAGAGCAAAACCCGCAGGTGCGGTAAATGGACAGAGCAAAGCAAAACCCGCAGGTGCGGTAAATGGACAGAGCAAGGCAAAACCCGCAGAAGCAGCGAACAAGCCAAGCAGAGCAAAACCACAGACGCGGTGAACAAGCAAAGCAAAGCAAAACCGCAGACGCGGTGAACAAGCAAAGCAGAGAGGAGCCGCCGGAGCGGTGAGCAAGGCAGAACCGCTGGTGCAGTGAGCAAGCAGAGCGAAACCGCAGGTGCGTTGAACAAGGCAGAGCAGAGGGGAACCGCCGGAGTGGTAAGCAAGGCAGAGCAGATAGGAACCGCTGGAGCGGTGAGCAAGGGAGAACCACTGGTGCGGTGAGCAAGCAGAGCGAAACCGCATGTGCGGTGAACAAGGCAGAGCAGAGAGGAACCCCCGGAGCGGTAGACAAGGCAGAGCAGAGGGGAACCGCCAGTGCGGTGAGCAAGGCAGAGCAGAGAGGAACCGCTGAAGCGGTGAGCAAGCAGAGCAGGGCGAAACCGCAAGTTCGGTGGGCAAGGCCGAGAGGACAGGGCTCTGTTTAAATGGAACAGACTGGAAGAGACAAGCAAAACCAGATACACACAAGGTACTTACAATGAAGTAGCGAGTGGACTCCAAACTCACAAACAGAAGTACAGAGACAACGAGTTGGAGATAGGTGCAGGTTCAGACACTGCAGGAAAAGGGAAGGTACGGACATAGAGACAAACAGGTAATAGGCTAGGAAACAGTTCAGACAGGAACTGATACTGCAACGAGTTACGGGAACAGGTCAGGGTATACAGCCCCCAAAGATGGTGGAAACAGACAAGGAATCACAGTTAACAGGCCTGGGTATACGGCCCCCAGAGATGGCGGAACAGACAAGAAGTCACAGGCAACAGGTCTGGGAGTACAGCCCCCAGAGATGGCAGAAACAAACAAGGAGCAGAACTGGACCTGGCAATTCAGAGGCAAGGAGCACACTGAATGATAGAGTTGCTCAGGCCCCTTCTCCTGGGAGAAGGGAGTTTAAATATCCAGTGATTCACAGTAGTAGGCTGGGGACGCATTAGGGGTGTGCCCACAGCAGCTATAACAATCAGGAAGTAACCGGGCCTCCGCCCTAAGCATTCAGACCAGAGGCATGCACACATCATGAACAGGAGCAAGGTTTGCACACTGGCCTGAAGGGTAAGATTGCGATCTTGCAAAGTGGGAGGTGGTGCACTGTGCAAGCACACCGCCAGGGATGTTACACAGCGCATGATACCAGCTCCTGTTCTTCCTCCTCCTCCTCTCCCTCATTATCCCCCCAATGCACGTTGGGATGAGATGAGGCTGGGCTGTGTTTAATTGCCTGCTATGGCTTCTTGACCAATCTCATCATACTCTGGCTGCAATGCCTCCTCTTTAATTCTCTGCAGAGAGCGTTGCAAAAGACAGACAAGTAGAATGCTGATGCTAATGATGGCGTCATCGCCACTCACCATCTTGGTGGACTCCTCAAAGTTTGTCAGGACGGTACATATGTCAGACATCCAGGTCCACTCCTGAGGTCTTATGTGTGGAGTCTGACCTGAATATCGATGGCCTTGTTGCAGCTGGTACTCCACAACTGCTCTCTTCTGCTCTCAAATCCATTGCAACATGTGGAGGGTAGAGTTCCAACGTGTGGGGACATCACACACCAGTCGGTGTGCCGGAAGCTGCAAACGCTGCTGCAACACAGCAAAGGCAGTGGAAGCTGTAGCCTACTTCCGAAAATGAGCTGACAGGCGGCGTACTTTGACGAGCAAATCTGGCAACTCGAGGCACGATTTAAGAAACCGCTGAACCACGAGGTTAAGCACATGAGCCTGGCATGGTACATGTGTGATCTCGCCTCACCTCAGAGTCGCCACCAGGTTACTGCCATGTCACACACGACCATGTAGGTTCAGCGGTCTCAGCCACAGATCTGACTGCTCTTTCACAGCTGTCCACAACTCACAAGCAGTGTGAGGTTTATCACCTAAGCTTATGAGTTTCAGCACAGCCTGTTGCCGCTTGGCTGAGGCAGTACTGTAGTGCTTTCAGCTTGTAACTGATGTGGTGATATCTGAGATGGAGGCTGAATATGAGGAGGAGGATGATGCGCAGGAGCTGTACACTGTGGGGGCAACTCTGACTGACATAGGGCCCGCAATCCTTGGTGTGGGGTGGATGTGTTCCGTCCCAAGGTCCGACTGGCTCCCGGCTTACACTATGTTTACCCAGTGTGCTGTCAGGGAGATGTACCATCCCTGGCCACAAACACTTTTCCACGTGTCCGTTGTCAGGTGGACTCTCCCAGTAACTGCGTTGTTGAGGGCATGGCAGATGTTTTGGGACTCGAGCTTTTGTAGTGCAGGGATGGTACACCGGGCAAGTATAGACAGGGGATTGCCTTGCACGCACAACAGGGGGTTCTCTTACACTCCCAACAGCGGAAAAAGCAGTAGTGACAGCCGCTGACACTGGTCGTGGACCCTGGGGTTTGCCAACATGGTTGCAGCATTACAGTGACTGGCTGGCAATCCCTGCATGTTCATAGCTCTGTAAAGAGCACCAAACATGCAGGGCAGAGACCCGAGCTCCCGCCCGAGTAACCCGGAAATGCTCGGTGCCCGCCGAACATCCCAAGTAGTGCGATGCTCGGGCGAGTACCGAGCAATGTCGAGCATGCTCGCTCAACACTAGTGGTGTTGAGAAGTCCGGGCCAATCCACCCTTGTTCATTTTTATAAGAGTCAGCCTGTCAGCTTTTTCAGTTGACAGGCGGATGCGCCTATTGGTTATAATTCCACCAGCAGCACTAAAAACACGCTCTGACAAAATGCTAGCTGCAAGACAGACCAGGACTTCAAAGGCATAGATCCAATTCATGCCATGTGTCCAGCTGGGATACTCCATAATAAGGCACAGAGGAATCAGGGAGGACGTTGGTACGGTTGGCAAGGTACTCCCTCTGCATCTTCCGAAACGTTTCCCTCATTATGAGGGTACCCTGCGTCTCAGGGCCTGTGCGATGGGAGGGTCTAAGAAACCTGTCCCAGAACTTTGACAGTGGTCTAGTGTCTCTGCTGGATTGGATTTGTGTCTCTCTCTCCTGTACTCCTTGATTGTCCAACGAACTGTGACCTCTGCTGCCAGCATTTTCAGATGGGAATTTTTAAATAATGGGCCTTCTCGTACAGCCCCATTTTATTAGGCCTGTCGGGCACAGTAATAAGAGACAGAAAGTTCCTCTTGTACCGTGGGTCTAGAAGTGTCACAAAAAAATTGGACAACACGAGAGTCACGGGAAAGGCAGCGTAACATAAACTCAGCCTTCTGTGCCAGACTGCTAACAGACAAGACTTCCGTGTCCTCACCAAGAGGACAACTGACCATGCTCTCCTCCTACTTCTTCTCCTCCCTGTCCTTAGGCCATCAACTCTGAAAAGACTGTATGACAGTTGTACAGTTAGTACCGTTTATAGCGCAGGAAACTAGCTCCTGTTTTTCCTCCTCCTCTTCCTCATCGTCACCCAATCCACATTGGGATGAGATGAGGCTGGGCAGTGTGGAATCACCCTGTATGGTTCCTTGCTCCATCTCATTGTGCTCCGCCAGCAATGCATCCTCTTTGATTGTGAGCGTTTCAGAAGACAGAGAAGCAAAATGCTATGGCATCATAGCCGCTCACCATCTTGGTGGAGTCCTCAAAGTTTTGGAGGATGGTACAGATGTCTGACATCCATGCCCACTCCTGTGGTCTTATGGGTGTAGTCTGACCTGAATACCAATGGCCTTGTTGATGCTGGTAGTCAACAGCTGCCCTCTTCTGCTCACAAATCTTTCCCAACATATGCAATATAGAGTTCCAATGCGTGGGCACATTGCACACCAGTCAGTGAGCTGGAAGCTGCAAATGCTGCTGAAGCATAGCAAGGGTGGCGGAAGTTGTAGCTGACTTTCTAAAATGGGCACACAGACGGCGTAATTTGACAAGGAGATCCGGCAGATCTGGGAAGGTTTTGAGAAACTGCTGAATCACGAAGTTAAACACATGGGCCAGGCAAGTTACATGTGTGAGCTCGCCTTGCTTCAGAGCCGCCACCAGATTCCAGCCATTGTCACACACGATCATGTCTGTCTGTAGGATCAGAGGTGCCAGTCACAGATCTGCCTTCTCTTTCAGAGCTGTCCAGAACTCTTCAGCATTGTGCGGTTTGTTGCCTAAGCATATTAGCTTCAGCACAGCTTGTTGCTGCTTGGCCGAGATAGAGCTGCAGTGCTTCCAGCTTGTGACTGATGTGGTCATTTCGGAGATGGATGCTGAAGAGGAGGAGGAGGAGGAGGAGGTGCAGGAGCTGTAGAATGTGGGGGCAACCCTGATTGACCAAGGGCCCGCAATCCTCGGGGTCCGGAGGACGTGTTCCATCCCTAGGTCTGACTGGGTCCCGGCTTCCACTATATTAACCCAGTTTGCCATCAGTGAGATGTACTGTTCCTGCCCACAAGTACTTGTCCACGTGTCCGTGGTTAGCTGGACTTTCCCAGTAATTGCACTTTTGAGGGCACGGCTGTTGTTCTGGGACACGTGCTCGTGTAATGCGGGGACGGCACACTGGGAAAAATAGTGGCGGCTGGGGATCAAGTACCAATGGATGACCGCCATCATCAGGTTGCAGAAAGCTTCCGTCTCCACGAGCCTAAAAGGCAACATTTCGAGAGCAAGCATTCGCGAAATGTGTGCATTTAGTAGCGTGGCCTGTAGGGCGTTGTCTGTGTATTTGCACTTGCATTCCAAGAACTGGAGTAGGGACAACTGAATGCTGCGCTGGGACAAGGACGTAGAAATGCTTACTGATGGTGCTAGTTCAGAATGTGCAATGACAAGTGCAGGGCGAGAGGCATCTTTGCAAGCGCAATGGACAGGGGATTGGCGCGCATGCACAACAGCGAAAGGAGCAGTAGTGTCACCCACAGACACTGTTGCTGGACCCTTGGCTTCGGCCCACTTAGTCAAGTGCTTTGCTGCCATGTGCCTGATCATGCTGGTGGTGGTCAAGCTGCTAGTTTTGCTGCTCCTGCTGATGCTGGCCTGGGAGGTGGTGCAAGTGGCCTTTTTGGTTTTATCTGCAGAGTCTTTAAAAAATAACCACACTCAGGAAGACCTAACAGTTGTACTGGCAACTTCCATTGTGTTGGAGTTAGGGGGAACACCTGCCCACCTACAGTGTCTATGAAGGATGGCATGCTGGATGGCAGCACTCAGCTGCCATCCAGCCTGTCATCTCAATGCCATCCCAGCGTGGGATAATTCTCCTGCTCAAGCGCTGAGCGCAGGAGAATTTTCCCAAGCTTTCAGTGACGTGCATGAGGTGAGCTGAGTTCATTGGACATGACCTCGGCTCATCTTTATGCAGTCACAGCGAGACACTGAGGAGCGCAAGCATGCCTGTGCTTCTCAGTGTCTGCGGCATGGCAAGCTGGATGGCAGCTTTCGGCTGCGAACCATCCTGTCATGTCAATGTAGCAGAGCTGAAGCTGTCGTGGGAGCCATGGAAAGGTAAGGATGTGATTGCTTTATTATTTTACTATTATTGCAGGAGATAGTTGGCTTCAGCTGGAATGGGCGTGATGGTAAGTATGGTTTAATTTAGAACATTAAAAAATTGTGTGTTTATTTCAATTAAAGGACTTTATTCTGGGTGTTGTGTTTTTTTAAAAACTTTACTAGAAATTCATGGCGGTCATGTCTAATATTGGCGTGACCCCATGAATTTCGGGCTTAGGGCCAGCTGATAATGCCAAGCTGGCCCTAACCCCTTTATTACCAAGTGAGCCACCCCACCAGGGCCCTGGATGAGTTGGGTGCAGCACCAGAAGATGGCGCTACTATGAACGCGCCATTTTCTGGGGTTGCTGCGGACTGCAATTTGCAGTGGGTGGGGGCCCAGAAAGCTTGGGCCTCCCTGCACTGCGGATTCCAGCCCCCAGCTGCCTAGATGTACCTGGCTGGACAAAAAATAGGGCGAAGCCCCACATAATTTTTTTTTTAAATATTTCATGAAATTCATGAAATAATTTAAAAAAAAAAAAGAGCTTCCCTATATTGTTGTGTCCGGCCAGGTACAAATAGGCAGCTGATGGTTGGGGGCAGCCTGTTCCTGCCTGCTGTACCTGGCTGGACACAAAAATAGGGCGAAGCCCCACGGCAATTTTTTTAAAATTATTTCATGAAATTCATGAAATAATTAAAAAAAGGGCTTCCCTGAATATTTGTTTCCAGCCAGGTCCAAATAGACATCTGGGGGTTGGGGGCAGCCCGTTCCTGCCTGCTGTACCTGGCTGGACACAAAAATATGGCGAAGGCCACTTCAAATTTTTGGTGAAAAATTCAATAAAATTTAAAAAAAAAAACACATTTAGGGACTGCATCTTTATTAACCCCTCCACGCAAGGGGTTAATAAAGATGCAGTCCGTAAATTATTATTTTATTTTTTTATTTTTTAATTAATTTTTCCCAAAAATTTTGACGTGGGCTTTGCCATATTTTTGTATGCCAGCCAGGTACAACATACAGGAACGGGCTGCCCCCAAACATCAGCTGCCTATTTGTACCTGGCCGGACACAACAATATAGGGAAGCCTTTTTTTTTTAAATTATTTCATGAATTTTATGAAATAATAAAATAAAAAAAAACGTGGGGCTTCGCCCTATGTTTGTGTCCAGCCAGGTACAACTAGGCAGCTGGGGGTTGGAATTCGCAGTGCAGGGAGGCCCAACCTTTCTGCTCCCTCCCCCCCCCGCTGCAAATTGAATTCCGCAGCCACCCCAGAAAATGGCGCATTCATAGAAGCGCCATCTTCAGGCGCTGTACCCAACTCATCCAGGGCCCTAGTGCGGTGGCTCACTTGGTAATAAAGGGGTTAGGGCCAACTAGGCATTATCTGCTGGCCCTAAGCCCGAAATTCATGGGGTCATGCCAATATTAGACATGACCGCCATGAATTTCTAGTAAAGTATTTAAAAACACACAACACCCAGAATAAAGTCCTTTAATTGAAATAAACACACAATTTTTTAATGTTCTAAATTAAACCATACTTAACATCACGCCCGTTCCAGCTGAAGCCAATGTCTTCTGCAATAAAAGTAAAATAATAAAGCAACCTCATCCTTACCTTTCTATGGTTCCCACGACAGCTTCAGCTCTGCTACATTGACATGACAGGCTGGATCGCAGCCGAAAGCTGCCATCCAGCTTGCCATGCCGCAGACACTGAGAAGCGCAGGCATGCTTGCGCTCCTCAGTGTATGGCTGTGACGGCATCCAGATGAGCCGAGGTCATGTCCAATGAACTCGGCTCACCTCATGCACGTCACTGACAGCGTGGGAAAATTCTCCTGCGCTCAGCGCTTGAGCAGGAGAATTCTCCCACGCTGGGATGGCATTGAGATGACAGACTGGATGGCAGCTGAGCGCTGCCATCCAGCATGCCATCCTTCATAGACACTGCAGAGCGCAGGTAATTCTCCCACGCTGTCAGTGACGTGCATGAGGTGAGCTGAATTCATTGGACATAAGCTCACCTCATGCACATCACTGACAGCGTGGGAAAATTCTCCTGCGCTCAGTGGTTCAGCAGGAGAATTCTCCCACGCTGGGATGGCATATAGATGACAGACTGGATGGCAGCTGAGCGCTGCCATCAAGCATGCCATCCTTCAAAGACCCTGCAGAGCGCAGGCATGCTTGCGCTCTGCAGTGTCTCTGAAGGATGACAAGCTGGATGGCAGCGCTCAGCTGTGATCCAGCCTGTCATCTCAATGCCATCCCAGCGTGGGAGAATTCTCCTGCTCAATGGCTGAGCGCAGGAGAATTCTCCCATGCTGTCAGTGACGTGCATGAGGTGAGCTGAGTTCATTGGACGTGAGCTCACCTCATGCACGTCTCTGACAGCGTGGGAAAATTCTACAGCGCTCAGCGCTTCAGCAGGAGAATTCTCTCACGCTGACTGCAAGTGCAGGAGAATTTTCCCACGCTGTCTGTGATGTGCATGAGGTGAGCTGAGTTCATTGGATATGACCTCGGCTCATCTTTATGCCGTCACAGCAAGACACTGAGGAGCACAAGCATGCCTGCACTTCTCAGTGTCTGCGGGATGGCAAGCTGGATGGCAGCTTTCGGCTGCGATCCAGCCTGTCATGTGAATGTAGCAGAGCTGAAGCTGTCGTGGGAACCATGGAAAGGTAAGGATGATGTTGCTTTATTATTTTACTTTTATTGCAGAAGACATTGGCTTCAGCTGGAATGGGCGTGATGGTAAGTATGGTTTAATTTAGAACAATAATGAATTGTGTATTTATTTCAATTAAAGAACTTTATTCTGGGTGTTGTGTTTTTTTTAGCTTTGACTATGGGGTTAGTAATGGTAGTGTCTTATAGACTCCTCTCCATTACTAACCTGGTCTTGATGTCAGCTGGCATTATAAGCTGACATCAACTCCAGCCATATTACCCCACTGCCACCGCTACAGGGCAGTGGGAAGAGCGTGGCTAAGTGCCAGAATTCTATGGATGCGCCATTTCTGGGGCAGCTGACAGCTGGTGTTTCTAGCCTGGGAGGGGGCCAATATTAATGGCACCCTTCCTGGGCTATTAATATCAGCCCCCAGCTGTCTGCCTAGCCTTTGCTAGCTATTAAAATAGGGGGGACCCCACATCATTTTTTTGGGGGTCCCCCATTTTAATATCTAGTAAAGGCTAGGCATTCAGCTGGGGGCTGATATTAGTAGCCTGGTAAGCTCCGTGGGTATTACCCCCTTCCCAGGCTTCAAACATCTGCCCCAGCCGTCTGCTTAACCTCCGCTAGAGAATAAAATTATGGGGAACTCCACGCCAATTTTTTTTTTAATAAATCCTTTATTTTAACACTAAATGACAAGTACAGTAATCAACACTATCACTGTGCTTCTTGTATATGTGACTGACATGTTTCTATCTATCCAATCTATGTGTGATGATCTATTCTTTCTGTTTTAAATTGTCGGGTACCGATGCAGAATTGCTGGCCGGCTTTTTAAAAGAGACGGTGCATGAAAACACTAATTTTTTTTAATAAATCCTTTAACACTAAATGACAAGTACAGTAACCAACACTATCACTGTACTTCTTATATATGTGACTGACATGTCTCTATCTATCTAATCTATGTGTGATGCTCTATTCTTTCTGTTCTAAATTGTCAGGTACCGGTGTATGCCGCTGTTGAATTGCCGGCTTTTCATGTTTCACTGTGAGCACTGTTCCCATCGATTTGTGCAACCACTGTAATGCCACAACCACCATGGCTGTGGCATTACAGTGAGTGGCAGACAGTCACTGCATGATTGGTGCTCTAAATAGCGCCAGACATGCAGGACATGCTTTTGGTGCATGAACAGTTATCGAACATAACCTCGAACTGCCGAATTTTTTTCAAATCGTTCGCGTTCGTTGAACAACTCGAACACCGCCCAAAACAGCTCGAATTTGAGATTGGCGAACAGTTCTAGTCAAACACCGCTCATCTCTACTCTGTATTGCTTTTTAAGCAAATAACCAGGATTAAGATTAAAAAAAAAATTAGCTCTGATATCTGGGGCTATGTCTACAAATATCTGTTACAGCAGCAGCAGACAGAATGTGCTATGGACCCTCTTGTGCTGTATGCCCTGCAGTCTGCTACATATCCTGCCTCCCTGCCTAACTTCTGCTATCACCATTGAATATATACAGGTGGATTAGTCCTCAGAAGGACTGTTAGTTTAAATTCATATACTGTATAGATATGCTGTGGAATACTTTTACTAATTATAAACAAGCAAATCTCTCCCTGACTCAGCAGCAGCTCTCTCTTCTCTGCCTGTTTCTGGGGTAGACTGTGACGAGGCTAGCGTCACCGGGTCTTAAATAGGTCTGATGACGCTATGCGACCAGCCAATCGCTGTAATGCCCATAACCAACATGGCTACGGCATTACAGTGTGTGGCAAGCAATCCCTGCATGTTCATTGGCTCTCTAAAGAGCGGCAAACATGCAGGGTGGTGTCACGGGTGTGTCAGAGGTGACAAACTGTTGCCCTGCAGTGGGTTACAGGAGATCTCTACATTTGGCATTGCACACAGTTTCTTAGACAAGAGGCTGTCTTTAGGACCGAGTGGCTACCTCTCTCTTGCTAATTAGCTCTATGGCCTAGGTGTATATATACCTGGTGTGTCTGAGAGAGAGTCGCCGGCTATATCCATTTCTACATGTGAATCTTAGCAGCAGCAATACTTCGTCCTCTCTTGAGCATGAGGCTGTATGCATATCTGGAGTTCATCTAAAGCTAAGCCATTTCCCCTGTTTTGTCCACCCTTGTTGTCTATAGAGTTTAGTGGAGTTAAGTCTTCCTCACACCTAGCATGACAGGCGGGGACCCAAGCACCCGCCTGAGCAACTCAGAAAGACTAGCCTAGATTGTCGAGTACCGTGATACTCGGGCAAGTCCCGAGTAGTGGCAATCTTGTTCACTCATCACTTGTGATGAGCAAGCATACTCGCAAGTACTTGGTGCTCGCCCGAGCATCTCAGTACTCAAGATGCTCAGAGCTCGCCGAGTACTTGCGAGTTGCTTGGGCGGATGCTCGGGTCCCCTCCCTGCATGTTTGGTACTCTTTAGAGTGCCAATCAACATACAGAGATTGCCTGCCACTCAATGTAATGGCGCAGCTATGCTGGTTGTGGCATTACAGTGATTGGCTGTCCGCACAGCGTCATCAGGTCTATATCAAACCTGGCGCCGCTGTGCTCGTCAGTCTACTCTGCAATCAGGCAGTGTAGGGAGAGCTGCTGCTGAGCAAGGGAGAGATTTGGTTGTGTATTAGGTAGTGTAGGGAGAAAACAAGTACATTACATATATCTATCTCAACAAACAGACCTACTGAGGACTAATCCATCTGCACAGATATCAGGCAGGCAGGCAGTGTATATAGCAGACTGAAGTGCATATAGCACAAGAGGCTCCATTCCAGTTCTGCCTTCTGCTGCTGTTAGATATTTCTAGACAAAGGCCCAAGTCCCAGGAATAATTTTTTGGGGAACTTAATCCTCATTATTTGCTTAAAATGCAATCCAGAGAAAACAGTTTTTCTGCGCCATTTGCTTGTTGGCTCTGCAAAATACAGCCAGGTCCTTTCCATATTACAGCGCTAAAAATCCAGCTATTTAAAACTCTGATTTGTCAGTCACATGGATCACATATAAGTGCGCTTAAAATACTGCCATTTTTGGCCTCCATTCAAATTTTTTTCAGTGTGTCAGCAAAGTTTTTGACACCGGTTTGCTGTTCAAAATAGTTACTTACAAGCCAGGTATTTAAAACTGTGGTTTCTCCATCACACGGATTACATATAAGTTCACTCCAAATTCAGCCATTTGTAGTGAGCGTGGAAGATATTGTCCTCCATTTATAATGGGCAAGGCGCGTGGCAAGGGACGGAGAACTGGATGTGATGGTGATGGTGCATGCAGAGGCCGAGGCCGTGGCAAGCTGAAATTGTGCCACAACAAACACCCACATCTTCTTGCCCGACCTTCCTGTCCCAATACCTAGGGGACCGCAGCACACCACTATTGAACCCAGAGCAATGTCAAAAGGTTCTTGGTTGGATAGCGGATAATGCTTCCATTCACTTTACCACCACCACCACCCTGTCTTCCACACGGTCAAGACTCAGTAGCCGTTAGTCTTGACCGCATATTCCTCACCCTGATCCTCCTTCCTCCCACCATGCCGAATGCCCAGAGACAAATTATCCCACACTTGGACACTCTGAAGAGCTGTTCACTTTTCCATATATAGATTTGGGCCTTTGGCCCCATCCACTTGAAGCGGGGCAAGAGGAGATCGCATGTAGCGATGCCCAAATATTTGAGCAGACACAGTCACGCAAAGGCGACGGTGGTAAAGTGTCACAAGAGGTGGACGATGATGAGACACAATTGCCAGAAAGTCAGGAGGAAGACGAGGGTGCGGAAGTAGAAGACGAGGTGGTGGATGATATAGTAACTGACCCAACCTGGCAGGAAGACAAGCAGAGTGATGACAGCAGCGCACAGGGGGAGGGAGGCAAAGCACCAGAACAGGCAGGAAGAAGCTGTGTGGTGGCTGCAGACAGAAGGCAGGCAACCGTTCCCTTTAACACCAACACGAACGAAGTTGCCAGTACAACTGTTAGGTCATCCTGAGTCTGGTTGTTTTTTAAAGACTCTGCTGATAATCCCAAAAAGGCCATTTGCACCACCTTTTCGAGAAATGACCTGCCAGGCCAGCATCAGCAGGGGTGGGAAAACTAACAGCTTGACGACCACCAGCGTGATCAGGCACATGACACCCGACTTTGTGGGCCAGACCCCAGGGTCCAGGAACAATGTCTGCGGGTGGCACCATTGCTTCTTCTGCTGTTGTGCATGCAAGCCAATCCCCTGTCCATGGTGACTGCGAAGATGCCTCATGCTCTGCACCTGTCATTGCACACTCTCAAGTAGCAGCTTCAGGTAGCATGTCCGCATCTTTGTCCCAGTGCAGCATTCAGTTGTCCATACCCCAGTCATTGGAACGCAAGCGCAAATACACAGCCAACACCCCACAGGCCACACTACTAAATTCCCTCATTTCACAACTACTGTAATTGCACTCGAAATGTTGCCTTTTAGGCTCGTGGAGACGGAAGCATTCAGCAACCTGATGGCGGCCGCCGTCCTTCGGTACTTGGTCCCAAGCCACCACTATTTCTCCGGGCGTGCCGTTCCTGCATTACACAAGCACGTGTCCCAAAACATTAGCTTTTCCCTCAACAACGCAGTTACCGTGAAAGTCTACCTAACCACGGACACGGGAGCAGGTGTTTGAGGGCAGGAATGGTACATTGGGTTAACATAGTGGAAGCTGGGACCCAGTCCGACGTTGAGATGGAACACGTCCTCCCGACGCAAGGGATTGCGGACCCTAGCTCAATCAGGGTTGCTCCCTCAGTCTACAGCTCCTGAACCTCATCCTCCTCAGCCTCCACCTCCTCTTCAGCCTCCATCTCTGAAATGACCACATCAGTCACAAGCTGGAAGCACTGCAGCACTGCCTCGGCCAAGCGGCAACAGGTTGAAGCTAATATGCTCAGATGACAAACCACACAATGCGGAAAAGTGTGTGTCTCACACCGCTGAACCTACAGCCAGGCATGGTCGTGTGTGACAAGGGCCGGTATCTAGTTGCGGCTCTGGTGCGAGGTGAGCTCACACATGTACCATGACTGGCCCTTGTGCTTAACCTCATGGTTCAGCGGTTTCTCAAATCCTACCCGCAGCTGCCAGGTCTGCTTGTTAAAGTAGGCCGCCTGTGTTCCCATTTTAGAAAGTCACCTACAGCTTCCGCCGCTGTTGCAGTGTTTCAGCAGCATTTTCCATCTCACAGACTGGTGTGTGATGTCCCTACGCATTGGAACTCTACACTGCAGATGTTGGGAAGGATTTGTGAGCATAAGAGGGCAATTGTTGAGTACCAGCATCAAGGCCGTCGGTATTTAGTTCAGACTCCACACATAAGACTTCAGAAGTGGACATGGATGTTGTCCTCCAAAACTTTGAGGACTCCACCAAGATGGTGATCAGCGATGATGCCATAATTAGCGTCACCATCCCTCTTCTCTGTCTTCTGAAATGCTCTCTACTCACAATCAAAGAGGATGCATTGCAGGCTGAGCATGATGAGATGGAGCAAGGAACCATACAGGGTGATTACACACAGCCCAGCCTTATCTTATCCCAACGTGGATTGGGTGACGATGAGGAAGAGGAGGAGGAAGAAAAGGAGCTAGTTTAATGCGCTATAGACGGTACTACCTGCACAGCTGTCATACCGTCTGCTCAGCGTGGATGGCCAAAGAACAGAGAGGAGGAGGAGGAGGAGAGCATGGTCAGTCATCCTCTTGGTGAGGACACAGAAATCTTGCCTGTTAGCAGTCTGGCACACATTGCTGAGTTTATGTAACCCTTCCCTTCCCATGATCCTCGCGTTCTCAAAATTTTGGGTGACATTCATTACTGGTTGGTGACACTTCTAGACCCACGCTACAAGGAGAACTTTATATCTCTTATTCCTGAGGTGGACAGGTCTTCAAAAATGGGGCAGTACCAGAAGCCCCTTGGTGCGGAACTATAAAAAAAAATCCTATCTTAAAACGCTGGAGGCAGAGGTCACAGTTCGTTGGACAACCAAGGAGTACAGGCAAGAGAGCCACAAATGCAATCCAGCAGAGGTAGGAGAACACTGTCAAACATGTGGGACAGATTTCTCAGTCCCTCCCATAGCACAGGCCCTGAGGAGCAGGGTACTCTCACAAGGAGTGCAAAGTTTCGGAAGATTTTGAGGGAGTATCTTGCCGACCCTACTAACATCCTTCGTGATTCCTCTGTGCCTTATAATTATTGGGTATCCAAGCTGGACACGTTGCATGAACTGGCTCCCTCTGCCTTAGAGGTCCTGTCCTGCCCTGCCGCTAGCGTTTTGTCAGAGTTGGTTTTTAGTGCCGCCTGTAGAATTATAACCGATAGGCGCATCCGCCTGTCAACTGAAAATGCTGACAGGCTGACTCTTATAAAAATGAATAATGGCTGGATTGGGCCAAACACCACCAAATAATAGCAGTGTAACATAAACTCAAATACAGTGTCTTTTTTTGGGGAGGTCTAACTCTATTCCATTGCACCTCTGTGTTCACACCCAGACATGGGTATATGCTTCCTGATTTTGTCTATTTGTTCTTGTCCTCCTCCTTCTCCGCATCCTCATCCTCCACCACCATATGTATCATATCAACATATTTACGTCTCTTGCAAGGGGCATTGGAGTGCCTCCAAATTTTTGGCAGCAGTTGCTTCACTGCATAGGCAAACACTATGGGAAACCCACTTCCTAATAATGGGAACATTGTTTTTTAGGAGGCTCTCTGACCTATACATCTCTTGCAAGGGGCATTGGAGTGCCTCCAAATTTTTGGCAGCCCTTGCAGTCACTACATATGCATTAACAGTATAGGAGACCCACTCATTAATATGGGAACAACAAAGCATAGCCGGCTGATGGCTCTCTAACAATAGCGAGGACCGACTGCTGGCCCTATAAAAATAGGCTTTGCGACTTTCAGAGTCCCTCCATCATAAATGAAACAGGATGTGTCTGATGATGTGTCACACATCACATGGCCAGATAAGGTTGTAAAATGTTAAAATGATATTTAACAGTGAATGCATTTGTCTTGGTTGAAAGCAATTCAAAAGTGCAAAAACGCATCAAAAACGCTATATGTGAACATAGCCCATGGTGTGGAGGAGTATTTTTGTTTTTGGTTATTTATTTTGCCTTATATACAAGTCATTACCCTGGAAAGGATGTTCCTTAACATATTTCCCATGAAATTCCATTTTGGTTTAGATTTTGCATGTTTTATTGTGAGTGCATAAAAGTGGCGCAATACTCTGACAATGTTGTTTACAGCACTCTCCTAGGAGTCAGAAATGCTTCCAGGGGTCTTCCCCATGCTGTTTCCATGTCATTTGAGTACTGTTCCCATCGATTTGGGCAATTTTTAGGCCCTCTGCAGACCGCTGGGGGGAGCCGCCGGAAAAATGCTCGATTTTCCTCTAGACTTATAATGTGCTCGTTGCTCGGGTCGAGCACCCAAGTATTCCAATTTGCTCGACTTGAACAACGAGTACCGAAGCATTTTAGTGCTCACTCATCACTAATAAAGAAAAATCTCCAATGACAAATGTGTTCATAGAACCTCAAAAATAAACTAAACAATTCTGAAACAGGACACCAAAATGTATAAAATGTGCCATAGAGGTAATTTGCTTAATAATGGTATATAGAGATTATTCATATGTTACCTAGCCCGAACACAAGAGATACTAATTCACCAATATGTCTGAACAAAAAGTATAAGTATCTAAGGTTCCAAAGAGGTTAATGGTCAAACACTGCAGCCAGGGCTGGTTCCAGGTTTTCGTGGGCCCCGGGCGAAAGAGTCTCAGTCGGCCCCTTTAACAAATACCACGATTCATGATGCACGAATACGGCAGAGAATTATAGATATATATACAGTACAGACCAAAAGTTTGGACACACCTTCTCATTTAAAGATTTTTCTGTATTTTCATTACTATGAAAATTGTACATTCACACTGAAGGCATCAAAACGATGAATTAACACATGTGGAATTATATACTTAACTAAAAAGTGTGAAACAACTGAAAATATGTCTTATGTTCTAGGTTCTTTAAAGTAGCCACCTTTTGCTTTGATGACTGCTTTACACACTCTTGGCATTCTCTTGATGAGCTTCAAGAGGTAGTCACCGGAAATGGTCTTCCAACAATCTTGAAGGAGTTCCCAGAGATGCTTAGCACTTGTTGGCCCTTTTGCCTTCACTCTGCGGTCCAGCTCACTCCAAGCCATCTCGATTGGGTTCAGGTCTGGTGACTGTGGAGGCAAGGTCATATGACATAGCACCCCATCACTCTCCTTCTTGGTCAAATAGCCCTTACACAGCCTGAAGGTGTGTTTGGGGTCACTGTCCTGTTGAAAAATAAATGATAGTCCAACTAAACACAAACCGGATGGAATAGCATGCAGCTGCAAGATGCTGTGGCAGCCATGGTGGTTCAGTATGCCTCCATTTTTTAATAAATTCCCAACAGTGTCACCAGCAAAGCACCCCCACACCATCACACCTCCTCCTCCATGCTTCACGGTAGGAACCAGACATGTAGAGTCCATCCGTTCACCTTTTCTGCGTCGCACAAAGACACGGTGGTTGGAACCAAAGATTTCAAATTTGGACTCATCAGACCAAAGCACAGATTTCCACTGGTCTAATGTCCATTCCTTGTGTTCTTTAGCCCAAACAAGTCTCTTCTGCTTGTTGCCTGTCCTTGGCAGTGGTTTCCTAGCAGCTATTTTACCATGAAGGCCTGCTGCACAAAGTCTCCTCTTATAACAGTTGTTGCAGAGATGTGCCTGCTGCTAGAACTCTGTGTGGCATTGACCTGGTCACTAATCTGAGCTGCTGTTAACCTGCGATTTTTGAGGCTGGTGACTCGGATAAACTTATCCTCAGAATCAGAGGTGACGCTTGGTCTTCCTTTCCTGGGGCAGTCCTCATGTGAGCCAGTTTCTTTGTAGCGCTTGATGGTTTTTGGAACTGCACTTGGGGACACTTTCAAAGTTTGCCCAATTTTTCGGACTGACTGACCTTCATTTCTTAAAGTAATGATGGCCGCTCGTTTTTCTTTACTTAGCTGCTTTTTTCTTGCCATAATACAAATTCTAACAGTCTATTCAGTAGGACTATCAGCTGTATATCCACCAGACTTCTGCACAACACAACTGATGGTCCCAACCACATTTATAAGGCAAGAAAACCCACTTATTAAACCTGACAGGGCACACCTGTGAAGTGAAAACCATTTCCGGTGACTACCTCTTGAAGCTCATCAAGAGAATGCCAAGAATGTGCAAAGCAGTCATCAAAGCAAAAGGTGGCTACTTTGAAGAACCTAGAATATAAGACATATTTTCAGTTGTTTCACACTTTTTTTTAAGTATATAATTCCACATGTGTTAATTCATAGTTTTGATGCCTTCAGTGTGAGTGTGCAATTTTCAAAGTCATGAAAATACAGAAAAATCTTTAAATGAGATGGTGTGTCCAAACTTTTGGTCTGTACTATATATAGAACAATGCCAAAGATTTCACTTCTTACATTACATGAGTGATATCTAAATTCTACAATAGCTCAGAAACTGGCAAATCCACACACAGTGCAAACCGGGCATTATAGTCCTCCATACAGCATAATGGGCCCCACATAGTCCTCCATACAGCATAATGGGCCCCACATAGTCCTCCATACAGCATAATGGGCCCCACATAGTCCTCCATACAGCATAATGGGCCCCACATAGTCCTCCATACAGCATAATGGGCCCCACATAGTCCTCCATACAGCATAATGGGCCCCACATAGTCCTCCATACAGCATAATGGGCCCCACATAGTCCTCCATGCAGTATAATGGCCCCACATAGTCCTCCATACAGTATTATGGCCACACATAGTCCTCCATACAGTATTATGGCCCCACATAGTCCTCCATACAGTATTATGGCCCCACATAGTCCTCCATACAGTATTATGGCCCCACATAGTCCTCCATACAGTATTATGGCCCCCCATAGCCATCCATACAGAATAATGGCCCCACATAGCCATCCATACAGAATAATGGCCCCACATAGTCCTCTATACAGAATAATGGCTCCACATAGTCCTCCATACAGTATTATGGCCCCACATCGCCATCCATACAGAATAATGGCCCCACATAATCCTCCATACAGAATAATGGGCAAACATTGTCCTCCATACAGTATTATGGCCCCACATAGTCATATATACAGAATAATGGATACACATAGTCCTCCATACACTATAATGGGCCCACATAGTCCTCCATACAGAATAATGGCTCCACATAGTCCTACTTACAGTATAATTGCTCCACATAGTACTGACAGGAGCCATGGCAGTAACTCACCCAGTGACCCCACATAGTGGAGAGATTGGCACCAGGTATGTAGTCAGACAGTGCCAGGAGAAAGGGTCACATAACATTACAGTATAGCCCTCCTAAAGCGTAGAAGACTGTCACCATCATCCCTGCCCCTGCCTGCCACTCCACACAGACAGACAGGTCAGGCCAGGATTTCAGGATTTCCTGTAAGATCCTGCAGACAGACTGCAGACAGTACTATGCTGACTATATACAATATATCTATGTCTTGCTATATATAGATACTGTACATGATTATTCTTGTGACTGTCACTGTATCTATATATAGAAAGACATTACCTAAGAAATGCAGTCTCTGTCAGTCAGATAAAGTTACCGGCGGTCAGTGTTTGCTGGCTGGCGCTTGAATACTGAGCAGCTCAATCTCGGAGGAGGAACCCAGGCTGAAGGCAGCGCATGCGCTGTAGACAGTTGAGAAAAGATGGTGCCATCATCTGACTGGATGTCTGCGCTGCCGGCGCATGCGCTCTGCGGCACCAGGAGGCTAAGGATGCATCTGCGGCTCTGCTGGCTGGCGGTAACCCAGCATGCGGCGGGAGTGCTCACATAGCAACCAAAGTGAATGCGGGCCCCCCGCTGTCTTGAAGAGGTTCTGCCAGCCAGCGGTAATCCAGGATGCCACGGGCAGCACCGCATCGCCAGCTCTCACATAGCAGCCAATCAAGATGAGTGGGCCCCCCTGCTGTCCAGGGCCCCAGCACTTGCCCGGGTGCGTCAGGTGGTGACGCTGGCCCTGACTGCAGCTATTATGACTGCATAAATAGACATGTTAGAGCAGTACATTAGTAACACCACTAAACTGAGCTCGTCCAGTAAATAACAAAAAAGCATAAATCCCCTATTAACACACTAAACATCTAAGGCAAATAATAAATATAGTTATGTTGCGATGAAAATAAATGAACGCACTAAACAATTCCCAAGACTGTATCCTGAATGATGTGAGATATAAGAGAGAAGAAACCTGAACCAAGGTATCTGCAGTCCAGGGCGGTGATCAGATGCAATGTTTAGCGAGCGTGCTCAGATAAACTGTTATGAAAGCAGGCTTGAGTGCTAATAGAGTATGTTCGGCGTGCTCAAAAAATACGTTAGCATTGCCACGGCTGCATGTCTCGCGGCTATTCGACAGCCACAACACATGCAGGGATTGCCTGTTTGCTGGACAATCACAGCATTTGTTGCAGCTGTCGAACAGTCGCGAGACATGCAGCCGTGGGGACTGAAACCTATTTTATGAGTATGCCGAAGCTACTCGATTAGCACTCGGGCACGCTCGCTCAACACTAGTTAGATCTCAAACAAACCATAACAGTGATGATCAGAGTACTTTAAAAAAATTTCCGTGCATGATATGGTGTCAACAAACAAAAAAAAAGTTCTAAGGTTAATACACCGTCCATACAGATAGTCGATACAGGGAACTAGTCTGATTGCCGTATGGAGTCAGGAAGGAATTTTTTTCCCCAATGTGGAGCTTAGTGTTTGCCACATGTTTTTTTTTGCCTTCCTCTGGATCAACATGTTAGGCTATGGGTGGAACTAGATGGACTTAGTCTTCCTCCAACCTTAAAAACTATGTTACTATGTTACACCAGTTATCAGCCATAAGTAAAGTTCAGATTCTTCAGGGATATGTAGTACATGTTGATGTCCCATACGTAAATACCTCATATAGCTGCCAGGGTGTAGACAGCTGTACGGTCACATTAGCAAGTCTTGTTTAGCACTCATGTACAGGATGGAACCAACGCCCCATTAGAGCTTCAGAGAGGTGAAGATGAGGCTTGGAATGCAAACTGGATATGTTTAAGCCATAATCATTCTTCAGCGAAACATTATCCCCTTACCGACACAAGATGGACACTTACGTCATGTGCCCGCTCCCTGACTTCGATACGGCTTACAAGCCGAGCCTGCATCTTTGCCAGCAGATGATGGCTGAACATTCAGCCATCATCTTCCTCTAGGGCCACATTCACACGTTCAGTATTTCACATAAGCATTTGTAAGCCAAAACCAGGAGTGGCTAAAAAATGCAGAAGTGGTGACGTGTTTCTATTATACTTTTCCTCTGATTGTTCCACTTCTGGTTTTGGCTTTACAAATACTGATGTAAAATACTGATCAAGTATTGAACATGTGAACATGGCCTTATACTTTTGCTCTGATTGTTCTTCTGATTTTGACTTACAGATACTGATGTGAAATGCTGACCTAAAGACTGCCATGTGAACTTAGCCTTACAGTCACAGGGGAAAATGAGCTTTGCCCGCTGCTGTTAACCTGTTAGATGTCGCTGTCAATTTCTGACAGTGGCACTTACCGCGTACCAGCATGGAGACTCTACATTGATGTGATCGAGAGGCACGGATGGGTTTCTATGAGGGTCGGAGGTCTGTTACGGAGACCCTTTTAAATCTAGCCTGTTACATTGCTGCATATAGTATAAGCTATCAGACGATCGCAGACTTAAGTTCACTTTAGAGACAAAGATACAGTGAAAAGTAAAGAAAAAAACGTTTGAAAAATGATGAAAAAAAAAAAAAAAAAAAACATAACATTTCCAATCACTCTCCTTTTCCATCATTAACAATGAACATATTAAGAAAATTAAAAAAACAATACACGTCTGTGGAATAGACGCATCCAGAAAAATGCGATCTATCAAAATATAAAAAGCATAAACCCCTTTATCACCTTGGGGTTTTCCATTTTTGTGTTTTCAGCTTTTGCTCCCTTTGTTCCCAGAGCCATAATTTTTTATATTTTTCTTTCAATATGGCCATGTGAGGGCTTGTTTTTTGCGGGATGAGGTGTACTTTTGAACGACATCATTGGTTTTACCATATTGTGTACTGGAAAACGGGAAAAAAATTCCAAGTGAAATTGAAAAAAATTAAAGCAATTCCACAAGAGTTTTTTGTGTTTTTTTTTACCGTGTTCATTAAATGCTAAAACTGACCTGCCATGGGTTCTGATTTATTTAAGTGGTGAAAAAAAATCCAAAGCTTGTTAAAAAAAAAAAAAAAAAATGGCGCCATTTTCTGAGATCTGAAGGGTCTCCATTTTTTGGGATCTCGGGCTGGATGAGAGCTTATTTTTTGCGTGCCGAGCTGACGTTTTTATTCATAGAAATTTGGGTTAGATACGATCTTTTGATCACCCATATATATTGATTGATCGGGCGATTCTAAATGCAGAGATACCAAATATGTGTATTTTTAAAAAAAATTTTAATTGTTTTATTTTCAATGTGGCAAAAGGGGGGTGATTTGAACTTTCTATATATATATATATTTTTTATATTTTAAAAAAAATGTTTTCACTTTTCACTGATTTCAATAGTCACCATGGGAGAATAGAAGCTGCGATCATCTTCAGCCAAGCTATGTTTCACAAAAGTGTTTATCTGCTATGGCAACCTCAGGAGTCTCCTACAGATCATGTAACAGGCGCACTGATGGGCTGGTCTTTTGATGAGCTTCCGACGCAACCATGTTAAATGCCGGCGTCAGAGTGTGACAGTGGCATTTAACATCTTAAGAGCCGCGGGTGGATTATGATTCTACCCGCAGCTTTTAGGGGCACATGACCGCTGATCAGATCAGCCGGTAAAGATGCGTGCTCAGTGCCGGTGGCAACCTTGGACATATCTCATAAGTCCAAGGTCGTAAAGGGGTTAACCAGTTTGGTAAACACCGTAAGCAGAACAAAATTCAAAACTCCAAAGTTTTATTGGTCTCTGCAATAGCCCAAAAAAATTGCTGTATGAAGCGACCAAAACGCCAAACTAATTCCGAAATGGTATCAATAAAAACGATATCTTGCCCCACAAAAAATAATCCCTCACACAACTCCATCTACTAAAAATTAAGATGGCGACACAATCAAATATATATTTTTTTCAAATTCTGACTTTTTTTTTTTCGCCACCAAAATTTAAATTTTTTTTTCGATAAGATTGATGTAATGGTACTGATGAGGAGAATCACACTACTATGTCATTTTTACCACACAATGTTCACTATAAAAGCAATTCCCAAAAAACAAAATCAGAATTGCATTTTTTTCACTATTTCACAGCACTTGGAATTTTTTTTCCCGTTTTCCGTTTGGTAGAATGAATGGTGTTAATCCAAAGTACAACTTGTTCAGCAGAAAAAAAGAAAATCCTCATACATCTATATGGACAGAAAAATAAAAAAAAGTTATGGCTCTTGGAAGAAGAGAAGGAAAAAACAAAAGTGAAAAAAAGAAAATTTTTCTTTTTTAACCTCAGTGATAGCAGCCGTAGAATTGTTGGTATTTCTGCAGGTGTCTCATTCTTAAGACTGAATAAATCCAGATGGTTTGAAAATTGTGGTTTTCATATTTCCATAACTTTTCTTTTTCAGTGTTGCAATGTCGAATCTTGACCAGTATCCCCTGTCAGAATGAAGCAAATGTGAACAGGTGCAAGCCGTTATAACTGCATTACGTACAAACCAAAGAATACAGCGACACAATGGACCCGATTCATCAAGACTGGCATCCTGGCAATGGGGGCATCATGGAGATAAAAGCTTCCTGTCACAATTCCTTCTGAGTGTCTGAACACAGTGAAGGACAGATCTGCCATCCAGTCTAGGAATGGGGTGTTCTGAGCTGTCAGTGTGGTGATGGACAGCTCAGCCGTCCAATCGGGTGCTAAGCTGTCAGTGTCTGGAGTGACAGTTTAGCTGTCCAACCAGGATCAGGTGTGCCGGAGCTTCATTCATGTGTCTCTTGTCCAGAATAATTACCTGGCTATTTAACCAGGCTTTCTGTCTTTGAATGCTGCCAGTGGTAGCTTTGCCTATGAGGTATGTGTTTGTGTGATGAGCATTGTCTGCAATGCTGATCAGTTTAGGATTTGTCTTGCTCTTTTTGTTGTGATCTGCTACCTTCTTGAAATATTGATTTGACTATGCTTTTGTTTTCCTGCAGCCTGAGGCTGTGTGCCCATGTAGCATTTTTCAAGCGTATATGCTGTGGAATTTCTGCAGCGTAAATGCTTGAAAAATGCATGTATATCCGCACCCCATGGTCCCCAATGGGATTCCGCAAGTTCTATGCACATGCTGCAGATTTTTCCGCAGCGTTTATGCCGTGTTCAAAAATCCGCAGCATGTCATTTAATTTTGCGTTTCCGCAAGCGGAATTGCCTTTGTCCAATGCATAAAAAACGCAAGGCAATTCTGCATGTGATAAATGCGTGAAAAATGCGTGATAAACGTGTGCGGAATTCCGCATGCGTTTTTCCGGGAGAGAACTTGCATTTATGCAGCAGAAATCTTCGGCTTCATAAATGCAATGTGGGCACATAGCCTAATGCACTCTTGTGTTTTGACCTCAGACTTCTTGGTTGCCCTGCCTCATTGCTTTTTCCTGAGTAGTGACTAGTCAAATTGTGATTAGCCTAACTTTTTTTTCTTTTTTTAAGCAGTGTGGATCTTCCTTGTCCTCTGTACGATCAGGTAATGAATTTTTTTTACCCAGGTGGTTTGGGATCTGGCTAGGAAGCACCAGAGACTTGAAACATTGCTGTCCCTGTTAGTGTGATGGGTGCTTCTCAGAGCACACCAATGCCAGTAGTAGATTTGACCCCTGTATCTTCAGATGTGCAGTTGGTTTCTCCTGAACCATTGATACCCTACCCTTTAGTAAATTTTCAGTGGAGAAGTCATTTTAGGTGGTTCAGGGAAAGCTGTAAGCTATATTTTACCCTGGTATTAAAGGAATAAGTCTCAGTATGTAGGAGTAATGTCCTTACTTTTAGGGGGTCCTCAGACTTGGGCATTTTCAGTGTCTCTCTTCCCCTCCACACAAATCCACAAAGGTCATCTATTTTTATTTTATATATATATTTTTTTTTTACACCTTTAGAACTAATCTACGATGAACCTGAAACAGGGGAAGCCTCACCGCTGAGTACTATAGAACTGAGTTCAAGCAATTGTCCACTGAAGTTCTGTGGAATGATGTTTCTCTCAGGTGTCAGTTTTGCTGAGGACTTTCAGATACAAAAAGATGCTCATGACTCTGGCCGTTCTGTTGGATTGCAGGATTTGGGAGAGGTGTGATGAGCTACAGGAGGTCTGTCACTTTTTCTGACTCTGTCCACCTACCAGAGGCGGAACTGTTGCAAGATAGTGCTGCCAGTTATCAGACCATTGAGAGGATACATTGTCTTGATTTTGGACTCTGTGGTCATGCTTGGCATCTTCTCAAGGACTACTCAATACGCCCTCAAGCAAGCAGGTCATCGGGAAAACGTCTAAGTCTGGGTGATTGTCGGCGTTCGCCCAGACTTCCAGGTAACTTCTTACTCCTCAGATAAAGTACTGCTGAATGTGGAACTACTTTTCCTGAACCAGTTATCAGAGATGGCTTTCATTGATTGTGAGTCTACTTTCAACTTCATTGATTCAGGACTGGTTCTGGGATTAGTATTAGGGACAGTTAGTTTGGAAAGACATATTCAAATTGTAGCCATTCACTAGACACGTACTCAAGAACTTTGTCCAATGGTGAATTTCACACTTAATCTCCTGTTATATTTTAGATAATTTACCTACTCGGCTGCGTATTCACATCTAATTGTTTTAGTGTTGGAAGGAAATTAAGTGGAGCCCCAACTGTCATAAGAAATATCTTAATTATGTACAAGTTTGCTCCAAGTCTGGAGGGGCTACTGGGTATGTGAAAGACTTCAGAGATGTGCTCTCGGAAAAAGTGGCAGAGAAATTACTCCCACATCGTCCTTACGACTGCACTATTAATCTTTTCCCTAACTCCAAATTACTGAAAGATCATCTGTATGATTTATTGGGTGTTGAACATACCCCCATGAAATGTGAACAAAAGTTTATGGCAGGGTCTTGTCTGCCCTTCAGCCTCATTTCGAGGGGTCTCCGTCCTTGCCTCTTTCCGTGCGTTACATAAAATTATGGTTAAAATTGCGCACCCACTTCCACTCATTTTTCACTTATATAAACAGCCTTCTGGGGCTAAAAGGTTACCTAAACTGGATCTTAGAGGGGCTTATAATTTGATGCGCATCCCGAAGGATGAGTGGAAACCAGTATTAACATCTGAGGGTCTATTTGAAAACCTTGTCATGCCTTTTGGGTTAACCAATGCACCAGCAGTTTTTCTAAACTTTTGTGAATGACATCTTTTCTGATTATCAATAAGGTATACCAAAATATCTTGCGTTCTAACCTTTTTAACTGTATGAACATGTCTGTTTTTGTTAAAAAAAGCTTAGGGAAAATTTTCTGCTAAATTGGATGTGTAATGTTTCTGTTAAAGAAATGCATTGAACCCCCCCAAGAATGATATCTGCTGAAGGGTTTAAGATTGATCCTGGGAAGGTGCAGGCCATAACTGATTTGTATTCAACCTCGTGACCTTTAAAGCATTGCAAATTACTCCAATTACTACAGAAAGTTTCCCAGATCATCAATCCTCTTACAGATCTCACATGTAGAGGGTCAGATCTTAAGGCTTGTTCGCCGGATTTTATTGGGGCATTTAACTGAAAGATTTATGTCCGCTCCTGTTTTAGTCCAATCAGATCTCCAGAATCTGTTCATTGTTGTATTATCTCAAGGTTCCAAAACTCTCATGTACATTTTTCTCTAGGAAATTTTCATTCACTGAGGGCAATTACAATGGCAATCACACTCCTCCCTGTCAAGTTGGTTTTTGAAGAACTAAGACTTTTTATGGAGAGCTATTCATCAGTCACTCTGACAGATTATACAAATTTAGCTCTTATTGAGTCAGCTAAACTGCTAACTAAAATATATTCCTGTTCAGACCAGAGTCCAATAATGAAAACTGGCTCATTTTGTTCCACTATCAGGGTTACCAAATTCTGAAACACTTTCCAGGTTACTTATCAATCCTGTGGCAAGATTGTATCTGATGGGTGTGCAATTTGTGTTCAAATTCTGGAGAGCTTTTTGTACAAAAGCAAGTATTGATCTCTAATTTCCCTCTGCTTACCACTCTAAAGCCAATGGTCAGATCAAAAGGACACCTTTTTGGAACAAATATTAAGGTGTTTTGTGGCTCAGCAAGAGTACTGGTGCTCATTTTTGCCTCTTGCTGAGTTTGACTTTAACAATTGGGTCACAGTCCACTGGTACCTAGCCTTTTGTAATTATAGTTTTCATCTACACTTTGGCAAATTTTCTAGAATGAGCTCTGGGTGTCCTGGAGTAGAAGTTGCCATACAGGTACTTGGATGTCTGGAGGGAGGTCCAAAAGAATATTGGGGTGGCTCAGAATCACCAAAAAAAAAAAAAAAAAAAAAAACAGGTTGGGGAAATGATCAACAGGTCTTATCTTCAGCATAGGTGATTAGGTGTAGTTACCAAAAAATATTAAGCTGAACATGCTTTTGGTGAAGTTGGGTGCTAAATTTATTGGCCCATATGAAATTCTGGAGTCTAGCAACCCAGTTGCCTTTAGATTAAAGCTTCCTCACTCCGTTTTCCAAATGTTTTTCATGATGTCCCTCAAACAATACAGAAGGGATGAACTCTTTGAAGATGGAGGGTTGGAGTGTGAGGTGTAGAGGATTGTGGATTCTCAGAGGGTCCAATATTCCCTCCAATATTTTGTTCATTGGGAGGGAATACAGACCCAAGAAATTCTGGTTCCATGAAGAATAATCTAATTGGGGCCATTCATCGTAGGCTTTTTAGGGGAAACCGGAGAGGGGATATTGTCACAATTCCTCCTATTTTGAGTGTCTGGATGCAGTGAATGACAGTTCTGCCATCCAATCTAGGAATGGAGTGAGCTGACAGTGTGGTGATAATTCAACCTTCCTGTCTGGGGCTGAGCAGTCAGTGTCCAGAGTGACAGTTTGGACAGCTAATTAGGACCATGATGTGTTGGGGCTTTATCCATGTTTCTTGCCCAGAATAATTACCTGGCTGTTTAACCAGACTTTCAGCCTTTGATTGCTAATTGTAGCTTTGCTCATGAAGTCGTTTTTTTTTTTTTTTTTTATATATAGCACCAACATTTACAGACCTTATTGGTACTGTCCCCATAGGCAATGTAAATTGTGAGCCCCAATCAGTATGTCTTTGGCATGTGGAAGGAAAATGGAGAACCCTGGGGAAACTCGCGCAAAAAGCAGGGATAACATGCATCATGTGGTGTATGCTTCTCTGAAATGCTGATCTAGGAATTGTCTTGAATATTTGTTTTCCTTGCCCTTTAAGTTGTGATCTGCTATCTTCTTGAAATGCTTACCACTGACTGTTTCCTGACTCTGCTTTTCTTTTTTTTTTTTTTTTTTTGCCCCTCCTATCTAATGTGGAGGCATGCCAGAGTACATCACCCTTGTCCCACCGCAGCTATGCCCATTTTGGTGGAGCTGTAAGATTGGTGTGACAATGCCAGGTCACGAAGTTTACACGTAACTCCAAGCTGCGCCTTAATTTAAAAAAAACAAAAAAAACCTACAAGAAGCAAAATAAAAATAAACCCTGCTATAAATAAAAAGCAAGTGCATTTAAATAAAATGGGGGTTCTTAACACTGTTTATGATCAAAAATGGCATATAAGCCATCCCACCAGTGACTAGGTGAACCTGTTCAGGATAGAATCTGTCCAATAAAAACCTTACCATGTGTCAAAGTTGACCTCTGTTTGAATAAGGGCAGAATGAGGCCCTGGGCCCAAACTAGGAACACCAGCCAAGTCATCGGTTTTAAAGCTTTGACACCAGAATTCTGGTGTGATGGTTTTGAATTGGGCCCATTGTGTGCACCAAATTTTGTGTAAACCTTTGAATATATTGATTTAGTTTAAGTGTGGTTAATGTCAAACTATAATTTTAATATTGAGGTGCTTTGCACAGTGGCCAATTTGTCTACCAGCCATGCCAAGGTGACATTTTTGTTGATAGAAACCTAACCAACCTTTAAGGGTGGCTTAAAAAATAAATAAAAATAACCAGAAATGGGATGCCGTCAGTTTATAAAGGTTCCTTTTGTTGCCAAAGATTATGGACCAAAGAACCTGATGTAAATGGAGACATGAGGAGCTATGTACTTCAAATTAAACTAATATAATAATGTGCCAAAAACCACTTCTGTTTGTGCCCCGCACACTTCAATAAGTCGGTTAACCTTTCATGACAGGGCCAATTTTCATTCTTCCTCCCCTTTTGTTCCCAGAGTCATAACTCTTTGCCTTTTCTGTCCACATAGACACGTGGGCTTGTTTTTTGAACAACTACATTCATTTTACCACATGGTGTACTTGGAGAAACTTAGTTTTTATTTTTATTGTGTAGAAAAACCACCTTAATTCTGAGTATTTGGGAATCTTTATGCAAAAATTACTTTGCAATATGATTCTGCTCATCAGAACAATTACCGAAATACCAAGTCGTTTATTTGTGTCGGGGGTGGGGGGGGGACCCCAATAACTTGGTTATTGTGTCGCCATTTTCCTGAGACCCATAACATTTTTATATTTTAGTCGATGGCACTGTAATATGGCTTATTGTTTGAGGGACAAGAAGTTAATATCATCTGTCCTGAAATGGTGGTTTGATCACTAGTTATTGCGTTTTTTTTTTTTTTTTTTGTGGAACTGCAGCGATCGCAAAAATGTAATTTTTGACTTACAACTACCAATCAGGATAACTTTTTATATTTTTGCCCAGACTTCTGTTACGCAGCGACTTTTTTATTATATTTTTTTCAGGACTTGACGCTGCAGTTGTCTGATCTGCCACAGCATCATTGCATTTAGGCAAAATAAGGCTCCTTTTGAAGCCTGGCCACAGGCATGGTTTCAAGGGAGCTCCGTAATGACTAGCACCGAGATCTTCAATAGATCATGTCAATGGCACATGGAATTGGCATGGGTACTTGCAACTTGTTACATGCTGCTGTTGGAGAATGGCATCAGCATTTAACAGGTTAACTAGCACAGTTGCTGATTTGCTCCCCCCTCAATTGTTAGATGTAGGTCCTGTAACATTGCCAAGACCTGCCAGATATGGGGCGGTCTCACCCTACACTCGCTTCCAACTTGGGCAATACATGTATAGTTAATTTTGTGGAGGGATTAAGATTTTTTATTCTGTGCTTCAAATGCAAAATATAAGGTGGTGCCTGGAGATCTAATGGCCTAAATTGTTAGACTAAAGGGGCATTTATACCTCAAATACCTGTTTAACTCAACAGGATTTAATCTCCCAGGATATATAATCTAAACAGTATAGAAAGATTCCTCTTAAAGCATAACTTTTAATAATCCTAAAAAAAAAAACAGGGTTTACCCAAAGGACCATGAGCCACCAAATTGGCATTATATTAATAGCTCGTAAATCTATGCTGATAAAGATGGTCAGTGCAGGGCAAATCACATATAAGATGCCATGCTGCATAAAATGTAGATATCCTCCATTGGAGCCATAGGGAGTTCAGATCCGATGGTGTTCAATGGGTATGAAAAATGTGTTACTCCTGCCCCGAGGACCAGAACCAAATTGTGGGTCTTATGATATTTACCCCAGAAAAATAAACATGTTGGGAGGGATTTTTTCTCAATAACAAAATGTCTTCAAGGGAGTGTACTTGGAAAAGGGGGGGAAAAAAATACAAAAATTGAGGCCTTTATTGCCCAAAGTTCATAACAGTGGTTTATTGAGAAATGCATTGGAAGGGACTTTATTTTTCTGGGGTAAATATCATAAGAAGCACACTTGGGTCCTGCTCATGTCAGGGTGGGAGTATCACATGGTCACGACAGGGTTGATAGACACCAGTGGATTTTGAATACGAGTTGGACCTCATTAGATTTGACCTCCTTATTTTGCACATGGGTGAGATCTACACTTTTTATGCACTGTGGCACCTTGTATTTGCCTTGTCCTGCACTGACTTAATATTTCTGTATAGACTTACCAACTATTAACATATTGATGCTGATTTCGTGGATCATTATCCTTTTGACTTTTCCCTGGGTAAATCCTGTTTTGATGGTTTTTAGAGCTCTTTCTCTGCTTAAAGAGCATTTATACTGCAATATAACTATCAAAGGGTGTCGTTTAAAATTGCTTTATTTTCTTGCAGTGTAAACAGACTGATTACATAATTGAGAAAAATGCTTGATCATACAGATGACCTGTTTTGCGCAGCACAAAAGAGCCTCAATCTTGGCAGAGAATCATCCTCTATAAATGGGACCTGCACTGCCAGAGGTATGGCAGCCTATGCGCTGAATGATCTAGTGTAGGTGGAGTAAAAATTACCCAGCAAGCTTAATTTACTTAAATGCCTTTTTCATATGCAGACTAAAGCGACCATGAATGAAAGCTAGCAAAGCTATCGTATAATGTCCATGTGAAAGACCTTTGGGCCATGTTCAGTACTTGTTCCTCTCCTGGTTTTGGCTTAAATACTGATCAAATATTGACCGTGTAAACGTGGCCTTAAAGTAAGAGTGGTTAAACTCCAATGTTTGTAACACGGGTCTTAGACGGACATAGTTGTGACTTGAGGTCAGGATAAAGAGGACCGGAGACTTAATTGTGGAGACCATTCTGTTTAACAAGTAAAGTATTGTTCCAATTTGCTGGTTAAATGAATTCCTAAATATATATGCCATGAGTGCAGAGGATTTGTGGTAGGACATGCCTAAAAGCATCAGACAATGCCGTGGGATATGGCCGCTTATATCTTTGTTCTGTGTTGAAGGTGTTATGATGGCAAGGGCCAGAAGCATATGGGTGGAAAGGAAATCTTGATGTGACATGTCACGGAGTCTCGTAGAAACCAGGGCAGTGGCCTCTTCAGTCCAGATCCTAGACTGGAGTGGGTGACAAGTCCTGTAAATGTGGGTCTGAGGAACCTGCATCCAAAACCAGACACCTGGAGAGACCAGCTATGGTGCAGAGTTGTGGGCAAGCTCTTCTGTTCAAAATTTGGTGTCTGCAAATCTCAATAGATTGTGTATGCTTCAGAGAAGAGTGACGTTTGGTTTACCTGCCCGCCTCTTGCGCAAACAATGTGTGAATATTGTTTCTTTGGGGATGTTCCTATGTCATTGCAGATCCCTCTCCAGATTTGTTTCAGGAAAAGATCCACATTTTTACAAAAATATATCTAAATCTTAATAAAATTTACATTCTGCAGCATCTACATCCAGGGTCGATGCTGCAGGTAATTTGTGGGATTGCTGAAATGAGCCCTCCATGAGAGAATCCAAGGCAGAGACCAGGTTCTAAAAACTGCAGTAGCGGTCTACAAATACAAGAACACCAAGGGTTAATTCAAGAAAATGTAACTTTCCATGCGCCCAAGTGTTAGAATCATTATTAAACACCAAGTTGCAGTTGTATTGTGATGTATCCGTAGTGTAGGTGTCCTTGTCCTAGACTCTAAGTGTCAGTGAATGTTAAAGATTTTTTTTTTTAGCTGATCTGGTCCTGTGTTACTCCATATTTGCTCCACTAGAGGATTGGGAATTTAATGAATTCTATCACCATATTCACTAATCCTTGGTGATGAGCTCCTTGTGGTTTCAATGTCTTGAGGAACCTGTATGGTGCTATCAATCATACACAAGGAGGAAGGTTCTTGTTCCTCTTCAGGTCCTATAGAAACCAATTTAACTTGAGGAGATCTCTGATCAAAGCTTGCCGCAGTATATGGAAAACAGTATTCCTCATCCGTGACCTGTCCAAAGATAAATCATTAAGATATGGTTCAGTCCTGAGATGCATCAGAAACAAATCTACTAAATATCCTATAGAGAGCAACTAATCACCATCAAGATACTTCATGGGGGTCAATCCACAAGGTGATTTTCGTTGGTTTGTGAGGGGGGGGGGGGGGGTGAAATCTCAGACTTAAAACACAAGCTTCTAAAATGCTCTCATCACTGTCCTTCCCATTGATTCGAAACCTAAAAGACCAAAATGAGCCATATGAGATGTCAATTGTAGAACATAGGGAATATCTAGAGCATATGCAAGAGCAATATGGGAAAAAAATTCCATATGTCAATGGACATATATAATGATACTGACGGACTTGCCTGTAGGCTTGACCTTTTGATGGGGTTCTCTGGATACCAGTGCCTGGTGCTTTTTTGTTTTGTTTCAAGAATTTCTGCAAATTTCAAGAATGGTTGGTTGGATCCAACTTTTGGAATCTGTCCGTTTTGACATGGTCCACTCTGGCCAACAGTTTCTCCCTCATTGCTACTGGGATACAGTTCAGTGCAGCCATTTTAGCTATGAAAAGAGATGTCACTTTTTATAGACATATTGTGTAAAATATATGCACTTTCTTTTTTTTTTAATATGCCCATTGGGTGGAGGTGTTAGTGGTAGAACTGCAGCCACAATATAAATAGCAGAATCCAAAACACCCTTAACCAGCTTAATGCTGAGATCTAATGGCTGAAGATGACCACTTTACTTCATTGTATATATGACAGGAGCATATATAGTACAGTATGTGGTCCCAGGGGTGAAACCATTGCAGCAGCCAAGTGTCCCTGTAAAATGAAAATGGGGAGTAGATGTGTTGCCATGGCTGAAAGAGGGGCTACAGGAGACCCACCTCCCATGGCTGCCATCTATGTAGCCAAGTCAGTGGCTGAATTTCAGAGCTTAATTTTAACTATACAATTGTTTTGCAATATATATTAAATAAGTGATCAATCACATTAAACTTCCATAAAGACATAAGAAATAAAAGCAAAGGTATGAACATCATAAGATTAAAAAAAGATCATTCTGCATGACTCAACTTCCCCTCCCTCTTCTCTACATTCTCAAGAAAAAAATTACCAATTATTTATCTCCATGTACACCAAAAGTCTGCTTTGTCAAAGCATAAAGTTATTTAACCCATGTGGTAAATGCCATAAAGAAAAGTCCTTATGGTGTCCTCCCTTTCCTCAAGAAATGCTAAAGCAAAATAACATTGTAGGTTTGACAAAACTGTAATGAAGTGAATAAAACCTTCTCGCACTAGAAAAACAAGCGCTTTCACGACTTGGCTGCTGGAAAAATACAAAGGTCTCTAACCCCTTAACAACATCTGACGTACTAATATGCATCTGTGCCCTGGGACTTAAGAGCCAGACCCGTATTAGTACGTCATCGCGCGTGCACACAGGCTGTGCGGGCGCGATCGCCGCCGGGTGTCAGCTGATTGTCACAGCTGACACCCAATACTATATGCAGGGAGCGGTCCTGCACCGCTCCCAGCACATTAATCCCTGCAATGCTGCGATCGAAGCCAATCGCAGCATTGCGGGGGCAAGGGGAGGTGATCGCAGATACTCGCCACCTCTTCGGGCTTCCCGGGTGTTGCCATGACGACCCGATGTCGTCATGACAACATCCGGGTCACCAGACAGCAGGAAGATTGTTTGGACATGCACAGTGCATCTCCAAACAATCTTCTCACTGTGCAGCGCTGATAGCCTGTATGACAGAGGGATGGTGCTTCATTCCTGTGCCATGCAGGCGATCAGAGAAAAAAAAGTGAAAGTCCCAGAGTAGGACAAAGTAATAAAGTATAAAAACTGTCAGTAAGGGGGAAAAAAAATTGCAAAAATATAAAAAAAAAAAAAAAAATCCACCAAAAATAAAAATATAATGTACCCATCAATAAATATTATTATAAAAAAAACAAAAGTACACATTTGGTATCGCTGCATCCAGAACAACCTGACCTATTAAACTGTTCCACTAGTTAACCCCTTCAGTGAACACAGTAAAAAAAAAAAAAAAAAGAATCAAAAAACAATGCTTTATCACCATACTACCAAATAAAAAATGAAATAACACGCGATCAAAAAGACAAATATAAATAAAAATGGTACCACTGAAAACATCATCTCGTCCCGCAAAAAACAAGCTGCCATACAGCTCCATCATCGGAAAAATAAAAAAGTTATAGCTCTCAGAATAAAGCTATGCTAAATATTTTTTTCTATAAAATTGCTTTTATTATGTAAAAGTGCAAAACATAGAAAAACGATATAAATGTGGTACCGCTGTAAACGTACTGACACGAAGAATAAAGCTACCTTATCAATTTTACCACACAGGGAACAGAATAAAAAAAAAAAAACACCTGAATTGTGGGTTTTTGTTCTGCCTCCCAAAAATCGGAATAGAAAGCGATCAAAAAATGTCACGTGCCTGAAAATGGCACCAATAACATCAACTCATCCCGCAAAAAACAAGCCATCACATGACTCTGCCAAAATCTGGAAAAATTATAGCTCTCAAAATATGGCGATGCAAAAACTAGACTTTACAAAAAATGCGTCTTTTTGTGTGACAGTTGTCAGTCATAAAAACCCCATATGATTCTGGTATTGCTGTAATCACACCGACCCGAAGAATAAAGTCGTCTAATCACTTATACCGCACGAGGAACGGTGTCAAAAATAAACTCTTGGGTTAGGGTTGGGCTAGGGTTAGGGCTGTGATGGGGTTGGGATTTTTTTCAAAAGTAAGAAAAAAAGATGACGATATGGCGACTAGTGTTGAGCGCAAGTGCTCACTAGTTGAGTTTGCATCGGGTGCTCTGGTATGCATTGAGTATCGTGGGTATTTGAGTGACATGCTCGAGTCTCTGCCCCATATGCTTCGCGGCCAAAAAAACTTTACGGAGATTGCCTGCCATGCACGAGCGATGCCTGCATGGTTTTTTTCTGGGTGTCTAATAACCGTGAAACATGCAGAGCAGGGACTCGAGCACACGCTGTACATGGTGCATACCTGAGTACCCGATGCAAACTAAAGTAGCAAGCACTTGCGCTCAAGACTAATGACAACTTATTCAATATGATCTAATGTAAACATTCTGTGTCGTACCTCTGGGTTCAAAATGTTCACTATACACCTTAATAAAATCCTTGAGGGGTATAGTTTCCAAAATGGGGTCACTTGTGGGGGATCTCCACTGTTTAGGCACATCATGGGCTCTCCAAACGTGACATGGTGTCCGCTAACCAATTGAATGGAAAATCGGCTCAAATTGTTAGCGGACGCCATGTTGCGTTTGGAGAGCTACTGCGTGCACAAACATTGGAGCACCCCCACAAGTGACCCCATTTTGGAAACTAGACCCCCCCCCCCCAAGGCACCTATCTAGATGCATAGTGAGCACTTGGAATCTACGAATCAATTTGAAGCACCTGGGGGTTCCAAGTGCTCACTATGCATCTAGATAGGTGCCTTGGGGGGTCTAGTTTCCAAAATGGGGTCACTTGTGGGGGAGCTCCAATGTTTGGGCACACAGGGACTCTCCAAACACAACATGGCATCCGCTAATTATTCAAGCAAATTTTACAATCAAAGTCAAATGGCGCTCCTTCCCGCTTGAGCCCTGCCGTGCGCCCAAACAGTGTTTTTTTCACCACATATTTGGTATCTGCGTGCCCAGGGGAAATTGCACAACATATTTTGGGGTCCATTTTTTCTTGTTACCTCTGTGAAAATAAAAAAAATTGGGTCTAAAGTAACATTTTTGTGAAAAAAGTTAAACATTCATTTTTTTTCTTCCACATTCCAAAAATTCCTGCGACGCACCTGAAGGGTTAATAAAGTTCTTGAATGTGGTTTTGAGCACCTTGAGGGGTGCAGTTTTAAGAATGGTGTCACTTTTGGGTATTTTCTGTCATAAAGACCTCTCAAAGTGACTTCAAATGTGATGTGGTCCCTAAAAAAAAAATGGTTTTGTAAATTTTGTTGGAAAAATGAGAAATCGATGGTCAACTTTTAACCCTTATAGCTCCCTAACAAAAAAAAAATTTGGTTCCAAAATTGTGCTGATGTAAAGTAGACATGTGGGAAATGTTATTTATTAACTCTTTTGTGTGACATATCTCTGATTTAAGGGCATAAAAATTCAAATTTTGAAAATTGCAAAATTTTCAAAATTTTTGCCAAATTTCTGTTTATTTCACAAATAAACGTAAGTGATATCTAATAAATTTTACCACAATCATGAAGTACAATATGTCACTAAAAAACATTCTCAGAATCAGGGGGATCCGTTGAAGCGTTCCAGAGTAATTACCTCATAAAGTGACAGTGGTCAGAATTGTAAAAATTGGCCTGGTCATAACGTGCAAACCACCCTTGGGGCTTAAGGGGTTAAATGCCCAATGATTGTGAAAACAACCACCTATAAAACGGATCCTGTTAATACAAAAAAAATACAATTTCCGGAAACCTGGTGTTTCCTATTTTTCTGTACATGGTTTCATAAATTGAATGGTGCCCTTAAATAAAGCTTTACTCATGAAGAAAAACCTCATACTGCACTTTCAAAAATTGTCAAGGTAAATTTCCATTTTTGCCCTTTCAAAGGGTTATTTAAAGAAAATAAGGCAAAGGAATACAAGGTGTGTAAAGGAATCTGCTGATCCTGCAATTGTATCAAAGCCTTCACCTTTTTTTTTATTGCAATTTAACTTTAAACTGCTGGGAGTGATGCAGATACCGCTCCTGGCAGTGAGTCAGGTGTCAGCTGTGATAGATGCTGAACACCTGGTGGTGGCCCACTCACAGCTCCGGTGCACTAGGCGATCGCCATGATGTACAGTGTATATACTTCATTGGTTGGGAAGTCCCTCCATTCCATGACAAGTAAGTACACTTCTCAAATGTCAAAGGGGTTAAATGTAGGTCTGATTTAGGTTGGAGACCAGCAATGGTGCACAGTTGAGGAAAAGTTCCTGTTGTATAACATTTTAAAATGTCTCCATATTGGATATCTGTAAATGACAACACAGCCTGGTTTCATGTTGGGAGCTTGTGCATGCTCAGTGTACACTTCAGAGGACGGACACTTGGTTTACCTGCCCACCTCCCATCCCTTTCACAAACCATGTGGGAATCCTGTATTCTTGAATGTTCCCAGGTCCAATACATATTATCAGAGCTGTAGATTCTTCTATAGATTATTGCAAGAGAATTTTTTTTTTCAAATAAAAATAAGGGTAACTTCTCTATACGACTTTTAGTCCCTATATTCTATAGCCACCAGCATCTTGCAGCACTTGCATCCAGGGCACATGCTGCTGGTTCTTGAAATGATGAGCCCTCCATGGGGGAATCCAGAGCGGAGACCAAGTCCTAAGCAGTAGAGGTGTAAAAAATACAAGAACATCAAGGGTTAAATCAAGAAAATGTAACTTTCCTGTGCCCAAATGTCACAATACTTATTTGAAACCATCACACTAAGGGTACATGTTAATTACTGTCACTGTCCTATACCCCAAGTGTCAGTGAATGTTAGGGATTTCTTGCCTTATCTGGTCCTGTGTTACTCCATATTTGCTCCACTAGAGGATTGGGGGCTTCATCAGTTCCACTGTCACAATCTTCTCTAATCCTTGGTGATGGTGATGAGCTCAGTGTCTTCCATGTCTTCAGGAACCTGTATGGTGCTATCAATCATACACAGAGGAAGGTTCTTGTTCCTCTTCAGGTCCTATAGAAACCGCTTTAACTCAAGGGACTCTGATCAAAGCTTGCCACAGTATATGGGAAATTCTCCCTGACCCATCCAAAGATAACTCCTTAAGATATGATTCAGTCCTGGGAAGCATCAGAACCAAATCTAATAAATCATATATAGAGCAACTTATTACTGGCAAGATACCTCATTGGGTGGATTCCTTTGGTCATGAAAACTTATGACTTGGAGCACAAGCCTCTAAAATGCTCTCATTCCTGTCCCACCCTTTTGATTCTAATACACCTAAAAGACCAAAATCAGCCATATGAGATGCCAATTGTACACTATAGATAATTTCTATAGCATTTGCCCGATCAATATGGAAACTTTCTAGAAATGTCAATGGACAGATCTAGTGGTGACACTTTCTTACTTGTAGGCTTGACCTTTGATGTTCTCTGGATATCATTGCCCGGTGTAGTTTTTGCATAGAATTTTTGCCAAATGTTCTGCTACGATGTCAACAATGGTTGAATCCAATATTTGGAATCTGTTAACCAGTTTTGACTTGGTCCACTTTGGCAACAGTTTCTCCCTCATTGCTACTGGGATAAGGTTAACTGCAGCCATTTTCTCTAAGCAAAGATGTCCTTTTTATAGACTTATTGTGTAAAAATATGCACTTTTTAATAATCCCATTCAGTGGAGGTGTCAGAAATAGAACTGCAGCCTCAATATACAGTACTTGAAGGGCAGGTACAATATAAAAAGCAGATTCCAGAATACCCTTCAACCAGCTTAATGCTGAGATCTAATAGCTGAAGATGACCACTTTACTACTTTGTATATATGACAGTAGCATATATAGTACAGTATGTGGTCCCAGGGGTGAAACCATTGCAGCAGCCAAGTGTCCCTGTAAAATGAAAATGGGGAGTAGATGTGTTGCCATGGCTGAAAGAGGGGCTACTAGGGACCCCCATGGCTGCCATCTTTGTAGCCAAGTCAGTGGCTGAATTTCAGAGCTTATTTTTTGCAATATATTAAGCATTCAATCACATTCAATTTCCGTAAAGACATAAGAAATAAAAGTAAAGGTATGAACATTGCAGAATGATTTTTCATCTTGCATCACTCAACTTCCCCTCCCTCTTCTCTACATTCTGAAGAAAAACATTACCAAATATTTTTATCTCCTTGTACACCAAGTCTGGTTTGTCAAAGTATAAAGTTAATTAACCCATGTGGTAAATGCCACAAGTCCTTATGTCCTCCCTTTCCCCAAGAAATGCTAAAGCAAAATAACATTGTAGGTTTGACAAAATTATACTGAAGTGAATAAAACCTTATCGCACTTGAATAACAAGCTCTTTCACGACTCGGCTGCCCGAAAATTACAAAGGTCTTTAAATGCACAATGACGATTGTAAACAAAACAACCTATAAAACTGATCCTGTTAATACAAAAAAAATGCAATTTTCGGAAGCTGGGTGTTTCCTATTTTTCTGTACATTGTTTCCTAAATTGAATAGAGCCCTACAATAAAGCTTTACTCATGAAGAAAAATCCCATACTGCACTTTCAAAGGGATATTTAAAGAAAATAAGAGAGAGGAATCTGCTGATCCTGCACTTGCATCAAAGCCTTCACCTTTTTTTATTGCAATGTAATTTTAAAAGACCAAGTGGGTAAAGTGCAATGATTGTCAAGGAAGCATCTTATTCGAAGAGTAGGCAATCGTTATTATATGTTAGGGGCATTTGGACTCTGAGACCCATGTATAAAAAGGGTTCTCAAAATAGGTGAAAAACTGATGCCTTGAGCTTTCAATATACTTCTGTAACACATTATTGCAGTAAGATCGGTTATCAGGGCAGTCGGTCCACAAACTGTGCTGTTAACAAAATATTGTCTATATGGTCACTGTACACTTGCCTTATTGATGATGGAGGAGAAGGAACTCTGAAAGTCTCTGCGGTGCACAATGTAACATAGTCTTCCTTCATCCTTAAAAACTATGTTACTAAGTCCATCTAGTTCAACCCATTGCCTTCCTCTGGATCAACAAATTAGGCTAAAAAAAACCATGTGGCAAACACTAAGCTCCACATTGGGGAAAATTCCTTCCCGACTCCATACGACAATCAGACTAGTTCCCTGGATCAACACCCTATCAAGGAATCCAGTATACATATCCTGTAATATTATACTTTTCAAGAAAGACATCCATGCCCTTCTTAATTTTAGTAGTGAATCAGTCATTACAACATCATGCGGCAGAGAGCTCCATAGTCTCACTGCTCTTACAGTAAAGAATCCACGTCTGTGATGATTAAACCTTCTTTCCTCCAGATGTAGAAGATGCCCCTTTGTCCTTGCCTCAGAGTAAAAAGATCAGTAGACAGGTCTTTGTACTGTCCCCTCATATACTTGTACATAGTAATAAGATCACCCCTAAGCCTTTGTTTTTTCACAGTAAATAACCCCAAGTGTAATAACCTGTCTTGGTATTGCAGACCCCCCAGTCCTCTAATAACCTTGGTCGCTCTTCTCTGCACCCGCTCTAATTCAGCTATGTCTTTCTTATACACCGGAGACCAGAACTGTACACAGTATTCTAAGTGTGGTCGCACTAATGACTTGTATAGAGGTAAAATTATCTTCTCCTCATGAGCATCTATGCCTCTTTTAATGCATCCCATTATTCTATTTGCCTTTGCAGCAGCTGTTTAACACTGGCCAGCAAACGTGAGCTTGTCGTCCACCAATACACCCAGGTCTCTTTCAGTGACCCTTTTGCCCAGTGTTTTACAATTAAGCATATAATTATTCATTTTATTTCCTCTGCCCAAGTGCATTACCTTACTTTTATCCCCATTAAAGCTCATTTGCCATTTATCAGCCCAAGCTTCTAGTTTACATAGATCCTCCTGTAATATAAAATTGTCCTCCTCTGTATTGATTACCCTGCAGAGTTTAGTGTCATCTGCAAATATTGAAATACTACTCTGTATGCCCCTACAAGGTCATTAATAAATGTTAAAAAGAAGCGGGCCCAATACTGACCCCTGTGGTACCCCACTGTTAACTGAGACCCAGTCTGAGTGTTTTCCATTAATAACCACCCTTTGTTTCCGATCACTGAGCCAATTCTTAACCCACATACATATTTTCCCCTATCCCCATTGTTCTCATTTTATTTATTAACCTTGTGTGGAACTGTATCGAAAGCTTTTGAAAAGTCCATATACACAACATCACTGCGCTTCCTTGGTCCAGTCCAGAACTTGCCTCATAAAAACCGATCTGATTAGTTTGACAGGAATGGTCTCTCGTAAACCCATGTTGATATTGGGTCCTGAGGTTATTCTTCTTCAGATACTTTAGTATAGCATCTCTTAGGAAACCCTCCAGGATTTTACCCACAGGAGAGGTAAAGCTTACCGGCCTATAATTTCCAAGTTCAGTTTTTGTCCCCTTTTTGAATATTTGCACCACATTTGCAATATGCCAGTCCTGTGGTACAGACCCTGTTATTATGGAATCTTTAAAGATTAAAAATAATGGTCTATCTAGGACATTACTTAATTCCTGCAGTACTCATGGGTGTATCCCATCCGGGCCCGGGGATTTGTCAACTTTAGTGATTTTTAGACGCCGCCGTACTTCCTGCTGGGTTAAGCACGTGACACTTACTGGAGAAATTTTGTTATCACTAATCATGTTTTCTGTCATGCCATTTTCTTGTGTAAATACGGTTGAAAAAAAATTATTTAGCATTGGCTTTTTCCTCATCCAACATTTCACCCAGACTATTTTTAAGGGGGCCAACACTATCATTTTTTAGTTTTTTACTCTTTATGTAGTTAAAGAATATTTTGGGGTTATTTTTACTTTCTCTGGCAATAATTCTCTGCCTCAATCTTTGCTGCCTTGATTTGTTTTTTACATAATTTTTTTAATTTTCTATATTTAATGCTTCAGCACTACCTACTTGCTTTAGTTCTCTAAATGCTTTCTTTTGTCACTTATTGTGCCCCTTACAGCTCTATTTAGCCATAGTGGTTTCCTCCTATTTCTAGCATGTTTATTCCCAAGGGGTATATATTGTACATAGGTCCTATTCAGGATGCTAATAAATGTCTCCCATTTGCTTTGTGTAGCTTTGTCTCAGGATATTGTCCCAGTTTATTGCACTAAGATCATCTCTTAACCATTGGAAATTTGCCCTCCTGAAGTTTAGTATCCTTGTGTAGTAGAGGGGTTACATTTCATTAAAGGTTACATGAAAACGTATTATTTTGTGATCACTATTACCCAAGTGACCCCCAACTCGTATATTTGATATGCGGTCTGGCCTATTGGTTAATATTAGGTCTAGCAGTGCCCCCCTTGTTGGGTCCTGAACCAGTTGTGAAAGGTAATTGTCTCTCATAGTTGTCAAAAACCTATTACCTTTGCTTGAACTACAGGTTTCTGTCCCCCAATTTATTTCAGGGTAGTTGAATTCTCCCATAATAATGACTTCTCCTTGAGCCGTTGCTTTTCGAGGATATTCTCTGCTACTTCCATTATCTTTGGAGACTTATAACAAACCCCTATCAGTAATTTATTATTTTTTTCCCCCTCCCCTTATCTCCACCTACAGGGACTCTACATTTTCATTAGATTCACATATATCCTCCTGCAAGACAGGTTTTAAGGATGATTTTACATATAAACACCCCCCCCCCTCGCTTGTTTGTATGGTCATTTCTGAACAGACTATATAGGCCTGTAAATTAACTGCCCAGTCATGGCTCTCGTCCAGCCACGTCTCAGATATCCCTACCATGTCAGAATTAATTTTGTTGGAAAATAATTATAATTCCTCCATTTTGTTGGTGAGGCTTCTGGCATTAGTGTACATGCATTTTATGTATCTCTGTACCTCTATTCCTTCTAACGTTGACAGTTCTAACCCCACCCCCCCAATTTCTTTATTTGTGCCCAGGTCACTATCTGCACTATCTTCCCCACCTATAAAATGAATACCCTCCCCCCCCAATCCCTAGTTTAAACACTCCTCCAACCTTCTAGCTGTTTTCTCCCCCAGCACAGCTGCACCCTCCCCATTAAGGTGCAGCTGATCCCTAGCGTAGAGTCTGTAGTCAACTGAGAAGTCGGCCCAGTTCTCCAGGAACCCAAATCCCTCCTTCCTACACCAGTTCTTGAGCCACTTTATCTCCCTAATCTCCCGTTGCCTCTCTGGTGTGGCACATGGTACCGGTAGTATTTCAGAGAATACCACCTTGGAGGTCCTAGCTTTCAGCTTGCAGCCTAATTCCCTGAAATCATCTTTAAGGACCTTCCACCTACCTCTAGCTTTGTCATTTGTGCCAATATGCACCATGACCACTGGATCCTCACCAGCCCCTCCCAGTAATCTGTCAACCTGATCAGCAATGTGCCGGACTTGAGCGCCAGGTAGGCAGCACACTGTTCGACGATCCCTGTCTTTGTGACAGATTTCCCTATCTGTTCCCCTAATAATTGAGTCCCCCACTACCAGCACCTGCCTGGCCTGCCCTACTCTATTTCCCTCCTTACTGGAGCTGACACTCCTCCAGCTTTCAGGGGACATGCCTTGCTGCAGTAGTGCTACCCCTGTACCGTCACTCCCCTCATCTGCCAACTTTGCAAACTTATTGGGGTGTGCAAGATCAGGACTAGCCTCCCTGGCACTCTTCCCTCTACCACCCCTTCTAACTGTCACCCAACTAGCGACCTCACTGTCCTGCAGCTCCCGACTACCACCCTCCCCCACATCTACCCCAGTGAGCTGCTGCTCAGTGAGCAGCAGACTCCTTTCCATGTTGTCAATGGATCTCTGTTGCCAGCTGCTCATTTCGATCCAGTATCTGGGCTTCCAAATGCACAACGTGAACACATCTCGCGTAGCAGTAAGCAACCTTGACCGGCTGTTCAAGGAATACATACATGTGGCAAGATGTACACTGGATAGCATTGTCAATAATGGAGCCCATTTCCTAATGGGGATTGCAATATACAGAATGTTAAGTAAAAAGAAAAGTAAAGAATTAATGAAATACAGTCAGCAATTCAGTCCAAAGTCACTGAAAGTCACACACTTTCGTTCGCACTTACGCTCCGGACACATGCAGCTTGTTCACACTCGCAAACTAAGATTTAAAGTGTTTTTTTTTTTTTTTTTTCCCTTTTCCAGCAATGCACCCTTCACCTCAATGCACTTCCAAAAGTGTGGAGTAGAAGGGTCCAGAAGGGTCTTCACCAGGCAAGTGTGTGAGGGCAGAGAGGAGACCCTGGTAAATATCAGTGTAGACTAGGGAGGGGGTCACTTGTTTCCTGTCATGGTCTCCAACATTGTAGGTATCAGGGAGTGGAAATCTGACTTGCATAACCCAAGTCACTTTTTTTTTTTTTTTTTAACTAAATCACAGGAAGGGAAAATTTAATATGCTCACTTGTCCCTCCCACCATCAAAAATAAATAGATTTTAAACTTCAATATTTGAAAGCATTTCTAGTTACCTATGTAACTGTATATAATATCTCACTTAACATCTTTTCTAGCTCTTTCATATTAGATAACTTTATAAGGGATGAGCAAACATGCTTGGTGATACTTGGACATCACTCGAGTATCTCAGTGCTCAGATTTACTTGTTGCTCGGTGAGCATTGGGTGCTGCTAGATTTTAAACCTATAAGCCCCGCATGGTTTTCAACCTGTTACACAGCCAATGAGCATGTGGGGGGACAACCTGCGCGTCCCTGTGATTGGCTGGCCGTGTCACATAATCAAAGGTTATAAAAACAGGCACTTCCTTACTCGGCACACTGTCAATGCACAGCTCTGACAGTTCTTATTGGAGGGAGAGGGTGCTTTTCCTGGTGTGTGTGTGTGCGCAGTATAAATCAGTCCTGTACTGTGGATCCTGGTGTTGAAGCTCTTCTAAAAGGCTCATCGTTTTCTTTGCAGTTTGAATCCTACATTCTGCATTTACTTTAGGGAGGGAGAGAGTAGTAGGAGCAGGGAAAGTGGAAAAATACAGCCTGTAGACAGCCATTGGGGCAGAACTCTCGCAAATACATAGCTGCAGTTCTTGTGTTGTGTGATCAAGTATTCCATGCTCTGGTGTACATTTGTGATATTATTCACTCCAAAAAGCATTACTTTATTCTAGATTCATTTCCTCATCTATACAGTACTACATGCTTACGGTGGTAGCTCCTGTGCACTAGGCGATCATCATGGTTTCTTACCTGATCTGGTCATGTTACCCCATATTTACTCCACTAGAGGATTGGGGGCTTCATCAGTTCCACCTTCACAATCTTCACTAATACTTGGTGATGAGCTCAGTGTCCTCCATGTCTTCAGGAACCTGAATGGTGCTATCAATCTTACACAGAGGAAGATTTTTGTTCCTCTTCAGGTCCTATAGAAACAGCATTAACTCTAGTGACTCTGATCAAAGCTTGCCACAGTATATGGGAAATTCTGCCTGACCCATCCAAATATAACTCCTTAAGATATGATTCAGTCCTGGGAAGCATCAGAACCAAATCTAATAAATCTTATACAGAGCGACTAATTACTGGCAAGATACCTCATAGGGTGGATTCCTCTGGTCATAAACTTGTATGACCTGGAGCACAAGCCTCTAAAATGCTCTCATTCCTGTCCCACCCTTTGCTTCGAATACACCTAAAAGACCAAAATGTGCTAGGAGATACCAATTGTACACTATAGGAAATTTCTATAGCATTTCCCCAATCAATATGGAAAATTTCTAGAAATGTCAATAAACAGATCTAGTGGTGACACGGTCTTACTTGTAGGCTTGACCTTTGATGCACTCTGGATATCATTGCCCGGTGTAGTTTTTGCATAGAATTTTTGCCAAATTTTCTGCTACTATGTCAACAATGGTCGGATCCAATTTTTGGAATCTGTCTGCCAGTTTTGACTTGGCCAAAGTGGACTAACAGTTTCTCCCTCTATGCCACTGGGATAAAGTTTACTGCAGCCATTTTATCTAAGCAAAGAGAAATGTCACTTTTTTTATAGAGGTTTTGTGTAAAAAAATATGCACTTTTTAATCCCATTCAGTGGAGGTGTCAGAAATAGAACTGCAGCCTCAATATACAGTACTTGAAGGGCAGGTACAATATAAAAAGCAGATTCCAGAATACCCTTCAACCAGCTTATTAATACTGAGATCTAATAGCTGAAGATAACCACTTTACTTCATTGTATATATGACAGTAGCATATATACTACTCAAAAAAAAATAAAGGGAACACTCAAATAACACATCCTAGATCTGAATGAAATATTCTGATTGAATACTCTGTTCTGTACAAAGTTGAATGTGCTGACAACAAAATCACACAAATAAATGGAAATCAAATTTAATAACAAATGGAGGCCTGGATTTGGAGTCGCCCCCAAAATGAAAGTGGAAAAACACACTGCAGGCTGATCCAACTTTGATAAAATGTCCTTTAAAACAAGTCAAAATGAGGCTCAGTATTGTGTGGCCTCCACATGTATAAGGTTGCAAATGGTCTCCTGTGGGATCTCGACCTGGACTAAAGCATCTGCCAACTACTGGACAGTCTGTGGTGCAACGTGACATTGGTGGATGGAGTGAGACATGATGTCCCAGATGTACTCAATCGGATTCAGGTCTTGGGAATGGGCAGGTCAGTCCATAGCATCAATGCCTTCATCTTGCAGGAACTGCTGACACACTCCAGCCACAGGAGGTCTGGCATTGTCCTGCATTAGGAAGGAACCCAGGGCCAACCGCACCAGCATATGGTCTCACAAGGGGTCTGTGGATCTCATCTCGATACCTAATGGCAGTCAGGCTACCTCTGGCGAGCACATGGAAGGCTGTGTGGTCTTCCAAAGAAATGCCAACCCACACAATTACTGACCCACTGCCAACCCAGTCATGCTGAAGGATGTTGCAGGCAGCAGATCACTCTCCACAGCAACTCCAGAGTCTGTCATGTCTGTCACATGTGCTCAGTGTGAACCTGCTTTCATCTGTGAAAAGCACAGGGCGCCAGTGGCGACTATGCCAATCCTGGTGTTCTGTGGCAAATGCCAAGCATCTTGCACAGTGTTGGGCTGTGAGCACAACCCCATCTGTGGACGTCGGGCCCTCATGGAGTCGGTTTCTAACAGTTTGTGCAGACACATGCACATTTGTGGCCTGCTGGAGGTCATTTTGCAGGGCTCTGGCAGTGCTCCTCCTGTTCCTCCTTGCACAAAGGCAGAGGTAGCGGTCCTGCTGCTGGGTTGTTGCTCTCCTACAGCTCCCTGCACGTCTCCTGGTAGCGCCTCTGGACACTACGCTTACACACAGCAAACCACCTTGCCACAGCTCACATTGATGTGCCATCCTGGATGAGCTGCACTACCTGAGCAACTTCTGTGGGTTGTAGAGTCCGTTTCATGCTACCACGAGTGTGAAAGCACAACCAACATTCAAAAGTGACCAAAACATCAGCCAGAAAGCATTGGTACTGAGATTGGTTCTGCAGGTGGGACCACAGACCACCTCTATTGAGGGTGTCTTGATTGCCAATAATTTCCACCTGTTGTCTATTCCATTTGCACAACAGCATGTGAAATTGATTGTTAATCAGTGTTGCTTCTTAAGTGGACAGTTCGATTTACTTGGAGTTATATTCTGTTTGTGTTCCCTTTATTTTTTATGAGCAGTCTAGTACAGTATGTGGTCCCAGGGGTAAAACAATTGCAGCAGCCAAATGTCCCTGTAAAATGAAAATGGGGAGTAGATGTGTTGCCATGGCTAAAAGATGAGCTACTGGAGACCCCCATGGCTGCCATCTATGTAGCCAAGTCAGTGGCTGTATTTCAGAGCTTACTTTTTAACATTACAATTGTTTTGCAATATATTAAATAAGCGATCAATCACATTAAATTTCCATGAAGACATAAGAAATAAAAGCAAAGGTATGAACATCATAAGATTAAAAAAATGTCATTCTGCATCACTCAACTTCCCCTCCCTCTTCTCTACACATTCTCAAGAAAAACATTACCAAATATCTATCTTCATGTACACCAAAAGTCTGGTTTGTCAAAGTATAAAGTTGTTTAACCCATGCGGTAAATGCCATGAAGAAAAGGCCACTATGGTGTCCTCCCTGTCCCCAGAAATGCAAAAAATGTCACCACTAGATAACGATTCAGGATCACCTGCAGCATGTAGCAGGCAACTGATAGGAGAAAAATTCATGCTATAGATGGGTATCACCAGATTGTGAAATCCATTTTAATGCAATCTACAAAATATAAACAATTAAAACCAAATAAGACTTGATACAATCACAATAGGGAGTTGCGCCCTGTCGTTTCTTCTGACCATCCTTTGGCTTCAGGTTATTCTTTGTGGCTCCAAAGCTCACACCATTGGCATCTGTTAGGTCACTTTAGGGGTTTAGCTCTTTCCTTAATCTGGGGTCTTGCTTCCCTTAGGTTAGCACTAGTGTTGAGCCACCCCCGTAGTGTTCGAGTTCGGTTCGGTTCGTCGAACACCCGTGTGTTCGTCGAACACCGTTAAAACCAATGGCAGGCAAACAAACACATAGAAACACATAGAAAACACCTTCAAAGGTGTCCAAAAGCTGACAAACTGTTCAGAAGACATAACTAACACATGGAAAAGTGACAAGTACATATAGTCATGCGAAAATAAAAGAGGTGGAGGAGTAAAAGGAGGGGGAGACACAGATATAGGCATGTCATGCCCTTCTAAAATCCAAAAAGTGAGAAGCCGACACGGCCAGTCCGCTCCTGCCCGTGCCACCTCCGTGTCGCCGGGTTTGTGCCAGAGCCGCGGTGAACCATGACGGCCAGCCCCCCTCTCCCAATACTGGTGCCTGTCCGCTGGTGGGTCGAGCGAGCCCCCCTGTGGTGGAGGCAGCTCTAAGCTTTTTAATTTAAATTGTCTCTCTAATTTGAATGAATACTTTAAATCCATTTACAAGGATCTATTGGAGGGCAAGTCTCATGCCAGCAGCCGCGGTAATTCCAGCTCCAGTAGCGTCCACTAAAGTTGCTGCAGTTAAAAAGCTTTTATAAGGATCGAGCTCGGCTGTCCACCGCAAGGCATCCTTCTGCCAGTCCCAGCCCCTATGCCTTGGGGTGCCTCCTGATGCTCTTCACTGAGTATCCCATGGTCCCGAAGCATTTCCTTTGAAAATAAGTGTCTAAACTACAGGTGGTGTAGCTTGCTTAACAGCCGGGATAATCCGCTGACTAGCAGACACTGCTACTAGGCACAAAGTATTTCCTGGGCTAGATGCAGTTAAAAATTTGTAATTAGATACTCTCGTTGGATGCTGAGAAAGCATTCCATAGTCTCCTGGCACGCCATATATGATTCTCTTAAAAAGCTTGGGGTAGGGGTCTAGGGGACCCTTTTATAGCCAAAATCACGGCCCTGTATCGCAATACGTCACCTAGGCTGAAGATAAATGGAACGATGGCACCCTGAGGGCTCGGTTGCTACAGACGTATTGCACCTCACCCAGAGGTGTGATATCTCACTCTCAGGTAAGGATGGAGTGTGGATCAGGACCCGACACCTGCATGCATTACACCACATTGCCGTGGGGCAGGGTGACCAATATGCCCCTGAGATGGGCACGACAGTCCCTGTCCCTGGCTGGAGTGGGGGGAGGGAACACTGAGGAAGGGGAACCCTGTAGTGCAGGAGCAGGGAGGAAGCAGTTCCTGGGTGCATTGAGAAGGGAGTATAAAAGGTGGGCACCATCTTAGTTCAGTGCAGAGAAGTCTGAGCAGAAGTGGCAGGGAGCAGGGGCTCTGCATGAGCTCTGCTCCGGAGGCGGGCCTAGTAACAGAGGCCCAGGCCTGGAAGAGGGAGAAGGAAGGAAGAGGAGCGGAGAAGGCTCCAGGAACGAGGAACGAAGGGATCCCAGGGGTGCGGACGGGCGAGTCGCCACCGCACGCCCGAATCCACCTGCGTGAAGGGGTCAGGCCAAAGGGGGAGACCGGTCCCCGAACTAGTGGAGGCAGGAAACGACCCTCAGCTAGAAACCGGAGGCTCTGACATTTTATGTGGCGCAGCCCCTCGCTACACCCGCTAGGAAGGCACCACATAGGGTCAGGGAAACTGGCGCCAAGTTTACCAAGAGGAGGCCCGAGGCAGCCGGACAGAAGTGTTGGTAAGAAAGGCCAGACAAAGGACACACAAAGGGGGTCCTGTGAAGTGCTCCAAAGTTATCTGGGAGTTGACTGAGCCCCTCACCTGGTGAGCACAGTACGACGTGGGCAGCCGTTACCTGCAGACGTGGTCTGGATAATAAGAACTGTGAGTAAAGGCCCTGAACTGCATCACTGACTCCGTGTCGTTAATGCTACTGCCCTGCACCATCACCCCCATCCTCCGCATACACTGCCCTGAGGCTATACTCCTCCCGTGGGGAGTTATGCTACGCTCTGCTGCACCCACAACACCAGCCTCAGTGGTCTGCCCTGTAGCGGCGGTTCACTCTGACCGCAATCCACGGGTGGCATAGTCGGACATTTAAACATGAAAACCACATAAATAGTTCCGCCACTGGTTTGACCGCCCTGAGCCACGGAACTGGGTCGCCGCCACGAAGACTACAACCACCAGCATCCACCAAAAAGGGTCCGGCTCCGGGTGTCCCAAGGCCCAGGGGGTGCGTCAGAACATTTTCATCACCTTTCACAATCACCAATGGGACAAGGCAGGGATGTCCTCTGTCCCCTCTCTTATACATCCTAGTGACGGAGCACCTGCTCTCATCAATTCGCCATAACCCCAATATTAGGTGGATTGAGGTGGGAGGCACCGAGTACAAGTGCTCTCTATTTGCTGATGTCCTAGTATATATCACTCAATCACATATATCCATCCATGCTGTTATGGCTGAAATAGATCACTTTGTTACATGGTAAAATTTTAAAATCAATGCAGCGAAGTCTGAGGCCCTCGATGTCTCCCTCCCTAAATGCATATAGGATTCCATCCAGTCCAACTTTCCCTTTGCCTGGCCCTCACAGGGTATCAAATACTTAGGAATTCCTATTCATAGAGACCTCTCCCATCTATGTTATCTTAATTTTGGGCCCTTTATTGAACAATTCCATACAGACCACGGTTGGCAAGTTAGAACTGTAAGATTCACTACGTGAACCACTGGTGTTGTGGAAAAGCACATGTACACCGCGTTCCAAATTATTATGCAAGAAGTGTTTAGGAGTGATAAGGGAAGAATTTGTTTGTCAGTTAAACTCATTGATGGTGATGTGTGTCAGGGCTCTTTATATCACTGTAAGCAATTGCAGACACCTGTGCTAATTAGTTTGGCAGGTGTGTCCAATGAAAGGCAAGACTACTTAAGAAGGCTCTCTCACATTATTAAGCAGCCTACATTTTCTGCCAAAATGGGAAAGAAAAAGGATGTGTCGGCTGCTGAGGCAACAAATTGTGGAGTGTTTAGGTCAAGGCATGACTACAATCAACATTGTGCGATGATCAGGATGAAGTGTCTTGGCAATCAAGAAGTATGTAGCTGATTCACAGTACACACGTGTGCGTGCTGATAAGGGCAAATTGAGGACTCTTTCCTACAGGCAATTACGTCAGGTTGAAAGAGCAGCGGCAAAAAAGCCTTGTCATAGCAGCAGACAAGTTTTTGAAGCTGCTTGTGCCTCCAACGTCCCCCGAACAACAAGATGCAGGGTCCTTCAGAGGTTTGCAGCTGTGCATGCGCCATCCTGTCGACCTCCTCTATCCACTTCACACAAGCAGAAACGGCTCCAGTGGGCCAAACATTACATGAAGACTGATTTCAAAACTGTTTTGTTCACGGATGAGTGCCGTGCAGCGCTCGATGGTCCAGATGGATGGAGTGGAGGATGGCTGGTTGATGGACACCCCACGCAAACACAGCTACAGCACCAACAAGGAGGAGGTGGAGTAATGTTTTGGGCTGGAATCATGGGGAGAGTGTCGGCCCCTTTAGGATCCCTGAAGGCGCTAAAGATGAACTCCATAATGTATGTGGATTTTCTCAAACAGCACTTCCTGCCATGGTTCAAGAAGAAGAACCGTGTATTTCACAGCAAGATCATTTTTCTGCATGATAATGCACCATCTCATGCTGCACATAAAACATCTGCATCTCTGGCTGATATGGGCATAAAAGGGGACAAACTTATGGTGTGACCCCCATGCTCCCCTGACCTCTACCCCATTCAGAACCTTTGGAGCATCATTAAAAGGAGTGTCTATGATGGCGGGAGGCAGTTCACATCTAAGCAACAGCTCTGGGAGGGTATTCTGTCCTCATGCAAAACAATTGAAGCAGAAACCATCCAAAACCTGACAAATTCAATGGACGAGAGAGTTCAGAAGCTCCTTTCGAACAAGGGGTCCTATGTGAAAATGTAACATCACCTAGAATAAAGTTTTGAGTTGAAAACTGTTTGATTTCAGTTTCTAACAACCTGCTAATGCTTATAATTTCAAAAATGACCATTTTTTTGGTCTTTATTAAAATGAAAAGGTTGATCGAAAAGTTTGGGGGATCTAAGAGTGTGGCAACCCAGTAGTCATGATTACTTCGAATTCTGACAATATGAGGGTCATGCTGCAGGTAGTGCAGCAAGAAGGCACTTATGTGCCTTGCGCATCTCGGAGCCCCAAAATTATTTTCCGGGCTAGATGCAGCTAAAAATTTTTAATTTTAAATCTGGTGAAGCTTTAGTATAGATGGCCTAATAGGATCAGTGCTGCACACTGCTACAAAGCCCAAATTATTTTCCAGCCAAGATACAGATAAACATGATTAGTAATTTGAAAGCTTAAAACGTTTGGTAGGGTGATTTTAACTAATCATCAAGCTTTTACTCTCCCCAGGATGACACGGGGTTAGAAAAGTCGTTTCGGATCCATGATTTGTTCATCTTTATGAACGTGAGTCTGTCTACATTATCAGTGGAGAGCCGCGTGCGCTTATCTGTCAGCACACCACCAGCAGCGCTGAACACACGTTCAGACAGAACGCTGGCTGCGGGGCATGACAAGATCTCCAAGGCGTAAGTGGCTAGCTCCGGCCATTTATCCAGATTGGAAGCCCAAAAAGAGCAAGGGTCCAGTGACAGTCGTGGCTTCAATATTTACTTGGAGATACTCCTGTACCATCGTCTCTAGGCGTTGACTATGTGTCAGACTTCTTGTCTCCTGTGGCCTTGCAAAGGATGGGCTAAAAAAGTGGTGAAATGATTCCGCAAAATTGATGTTACCAGCAGATACTGTGGTTCTGTTACGGTTTGAGTGCTGAACACTTGACGGTCCCACGGTTGGCAAGTTGGAACTGTGAGATTCACTACGTGCACCATTGGTATTTTGTGGAAAAGCACATGTAAGATTCTGCAACAGTCTCTGCTGATACTCCTGCATGCGTGCATCCCTTTCTATGGCAGGAATAATTTCTGCAAATTTACTTTTGTACCGGGGATCTAACAGTGTGGCAACCCAGTAGTCAGGATTATTTCTAATTCTCACAATTCGAGGGTCATGTTGCAGGTAGTGCAGCAAGAAGGCACTCATGTGTGTTGCGCATCCAGGAGCACCAAGTCCCTGTTGTGTTGGTGGCGAGTTAACAATCATGCTTCCTTCCTCTGTCCTCTCCCCCCAACCTCGCACAACAGAAATGTGATCAAGGTCTCCCTCATCTGATGAGTCTTCCATCAGTTCGTCCTCCACTTCTTCCTGGGCTCCTGCACCTTCCTCACTAGTTTGGCTGCTACCATGCGCCCTGGTAAAACCATCTTCCCCACCCTCGCATGCCTGCCGCCTTGGTGCTGCCGACCGTCTGGACCTTGCAGATGTTAGCCCTTCCGCATAAAACTCCTCCTCCTCTACTTCCTCCACCTCCTCTTGTGCCACCACCTGACTCCGAATTCTGTTTAACATGTGCTCCAGCATGTAAATCACCGGAATAGTCATGGTGATAATGGCATCGTCAGCACTAAACATCTTCGTCGCCATTTCAAAACTGTGCAGAAGGGTGCATAGGTCCCTGATCTGAGACCACTTCTCCAGCTTGATTTGCCCCACTTCTGAATCTCGTTGGCCCAGGCTATACGTCAGAACGTATTGCACCAGGGCTTGTTGGTGCTGCCACAGTCGCTGCAACATGTGCAGAGTTGAATTCCTCCGGGTAGACACATCGCATTTTAGCCGGTGAAGTGGCAGGCCCAACGACTTCTGTAGAGATGTAAGTCGCTGAGCTGCGGGATGCGAACGGCGGAAGTGAGCACACAGCGACCGTGCCCTCTGCAGAAGGCCATCTAGTTTGGGATAGTGGGCTAAAAATTGCTGGACAACCAGGTTCAACACGTGAGCCATACAAGGCACGTGTGTGACATTGCCCCGGCGAAGGGCCGCACCCAGGTTTGCAGCATTGTCGCACATGGCCTTCCCTGGTTTCAGGTCCAGTGGAGACAACCATTCATGAAATTGGTTCTCCAGAGCTGTCCACAACTCCTCAGCTGTGTGACTCACATTTCCCAGACATTTCAATGTAAAAACCGCCTGAAGACGTTGAGCCCTACTGCCAGCATAGTAAGGAGGTGTGCAGGATCCCTTCTGCGCAGTTAGAATGCTTGTGGCATGACCAGACAGGCTTTGGGTGCAGGTGGAAGACCGAGAGGAGGTTGAGGAGGCAGAAGCAGTGGAGGAACGTTGACATAAAGAGGATTGACGCACAACTCGTGGGGACGGCAAGACTTGGACAGCAGCCTCTTGTCCTGCTGTCACCATAGGTGCCCAGTCAGCGACATGTAACGCCCCTGTCCATGCCTACTCGTCCAAGTGTCTGTGGTGAAATGCACCCTGTCACACACAGTTTCTCAAAGAAGCGGTGATGTTGTGTGCGACATGCTGGTGGAGCGCAGGCACACCTTTCTTTGAGAAGTAGTGCCGACTGGGCATCTGGTACTGGGGCACTGCGACGGACATAAGGTCTCGAAAATCCTCTGTGTCCACCAGGCGGAAAGGCAGCATTTCTGTAGCCAAGAGCTTGCAGATGGTGAAATTCAACCTCTTAGCTTTCTCATGGCTAGGAGGAAATGGTCTTTTACTTGTCCACATCTGAGGGACCGAGGGCTGGCTATTGTGCTTAGACGGGGTTGATAAGGGTGTCCCCGGCAAACTGCCGGTCTGTGAGGAAGATGCAGGCGGACATGTTAGCACCACCTTTGGATCAAGGCAACCTATCGATGTCGGTCAGCGCTCAACACCAGCTGGTGTTACCACCTCCAAAGAAAATGATGACCTGCCAATCACGCTGGCTGTTGCGGGTAAAGAGGTGGCAGGTCTGCGCCCCAAAACAGGTGTGACTGCTGTCCCCCCAGTCACAGAGGATGAAGAGGCCGCGGATGCACAAGATATGGCAGACGGTGGTTGGCCCGGCCGGCTAGGCTGCATTGTAGCACACTGAGCTTCCCACTGCAACTTATGCTTCATGTCCATGTGCCGGTTCATGCATGAAGTACTCAAACTATGTATTTTTTGGCCTCTACTTAGCTTTTGCTGACAAATGTTACAGATAACACGAGTTGGGTCATCTTTATCGATCTGAAAAAATGCCCAGGCTATGCAAGGCTTAGCACCCATGCGACCTGAAGAGCCACCACGACTTGTGGTGAGAGGCAGAGTTGTGTTTGAGGATGCAGTTGTTGACGTGCTGCCAGTACTACGTCTCTGTCCAGGAAGGCGCAACCTGACCTCGTCGTCACTAGCATCTTCCTCCACCTCCTCTGCTGACCTCATCTCTTGGCTGACTGTGGGTTGACAGTAAGTGGGATCTCCGACCTCATCATCACCCTGTGCGTTATCACACCCGTCGTCCTCAGAGCCAACCTGTTCCTGCCCTGACAAAAAACTAAAGTTGTCGCTCCAATCAGGTATTTGAGTCTTATCATCGTCTTCCTCATTGTCTCCACCAACAGGAGTTACAGTTTGGGAATGAGGGTCTACATTATGGTCAGAACCTTCTGCGTCTGGTCCTGGATCCGACTCATAAAGATTCTGGGCATCAGTGCAGATCATTTCCTCGTCTGGATTCACAGAAGCGCTGGAGTCGACCTCTGATTCCCAGGCTATAGTATGAGTAAACAGCTCTGCAGACTCAACCATCTGTTCTACCTCATACTCAGACGGGCAGCTGGAGATTTGGGAGCTGTGAGGAAGCAAGTGCGATTTGGGTGACACCTTTGAGGACTGGAGTATTTGTGATGTTGAAGTTGATGTGGAGGAGAGCCCACTTAAAGGAGCACTTGATATCCGTTGAAGCACCTGCTGTTTTTGTGCCTCATCTGGAATTTGTAGCGATTGGCGTGGCCGTAAGAAAGGGATCTTATCACATTGTCCGCTAAAAGAAGTAGACATTTTAGTTTGGCTGGAAGATGGTCTTTCTTCTGCACCTACCCCACGGACACAACCTTTTTTTCCCCTTCCCAACACGCCTATTCCCCTTTCCACCAGCAGCAGGCCTTTTTCCACTCATTTTGGTGGTTAACTAATTCACAACTCTGGAGTTGTTTGCACAAAAAAACAATGGATGGTAACCGAGCAGAGCTGAGTGGCCAAACTGTGGTATTAGGCCAAAACTATTGGCTGGGTTAGATGCAGAAAATTATTTTGAATTTGCAACCTGATGGAGGTCAGTATAGATGGACTAATAGAATGATGCTATGCCTAAAAGATTTTACTTCACTAGGTGCAGTAAAAAAAATTGGTATTCTATACACAGGTGGTATATCTTGCAACACAGATAGGCTACTCCACTGACTAACACACTCTGCAATAGGCCAAAAAGGATTAGCTTTGCTAGATTCAGCCAAATGCTGTGAAAAAAACTTGCACAGCACTGGCACAGACCTGCCTGGCAAAAACTGATAGGAACTGATGTAACCTAGTCCTGAAAAGGACTCCAATTACAATTAGTCTTTACTCCCACAATCTATCTATTTAAGAGCACAGACCTGCCTGATAAAAGTCGTAGGAAATGCTGTAACCTAGTCCTTAAAAGGACTGCAATCACAACTATTCCCTACTCCCAAGCTATCTGTAGATTTGTGCGAAAATTGGCTTGAAATTAACAAGGTATAGCGCACACAGCAACAGTGGTGCCGTCTAACACGCAGCTGCAGCAGTGAGAAAATGGTGGCGACGGGGAAAATGGCTTGGTCTTATAGGGCAAGGACATGTGACATACACTGCCAATCACACATGCCCTTGCTTGTGTGAAAAAAAGCACTTCGCTCCGTGTGTGCGCTGCTGATAGGCTGACAGATTGCACCTCCCCACTGCAAATGCAGGAAAGAGAAAAAAAAATGGAGATCTTCATTGTTCCTGCAGAGATCCATCCCCTGCCCCTCCCCCCACCCCGCTGTACACTCAAACTGCGTATTAACATTAATTTTCATCATTACTGAGAAAAAATCCAGTTATGATTTTGGTGCACGAACAGTTATCGAACATAACCTCGAACAGCCGAATTTTTCTCAAATTGTTCGTGTTCGCCGAACGGCTCGAACACCGCCCAAAACAGCTCTAATTTGAGATTGGCGAACAGTTCGAGTAGAACAACGCTTATCTCTAGTTAGCACTATATAGGTCTATGAATGTATGGTTCTTTATTGGGAGTACGTCAGCATTTGTGGTGTTTGCACCTTGTGCTGCTAAAACTTTGTGCCACTGAGAGCTGGTATTATCCTCACTCACTGTGGGGTCATACATGTTGTGTATTGCTTATCCATTAAGTGATTGTGCTTTTGTTACCATATGCAAATATCAATCTCTATTTCTAAGTCCTGGACCTGTTATATCGATAGGATTTAATATCTTTATTATTCGACATTTGACAGCTTTTCACTCTTTTTGTGGGTATAGCTGCTTCAAGGTTTTTACTTGTGTTTAAATCTTGTAACTTTCATTAAAGTGTTTATTTTAAAAATGATTTGATTTATAACGTGGTTCTTTATTTTTTGTTGTCTTAGCTAAAAAAGAAAATGGAGGTTTGACAAAATGTTATAAAAGTAAACGTTAACTTGCGCTAGAAACTAGTCCTCTCATGACTCAATTATCAGAAAAATACAAAGGTTTTTAAGGAACTAACTATTGTAAACATCCTAAAAAAATTTTTTGGTATTGATGTGTGTACATACCAGTTGTTTAATGAAATTGCTTCATAAACTGAATGGTGCCCTAAATTAAAGCGCTGGCCATGAAGAAAACCTCATACTGCACTTTCCAAATTGGAAGTGCAAAAATTAAAACTTGACAGTTATTAAAGAAAAGGCAAAGGTGAGCAAAAAATGGCCGACCCTGCACTTGTACCAAAGCCTTCACCTTTATTATTCAAATATGATTTTAAGACCAAGTTAGTGCAAAAAGTGAGCATCAAGGAAGTCTCCGAGTATGCAACCATTAGACATAAGGGGCATTTGGACTCTGAGCCCCATGTATGAAAAATGGTCTCAAAATAGGAAAACTGATTCCCACAGCAATTGATCCACTTCTGTAGCACAATATAGCAGTAAGATTGGTTTTCAGGACAGTCAGTCTAAGAACCCTTTCTGTATCTGTTATATTAACAAATATTGTCCATATGGTAACTGTGCACTTATCTTACAGGTGATAGAGAAGGCGCTCAGGGAAAGTGAGTGCAAAGAGGAGACCCTGCTAAATCAGTGTAAACGCGGAAGGGGTCATAATCTACAACATTGCAGCTATCAGGGGGTGGAAATCTGATTTTACTTAACACAAATCACTGATTTCATTAAGAGTTTCACTTCTAACTTATGCAATGCCAAGATACGCAGAGGCCTGACCACTAAACCTAACCACCAGCAGCATGATCAGGCACATGTCATCATCTAAACGCCCAACTCTGTGGTCTGAACACCTGGGTCCATGAGTGACTCCATGCCTCTTGCGCTGTACTAAGTGCTTCCCAGTCCACTGTCCATAATTCTGGCACACATGCATTCCACCCTGCACCTATCCTTGAACTTTCTGACTTGCCATAATTGGGCTCTTCCAAATCCTGTCCCAGCACAGCGATCAGCTGTCACTACCCCAAGCCTTGGAACAAACGAGAGTTTGTAGCCACCCACCAGCCTAAAGGCTAAACTGACACATTTTCAGGCTGCTTGCCATGGAAATGCTGTTTTGGTTTAATGCTAAGGATTTCTACCGGCTCTTGCCGGAAGCTGATTTGCAGTACTGTCCCCAGCTGACACTATTTCTACAGAGCATGGTGTCCCTGCCTTGTTCCAGCACGTATCCAGGAACATCACCAGTGCCCTTATCAATGCAGTCATTAGGATTGTCCACTGAACCGATACATGGACAAGGGCTTGAGGCCAGGGATGCCATGTTTCTATGACTTCACATTGGGTGAACATTGTGGAGGCTGGGGTTGAGTCCTACCCTGGCAAGGCTTATGTGCTTGCAAAACAGATGAGTAGAAGATGGAAACAACTCTCTACACTCGTCAGCATTAGTGATGAGTGAGCACTAAAATGCTCGGGTCGAGTAAATTGGAATACTCAGGTGCTCGACCCAAGCAACGAGCCCAATGTAAGTCTATGGGAAACTCAAGCATTTTTCATGCAGCTCCCCACCGGTGGTCTGCAGAGGGCCTAAAAATTGCCCAAATCAATGGGAATAGTGCTAAAATGGCATGGGTAAGACCCCTGGAAGCATTTCTGACTCCCAGGTCACTGCTGTCAACAACATTGTCAAAGTATTACGCCACTTTAACGGACTTACAATAAAACATCCAAAAACAGAACCAAAATGCATTTTCCTGGGAAATATGTTAAGTAACATCCTTTTCAGGGTAATGACTTGTGTATATAAAGCAAAATTAAATAACCAAAACTACTCCTACAAAACTTGGGCTATGTTCAAACGTTGCACTTTTGCATTGCTTTCAACCAAGATAAGTGCATTCACGGGGAAATGTCATTTAAACATTTTACAACCTTATCTGGCCATGTGGTGTGTGACACATCAGACACATGCATACAGTACTGGAAAGACATGGGGAAGACTTCTGGAAGCATGTAACTTCTAGGTCACTGCCTAAAAGTGTGCCCATCATAAGTGATCCTTGTTGCATGTGAAGATGCCTCCCACCATGCACTTATCATTGCAGACTTGCAACAATCACCATCCATGTCCTTGTCCCACTGCAGTGCTCAGTTGCCCCTACCCCATTCCTTGGAATGCAAGCGCAAGTAGGCAGACAGCCACCCACCCACAGGCTGCAATACTATACTACCAAATTTGACAGCTGCTTGCACTTGAAATGTGGCCTATTAAGCTCGTGGGGGCAGAAGCTTTTCATAACCTCATGCGGCGGTGGCCAGGTGTCCGTACTGTCCCCAGCTGCCACTAGATTTCCCGGTATCTCCTCCGCCTTCCACAAGCACGGGTTCCACAACAATACCCGTGCCCTCCCCAGTGCACTTACTGGGAAGGACCGCCTAACCACAAACATGTGGACAGGTGAATTTGGCCAGGGTCGGTATGGAGCCAGTCCACAACTATTATGCTGACAGTTTTATTTAGCTCGGTGAAAGGACTGGCTTAGAGGGAAACCCTATCTACCCTGCATGTCATTTCTCACAGGAAGTCATGTAATGCAGCTTGTTGGAGAAGCAATGGCAGCCCGTCCAACATCAACTCGCACTTGTCGGTGGTGCTTACGCACACGCATGCATATCTACATACCTACACATACCTATCTTTGCGCATTTAATTTCTTGAATACAGTGTTGGACAATGGCAGCCATAGAGTGTCTATGAACCTTCCCCTACACTTTTCTCAGCCAGGACTGCTTTTCAGCAGGGTTGGATGGTCCCACCAGAGAATCCACTGGTGTAGAAAGAAAGGAGTTTAACCAGCTCACCTGAGCATAGACTTTTCTGAAGCACGGATGCGATGAACCATTCGCAATAATTCCATGAAATATAGAAAGGAGGTCCAGCTTCATAAATAGTTCCAAAAATTTTTTATTGTAGAAAAAATGTTAAAATTCAGAATCCATAGTCATGATGTATAGCCAGGGCAACGCGTTTCCAATGCCAAAGGTGCGTTTTGTCAAGACTGGCTTATGAAAGGCATTGCTGAGGTGTGTATATATACCACTATTCACCAATGAAAGTCAAGATGAGCCACATGGTACGAACAAATATATGCAAAAAAGACACTTTTTAACCAAATAAAACATAGCATGACAAAGAAAGCAACTATGGATGATTCATTCACTATAATGAAATGGTAATTATCTTCGTAAATTTAAACCATTGGGTTGACAGGTAATTAAATGATACATCCAAAATGCTTCTCGATCAAGTAAGCGTCTTCTATTATCTCCACGCCGCGGACTTAAGGTTAATTTTTCGATGCCAAAAACCTGAAATGAGGAAGTTTCTCTATTATGCTGTTCAATGAAATGCCTAGAGGTACAAGAAATACTATGATTAGTGACATTACCAATATCACTCAGATGTTCACTCACCCTTTGTTTTAACTTTCTTATAGTGCATCCAACATATAACAGATTACAAATAGTACTTTTATTATATACACTACATGACTGCTATTGCAGTTCAAATAACCCCTTATATTATGTTTCTCTCGAGTCAAAATTGGAAAAGGCTTTCGTGATTTTTATGTAGCGGCAAATGCCGCATCTAGTGTGGCCACATCTGTAGAAACCTTTACAATTAAGCCAGGTGTGGCGTTTATGACTAGAGATGAGCGGTGTTCGACTAGAACTGTTCGCCAATCTCAAATTCGAGCTGTTTTGGGCGGTGTTCGAGTTGTTCGACGAACCCGAACGATTTGCAAAAAATTCGGCTGTTCGAGGTTGTTCGATAACTGTTCGTGCACCAAAAGCGTGTCCTGCATGTCTGGCGCTATTTAGAGCACCAATCATGCAGGGATTGTCTGCCACTCACTGTAATGCCACAGCCATGGTGGTTGTGGCATTACACTGATTGCCCAAATCGATGGGAACAGTGCTCACAGTGAAACATGAAAAGCCGGCAATTCAGCAGCGGCATACACCGGTACCCGACAATTTAGAACAAAGAATAGAGAATCACACATAGATTAGATAGATAGAAACATGTCAGTCACACATATGAAGCACAGTGACAGTGTTGCTTACTGTACTTGTCATTTAGTGTAAAGGATTTATCAAAAAAAATAATAGTGTTTTCATGCACCGTCTCTTTAAAAAAGCCGGCCGGCAATTCAGCAGCGGTACCCGACAATTTATAACAGACAGAATAGAGCTTCACACATAGATTAGATAGAAACATGTCAGTCACATATATATGAAGTACAGTGACAGTGTTGGTTACTGTACTTGTCATTTAGTATTAAAATAAAGGATTTATTAAAAAAATTGACGTGGGGTTCCCCGTAATTTTAGTCTCTAGCGGAGGTTAAGCAGACAGCTGGGGCAGATGTTTGAAGCCTGGGAAGGGGGTAATACCCACGGAGCTTCCCAGACTACTATCAGCCCCCAGCTGAATACCTAGCCTTTACTAGCTATTAAAATGGGGGACCCCCCAAAAAAATGACATGGGGTCCCCCCTAATTTAATAGCTAGCAAAGGCTAGGCAGACAGCTGGGGGCTGATATTAATAGCCCAGGAAGGGAACCATGAATATTGGCCCCCTCCCAGGCTAGAAACACCAGCCGTCAGCCGCCCCAGAAATGGCGCATCCATAGGATGCGCCAATTCTGGCACTTAGCCTCGCTCTTCCACGCTGCCCTGGTGCGGTGGCAGGGGGTAATAGGGTTGGGGTTGATGTCAGCTTATAATGCCAGCTGACATCAAGCCCAGGTTAGTAATGGAGAGGCGTCTATAAGACACCCCCATTACTAACCCCATAGTCAAAGTTAAAAAAAACACAAACACCCAGAATAAAGTCCTTTAATTGAAATAAACACACAATTCTTTATTGTTCTAAATTAAACCATACTTACCGCCACGCCCATTCCAGCTGAAGCCAATGATCTCCTGCAATAAAAGTAAAATAATAAAGCAACATCATCCTTACCTTTCCATGGCTCCCACGACAGCTTCAGCTCTGCTACATCGAGATGACAGGCTGGACCGCAGCAGAACGCTGCCATCCAGCCTGTCATCCCGCAGACACTGAAGCGCAGGCAAGCTTGCGCTACTCAGTGTCTGGCTGTGACGGCATCCAGATGAGCCGAGGTCATGTCCAATGAACTCGGCTCACCTCATGCACGTCACTGACAGCGTGGGAAAATTCTCATGCTGAAGCGCTGAATGCCGGAGAATTTTCCCACGCTGTCAGTGACGTACATGAGGTGAGAGGAGTTCATTGTCGGCTCATCTGGATGCCGTCAGTCAGACACTGAGGAGCGCAAGCATGCCTGGGCTTCTCAGTGTGTGCGGCATGGCAAGCTGGATGGCAGCGTTCTGCTGCTGTCCAGCCTGTCATCTCGATGTAGCAGAGCTGGAGCTGTCCTGGGAACCATGGAAAGGGAAGGATGAGGTTGCTTTATTTTTCTTTTATTGCAGGAGATCGTTGGCTTCAGCTGGAATGGGCGTGATGGTAAGTATGGTTTAATTTAGAACAATAAAGAATTGTGTCTTTATTTCAATTAAAGGACTTTATTCTGGGTGTTTGTGTTTTTTTTAACTTTGACTATGGGGTTAGTAATGGGGGTGTCTTATAGACGCCTCTCCATTACTAACCTGGGCTTGATGTCAGCTGGCATTATAAGCTGACATCAACCCCAACCCTATTACCCCCTGCCACCGCACCAGGGCAGCGTGGAAGAGCGAGGCTAAGTGCCAGAATTGGCGCATCCTATGGATGCGCCATTTCTGGGGCGGCTGAGGGCAGGTGTTTCTAGCCTGGGAGGGGGCCAATATTCATGGCTCCCTTCCTGGGCTATTAATATCAGCCCCCAGCTGTCTGCCTAGCCTTTGCTAGCTATTAAATTAGGGGGGACCCCACATCATTTTTTTGGGAGGGTCCTCCATTTTAATAGCTAGTAAAGGCTAGGTATTCAGCTGGGGGCTGATATTAGTAGCCTGGGAAGCTCTGTGGGTATTACCCCCTTCCCAGGCTTCAAACATCTGCCCCAGCTGTCTGCTTAACCTCCGCTAGAGACTAAAATTACGGGGAACCCCACGCCAATTTTTTTTAATAATAAATCCTTTATTTTAATACTAAATGACAAGTACAGTAACCAACACTGTCACACTACTTATTATATATGTGACTGACATGTTTCTATCTAATCTATGTGTGATGCTCTATTCCTTCATGTCTAAATTGTCGGGTACCGGTGTATGCCGCTGCTGAATTGCCGGCCGGCTTTTTTAAAGAAAGCGTCTTCTGAGTAGTTTGTCAGCTTTTGGACACCTTTTGAAGGTGTTTTCTATGTGTTTTTGTTTGCCTGCCATTGGTTTTAAATGTGTTCGATGGTGTTCTAAGGTGTTCGACGAACTGTTCGTCGAACAGTTCCTCGAACATCCCGGTGTTCGACGAACCGAACCGAACCCGAACACTACGGGGGTGGCTCAACACTATTTATGACTATTATTGGGGATACTGGATGATCCTCCTATTTGCACTTTTTTGGCAACTACTAACACACCTGAGTCTAGGATTTTAGATAATATAGCTTCCTCATATAAAATAGGGAGATGTCTTAATATAATATTAATTGCATTGAATTGCGCACTATATTTAAAAGAAATGACATTTTGTTTAATTTGGGGGATTTTCAAGGAGTTAATAGTTCTTGTCCTTGACATATTGATTTAAATCTAATCTTTTTTTTTTTTTTGTTTTATGAATTATTTTTTTGCTCTTTAGGACCAATTTGGGTAACCCCGAGTTTTCAATCTATTTTTACATCTATTTCCTCATCCAGTTTTTCAATGCTATTACCATTGCGTTTAATTCTTGTTAATTCCCCGACAGGTATTGCTTTTATGGTGTGCTGCAGGTGCCCACTTTTAGCATGTAAAATAATATTTCCTGAGATGGGCTTTGAAAAAGTAGAAGTAATGATAATTCAATCAAAAATTTCTAGTTAAATCAGGAACGATATACATTCAGTATCAAAAGTATGAGTGAATGACAAATTAAATTCATTATTATTTAGGTATCCGATTAACTCCAGTATGGCACACATCGCCCCTCCAAATGAAGATTAAATCATTGTATCTGCCATACCAGAAAACATCCCGGGACCAAGGATTAGCATGAGTATGTGGTGCCACATATTCCCAATGGGACATTACCATATTTGCCAGAGATGGAGAATAGCTGGATCTGATAGATACTCCTCTACACTGGAGATAAAATTCCTGATTGTACATCAAATTATTAGTCATCAAATATTGTGTACAAGTTTGAAGATAATTGGTTAAATCCAAGGAATTACTATACTTAAGATGAAACTCCAATGCTTGCAGAGCAACACTATAAGGTATACTTGTGTACAAAGATATTGCATAACAGCTAGTGTTGAGCGATACCTTCCGTTATCAGGAAAGATCGGACTGATACCCAAAAAATATCAGATATTGCCAATTCCGATACCGGAAACCAATGCAAGTCAATGGGACATAAATATCGAAATGAAAATAAACCCTTTCTTTGTAGGTTAATTCTACATGAAGGAAAACAACTAAGAATAATGTAGAATGTATTACATGAAATACTGGCAATTCAGCAGCAGCATACACAGGTACCTGACCATTTATAACAGAGAATAGGGCATCACACATATGTGACTGACATGTTTCTATGTATCTAATCTAAGAAGTACAGTGACAGTGATTACTGTACTTGTCATTTAGTGTTAAAATAAAGGATTTAATAAAAGTAAAATTGGCGTGGGGTTCCCCTTAATTTTAGGCTCTAGCGGAGGTTAAGCAGACGGCTGGGGCAGATGTTTGAAGCCTGGGAAGGGGGTAATACCCATGGAGCTTCCCAGGCTACTAATATCAGCCCCAAGCTGAATACCTAGCCTTTACTAGCTATTAAAATGGGGGACCCATAAAAAATGACTTGGGGGTCCCCCTATTTTAATAGCTAGGCAGGCAGCTGGGGGGTGATATTAATAGCCCAGGGAAGGTGCCATGAATATTGGCCCCCTCCCAGGCTTGAAACACCAGCCGGCCCTAGAAATGGTGCATCCATAGGATGTGCCAATTCTGGCACTTAGCCTCGCTCTTCCCACTGCCCTGTAGCGGTGGCAGTGGGGTAATAGGGCTGGGGCTGATGTCAGCTTATAATGCCAGCTGACATCAAGCCCAGGTTAGTAATGGAGAGGCGTCTATAAGACACCCCCATTACTAACCCCATAGTCAAAGTGAAAAGAAACACAAACACCCAGAATAAAGTCCTTTAATTGAAATAAACACACAATTCTTTATTGTTCTAAATTAAACCATACTTACCATCACGCCCATTCCAGCTGAAGCCAACGATCTCCTGCAATAAAAGAAAAATAATAAAGCAACATCATCCTTACCTTTCCATGGTTCCCACGACAGCTTCAGCTCTGCTACATCGAGATGACTGGCTGGACCGCAGCAGAACGCCGCCATCCAGCCTGTCATCCCGCAGACACTGAGAAGCGCAGGCTTGCTTGCGCTCCTCAGTGTCTCTCTGTGACGACATCCAGATGAGCCGAGGTCATGTCCAATGAACTCGGCTCTCCTCATGCACGTCACTGACTGCGTGGGAAAATTCTCCTGCGCTCAGCGCTTTAGCAGGAGAATTCTCCCATGCTGGGATGGCATTGAGAAGACCGGCTGGATGGCAGCTGAGCGCTGCCATCCAGCATGCCATCCTTCATAGACACTGCAGAGCGCATGCGATATTTCAGTATCAGAATGCTCAACACTAATCACAGCTTAACTATAAAAAGTCCTTCTGCCACGTAATATGTGACAATTGATCCCATATATCCCGTGAATCTTTAAAAAATCCAGCTGATCTTTGTACCAGCGGTTGAAAATGCACATCCATCCAAATCCCTTAATGTTCAGTCACCGAATTGATATTAGATATAATAGATCTCATTGGGGGGGAGGATTCAAGCCTTTGTGTGTTTTCGGTAACACATACAAACATGGTAACATAGGATGTTCTACAATAAGGATATCTTTTTGTTTGGCACTAATGCTCCCAATGTTAAGCCTTAACTCTTTATAGCATGAGTTGCTGTTTTTTTGTTTCAAAGAAGGATTAAACAATATTTTCTCATAAGTGGTTGTATCCAATAAAAGTTCCAACATTTGATTATTATAAATATCAGCATCCATGACCACTACCAATCCTCCTTTATCGGACTTCTTAATATCCTCCATGTGTTTCAGATCTTGCAGTGCTTTCATTTGTTTTTTATTCAAATTGCCTTTAAAGCTATTAATATCCACTTGCGTGTAAAGATTCTTAAGTTCACGCTGAATTGTTTCCTGAAACTTATCCATAGCTCCCGTCCACTTGTATAGGATAGAAAAAAGGATTCTGCCCTGTGAAAAACTGGGCTGAACTAGTACTGGGACCTAAAGAGGTCTTCCTCTTGTTAATCTTGAAGGTGCATTAGTGCTGATTGTTCCTGGAAATTAAGAGTACGAAATTCATTATTTGGCTGTTCATAGTCCATATTCTTTTGTACATCTGCATTTTCTTCAAAGTCTTTTCAGTCAGATTTCTTACAAATTTATTGATGTCCTTTTTAAGGTGTTAAATAAGTCAAATTTCCTTTCTGGAGCAAAATTCAATCCATACAATATCACCTGGACTTGTTCATTTATAAGTTGGTGTTTCGATAGGTTAAGGACATTCTTTGTAGGAGATGGATAATATGCTACTTTCTGTGATGAATCGGCATTCTTGAGGTTCTTGGTGTGTTTCTGTCCACCTCGTTTGCGTTTCTTCTGCTTTTTTTAGGTTTTGATGATAGGAAAAATCCTTAGTTAAATGACTGGAATCTGAATAATTAGTATTGCTATCTGATAAATCTGGATCAGATGAACTGAAACTGACATGCAAGTTTTGTGGAGTTTTTCTTTTTTGTATGTAGGTGTACTCTTCAAAATTGACTTGGGTGTGGAATTTTTCCCATCTTCCTCATTCATACACCTGGTCCAGCTGATGGTCATTATCTCTGAATTTAGATTTTTTTTTTTCCTGGAGGTAATAACTCCATCTAGTTTAGACACATTTAGATATATACTTTGCATTTTATGGTCAAAAATGCTTGTCAAACCGTTCATTGAGTGAAATTTTGAGGGATTCAATCTCGGCATTTAATTTAACCAGCTTCATTTCTTCCTCTGCAATGATTAATTTAATACCACCGAGTAGTCAGAGTGCCTGATTCCATTTCTTAACAAAAGCAGGTGAATATACCATAGTCGGTACTTTTTTAAGAATAAGTCCCCTAGGTATCATATTTTTGGAGACCTAGTTTTCAAGAGTCTTATGATCCCATCATACTATTGTTTCACTCATAATTAATTTTTCCATTTTCTGAAACTCATCAGACAAATTAGTGGAAAAGTCAGTGCTGGAATTGGCATCTAATGTAAATACTTCCACTGCTTTGTGGGCTCTATTTTCATAAATGTCAGTCATATTTGGACTATTAAAAAAACATCTTTTATTAAAATTGTTTTATCTTCAGGAATGGCAAAAATATATTTTTCATATATTAAATGTTTTTACAATAAATAGCCAGTAATGCACGGTGATAAAGTTCAGTATATGACATAGAAAGTTTCACCAGCTCACCTGGTGTGCCTTGGCTTCTACCTCAGGAAAGTTCATGATGGAGCTAACTTTGCAGCTGCTATGGGGCTCTTGAGCGGGTGAGAAAGGTTAGCCCTCAGAATAAAATCTTCTGGTGGGCACAATGTTTTTCAATCTGAAACAGCTTCTCAGTGGGAGTTGTATTTCACCACAGCCATATTCTTTAGCTCTGAGAAAGGACTGGCATAGAGGGAAGCCGTATCTACCCCAGCTGTCATTTTTCCGTCACCAGGTTCTTCCCATTGTCACACATGACCATGCTGGCTGTATGTTCAGCGGTGAGAGCTACAGATCAGGCTGCTGTTACAGCTTTCAACTACTCTGCAGCGCTAGGCAGTTTGTCAATTAAGCATGTTATCTTCAACACAGCCTGTTGCCGCTTGGCCAAGGCAGTACTGTCAGCTTGTGACTGTGGTCATTTCAGAGATGGAGGAAGAGGTGTATGAGAAATGTGATTACATTGTTAAATTGGTGATGCTGTTTTTTGTACTAAAAGAATATATTTTGTTTTAAGACGCATGCATTCACCGGGAAATGTCATTTTAACATTTTGCAAACTTATCTGGCAATGTGGTTAGACACATCAGACACATCCTGTTTTATTTACGATGGAGGGGAAGTCATAAAGCCTATTTTTATAGGGACAACAGACAGCCCTTACTATTCTTAAAAGGCCAGCAGTAGGCCCTAGCTATTGTTGGAGCCATCAGCTGGCTATGCTTTGTTCCCATTATTAACAAGTGGGTCTCCTATACTGTTATTGCGTATCCAGTGACTGCAAGGGCTGCCAAAAACTTGGACGCAACCCAATACCCCTTTGAAGAGACAGAGGGTCTCATTAAATAATAAAAAAAAAAAAAATGTTCCCATTATAAAGGAGTGGGTCTCCTAGAAGTGGTAATGCCCATGCTGTGACTGCAAGGGCAGTCAAAATTTGGGAAGTACCCCACTAAGAATTTAAAGACACACTGAGCAGGGCCACAGTAACAACAAATACCCATTAGAAAGAGGGCCTCCCATAGTGTTGGCCTATGCAGTGAATGCAAGGGCTGCCAAAAATTTGGAGGCACTTCAATACCCCTTGGAAGAGACATGGAGGAGGGCCTCATTAAAAAATGTTCCCATTAGAAAGGAGCAGGCCTCCTATACTTGTAATGCCCATGCACTAAGTGTACGGGCTGACAAACATTTACCCCTGGGGGGTATACATGAACATACTGAAGCAGCCTGTCAGCATTTTCAGTTGACAGGTGGATGCGCTTATCAGTTATAATTCCACCAGCAGCACTAAAAACCCGCTCTGATAAAACGCTGGCAGCATGCCAGGACCTCCGAGGCATAGAGCCTGTTCATTACACAACCAGCTTGGATACCCAATAATTATAAGGCACAGTGGAATCACAGAGGACGTTGGTACTGTTGGCAAGGTACTCCCTCAGCATCTTCCCAAACTTTGCACTCCTTGTGAGAGAACCCTGAGACTCAGAGCCTGTCCGATAGGAGGGTCTGAGAACTCTCCCAGTACTTTGACTGTCTTCCCCTGCCTCTGCTGGATTGAAGGTGTCTCTCCTGTACTCCTTGGTTGTCCAACCAAGTACAGTACACACCAAAAGTTTGGACACAACATCTCATTTAAATATTTTTTTGTATTTTCATGACTATGAAAATTGTACATTCACACTGAAGGCATCAAAACTATGAATTAACACATGTGGAATTATATACTTAAAAAAAAAAGTGTGAAACAACTGAAAATATGTCTTATATTCTAGGTTCTTCAAAGTAGCCACCTTTTGCTTTTATGACTGATTTGAACACTCTTGGCATTCTCTTGATGAGCTTCAAGAGGTAGTCACCGGAAATGGTCTTCCAACAATCTTGAAGGAGTTCCCAGAGATGCTTAGCACTTGTTGGCACTTTTGCCTTCACTCTGCGGTCCAGCTCACCCCAAACCATCTCAATTGGGTTCAGGACTGGTGACTGTGGAGGCCAGGTCATCTTTTGTAGCACCCCATCAATCTCCTTGGTCAAATGGACCTTACACAGCCTGGAGATGTGTTTAGGGTCATTGTCCTGTTGAAAAATAAATGATGGTCCAACTAAACGCAAACCGGATGAAAAAGCATGCCGCTGCAAGATGCTGTGGCAGCCATGCTGGTTCAGCATGCCTGCAATTTTGAGTACTTCCCCCAACAGTGTCACCAGAAAAGTGCCCCCACACCATTACACCTCCTCCATGCTTTACGGTGGGAACCGGGCATGTAGAGTCCATCCATTCACCTTTTCTGCGTCGCACAAAGACAGTGGTTGGAACCAAAGATCTCAAATTTGGACTCCTCAGACCAAAGCACAGATTTCCACTGGTCTAATGTCGATTCCTTGTGTTCTTTAGCCCAAACAAGTCTCTTCTGCTTGTTGCCTGTCCTTAGTAGTGGTTTCCTAGCAGCTATTTTACCATGAAGGCCTGATGCACAAAGTCTCCTCTTAACAGTTGTTGAAGAGATGTGTCTGCTGCTAGAACTGTGTGGCATTGACGTGGTCTCTAATCTGAGCTGCTGTTAACCTGCGATTTTTGAGGCTGATGACTCGGATAAACTTATCCTCAGAAGCAGAGGTGACTCTTGGTCTTCCTGTTCTGGGGTAGTCCTCATGTGAGCCTGTTTCTTTGTAGCGCTTGATGGTTTTTGCCACTGCACTTGGGGACACATTCAAAGTTTGCCCAATTTTTCGGACAGAATGATCTTCATTTCTTATAGTAATGATGGCTACACTTCAGAGGACAGTGACGCATGGTCTACCTGCCCACCTCTTGAACATAAATTGTGGGAATAGTATTTTTTTGGGAATAATTCCAGGAATTTTAAACTGTTCTCTATACAATTTTCAGTCCCTATTTTCTTAAGCAACCAGTATCTTGCAGCACCTACATCCAGGGAACATGCTGCAAGTTGTTTCGGTTTGTTTGAAATGATGAGCCCTCCATGGGAGAGTCCAGAGGGGAATCCAGTCCTAAAGACAGCAGTAGAGGTCTAATAATGCAACACCAAGGGTTAATTCAAGAAAATGTAACTTTACTGCACCCAAGTGACAAAATCCTTATACCAAACCCCAAGTGTCCCACTAAGGGTACATGTCAATTACACTGTGCCATTGTCCTATACCCCAAGTGTCAGTGACTATTAAGGATTTCTTGCTTGATCTGGTCCTGTTACTCTGAATTTGCTCCACTGAAGGATTGGGAGCTTCATCAGTTCCACTGTCACAATCTTTACTAATCACTGTTAATAGTGATAAGCTCCTTGTGTTTTCAATGTCTTGAGAAACCTCTTTGGTGCTATCAGTCATACACAGGAAGGCTCTTGTTCCTCTTCAGGTCCTATAGAAACTGCTTTAACTTGAGGATATCTGATCAAAGCTTGCCACAGTATATGGAAAACTGTATTCCACATCCGTGACCTGTCCAAAGATAAATCATGAAGATATGGCTCAGTCCTGAGATGCATCAGAACCAAATCTACTAAATATCCTATAGAGAGCGACTAATCACCATCAAGAGATCGAAAAGACAGCGCACATAGGGCTTTATCTATATAATAGTAAATACCACGTCCCACAATCAGTCTGACTCACCTTCTGAGGTTGTGTGAGTCACAACCAACTGTGAAGCACCTGTCAGATAGCTGCTGCAGGAGACCCCACAGATCAGTAGGCAATAAGAGGAGATGAGAAGCCGTGCTGATCCTCCGCGCTGGTCCAGAGACACACAAGGGTTAATGGTAAACCAAAACCTTTTTTATTACTTGGCCTACGCGTTTCGTGGCTACACTGCCACTTCCTCAGCCTCGGTCTAATGTCTCTAATAATCACCATCAAGATACTTCATGGGGGTCAATCCACAAGGTGATTTTCGTTGGTACTTGGGGAAAATCATGGAATCTCATGAGCTTTAAAACACAAGCTTCTAAAAAGGCTCTCATCCCTGTCCTTCCCACTGATTCTAAACCTAAAAGACCAAAGTGAGCTAATAGAGATGAGATGTCTATCCTACAACACAGGGAATATGTAGAGCGTATGCAAGAGCAATATGGAAGTTTTCTACAAATGTCAATGGACATATCTAATGATTACAGTGATAGCTTGCATGTAGGCTTGACCTTTTGATGGGTTGCACTGGTTACCAGTGCCTGGTGTTTTTTTGCAAAGCATTTCTGACAAATGTTCTGAAAATGAATGGTTGGATTCATCTTTTGGAATCTGACAGTCAGTTTTGACATGGTCCACTCTGGCCAACAGTTTCTCCCTCATTGATACTGGGATAGTTCACTGCAACCATTTTAGCTAAGAAAAGAGAAATGTCACTTTTTATAGACTTATTGTGTAAAATATATGCACTTTTTTTAATCTAGTTCTGTGGAGGTGTTAGCAATTAAACTGCAGCCACAATATAAATGGCAGATGAAAAATTTACTATAGCACCATTTATTCAGGGGCATCTTGCATGGGACAGGGATATACATAGCAAAACCATTTACATAATCTTAACAAAACAAGTCAGCGACTGGTACAGGAGGAGAGAGGACCCTGCCTACAAGGGCTCAGTCTACAAGGGATGAGTGAGGATACAGTAGATGGGGGTAGAGGAGGTCATGCAGTAATGTGGTGGGGCAGTGGTTACTGCAGGTTGCAGGCTTGTTGGAAGAGGTAGGTCTTCAGGTTTCTTTTGAAAGCTTCCACGGCAGGCGAGAGTCTGTGTTGGGGTAGAGAGTTCTGGAGTGGGGGGGGTGTGAGGGAGAAATCTTGTATGCGATTGTGGGAAGAGGGGAGGGGAGTAGAGAAGGAGATCTTGTGAGGATCGGAGGTTGCATGCAAGTAAGTACCAGGAGACTAGATCATAGATGTATGGAGGAGACAGGTTATGGATGGCTTTGTATGCCATGGTTAGGATTTTGAACTGGAGTCTCTGGGCAATAGGGAACCTGGGAAGGGATTAACTGAGGGGAGAGGCCAGGGAATAGCGGGGGGACAGGTGGATTAGTCGGGCAGCGGAGTTTAGGATAAACTGGAGGGGTGTGAGTGTTGGAAGGGAGGCCACAGAGCAGGAGGTTGCAATGGTCAGTGGGAGATGAGGGCATGCACTAGTGTTTTTGCAGAGTCTTTGCTGAGGAATGCACGGATCTGGGAGATATTTTTGGGCTGGAGTCAGCAGGAAGTGGAAAGGCCTTGGATATGGGGTTTAAAGGAGAGATCAGAATTCAGTGTTACCCCAAGGCAGCGAGCTTGTGGGACTGGGTAAAGTGAACAATCATTTATGGTGATGGATGGGTCAGATGGGGAATATGAATGAGGGTGGAAAGATGATAAACTCAACATGGATAAACAGTTAAAGACATCTGGCAGAGAAGGATGAGATGGACAGACATTGTGGGATTTTGGTTAGTAGGGAGGAGATATCTGGTCCAGAGAGGTTGATCTGTGTCTCATCAGCATTGAGGTGATACTGAAAGACGTGAGACTCTGAGCTGTCCCAGTCCAAAGGAGTAGATGGAGAAGAGCAGAGGTCCTAGAATTGAACCTTGAGGGGACACCGACAGATGGGGGGGGGGGGGGGGGGGTAGGGGTGAGATGAGGAGGTGGTTCATGAGTGGGAGACTCTGAATGTCAAGTCTCTCAGGTATGAGGAGATCCAAGGTGGGGCTAAGTCAGTGATTCCAAGAGATGAGGGAATGGTCAACTGTCGTAGGCAGATGACAGATCCAGAAGTAGGAGGATGGAGTACTGTCGCTTGGTTTTGGTGGTTAGTAGGTCATTAGTGACTTTGGTCAGCGCAGTTTCAGTCTAGGTATGCAGTCGAAGAGGGATCAGGAGGAGAGGTGGGAGGACAGTTCAAGGTGGACATGTTCTAGTAGTTTTGAGGCATAGGGGAGAAGTGATGTGGGCTAGTCGGAGAGGATGGGTCAAGGGAGGGCTTTTTGAGGATGGGTGTGATTGAGGCATGCTTGAAACATGAGGGGGGAAGACACCCGTTGTTAATTACAGGTTGAAGTGGGTTAGTGTTGGGATGAAGACTTCAGAAAGGTGTGGGATGGGATTGGGTCAATTCGCAGGTGGTGAGGTGTGATTTGGAGAATAAAGAGGAGACTTGACCTTCTGTAATGGTGGAGAAGTGGGGTTTGAAGGAGAAAGGTTGAGTAGATATGAGAGGTTGTGTGGACTTTAGGCAAAAGCTATGGTGTCAATGTTCTGCTTGAAGAATGAGGCAAAGTCTTCAGCGGAGAGGGAGGAGGCACTGGATGACGGAGAGAATTGATTGTAAAATGGTTTTTTAGGGTTGTGGGACAGGGAAGATGAGATGAGAAGTATGTTTGTTTTGCTGCAGTGAGTGTGGACTTGAAAATAGTGAGGGATTGTTTGAATGTGATGAAGTGCTTGGAGTGAGACTTTCCATCTCCGCTCTGCAACCCTGGAGGCCCGTTGCAGTTCTTTAGTAAGGTTGGTATACCAGGGTTGCCTATTGGTGCGAGCTTTGGTATGTGTGAGAGGGGCGATCGAGTCAAGAACTGCAGCTATTGTGGTATATAAAGCAGCAGCAACATCTGCATTGTGTAAGGAATTTGTTTATAAGAGGGAGGAGGGATTCAGAGTGTAGGTCAAGGTGTTTGAGCTTTCTGCAAGCGTGTAAGTTTGTGGAATGGGGATTGTGTACCAGGAGAGGGTAGAGAATGTGAGGTTATGGTTGGAGAGGGAGAGGTGAGTTAGAGAGGTTAGATAGGCAACAGAGGCAGGTGAAGATGAGTTCCAGTGGGTGGCCATCTTTATGGGAAGCTGCAGAAGACCATTGAGCAAGGTCGAAGGAGGAAGAGGGATTTGAACTTGGAGACAGTGAGTGGGAAGTGTCACTGGGGATGTTGAAGTCACGCATTATGATAGTGAGGATGTCAGCTGACAGGAAGTGGATCAGCAAGGTGGTGAAGTCGTATTAAAGTGGTGGCTAGCCCTAGGGGTCGGTAAATGATAGCCAGTTGGAGATTAGAGGGGGAATAGATGCGCGCGCACACGGTGCACCTCCAAAAGAGGGGCGTAACGGAGGGTGGCAGTTGCATTTGGGTGCAAGCGCAGGTATCTGACAGGAGAGAACCTACGCCTCCACCATGTTTGCTATTGGGTTGGGGGGTGTGGGAAAGGTGGAAGCCGCCATACGAAAGTGCAGCTGGGGAGGCTGTGTCATAGGGGGTGAGCCAGGTTTCAGTGATGGCGAGGAAGGAAAGCTTGTTAGTAATGAAAAAGTTGTGGTTGTAGAAAAGTTTGTTGCAGATGGGTCAAGCATTCCATAGAGCTCCTGTTGGTGCAACTGAGGGAGTGGGGAAAATTTGCATGGGTATGAGTTTAGAAGGGTTGCGACAGTTGGTGGACTGTCATGAATAGGGGGTAGAAGTAACTGGGGATATGGTGAGGAGGACCAGGATTTGGAGAGATCTCCAGCAGCGAGGAGGAGCAGAGAAAGTGTTAGCTGGTGGGAGCATCAGAGAACATGAGGTGGCTTTCTGTGTTTGGAGATCCTGGATTGAATGTTGAGGAATAATTCTGAGGAGGTGAGATGAATGGGGAGGATGGAGGGAGAGATGGACAGTTCCTTACTAGGTGTAGGGATTTGAGGGGTTACTAGAAAGTGGAGGACTATAGGGGAAAAAGTGAGAGCTAACCGAAACCTAGTTAATAGAGAGTAAGTGGTCAAAGTATTGGTTACCTGACTCCTTCCCTGACTAACTGCCACTTTGCACAAGACGCATGTACAACCCAAATCACCCTTCAACCACCTAATTAATGCTGAGATCTAATATCTGAAGATGACCACTTTAACTTCATTGCTTAAGACAGTAGCATATATAGTACAGTATGTGGTCCCAGTGGTGAAACCATTGCAGCAGCCAAGTGTCCCTGTAAAATGAAAATGGGGAGTAGATGTGTTGCCTTGGCTGAAAGATGGGCTACTGGAGGCCCCCATGGCTACCATCTACTATGCAGCCCAGCCTGTAAAAAATGAATTTTGCATCACTTAACTACCCCTCCCTCTTTTCTACATTTTCAAGAAAAACATAAAAATTAGGTAATCTCCATGTATGCCAAATATCTGGTTTGTTAAAGTATAATGTTTAACCGATGTGGTAAATGCCATGAATGAAATTATGGTGTACTCCCTTTCCCTAAGAAATGCTAAAGAATAAACATTGTAGGTTTGACAAAATTGTATTGAAGTGAGTAAAACATTCTTGCACTAGAAAAAACAAGCCCTTTCACGACTGATAGAAAAATACAATGGTCTTTAAATGCGCAATGACTATTGTAAACAAAACCACCTATAAAACTGATCATGTTAATACAAAAGAATGCAACTTTAGGAAAACTGGTGTTTCCTATTTTTCTGCACATTGTCATAAATTGAATGGTGCCCTATAGTATTGAGCGAGCACTAAAATGCTCGGGTGCTCGAATCTTGGACCGAGCTCACCGTGATACTCGGGTGCTCGACCCTCACAACAATCCCAATGTTAGCCTATGGGAGACCTGAGAATTTTGTGGTGGCACCCCTGGCTGTCTATAGAAAGCCTAAAAAGTGCTCAAATGACATGGGGACAGCATGGGGATCGCCCCAGGAAGCATTTCTGACCCCCAGGTCACTGCTGTCAATGTGGTCAGAGGTATTAAGCCTCTTTTACGGGCTCACAATAAAATGTTCAAAAACGAAACAAACTGTTTTCCTGTGAAATATATTAAGAAACATACTTTCCAGGGTAAATACTTGTGTATAAGGTAAAATAAATAACCAAAAACAAAAATACTCCTCCACACGTTGGGCTATGTTCACAAGTAACAAACACTGCCATACAATAACAAGAAAAAATTGGATGGATAGCTAGTCACTTGACAAGCATCCATCCTATAGCATGCTGAAAAACATATTGAAAAGGAGCACTACTCAGCATATCATTGCAAAAAATATATTTATTTAAACTTATAAGAGTAAGAGGTAAGTATTCAAGAAAACAAAGTGACTAGATGGAAAAAATGTGTATGAGAGTCAGGCACAGAAAAAAGTAAAAAGGGGGTGTTTTGGGTCCTAGGTAAGACAAAATTGCACAATTGCCCGCAATCAAATAACAGATCAGAAGTATCAATATATATAAACATAAAAAAAAAAATTTATAAAGATTTTTAGTGAGCAAAGAGCAATAACCCAAAAGGGATTCCTCATGTATGTAAAAAACCTACTACCTATTGCAAGATAAGAGGATAACAGTAGTATAACATGAGGGAAGCATTATCACTAGCTAGGTACCAAAGCACAATGTAAGCCCATAAATAGTTACCTGACAGTCAGAGTGGAGGGGGGAAGGAGGGTGATAACAAAAGCCCAACACTGTTTCATTGTGTAAGGACCGCTTTCTCAAGGGCAAATAGTGTGTTCACAAGTAGCATTTTTTTATGCGTTTTTGCACTTTTGTATTGCTTTCAGCCGTGACAAATGCATTCACTGGGAAATGTCATTTTAAATTTTTACAGCCTTATCTGGCCAAGTGCTGTGTGACACATGCATACAGTGCTGAAAAAACACGAACAGCATTGGGAAGACCCCTGGAAGCATCTGACACACAGGTCACTGCCTAAAAGTGTGCCCATCAGAAGTGATCCTTGCTGCATCAGAAGATGCAGACTTGCAACTATCACTGTGCAAGTCCTTGTACCAGGACAGTGTTCTATTGTACCTCCCCATTCCTTGCTATGCAAGCGCAAATATGCAGCCACCCACCAACCCCAACGCTGCAATACCATACTGCTAGCTTGCTTGCACTTGAAATGAGGCCTTTTAGGCTTGTGGAGGCACACCAACCACCATGTCATTGCTGCGTCAGCAGACTGATATCCATACTCGGTCCCCAGCCGCCAGGGGGCAGCCGGGTGTCTATACTCGGTCCCCAGCCACCCCTATTTGTTCCAGTGCACCTTATACACAAGCGCGCATACCAAAACATTACCCGTGCCCTCCCTAGTGCATTTAGTGGGAAGGACCGCCTAACTACAATCACGTGGACAAGTGAATGTGGCCAGGGATGGTCCATGTCACTGACTCCTTCACACTGGGTTATTGTGGAAGCTGGGACACAGTTGTACACTGGGATGCAACACGTCCTCCAGACAGAAAATTGTGGGTCATGGGTCAATCGGGCTTCAATACGAAGTTCAGAAGGTTGACAGCAGCAGTGGTCTGCCTCCTAAACAGAGTAAATTATTCATGATCATGAGGCCATCCATCTCCTTAGCTTTCTGTTCCTTGGAATGCAAGCACATGTATGTAGTAAGGGCTAGGCCTGAGGTGGTCAGCGTTTTTGCACATATCCTACCTCCTCCGAGGATTGCTGGATGCTTTCCTGCTACTATCCCAGTTCTATGACTCCTGTTAAAACAAAGCATCAGGTGATTAATGATGGATGAGGTGGTGGCAAAGAGCATGAGGAACGGGGACCATTCAAATCAATATCAGGCCAGTCAACCACACATGTATTGTAGTATGTTTCTGTGCCAAAAGGAGCGGTTTGGCTACAGTTACAGTTGAGTGCAATGCCTACCAAAAATTTAGAGGCACTCCAATACCCCTTGGAAGTGACATGGAGATCAGAGGGCCTTAACTAAACCATTTTTTCCATTTATAGCAACTGGGTCTCCTGAACACTGTTGGCCTAAGCAGTGAATGGAAGGCTTTCCAAAAACTACAAGGAACTGCAATGCCCCTTGAAACAGACATGGATTAAAGCGTACTAAAACCTTCTACCCATTATTAGGGAGTGGGTCTCCCTTAGTGTTCGCCTATGCATTGAAAAGCAAAAGCTGACTAAAATTAGGAGGAAATGCAATGCCCGTTGGAAGAGCCATGCAGTACTGCATATTAAAAACATTATTCCCATTATTGGGGAGTGGGTCTCCCATATTCTTTACCTATGCCTTCCAAGCAAAAGCTGTGAAGTATTAGGACGGAGGAACTTGCAATGCTGGCAACATGGACCACTTTCACCCTGGTGGTATAGTTGTGGTGGGGGCTGTTCTGCAGCAAGGGCCTTCTGGTACTGCCCCATTTTTGTAGACCTCTCCACCTCAGGAATAAGAGGGTGAAAGTTCTCCTTGTAGCAGGGGTCTAAAAGTGTCACCAACCAGTAATGACTGTCACCCAACATTTTGACTATGCGAGGGTCACGGTTAAGGCAGCGTAACAGTCAGCCATGCGTGCCAGACTGGTAATGGACAAGACTTCCATGTCCTCACCAACATGACGATTGACCATGCCCTCCTCCCCTCCTCTCCTCCACAGCCTGTTGCTGCTTAACTGAGGCAGTACTGCAGAGCTTCCAGCTTGTAACTGATGTGAGATCTGAGATGGAGGCTGAACATGAGGAGGATGATGCACAGGAGCTGTACACTGTGGGTGCAACTCTGACTGACATGGGGCCCGCAATCCTTGGTGTGGGGAGGATGTGTTCATTCCCAGCTTCCACTATGTTTACTCAGTGTGCTGTCAGGGAGATGTATCATCGCTGGCCACAGGCACTTGCCCACGTGCCCGTTGTCAGCTGGACTCTCCCAGTAACTGTGGTGGTATGGGCACGGCAGATGTTTTGGGACACATGCTTGTGTAGTGTGGGGATGGCACACTGGGCAAAATAGTGTCTGCTAGGGACAGAGTACCGAGTGATGGCCACCACCATAAGGTTGCAGAAAGATTCCATCTCCACCAGCTTAAAAGGCAGTATTTCCAATGCAAGCAGTCGTGAAATGTGCGAATTTAGGACTGTGAATTGTGGGGCGTTGGCTGAGAATTTGCGCTTTCGTTCAAAGCTCTGGGATATGGACAATTGAACGCTGCGATGGGACGTGGACGTTGATGCTGTTTCTTGAGAAACTGCCATAACAAGTGAAGACTGAGAGGAGGGGGCATCTTTGCATGCAGTATGGACAGGTGATTGCCTTGCACGCACAACAGGTGGCTCTCTTACATGCACAATAGCGGAAGAAGCAGTGGTGACACCTGCTGACAATGGTCGTGGACCCTGGGGTTCGCCCCACAAAGTTGGGTGCTTAACTGACATGTGCCAGATCATGCTGGTGGTGGTCAGGCTGGTAGTTTTGTCACCCCTTCTGATGCTGGCCTGGCAGGTATTACAAATGGCCTTTTTGGGGTTATCAGCAGAGTCTTTAAAAAAATTCCAGACTCTGGAAGACCTACCGCTTGTACAGGCAACGTCCCTCGTGTTGGTGTTACAGGTAATGGTTGATCGCCTTCTGTCTGCGGCCACCACACTGCTTCTTCCTGCCTGTTTGGGTACTCTGCCTCCCTCCCCCTGTGTGCTACTGGCCTTGCTCTGTGTCCTCCTGCCAAGTTGGGTCAGTTACTAGATCATCCACCACCACCTCCTCTTCCACTTCCGCACCACGTTGCTCCTCCTCACTTTGTGGCAATTGTCTCATCGTCCACCTCTTGTGACAAATTGCCAGTGTCACCTTCCTGTGGCTGTTCAAATTGGCCATCGCTACATGGGATCTCCTCTTCCACCTCTTCAAGCGGAGCAGGCGAGGGGCGCAAATATGGAAATGGACCAGTGAACTGCTATTCAGGGTGTCCAACTGTGGGATCAGTTGCTGTCTGACGACACTCGGCATGGTGGGAGGAATGCGCATCAGGGTGAGGAGGAGTATGCAGTTGACACTCACGGCTACTAAGAGTTGACCGGAAGTATTATCTGCTATCCAATTAATAACCTGTTCACACTGATCAGTTGGCAATAGTTGTGTTGTGTGCTACCCTAGTAATTCGGTCAAGAACTTGGAGCGAGAAGATGTGGCTGTTGGTTGTGGCACATTTTCACCTTGGCCACGGCCCCATCCTCTGCACGCACCATCACCAGAATGTCCAGTTCCACATCCCTTGCCACGTGCCTTGCTCATTGTAAATGAAGTAAAATAGCTTACACTCGCACGACCAATGGCAAAAGGGTAATGAAAAGTAGATTAAAACCATGGAAGAGGAAAACCACAGATCTAGTTCTCTGGCCTACACCAGACTCTTTTAAACAGGTATATTTGTGTCTGAACAGTCAGATGCTCAATTTTCATTTATGTGGGGGGAAAAATACCAAAAGGTTAAGATGGGTATTTGTACAGTCTGAGGAAAATTAAAAAGGATTTAGATGAAGAAAAATTTTTCCTGGGTCTAAGTCCCAAGTAGTGCGATGCTCGGGCGAGTACCGAGCTGTGTCAAGCATGCTCATTTAACACTAGTATTTAAACTGCCGAGAGTGGTGCAGACGCCACTCCTGGCAGTGAGTCGGGTGTCAGCTGTGATAGAAGCTGACCACCTGGTCGTCGCCCACTCACAGCTCCTGTGCACTGGGCAATCGCCATTATGTACAGTGTGTATATACTTCATTGGTCGGGAAGTCCCACTCCATGACACGTGTGTACATTTCTCAAATGTCGAAGGGGTTAAACGTAGGTCTGATTTAGGCTGGAGACCAGTAATAGTGCACAGTTGTGGAAAAGTTCCTGCTGTATAACATTTTAAAATGTCTCCATATTGGATATAGGTAGATGACAACACAGCCTTGTTTCATGTTGGGATCTTGTGCATGCTCCGTGTACACTTCAGAGGACTGACACTTAGTTTACCTGCCCACCTCCCATCCCTGTTACAAACCATGTGGGAATCCTGTATTCTTGGGAATATTCCCAGGTCCAATACATATCACAGCTATAGATTCTCTTATAGATTATTGCAAGAGAATTTTTTTTTAAATAAATAGAAATAAGGGTAACTTCTCTACAGCTTTCATTCCCTATATTCTATAGCCACCAGCATCTTGCAGCACTTACATCCAGGGCACATGCTGCAGGTTGTTGAAATGAAGAGCCCTCCATGGGGGAATCCAGAGCGGAGACCAAGTCCTAAGCAGTAGAGGTCTAAAAAAATACAAGAACACCACGGGTTAATTCAAGAAAATGTAACTTTCCTGTGCCCAAGTGTCAGAATACTTATCCCAAACCAACACACTAAGGGTACATGTCAATTACTGTCACTGTCCAATACCCCAAGTGTCAGTGAATGTTAGGGATTTCTTGTCTGATCTGGTCCTGTTACTCCATATTTGCTCCACTGAAGGATTGGGAGCTTCATCAGTTCCACTGTCACAATCTTCACTAATCCTTGGTGATGGTGATGAGCTCAGTGTCTTCCATGCCTTCAGGAACCTGCATGGTGCCATCAATCATACACAAAGGAAGGTTCTTGTTCCTCTTCAGGTCCTATAGAAACCACTTTATCTCTCGTGGGGATCTCTGATCAAAGCTTGTCACAGTATATGGGAAATCCCTCCCCCTCATCACCCCCAACCTATCCAAAGAGAGCTCCTTCCGATATGATTTCAGTCCTGGGAAGCATCAGAACCAAATCTAATGAATATCATATACAGAGCGACTAATTACTGGTAAGATACATCATCAGGTGGATTCCTTTGGTCATGAATACTCATATGACCTGGAGCACAAGCCTCTAAAATGCTCTCATTCCTGTCCCACCCTTTTGATTCTAATATACCTATTACAGTATGTGGTCCTATTGGTGAAACCATTGCAGCAGCCAAGTGTCCCTGTAAAATGAAAATGGGGAGTAGATGTGTTGCCATGGCTAAAAGAGGGGCTACTTGAGACTCCCATGGCTGAAATCTATGTAGGCAAGTCAGTGGCTGAATTTCAGAGCTTATTTTTAGCAATACAATTGTTTTGCAATATATTAAATAAGCGATGAATCACATTCAATTTCCAAAAGACATAAGAAATAAAAGCCAAGGTATGAACATCATAAGATTTAAAAATATCATTCTGCATCACTCAACTTCCCCTCCCTCTTCTCTACATTCTCAAGAAAAACATTACCAAATTTTTTTATCTCCATGTACACCAAAAGTCTTGTTTGTCAAAGTATATAGTTATTTAACCCATGTGGTAAATGCCACAAAGAAAATTCCTTATGGTGTCCTCCCTTTCCCCAAGAAATGCTAAAGCAAAATAACATTGTAGGTTTGACAAAATTATATTGAAGTGAATAAAACCTTCTCGCAATAGGAAAACCAAGCCCTTTCACGACTCGGCTGCCGAAAATATAAAGGTCTTTAAATGCACAATAACGATTGTAAACAAAACATATAAAACTGATCCGGTTAATACAAAAAAATGCAATTTTCAGAAACCTGGTGTTTCCTATTTTTCTGTACATGGTTTCATAAATTGAATGGTGCCCTAAACTAAAGGTTTGCTCATGAAGAAAAACCTCATACTGCACTTTCAAAAACTGTCAAGGTAAATTTCCATTTTTGCCCTTTCAAAGGTTAATTAAAGAAAATAAGGCAAAGGAATACAAGGTGTTTAAAGGAATCTGCTGATCCTGCACTTGCATCAAAGCCTTCACCTTTTTTATTGCAATGTAATTTTAAAAGACCAAGTGGGTAAAGTGCAATGATTGTCAAGGAAGCATCTTATTCGAAGAGTAGGCAATCATTATTATATGTTAGGGGCGTTTGGACTCTGAGACCCATGTATAAAAAGGGGTCTCAAAATAGGTGAAAAGCTTATTCCTTGAGCTATCAATACACTTCTGTAACACATTATAGCAGTATGATCGGTTATCAGGGCAGTCGGTCCACAAACTGCTATTAACAAATATTGTCTATATGGTCACTGTACACTTGCCTTACAAGTGATGGAGGAGAAGGAGTTCATTGTGGAGTAGAAGGGTCCAGAAGGGTCTTCACCAGGCGAGTGTGTGAGGGTAGAGAGGAAACCCTGATAAATATCAGTGTAGACTAGGGAGGGGTCACTTTTTCTAGTCATGGTCTCCAACATTGTAGGTACCAGGGGGTGGAAATCTGATCTGCATAACATAAGTCACTTTTTTTTTTTTTTTTTTTAAATCACAGGATGGGAAAATTAATATGCTCACTTGTCCCCCCCCCCCCCCCCCCCCCATAAAAAATATAATATTTTATATTTCAATATTTGAAAACATTTCTAGTTGCCTATGTAACTGTATATAATATCTCATAGTAAGATAAATATCTCTCTTCTAGCTTTTTCAGATAAATTTATAAGGGACGAACAAACATGCACAGTGATACTTGGACATCACTCGAGGATGTGGGTGCTCAGATTTACTTGTTGCTTGGCGAGCATTGGGCGCTGCTAGATTTAAAACCTTTAAGCCCCGCATGGTTTTCAACCTGTTACACAGCCAATGAGCATGTGGGGGGACTGCCTGTGATTGGCTGGCCGTGTGACATAATCAAAGGTTATAAAAACAGGCACTTCCAGACTCCAAACACTGATGTCATTGCACAGCTGACAGTTCTTATTGGAGGGAGAGAGTGATTTTCCTGGTGTGTGTGTGCAGTTTAATAAATCAGTCCTGTACTATGGATACTGGTGTTGAAGCTCTTCTAAAGGCTCATCGTTTTCTTTGCTGTTTGAATCCTACATTCTGCATGTAGCTTAGGGAGGGAGAGTAGTAGGAGCAGGGAAAGTGGAATAATACAGCTTGTAGACAGCCATTGGGGCAGAACTCTCGCAAAATATATAGCTGCAGTTATTGTATTGTGTGATCAAGTATTCCATGATCTGGTGTACATTTGTGATTATTCACTCCAAAAGCATTTAAAACTTTTTTTAAAGATTCAATTCTTCATCTACACAGTACTATATGCTTACAGTGGTAACTCCTGTGCATTAGGTGATCGTCCTGATGATCGTCAGGATTTCTTACCCGATCTGGTCCTGTTACTCAGTGTTTGCTCCACTAGAGGATTGGGGGCTTCATCAGTTCCACTGTCACAATCTTCACTAATCCTTAGTGATGAGCTCCAAGTGTCTTCCATTTCTTCAGGAACCTGTATGGTGCTATCAATCATACACAGAGGAAGGTTCTTGTTCCTCTTCAGGTCCTATAGAAGCCACTGGGATCTCTGATCAAAGCTTGCCACAGTATATGGGAAATTCTCCCTGACCCATCCAAAGATAACTCCTTAAGATATGATTCAGTCCTGGGAAGCATCAGAACCAAATCTAATAAATCATATATAGAGCAACTAATTACTGGCAATTTACCTCATTGGGTGGATTCCTTTGGTCATGACAACTTGTATGACCTGAAGCACAAGCCTCTAAAATGCTCTCATTCCTGTCCCACCCTTTTGATTCTAATACACCTAAAAGACCAAAATGTGCTATGAGATACCAATTGTACACTATAGGGAATTTCTATAGCATTTGCCTGATCAATATGGAAACTTTGTAGAAATGTCTATGGACAGATCTAGTGGTGACACTGTCTTACTTGTAGGCTTGACCTTTGATGTTCTCTGGATATCATTGCCCGGTGTAGTTTTTGCATAGAATTTTTGCCAAATGTTCTTCTACTATGTCAACAATGGTTGGATCCAATTTTAGCAATCTGTAGGCCAAAGTGGACTATGACAAAACTGGCTAACAGTTTCTCTCTCATTGCTACTGGGATAAGGTTAACTGCAGCCATTTTCTCTAAGCAAAGAGAAATGTCATTTTTATAGACATATTGTGTTAAAATATGCACTCTTTTTTTTAATACCATTCAGTGGAGGTGTCGGAAATAGAACTGCAGCCATAATATACTTAAAGGGCAGGTAAAATATAATAAGCAGATTCCAGAATAACCTTCAACCAGCTTATTAATACTGAGATCTAATAGCTGAAAACCACTTTAACTTCATTGTATATATGACAGTAGCATATATACTACTCAAATAAAGGGAACACTCTAACACATCCTAGATCTGAATGAATGAAATATTCTGATTGAATACTTTGTTCTGTACAAAGTTGAATGTGCTGATGACAAAATCGCACAAATCCTCAATGGAAATCAAGTTACTTAAACAATGGAGGCCTGGTATTGGAGTCACCCCCACCCCCCCACACACCCCTAAAATTCAAGTGGAAAAACACACTACAGGCTGATCAAACTTTGATGACATGTCCTTTAAAACAAGTCAAAATGAGGCTCAGTATTGTGGCCTCCAGGTGTTTTGTATGACCTCCCTACAACGCCTGGCATGCTCCTGATGAGGTTGCGAATGGTCTCCAGTGGGATCTCGACCTGGACTAAAGCATCCGCCAACTCCTGGACAGTCTGTGGTGCAACGTGACGTTGGATGGAGCGAGACATGATGTCCCAGATGTGCTCAATCGGATTCAGGTCTTGGGAATGGGCGGGCCAGTCCATACCTTCAATGCCTTCAACTTGCAGGAACTGCTGACACACTCCAGCCACATGAGGTCTGGCACTGTCCTACATTAGGAGGAACCCAGGGCCAACCGCACCAGCATATGGTCTCACAATGGGTCTGAGGATCTCATCTCGGTACCTAATGGCAGTCAGGCTACCTCTGGCGAGCACATGGAGGGCTGTGCGGTCTTCCAAAGAAATGCCACCCCACACCATTACTGACCCACTGCCAAACCGCTCATGCTGAAGGATGTTGCAGGCAGCAGCTCGCTCTCCACAGCACCTCCAGAGTCTGTCATGTCTGTCACATGTGCTCAATGTGAACCTGCTTTCATTTGTGAAAAGCACAGGGTGCCAGTGGCAACTGTGCCAATCCTGGGGTTCTGTGGCAAATGCCAAGCATCCTTCACGGTGTTGGGCTGTGAGCACAACCCCATCTGTGGACGTCAGGCCCTCATACCACCCTCATTTAGTCAGTTTGTGCAGACACATGCACATTTGTGGCCTGCTGGAGGTCATTTTGCAGGGCTCTTGTAGTGGTCCTTCTGCTGGGTTGTTGCACTCCTACCGCCCCCTCCACGTCTCCTGGTGTACTGGCCTGTCTCCTGGTAGCGCCTCTGGACACTACGCTGACTCACAGCAAACCATCTTGTCACAGCTTGCATTGATGTGCCATCCTGGATGAGCTGCACTACCTGAGCAACTTCTGTGGGTTGTAGAGTCTGTTTCATGCTACCACGAGTTTGAAAGCACAACCAACATTCAAAAGTGTCCAAAACATCAGCTAGAAAGCATTGGTACTGAGATGTGGTCTGTGGTCCCCACCTGCAGAACCACTCCTTTATTGAGGGTGTCCTGATAATTGCCAATAATTTCCATCTATTGTCTATTCCATTTGCACAACAGCATGTGAAATTGATTCTCAATCAGTGTTGCTTCTTAAGTGGACAGTTTGATTTCACTTAAGTTAGATTTATTTGGAGTTATATTCTGTTTGCGTTCCCTTTATTTTTGAGCAGCATAGTACAGTTTATGGTCCCAGGGGTAAAACCATTACAGCAGCCAAATGTCCCAGTAAAATGAGAATAGGGAGTAGATGTGTTGCCATGGCTAAAAGTGGAGCTACTGGAGACGCCAATGGCTGCAATCTCCTATGTAGCCAAGACAGTGGCTGAATTTCAAAACTTATTTTTAGGAATACAACTGTTTTGCAATATATTAAGCATTCAATCACATTATGGAAATTTAAAGACATAAGAAATAAAAGCAAAGGTATGAACATCGTAAGATTAAAAAATATCATTCTGCATCACTCAACTTCCCCTCCCTCTACTCTACATTCTTAAGAAAAACTTTACCAAATATTTTTATCTCCATGTATACAAAGTCTGGTTTGTCAAAGTATAAAGTGTCCTCCCTGTCCCCAGAAATGCTAAAGATGCAAAAAATGTCACCACTAGGTAACGATTAAGGATCACCTGCAGCATGTAGCAGGCAACTGAAAGGAGAAAGATTCATGCTATAGACAGGTATCGCCAGATTGTGAAATCCTCTTTAATGCATTCTACAGAATGTAAAAACAATTAAAGCCAAATAAGACTTGATACAGACACTCAAAATATGTAGTTGCGCCCTGTCGTTTCTTCTGGCCATACTTTGGCTTCAGGTTATTCTCTTTGTGGACCTCTTGCCTTCACTCTGCGGTCCAGCTCACCCCAAACCATCTCGATTGGGTTCAGGTCTGGAGACTGTGGAGGCCAGGTCATCTGGCGTAGCACCCCATCACTCTACTTCTTGGTCAAATAGCCCTTACACAGCCTGGAGGTATGTTTAGGGTCATTGTCCTATTGAAAAATGATGGTCCAACTAAATTCAAACCGGATGGAATAGCATGCCGCTGCAAGATGCTGTGGTAGCCATGCTGGTTCAGTATGCCTTCAATTTTGAATACATCCCCAACAGTGTCACCAGCAAAGCGCCACCACACCATCACACCTCCTCCTCCATGCTTCACGGTGGGAACCAGGCATGTAGAGTCCATCCGTTCACCTTTTCTGCGTCGCACAAAGACAGTGGTTGGAAGCAAAGATCTCAAATTTGGACTCCTCAGACCAAAGCACAGATTTCCACTGGTCTAATGTCCATTCCTTGTGTTCTTTAGCCCAAACTTGTCTCTAATGCTTGTTGCCTGTCCTTAGCAGTGGTTTCCTAGCAGCTTTTTTACCATGAAGGCCTGCTTCTCAAGGTCTCCTCTTAACAGTTGTTGTAGAGATGTGTCTGCTGTTAGAACTCTGTGTGGCATTGACCTGGTCTCTCATCTGAGCTACTGTTAAACTGCAATTTCTGAGGCTGATGACTCGGATAAACTTATCCTCAGAAGCAGAGGTGACTCTTGGTCTAACTTTCCTTGGGCGGTTCACATGTGAGCCTGTTTCTTTGTAGCGTTTGATGGTTTTTGCAACTGCACTTGGACACATTCAAAGTTTTCCCAATTTTTGGGACTGACTGACCTTCATTTCTTAAAGTAATGATGGCTATGCTTCAGAGGACAGTGAAATTTGGTCTACCTGCCCACTTCTTGAACATAAATTGTGGGAACATAGTCTATTTTGGGAATAATTCCATGTATTTTAGGGTTTTCTCTATAAAATTTTCAGTCCCTATAGTCTTAAGACACTAGGATCTTGCAGCACCTACATCCAGCGATCAGGCTGCAAGTTGTTTGTGGAAATGAGCCCTCCATGGGAGAGTCCAGAGGGGAGACTGGTCGTAAAAACAGCAGTAGAGGTGTAATAATGCAACACCAAGGGTTAATTCAAGAAAATGTAACTTTACTGCTCCCAAGTGACAAAATCCTTATACCAAACCCCAAGTGTCACACTAAGGGTTTATGTCAATTACACTGTGCCATTGTCCTATACCCCAAGTGTCAGTGACTGTTACTGATTTCTTACTTGATCTGGTCCTGTTACTCCATATTTGCTCCACTGAAGGATTGGGAGCTTCATCAGTTCCACTGTCACAATCTTTACTAATCACTGTTAATAGTGATGAGCTCCTTGTGTTTTCAATGTCTTGAGGAACCTGTATGGTGCTATCAATCATACACAAGGAGGAAGGTTCTTGTTCCACTAAAGGTCTTGTAGAAACTGCTTTAACTTGAGGAGATCTATGATCAAAGCTTGCCACAGTATATGGAAAACTGTGTTCCCCATCTGTAACCTGTCCAAAGATAAATCATTAAAATATGGCTCGATCCTGACTCATCAGAACCAAATCTACTAAATATCCTATACAGAGCGACTAATCACCATCAAGAGATCGAAAAGACAGCGCACACAGGGCTTTATCTATATAATAGTAAATACCACGTCCCACAATCAGTCTGACTCACCTTCTGAGGTTGTGTGAGTCACAACCAACTGTGAAGCACCTGTCAGATAGCTGCTGCAGGAGACCCCACAGATCAGTAGGCAATAAGAGGAGAAGATCCTCTGCGCTGGTCCAGAGACGCACAAGGGTTAATGGTAAACCAAAACCTTTTTTATTACTTGGCCTACGCGTTTCGTGGCTACACTGCCACTTCCTCAGCCTCTGTCTACTGTCTCTAATAATCACCATCAAGATACTTCATGGGGGTCAATCCACAAGGTGATTTTCGTTTGTACTTGGGGAAAATCATGGAATCTCATGAGCTTTAAAACACAAGCTTCTAAAAAGGCTCTCATCCCTGTCCTTCCCACTGATTCTAAACCTAAAAGACCAAAGTGAGCTAATAGAGATGAGATGTCTATCCTACAACATGGGGAATATGTAGAGCGTATGCAAGAGCAATATGGAAGTTTTCTACAAATGTCAATATCTGTGGATTACACTGACAGCTTGCCTGTAGGCTTGACCTTTTGATAGGGTTCTTTGGATACCAGTGCCTGGTGTTTTTTTTGCAAAGAATTTCTGACAAATGCTCTGCAAATATTGGATCCAACTTTTGGAATCTGTAATCCAGTTTTGACTTGGTCCACTCTGGCCAACAGTTTCTCCCTCATTGATACAGGGATAGTACACTGCAGCCATTTTAGCTAAAAGAGAAATGTCACTTTTTATAGACGTATTGTGTAAAATATATGCACTTTTTTTAATCCTGTTCGGTGGAGGTGTTAGCGGTAGAACTGCAGCCACAACATAAATGGCAGATTCCAAATTATTATAGCGCCATTTATTCCATGGCACTTTACATGTGCTAGGGATATACGTAGCAAAAACTTTTACATAATCTTAACCAAACGAGTAAGCGACTGGTACAGGAGGAGAGGACCCCTACGTGGGCTCAGTCTACAAGGGATGAGTGAGGATACAGTAGGTGGGGGTAGAGGAGGTCATGCAGTAATGTGGTGGGGCAGTGGTTACTGCAGGTTGCAGGCTTGTTGGAAGAGGTAGGTCTTCAGGTTTCTTTTGAAAGCTTCCACGGCAGGCGAGAGTCTGTGTTGGGGTAGAGAGTTCTGGAGTAGGGGGGGGTGTGAGGGAGAAATCTTGTATGCGATTGTGGGAAGAGGAGATGGGAGGGGAGTAGAGAAGGAGATCTTGTGAGGATCGGAGGTTGCATGCAAGTAAGTACCAGGAGACTAGATCATAGATGTATGGAGGAGACAGGTTATGGATGGCTTTGTATGCCATGGTTAGGATTTTGAACTGGAGTCTCTGGGCAATGGGGAACCTGGGAAGGGATTAACTGAGGGGAGAGGCCAGGGAATAGCGGGGGGACAGGTGGATTAGTCGGGCAGCGGAGTTTAGGATAAACTGGAGGGGTGTGAGTGTTGGAAGGGAGGCCACAGAGCAGGAGGTTGCAATAGTCAGTGGGAGATGAGGGCATGCACTAGTGTTTTTGCAGAGTCTTTGCTGAGGAATGCATAGATCTGGGAGATATTTTTGAGTTTGAGTCAGCAGGAAGTGGAAAGGGCTTGGATATGGGGTTTAAAGGAGAGATCAGAATCCAGTGTTACCCCAAGGCAGCGAGCTTGTGGGACTGGGTAAAGTGAACAGCCTTTTGACGTTGATGGATAGGTCAGGTGGGGGATTTCAATGAGGGGGTGGAAGGATGATGAACTCCTGTTTTATCCAAGTTGAGTTTAAGACATCTGACAGAGAAGGATGAGATGGTGGACAGACATTGTGGAATTTTGGTTAGTAGGGAGGAGATATCTTGTCCAGAGGTAGATCTGTCTCATCAGCATAGAGGTGATACTGAAAGCCGTGAGACTCTGAGCTGTCCCAGTCCAAAGGTGTAGATGGAGAAGAGCAGAGGTCCTAGAACTGAACCTTGGTGGACACTGACACATATGGGGCGAGAAGAGGTGGTGGTGCATGAGTGGGAGATACTGAATGTCCTGTCTGTTGGGTATGAGGAGATCCAAGATGGGGCCGAGTCCGTGATGCCAAGAGATGAGGGAATGGTCGACTGTGTCAAAGGCAGATGACAGGTCCAGAAGGAGGAGGATGGAGTAGTCTCTTTGATTTGGCGGTTAGTAGGTTGTTGGTGACTTTGGTCAGCGCAGTTTCAGTCGAGGGATGCGGTCGGAAGCCAGATTGTAGGCTGTCGAAGAGGGAGCGGGAGGAGAGGTGGGAGGACAGTTCAAGGTGGACATGTTCTAGTAGTTTTGAGGCATATGGGAGAAGTGATAAGGGGCAGTAGCTAGTCAGAGGGTGGGGCAAGGGAGGGCTTTCTGAGGATGGGTGTGATTGAGGCATGTTTGAAACATGAGGGGATGACACCGGTTGTTAGTGACAGGTTGAAGAGGTGGGTTAGGGTTGGGATGAAGACTGTAGTAAGGTGTGGGATGGGATTGGGTCAAGTTCACAGGTGAGGTGTGATTTGGAGAGTAAAGGGGAGACATGACCTTCTGTAATGGTGGAGAAGTGGGGTTTGGAGGAGGAAGGTTGAGTAGATGAGGAGGGGTTGTGCGGATTTTAGGCAAAAGCTTTGCTGTCAATGTTCTGCTTGAAGAATGAGGCAAAGTCTTTGGCTGAGAGGGAGGAGGTGCTGGATGACAAAGGAGAGAATTGAAAGTGCTTGATGGAGTAAGACCTTTTCTATCTCTGCTCCGCATTCCTGGAGGCCTGTCACAGTTCTTTAGTAAGGTTGGTATGCCAGGGTTGTCTGTTGGTGCGAGCTTTGATATGTGTGAGAGGGGCGATCGAGTCGATAGCTGCAGCTATTGTGGTATTATATAAAGTGGCAGCAACATCCGCATTGTGTAAGGAATTTGTTTGTAAGAGGGAGGAGGGATTCAGAGTGAGTGTAGGTCAAGGTGTTTGCGGTTTCTGCAAGCGTGTGTAAGTTTGTGGAATGGGGATTATGGACCTGGAGGGGGTAGAGAATGAGGTGGTTATGGTGAGTTAGAGAGGTTAGATAGGGAACAGAAGCGGGTGAAGAGGAGGTCCAGTGGATGGCTATCTTTATGGGTAGCTGCGGAAGACCAATGAGCAAGGTTGAAGGAGGAAGTGAGGGATTTGAACTTGGAGACAGACAAGTGGGAAGTGTCAATGGAGTTGTTGAAGTCACCCATTATGATAGTGGGGATGTCAGCGGATAGGAAGTGGAGCAGCCAGGTGGTGAAGTGGTCTAAAAAAGTGGTGACTAGCCCTGGGGGTCGGTAAATGACAGCCAGTTGGAGGTCAGAGTGGGAACAGATGTGCGCGTGCACACAGTGCAGCTCAACAGAAGGGAGTATAACGGAGGGTGGCAGTGGGATTTGGGTGACAGCGCAGGTATCTGACAGGAGAGAACCTACGCCTCCACCATGTTTGCCATTGGGGCAGGGGATGTGGGAAAGGTGGAATCCGTCATACGAAAGTGCAACTGGGAGGCGGTTCATAGGGGGTGAGCCAGGTATCGGTGATGGCGAGGAAGGAAAGCTTGTTGGTAATGAAAAAGTCGTGGATGTAGGAAAGTTTCTTGCAGACGGATCGAGCGTTCCATAGAGCTCCTATTGGTGCAACTGAGGGAGTGGGGAAAATTTGCATCGGTATGAGTTTAGAAGGGTTGCAACAGTTGGTGGACTGTCATGGATAGGGGGTAGAAGTAACTGGGGATATGGTGAGGAGGACCAGGATTTGGAGAGATCTCCAGCAGTGAGGAGGCGCAGAGAAAGTGGGAGCAGGAGAGAGCATGAGGTGGCTTTCTGTGTTTGGAGATCCTGGATTGAATGTTGAGGAATAATTCTGAGGAGGTGAGATGAATGGGGAGGATGGAGTGAGAGATGGACAGTTCCTTACTAGGTGTAGGGATTTGAGGGGTTACTAGAAAGTGGAGGACTATAGGGGAAAAAGTGAGAGCTAACCGAAACCTAGTTAATAGAGTAAGTGGTCAAAGTATTGGTTACCTGACTCCTTCCCTGACTAACTGCCATTTTGCACAAGACGCATGTACAACCCAAATCACCCTTCAACCACCTAATTAATGCTGAGATCTAATATCTGAAGATGACCACTTTAACTTCATTGCTTAAGACAGGAGCATATATAGTACAGTATGTGGTCCCAGTGGTGAAACCATTGCAGCAGCCAAGTGTCCCTGTAAAATGAAAATGGGGAGTAGATGTGATGCCTTGGCTGAAAGATGGGCTACTGGAGGCCCCCATGGCTACCATCTACTATGCAGCCCAGCCTGTAAAAAATGAATTTTGCATCACTTAACTACCCCTCCCTCTTTTCTACATTTTCAAGAAAAACATAAAAATTAGGTAATCTCCATGTATGCCAAATATCTGGTTTGTTAAAGTATAATGTTTAACCGATGTGGTAAATGCCATGAATGAAATTATGGTGTACTCCCTTTCCCTAAGAAATGCTAAAGAATAAACATTGTAGGTTTGACAAAATTGTATTGAAGTGAGTAAAACATTCTTGCACTAGAAAAAACAAGCCCTTTCACAACTGATAGAAAAATACAAAGGTCTTTAAATGCGCAATGACTATTGAAAACAAAACCACCTATAAAACTGATCATGTTAGTACAAAAAAATGCAACTTTAGGAAAACTGGTGTTTCCTTTTTTTCTGTACATTGTTTCTTAAGTTGAATGGTGCCCTATAGTGTTGAGCGAGCACTAAAATGCTCTGGTGCTCGAAGCTCGGGCCGAGCTCACGTGATACTCTGGTGCTCGACTCAAGCAACGATCCCAATGTTAGTCTATGGGAGACCCGAGCATTTTTGCGGCAGCATCCCCGGCTGTCTGTAGAAAGACTAAAAAGTGCCCATAACGATAGTGACAGTGCTCAAATGACATGGGAACAGTATGCGGATTGCCCCAGGAAGCATTTCTGACCCCCAAGTCACTGCTGTCTACAACATGGTCAGAGGTATTAAGCCACTATTACGGGCTCACAATAAAATGTTCAAAAACGAAACAAATGGTTTTCCTGTGAAATATGTTAAGGAACTTCCTTTCCAGGGTAAATACTTGTGTATAAGGTAAATTAAATAACCAAAAACACATACTCCTCCACAGCTTGGGTGATGTTCACAAGTAGCATTTTTTTGAGTTTTTGCTTTTTTGTATTGCTTTCAACCGTGACAAATGCGTTCACCGGGCAATGTCACTTTAACATTTTACTACCTTATCTGGCCATGTGCTGTTACACATGCATACAGTGCTGAAAAGGCATGGGAACAGCATGGGGAAGACCCCTGGAAGCATTTCTGACACCCAGGTCACTGCCTAAAAGTGTGCCCATCAGAAGTGATCCCTGCTGCATCAGAAGATGCAGACTTGCAACAATTACTGTGAAAGTCCTTGTCCCAGGGCAGTGTTCAATTGTACCTCCCCCACTCCTTGCAATGCTAGCGCAAATATGCAGCCAACCACCTGCAGGCTGCAAAACTATAATGCTAGCTTGCACTTGAAATGGGGCCTTTTAGTTTGGAGTATACTGGCCACTACCTCATGGCTGCGTCGGCGGAGAGGTCTTCATACTCATTCCCCAGCCGCCACTATTTCTTGGGAACCTTCCCCACAATTTTCTTAGCCTGGCATGCTTTAGGGCAGCATTGGACGAGCCCACCAGACAACCAGACTCCTCCAGTGGGCCCTGGCTTCTCCATCAGGGGAGTTGAGAGGGCCAAGGTGAGGAGCATGTTGATGAGGGTAGAAGTTAGCATCTGCTTTATCTTGGAATGCAAGCGTGCCCCTTACAAGAGCCATGCAGTACAGCATACTAAAAACAGTGTTCCCATTATTAGGGAGTGGGTCTCCCATAGTCTTTTCCTATACCTTCCAAGCAAAATCTACCAAAAAGTAGGATAGAGGAACTTGAAATGCTGGCAACACAGACCACGGTCATCCTTGTGGTATAGTGGTGGTGGAGGCAGCAGATAAGGAGAAGAGCAAAAAAATGGCTGAAATGTGAAGCGGTGCATGGGAATACACCTCCCAAAATAGCACAGTGGATTAGACTGTTACTCTGCTGTCATTTGGTGGTGGAGAAGTCTGGCCCAATCCAGCCCTTGTTCATTTTGATAAGGGTCAGCTTGTCAGCATTGTCAGTTGACAGGCGAGTGCGCTTCTCAGTTATAATTCCCCCAGCGGCACTAAAAACACACTCCGATAACACGCTAGCGGCAGGGCAGGCTAGGATCTCCCAAGGCATACAGAGCGAATTCATTCCAAGTGTCCAGCTTGGATACCCAATAATTAAAAGGCACAGAGGAATCATGGAGGACACTGGTACAGTCAGCAAGCTACTCCCTCGCCATCTTTTGAAACTTTCCATTCCTTGTGAGAGTACCCCGCGCCTCAGAGCCTGTAAGCTGGGCGGGTCTCAGAAAACTGTCCCAGAATGTTGACAGTGTTCCCTTGCCTCTGCTGGATTGGCGTTGTCTCTCGCCCATATGCCTTGGTTGCGCAACAAACTGTGACCTCTGCCACTAGCCTGTTCAGAAGGGAATATTTTTAACAGTTCTGCCACAAGGGCCTTCTGGTACTACCCCATTTTTGTAGTCCTCTCCACCTCAGGAATAAGAGGGTGAAAGTTCTCCTTTTAGACCCCTGCTACAAGTGTCACCAACCAGTAATGACTGTCACCCAACATTTTGACAACACGAGCGTCACGGTTAAGGCAGAGTAACAGTCAGCCATGCGTGCCAGACTGGTAATGGGCAAGACTTCTGTGTCCTCACCAAGATGACTGGCTATGCTCTCCTCACCTCCTCTCCCCCCTCCTCCCCCTCCTCCTCTCCTCCCCTCCTCGCCTCCACAGCCTGTTGCTGCTTGACTGATGCAGTGCTTCCAGCTTGAAATTGATGTGGTGATATCTGAGATGGAGGCAGAACATTAGGAGGAGGATGAAGCGCAGGAGCTTTACATGGTGGGGGCAACTCTGATTGATATAGGGCCCACAAACCTCAATGTGGGGAGGATGTGTTCCGTCCCATGGTCCGACTGGGTCCCAGCTTCCACGGTTTACCCAGTGTGCTGTCAAGGAGATGTACCGTCCCTGGCCACAAGCACATGTCCCTTGTCAGGTGGCCTCCCAGTAACTGCATTAAGGGCACGGCAGATGTTTTGGGACACGTGCTTGTGTAGTGTGGGGATGGCACACGGGGCAAAATAGTGTCTGCTGGGAACGGAGTACCAAGGGATGGCCACCACCATAAGGTTGCAGAAGGATTCCATCTCCACCAGCCTAAAAGGCAGCATTTACAACTCAAGCAGTCGTGAAATGTGCAAATTTAGGACTGTGACTTGTGGTGCGTTGGCTGCGAATTTGGACTTTCATTCAAAGGTCTGGGATATGGACAATTGAACGCTGCGGTGGGATGTGGACGTTGATGTTTCTTGAGAAACTGCCATAACAAGTGAAGACTGAGAGGAGGGGGCATCTTTGCATGCAGTATGAAGAGGGGATTGCCTTGCACGCACAACAGCAGAAGAAGCAGTGGTGACACCTGTTGACACTGGTCATGGACCCTGGGGTTCGCCCCACAAAGTCGGGTGCTTAACTGACATGTGCCAGATCATGCTGGTGGTGGTCAGGCTGGTAGTTTTGTCACCCCTTCTGATGCCAGCCTGGCAGGTGGTACAAATGGCCTTTTTGGGGTTATCAGCAGAGTCTTTAAAAAAGTTCCAGACTCGGGAAGACCTACCAGTTGTACTGACAACGTCCCTCATGTTGGTGTTACGTGGACCGGTTGCCTGCCTTCTGTCTGCGGCCACCACACTGCTTCTTCCTGCCTGTTGGGGTACTATGCCTCCCTCCTGTGTGCTGCTAGCCTTGCTATGCGTGTCCTCCTGCCATGTTGGGTCAGTTACTAGATCATCCACCTCCTCCTCCTCTTCCACTTCCACACCACGGTCCTCCTCCTCACTGTGTGGCAATTGTGTCTCGTCATCGTCCACCTCTTGTGACAAATTGCCAGCCTCACCTTCCTGTGGCTGTACAAATATTTGACCATCGCTACCTGGGATCTCTTCTTCCACCACTTCAAGCTGAGCAGGCGAGGGGCCCAAATATGGAAATGGACCAGTGAACTGCTATTCAGGGTGTCCAACTGTGGGATCACTTGTTGTCTGACACTCGGCATGGTGGGAGGAAGGAGCATCAGGGTGAGGGAATATGTGGTCGAGACTCGCGGCAACTAAGACTTGACCATGTGGAATACAGACCGGAGGTGGTGGTGCCTAGGTAACTGGAAGTATTATCTGCTATCCAATTAATAACCTGTTCACACTGATCAGTTGGCAATAGTGGTGTTGTGTGCTTCCCTAGTAATTCGGTCAAGAACTGGAAGCAAGAAGATGTGGCTGTTGGTTGTGGCACATTTTCACCTTGGCCACAGCCCCGTCCTCTGCACGCACAATCACCAGAATGTCCAGTTCCATGTCCCTTGCCACGCGCCTTGCCCATTGTAAATGTAGTAAAATAGCTTACACTCTCACGATCAATGGCAAAAAGGTAATAAAAGAGAATAAAACCGTGGAACAGGAAAACCACAGTTCTAGTTCTCTTGCCTACACCATACTCTTTTAAACTGATATATTTGTGTCTGAACAGTCAGTGAGACACTCAATTTTCATTTATGTGGGGAAAAAATACCAAAAGGTTAAGACTGGTATTTGTACAGTCTGACTGAGGAAAATGATTTTTCCTGGCCCCTGAGACCTGGGGCAAAGTTTAGCAATATGAACAGTGGCAGCACACGACTGTAATGCAGTGTTTTTGTATGACCACTGCATCTCCTCTACAGCCTTCCTAATATCTGGGATTGAGATCAGTCCTCAGAAGGACTGTTTGATTTGGCAGGCTTTAGAGACCCTACACTACCTATTTTGCAGTATAAATCTCTACCTTCACCATCTGATCCGGAGCCATTGTGTCCAAGATGGCGGCGCCTGGTTTTAAATACTCGAGGTGACGCTGCGCGGCCAGCCAATCACTGTAATGCCCACAACCAGCATGGCTGCGGCATTAGTGACTGGCTGGCAATCTCTGCATTCATCTGTAAAGCGCGCCAAACATGCAGGGCGGGGACCAGAGATTCTGCCGGAGTAACCCGAAAATGCTCAGTGCTCACCAAACATCCCGAGTAGTGCGATGCTCAGGCAAGTATCGAGCTGTCGAGCATGCTCGCTCAACACTAGTATTTGAATTGCCGGGAGTGGTGCAGACACCGCTCCTGACAGTGATTCGGGTGTCAGCTGTGATAGATGCTGAACACCTGGTGGTCGCCCACTCACAGCTCCTGTGCACTAGGCGATCGCCATGATGTACAGTGTATATACTTCATTGGTCGGGAAGTCCCTCCATTCTATGACACGTGTACATTTCCAAAATGTCGAAGGGATTAAACGTAGGTCTGATTCAGGCTGGAGACCAGTCATGGTGCACAGTTGTGGAAAAGTTTCTGTTTAACATTTTAGTGTCTCCATATTGGATATCTGTAAATGACAACACAGCCTGGATTCATGTTGGGAGCTTGTGCATGCTCACTGTACACTTCAGAGGACTGACACTTAGTTTACCTGCCCACTTCCCATCCCTTTCCCATACCATGTGGGAATCCTGTGTTCTTGGGAATATTCCCAGGTCCAATACATATCACAGCTGTAGAATATTTTATAGATTATTGCAAGAGAATTTTTTTTTAAATAGAAATGAGGGTAACTTCTCTGCAGCTTTCTTTCCCTATATTCTATAGCCACCAGCATCTTGCAGCACTTACATCCAGGGCACATGCTGCTGGTTGTTGAAATGATGAGCCCTCCATGGGGGAATCCAGAGCGGAGACCAAGTCCTAAGCAGTAGAGGTGTAAAAAAATACAAGAACACCACGGGTTAATTCAAGAAAATGTAACTTTCCTGTGCCCAAGTGTCAGAATACTTATCCCAAACCAACACACTAAGGGTACATGTCAATTACGGTCACTGTCCTATGCCCCAATTGTCAGTGATAAGGATGTCTTGCCTGAAATGGTCCTGTTACTCCATATTTGCTCAACTGAAGGATTGGGGGCTTCATCAGTTCCACTGTCACAATCTTCACTAATCCTTAATGATGAGCTCCAAGTGTCTTCCATGTCTTCAGGAACCTGTATGGTGCTATCAATCATGCACAAAGGAAGGTTCTTGTTCCTCTTCAGGTCCTATAGAAACCACTTTAACTCGTGAGGATCTCTGGATAGTATGGGGGTGACGAGGGGGAGGGATTTCCCATATACTGTGGCAAGCTTTGATCAAAGAACTCCTTCCGATATGATTTCAGTCCTGGGAAGCATCAGAACCAAATCTAATGAATATCATATACAGAGCGACTAATTACTGGCAAGATACCTCATTGGGTGGATTCCTTTGGTCGTGATTACTTGAATGACCTGGAGCACAAGCCTCTAAAATGCTCATTCTTGTCCCACCCTTTTGTTTCTAATACACATAAAAGACCAACATCAGCCATATGAGATACCAATTGTACACTATAGGGAACTTCTATAGCATTTGCCCGATCAATATGGAACTTTCTAGACATGTCAATGGACAGATCTAGTGGTGACACTGTCTTACTTGAAGGCTTAACCTTTGTTCTCTGGATATCATTGCCCATTGTAGTTTTTGCATAGAATTTTTGCCAAATTTTCTGCTACGATGTGTAAGGTGGTGCTATTCCTCACGCTGGAGGTACTCGCTTCACCGGATCAATTAAAGCACGTGGTGTTTTCGGTAATATGAAGTCCAGCAGTTTTTTACACATCATAAACCACTCCTAACATAGTCCATCTCTGGCTCGCAGGAATGTTACAAATGTATCCTAGAGCCTTTTCAGTGGCAGCTATGCCCACTTGGCTTCAAATACAGACTTCAGCAAGGTACAGCAACATTATTCTCTTAAAGCGCCGATTTACCTTTGCCAGGTCTCAGCTGTATCTATCGGCACGGTTCTTCCACAGCTATGGCTTTAAGGCTCCCAGATGTAGTCTACAAGCCACGTGCCTTCCAAGACTACTGGCATCTCGGACACGAGAATCCTGCCTCTTGCCTTCCAGGCCTCGGTTTCAAAACCAACAGGATTTATGTATCCTTCTGTGCACACAGGACCTGTGATGATGTCAATAATGTGATCAGTCACATAAGGGGGAGTTTAATGGTCAGCCAGAACACACCCCCTGGACATTTTAGCAATGCAGCAAGCCGCTGCATTACAGAAGTCAACAATGGTCGAAACCAATTTTTGGAATCTGTTAGCCAGTTTTGACAGTCCACTTTGGCCAACAGTTTCTCCCTCATTGCTACTGGGATAAAGTACACTGCAGCCATTTTATCTAAGCAAAGAGAAATGTCGCTTTCTTATAGATGTATTATGTAAAAATATGCACTTTAATAATCCCCTTCAGTGGAGGTGTCAGAAATAGAATTGCGGCCATAATATACTTAAAGGGCAGGTACAATAAAAAACAGAATCCAGAATACCCTTCAACCAACTTATTAATGCTGAGTTTGAATAGCTGAAGATGACCACTTTACTTCATTGTATATATGACAGTAGCATATATAGTGCAGTATGTGGTCCTAGGGGTAAAACCATTACAGCAGCCAAGTGTCCCTGTAAAATGAAAATGGGGAGTAGATGTGTTGCCATGGCTGAAAGAGGGGCTACTAGGGACCCCATGGCTGCCATCTATGTAGCCAAGTCAGTGGCTGAATTTCCAAGCTTATTTTTAGTAATACAATTGTTCTGCAATATATTAAATAAGCGTTAAATCACATTCAATTTCTGTGAAGACATAAGAAATAAAAGCAAAGGTATGAACATCGTAAGATTAAAAATATCATTCTGCATCACTCAACTTCTCCTCCCTCTTCTCTACATTTTCAAGAATAACATTACCAAATATCTATCTCCATGTACACCAAAAGTCTGGTTTGTCAAAGTATATAGTTATTTAACCCATGTGGTAAATGCCACAAAGAAAAGTCCTTATGGTGTCCTCCCTTTCCCAAAGAAATGCTAAAGCAAAATAACATTGTAGGTTTGACAAAATTGTATTGAAGTGAATAAAACCTTCTCGCAACAGGAAAACCAAACCCTTTCACGACTCTGCTGCCGGGAAAATATAAAGGTCTTTAAATGCACAATAACGATTGTAAACAAAACAACCTATAAAACTGATCCTGTTAATACAAAAAAATGCAATTTTCAGAAACCTGGTGTTTCCTATTTTTCTGTACATGGTTTCATAAATTGAATGGTGCCCTAAAATAAAGCTTTACTCATGAAGAAAAACCCCATACTGCACTTTCAAAAATTGTCAAGGTAAATTTCCATTTTTGCCCTTTCAAAGGGTTATTTAAAGAAAATAAGGCAAAGGAATTTGCTGATCCTGCACTTTGCATCAAAGCCTTCACCTTTTTTTTTTTAATTGCAATGTAATTTTAAAATACCAAATTGGTAAAGTGCAATAATTGTCAAGGAAGCATCTTATTCGAAGAGTATGCAATCGTTATTATATGTAAGGGGCATTTGGACTGAGACCCATGAATAAAAAGGGGTCTCAAAATAGGTGAAAAAAGTGATGCCTTGAGCTATCGATATACTTCTGTAACACATTATAGCAGTAAGATCGGTTATCAGGGCAGTCGGTCCACAAACTATGCTATTAACAAATATTGTCTATATGGTCACTGTACACTTGCCTTACAGGTGATGGAGGAGAAGGAGCTCAGGGAAAGTCTCTGCGGTGCAAAATATGGAGTAGAAGGGTTCAGAAGGGTCTTCACTAGGCAAGCGTGTAAGGGCAGAGGAGACCGTGCTAACTCAGTGTAGACTAGGGAGGGGGTCACTAGTTTCCTGTCTTTATCTCCAACATTGTAGGTATCAAAGGGTGGAAATCTGACTTGCATAACAAGTTACTTTTTTTTTTTTTTTTTTTTTTTTTTTTTACTAAATCAAAGGAAGGGAAAAATTAATATGCTCACTTGTCCCTCCCTCCATAAAAAATAAATATAATTTATATTTCAATATTTGAAGGCATTTCTAGTTGCTTATGTAACTGTATATAATGTCTCATATTTATCCTAATATCTATTTTCTAGCTTTTTCAGATTAGATAACTTTACAAGGGATGAACAAACATGCTCGATGAGACTTGGACATCACTTCTAGTATCTGGGTGCTCAGATTTACTTGTTGCTCGGTGAGCATTGGGCGCTGCTAGATTTAAAATCTATAAGCTCTGCATGGTTTTCCACCTGTTACACAGCCAATGAGCATGTGGTGGACTTCCTGCGCGTCCCTGTGATTGGCTGGCCGTGTGACATAATCAAAGGTTATAAAAACAGGCACTTCCTGACTCAGCACACTGACGTCATTGCACAGCTCTGACAGTTCTTATTGGAGGGAGAGAGTGCTTTTCCCGGTGTATGTGCAGTATAACAAATCAGTCCTGTACTGCGGATCCTGGTGTTGAAGCTCTTCTAAAGGCTCATCGTTTTCTTTGCTGTTTGAATCCTACATTCTGCATTTAGTTTAGGAGGGAGAGAAGTAGGAGCAGGGAAAGTGGAATAATACAGCCTTTACACAGCCATTGGGGCAGAACTCTCACAAAATATATAGCTGCAGTTCTTGTATTGTGTGATCAAGTATTCCATGATCGGGTGTACATTTGTGATATTATTCACGCCAAAAAGCGTTACTTTTTACTAGTTTAATTCTTCATCTATACAGTACTACGTGCTTACAGTGGTAGCTCCTGTGCACTAGGCGATCGTCTTGATTTCTTACCTGATCTGGTCCTGTCTTGCTCCCTGTTTGCTCCACTAGAGGATTGGGGGCTTCATCAGTTCCACTGTCACAATCTTAACTAATCCCTGGTTATAGTGATGTGCTCCAAGTGTCTTCCATGTCTTCAGGAACCTGTATGGTGCTATCAATCATACACAGAGGAAGGTTCTTGTTCCTCTTCATATCCTATAGAAACAGCTTTAACTCAAGGAACTCTGATCAAAGCTTGCCACAGTATATTGGAAATTCTCCCTGACCCATCCAAACATGCTTCACAGGACTGAATCATATCTTAAGGAGTTATCAGAACCAAATCTAATAAATATCCTATACAGAGCGACTAATTACTGGCAAGATACCTCATCGGGTGGATTCCTTTGGTCATGATAACTTGTATGACCTTGAGCACAAGCCTCTAAAATGCTCTCATTCCTGTCCCACCCTTTTGATTCTAATACACCTAAAAGACCAAAATCAGCCATATGAGATACCAATTGTACACTATAGGGAATTTCTATAGCATTTGCCCGATCAATATGGAAACTTTCTAGAAATGTCAATGGACAGATCTATTGGTGACACTGTCTTACTTGTAGGCTTGACCTTTGATGTTCTCCAAATATCATTGCCTGGTGTAGTTTTTGCATAGAATTTTTGCCAAATTTTCTGCTACGATGTGTAAGGTAGTGCTATTCCTCACGCTGGAGGTACTCTCTTCACCAGATCAATTAAAGCACACATGCGACGGTAATATGAAGTCCAGCAGTTTATTACACATCACAAACCGCTCATAACGTAGTCCATCTCAGTGGCTCGCAGGAATGTTACACATGTATCCTAGAACCTTTTCAGTGGCAGCTATGCCCGCTTGGCTTCCAATACAGACAGGCAAGGTACAGCAACATTATTCACTTAAAGCGCCGATTTACCTTTGCTGGGTCTCAGCTGCTTCTATCAGCTTGGTTCCTCTACAGCTGTGGCTTTAACACGAGAAGTCCCAGAGACGGATCGAATGACCTGAAGGATTTTAGCTAACATCCTATAATCACCGTCTTTTGTTCTGTGATTAAGGCCATTACTGTCGCACCACAGGAGGTTGTTTTCCATTGAGTTTAGCCATTTAGTTTCTAGTTAGTTCTATTCAGTTTATTGTATTTGGTAATATAAAGACCATACATATTGTATTTAGTTTTATTTGAGCAAAAAAGCACTGAAACAATGAATCACTGTTTCTATATTTTAAATAGAGAATTTGAAATTTTAGAGCAAGGTGGAGCTGTGAGTAATGACCAGAAGCATTTGTGTCTAAGGCCTCAAGCACACTTGCGAAAAAAATCGCAAAAAAAAAAAGTTTTTTTTCTGCCATTTGCCAATGTATTTCAATGGCACCAAGCACACGTGCGATTTTTTTTCATGCAAAAATCCCAGAGGAGTGATCTATATGACCAATGGGACAGATCGCAAAAAAATCGCAAGTAGCTGCAATTTTTTTCGCACCCATTGACTTGAATGGGCTGCAATTTTTTTTTTTTTTTTTTTTTTTTTTTTCACACGAGGACTGAAATTTCAGTGTGAAAAATATACAAAAGAGCAACTGTTATTTGTTTCCATGCTTTTTATTTTTTATTTTCAACAAAGGGTTATCTCACACTAACATCGAACAATAGTCACATTTTCAAGATGAGCAGTGTATAAGCGGCATGGCCAAACAAATGTGACAAGACGGTGAGCAAGAAAATATCATCAAATTATACAACAGGGAGAAGTGGGAAGAAGAGGGGGGGGGGTTAAAGACAAATACATGGGGGTGGGGGAGTAAAGGAGCATGCATCAAAGGATGCTTTTTGTTATAAAAATAATAAAAAAAATAAATACAAGGAATAAAACAATTCCACACATTTACAATAGGCTGCAGTGGAGGGCTGTGTGTGTGTGAGTGGCATGTCCTTGTGTGACTAGCATTTCAGCGCTCACTCAGCAGTCTGTCTGCACTGTCGGAACATACCCAGGCAGTGCCAGGTATGTCCCTGGTACATTTGCCACACGTGTATTTGTAGCAATCAACACATCTCTCCGTTGCACAATTGTTCATGCATCGATGGTTGACCTGACACTTCACCCTTTTGCCAGGGCTGGGTGTGGAAGGCTGTTGCCGAAGGAGTTTCACCTTGCGTCCCTTCTTTTCAGTCACATGAGAGCCACCTAACTCTTTTTTGCAAGCTCAACCAAGAAGTCCACCTGTCTCTCCTGCACCCCAGTGCATGCCTGATAAAGAACATGAGCATTCAGTGCTGCCATGTCAATCATGTTGTAGAACACGGCGAATGGTCATCTCCGTTTTCCTGCGTGCACGCTGTACTCCTGCACCACTTTGTCCATTACATCCACACTGCATTTTGTGTGGTTGTATTGTGTGACCGTGTTTGGCTTCCTTTTGTTGGTATCCTCAGTCTCAACCACGCTGCGCATGCTGCTGAGAATGTAGATGGCCTTCTTTCGTTTGGGTGCATACACTGTCAGTGTGGCACCAGTGGTTGAAAACACCTGAGTGGTGAATTCAGTGCACTCCATCTGTCTAGCGGATTGAGGAATTTCCCGGCAACTCTTGTTGACTGTGCCGAAGATGGTGGTTTTCCGGCTAAGCAGTCGTTGTGCAAGTGACAATGATGTAAAGAAATTGTCCGTGGTTACAGTTCTGCCCTTGTCCATGAATGGTTCCATCAGCCTCATCACAACAGTTTCAGACAGTCTCTCACCGCTGGGACAACTGGGGTCCTTGCCAAGATATGGGAGGACATTACAGATGTACTTTGATTTCAAGTCTCAAGCCACCCAAAACTTGATGCCAAACTTGTCTGGTTTTGTTGCAATGTATTGCAGAAAACAGCAGCGAGTCTTTGACGGGAAAAGCTGTTCATCAATAGTGATGTCGGCCAGGGTTGTAGGATGCGATGCAGTTGGTGACAAACGATCTCCACACATCGGAGATTGCAGCAAACTTATCGGTCTCCACTCGCTCACTGCGTGTGAACATGTCATCAAAGCGTAGGTGTTGCATGATGTCTTGGAAGCGGTTTCAGGTCATAGTTGCAATGATCCTTGGTTTTGCCAGGTTTGCTGACCAGCTGTCACATAGTGATGGAACCTTGGTCCCCCCCCCCCCGCAAGATAATGACTGAAATAAATGCCATTAGTTCCGGGAGACCCATGAACCAATCCACCTGCTCCGTGTGATGTGCATGTTGAGTAGTCCTTTCTTGAATGCTACGAAGAATGTCAAGAGTGATAAAACAGAGGAAGCTCTGAAGGAGACTCCGGACACTTCATCTGGCCTTAGCACTTGGCTCTCCATCTGTAGGGTACAGTTCTATTGGGGTGAAATGGAGACATTTCCCCACTTGTACTTCACGCCACACTGTGCCATCTTTTGCAGTCGGTTGGCTCACTCGCCAACCGAGCTCTTTTTTGGTAGAGGAGGAGTCTCCTCATCTGCAAGATAAATAATTTCAAATCAACATTTTGTTTTGGTTCTAAATAAAAAAGATAGTCAGGAAATAAAAATAGGTAATTTGAAAAATCTAACCTGAAGACAGCTCAGAGTCCGAATCTGGTTGAAGGACTGTCTTCTCCATCTGAGTCAGAAGGGTTGGTGATGCTTAGGATCAGTTCCAATGCCTGTTGAATGGTATGCATTCTCTGCATTTTGTTTCTGTGAACAAAATGGATATAGCAGTCACCTATTTATCCCCCACAGCACAAAAGGCTGCATGCAAATTTGCTAAGGTGTTAGCAGCCTTATGCATATCCCATGCACAACAATGCAGCTGGGGTGTGGGCAGACACTCAGGAGCAGCTTACATTCTTTTGTTTACGCTCTTACAAGACCTTTGTTGAGGTGGATCAACACAACACAGTTGCCCCCTGCAGATTCCTCAGGTAATGGCCATTTACAAATGAAAGGATGCTAATTGAAGCCGAGAGTTGTCAGTTTGAACTAAGGGTCATTTGACCCTCTTTCGGGACTTCAGGGGGGAGCTCAAAATATCTGGGACATCTAGTGTTAAGGCTCCCAGATGTAGTCTCCAAGCCATGTGCCTTCCAAAGCTACTGGTATCTCAGACACAGGGATCCAGCCTCTGCCTTACAGGCCTCTGTTTCAAGACCAACAGGATTTATATATCCTTCTGTGCACACAGGATCTGTGATGTCAGTCATGTGATCAGTCACCTGAGGGGGAGGTAAATGGTCAGCCAAAGCACACCCCCTGGACATTTTAGCAATGCAGCAAGCTGCTGCATTACAGATGCCAACAATGGTCTGATCCAATCTTTGGAATCTGCTAGCCAGTTTTGACATAGTCCACTTTGGCCAACAGTTTCTCCCTCATTGCTACTGGGATAAATTTCACTGCAGCCATTTTAGCTAAGCAAAGAGAAATGTCATTTTTATAGATGTATTGTGTAAAAAATATATATATATATATATATATATATATATATATATATATATATATATATATATATATATATATATATAATAATATATATATATATATATTATAATATATATATATATATATATATATTTTAATCCTGTTCAGTGGAGGTTTTGAAGTAGAAATGCACCCACAATATATTTAAAAGGGCAGGTACAATATTAGCAGATTCCAAAACACCCCTTCAACCAGCTTATTAATGCTGAGATCTAATAGCGGAAGATGACCACTTTAACTTCATTGTATATATGACAGTAGCATATATACTACTCCAAAAAATAAAGGGAACACTCAAATAACACATCCTGGATCTGAATGAATGAAATCTTCTCATTGAATACTTTGTTCTGTGCAAAGTTGAATGTGCTGACAACAAAATCACACAAATCAATGGAAATTAAATTTAATATCAAATGGAGGCCTGGATTTTGAGATGCCCCCAAAATTAAAGTTGAAAAACACACTACAGGCAGATTCTACTTTGATGTTGACAATTGGATTGAGTAAAACATTCTTGCACTAGAAAAACAAGCCCTTTCACGACTGATAGAAAAATACAATGGTCTTTAAATGCGCAATGACTATTGTAAACAAAACCACCTATAAAACTGATCATGTTAATACAAAAAAACGCAACTTTAGGAAAACTGGTGTTTCCTTTTTTTCTGTACATTGTTTCTTAAGTTGAATGGTGCCCTATAGTGTTGAGCGAGCACTAAAATGCTCGGGTGCTCAAAGATTGGGCAGAGTTCATCGTGATACTCGGGTGCTTGACCTGCACAACAATCCCAATTTTAGTCTATTGGAGACCCGAGCATTTTGTGGCGGCAGTCTGTAAAAAGCCTAACAAGTGCGACAGACGTGACAGTCTGGAGACTCCGTGGAGAGTGATCTGCTGCCTGCAACATCCTTCAGCATGACTGGTTTGGCAGTGGGTTAGTAATGGTGTGGGGTGGCATTTCTTATGAGGAACGCACAGCCCTCCATGTGCTCACCAGAGGTAGCCTGACTGCCATTAGGTACAGACATGAGATCCTCAGACCCCTTGTGAGACCATGTGCTCGTGCGGTTGGCCCTAGGTTCCTCCTAATGCAGGACAATGCCAGACCTCATGTGGCTGGAGTGTGTCAGCAGTTCCTGCAAGATGAAGGAATTGAAGCTATGGACTGGCCCGCCTGTTCCCCAGACCCGAATCCGATTGAGCACATATGGGACATCATGTCTCACTCCATCCACCAACATCACGTTGCACCACACTGTCCAGGAGTTGGCGGATGCTTTAGTCCAGGTCTGTGACAAGATCCCTCAGGAGACCATTTGCAACCTCATCAGGAGCATGGAGGCCACACACACACACACACACACACACACACACACACACACACACACACACACACACACACACACACACACACACACACACACACACACACACACACACACACACACACACACACACACACAATACCGAGCCTCATTTTGACTTGTTTTAAGGACATTACTCAAATGGCATGGGGATTGCCCCAGGAAGCATTTCTGACTCCCAGGTCACTGCTGTCAACAACGTGGTCAGAGGTATTACGCCACTATTAGGGGCTCACAATAAAACATTCAAAATCAAAACAAACTGCTTTCCTGTGAAATTTTAAGGAACTTTCTTTCCAGGGTAAAGACTTGTGTATAAGGTAAAATAAATAACCAAAAGCAAATACTCCTCCACACCTTGGGCTATGTTCACAAGTAGCATTTTTTTATGCGTTTTTGCACTTTTGTATTGCTTTCAGCCGTGACAAATGTATTCACTGAGAAATGTCATTTTAACATTTTACAACCTTATCTGGCCATGTGCTGTGTGACACATGCATACAGTGCTGAAAAGACATGGGGAAGACCCCTGGAAGTATTTCTGACACCCAGGTCACTGCCTAAAAGTGTGCCCATCAGAAGTGATCCTTGCTGCATCAGAAGATGCCGACTTGCAACTTTCACTGTGCAAGTCCTTGTACCAGGACAGTGTTCAATTGTACCTCCTGCATTCCTTGCAATGCAAGTGCAAATATGCAGCCACCCACCAACCCCCAGGCTGCAATACCATACTGCTAGCTTGCTTGCACTTGAAATGAGGCCTTTTAGGCTTGTGGAGGCAGACACCAGCCACCATGTCATGGCTGAGTCAGCGGACTGGTATCCATACTCTGTCCCCAGCCACCCCTATTTGTCCCAGTGCACCTTATACACAAGCGCGCATACCAGAACATTACATGTGCACTCCCCAGTGCATTTAGTGGGAAGGACAGCCTAACCACAAACACAAGTGAATGTGGCCAGGGATGGTCCATCTCACTTACGCCTTCACACTGTGTTAATATTGTGGAAGCCGGGACACAGTTGGACACTGGGATGCAACATGTCCTCCAGACAGAGGATTGTGGGTCCTGGGTCAATCAGGCTTCAACACAAAGTTCAGAAGGTGGACAGCAGCAGTGGTCAGCCTCCTACACAATGAGTAAATTATTCATGATCATGAGGCCATGCATCTCCTTAGCTTTCTGTTCCTTGGAATGTAAGCGCATGTACTGTATGTAGTAGCGGCTAGGCCTGAGGTGGTCAGCGTTTTGGCACATATCCTACCTCCTCCTCTGAGGATTGCTGAATGTTTTCCTGCTACTATCCCAGATCTATGACTCACGTTTAAAACAAAGCATCAGGTGATGAATGATGGATGAGGTGGTGGCAAAGGAGAGAGAGCAGGAGGAACACATGTATTATAGGATATGTTTCTGTACCAAAAGGAGCAGTTTGGTTACACAGTTATAGGGCATACAGTGAGTGCAATGCCTACTAAAAAATTCGAGGCACTCAAATACCCCTTGGAAGTGACATGGAGGTCAGAGGGCCTTAACTAAACCGCTTTTTCCATTTATAGCAACTGGGTCTCCTGTACACTGTTGGCCTAAGCAGTGAATGGAAGGCTTTCCAAAAATTGAGGAACTTCAATGCCCCTTGAAACAGACATAGATTAAAGCATACTAAAAACCTTCTACCCATTATGGAGTGGGTCTCCCTTATTTGCCTATGCATTAAAAAGCAAAAGCTGACTAATATTAGGAGGAAATGCAATGCCCCTTGGAAGAGATGTGGAGGTCGCAGTGAAATAAAGACTATTTTAATGCCCCTTACAAGAGCCATGCAGTACAGCATATTAAAAACATTATTCCCATTATTGGGGAGTGGGTCTCCCATAGTCTTGCCTATGCCTTCCAATCAAAAGCTGCCAAAAATTAGGATGGAGAAACTTTCAATGCTGGCAACACAGACCATGGGCACCCTGGTGGCATAGTGGTGGAGGCTGAGGATAAGGAGAAGAGCAAAAAACAGCCGAAATGAGGAAGCTTATACCCTTGTGTGGGTGGGAAGCGGTGCATGGGAATACACTTCCCAAAATAACAGTGGATTTGACTTTGTTACTCTGCTGTCATTTGGTGGTGGAGAAGTCTGGCCCAATCCAGCCCTTGTTCATTTTGATAAGGGTCACCTTGTCAGCATTGTCAGTTGACAGGCGAGTGCGCTTATCAGTTATAATTCCCCCAGCGGCACTAACAACACGCTCCGAAAGCACGCTAGCTGCAGGGTAGGCCAGGACCTCCAAGACGTACAGAGTGAGCTCATTCCAAGTGTCCAGCTTGGATACCCAATAATTAAAAGGCACAGAGGAATCACTGAGGACACTGGTACGGTCGGCAAGGTACTCCCTCACCATCTTTTGAAACTTTCCACTCCTTGTGAGTACCCCACGCCTCAAGGCCTGTAAGCTGGTCGGGTCTCAGAAAACTGTCCCACAACATTGACAGTGTTCCCCCTGCCTCTGCTGGATTGGAGTTGCATCTCTCGCCTGTATGCCTTGGTTGGGCAAGGAACTGTGACCTCTGCCACTAGCCTGTTCAGAAGGTAATATTTTTAACAGTTCTGCCGCAAGGGCCTTCTGGTACTGCCCCATTTTTGTAGACCTCTCCACCTCAAGAATAAGAGGGTGAAAGTTCTCCTTGTAGCGGGGGTCTACAAGTGTCACCAACCAGTAATGACTGTCACCCAACATTATGACTATGCGAGGGTCACGGTTAAGGCAGCGTAACAAAGTAAGCCATGAGTGCCAGACTGGTAATGGGCAAGACTTCTGTGTCCTCACCAACATGACAATTGACCATGCCCTCCTCGCCTCCTCTCCTCATCTCCTCCTCCACTCCTCTCCTCCACAGCCTGTTGCTGCTTAACTGAGGCAGTACTGCAGAGCTTCCAGCTTGTAACTGATGTGGTGATATCTGAGATGGAGACTGAACAGGTGGAGTAGTATGATGCGCAGGAGCTGTACACTGTTGGGGCAACTCTGACATGGGGCCCACAATCCTCAGTATGGGGAGGATGTGTTCCATCCCAAGGTCCGACTGGGTCCCAGCTTCCACTATGTTTACCCAGTGTGCTGTCGTGGAGATGTACTGTCCCTGGCCACAAGCGCTTGTCTGTCAGGTGGACTCTCCCAGTAACTGCGTTGTTGAGGGCACGGCAGAAGTTTTGGGACACTTGCTTGTGTAGTGCGGAGGTGGCACACTGGGCAAAATAGTGTCTGCTGGGAACTGAGTACCGAGGGATGGCCACCAACATAAGGTTGCTGAAGGATTCCGTATCCACCAGCCTTAAAGGCAGCATTTCCAGCGCAAACTGTCGCGAAATGTGCGATTTTAGGACTGTGGCCTGTGGGGTGTTGGCTGCGAATTTGCACTTTCGTTCAAAGCGCTGGGATATGGACAATTGAACGCTGCGGTGGGACATGGACGTTGATGCTGTTTCCTGAGAAACTGCCACAATTGAAGACTGAGAGGAGGGGGCATCTTTGCATGCAGTATGGACAGGGGATTGCCTTGCACGCACAACAGCAGAAGAAGCAGTGGTGACGCCCGCTGACACTGGTCATGTACCCTGGGGTTCTCCCCACAAAGTCGGGTGCTTTGCAGACATGTGCCTGATCATGCTGGTGGTGGTCAGGCTCGTAGTTTTGTCACCCCTGCTGATGCTGGCCTGGCAGGTGGTACAAATGGCCTTTTTGGGGTTGTCAACAGTCTTAAAAAAAAAAAAAAAAATCCAGACTCTGGAAGACCTACAGGTTGAACTGGCAACGTCCCTCATGTTGGTGTTATGGGGAACTGTTGCCCGCCTTCTGTCTGCGGCCACCACACTGCTTCTTCCTGCCTGTTGGGGTACTCTGCCTCCCTCCTCCTGTGTGCTGCTGGCCTCTCTCTGCGTGTCCTCCTGCCACGTTGGGTCAGTCACTAGATCATCCACCACCTCCTCCTCTTCCACTTCCGCACCATGATCCTCCTCCTCACTTCGTGGCAATTGTGTCTAGTCATCATCCACCTCTTGTGACAAATTGCCAGCGTCACCTTCCTGTGGCTGTTCATATATTTGGCAATCGCTACATGGGATCTCCTCTTCCACCACTTCAAGCGGAGCAGGCGAGGGGCCCAAATATGGAAATGGACCAGTGAACAGCTCTTCAGAGTGTCTAACTGTGGGATCAGTTGCTGTCTTATGGCACTTGGCATGGTGGGAGGAAGGAGCATCAGGGTGAAGAGGAGTATGTAGTTGACTCACGGCTACTATGATTTGACCATGTGGAAGACAGACCGGAGGTGGTGGTGCCCAGGTAACTGGAAGTATTATCTGCTATCCAATTAATTTCCGGTTCACACTGATCAGTTGGCAATAGTGGTGGTGTTGTGTGCTTCCCTAGTAATTCAGTCAAGAACTGGGAGCGAGAAGATGTGGCTGTTGGTTGTGGCACATTTTCACCTTGGCCACGGCCCCATCCTCTGCACGCACCATCACCAGAACGTCCAGTTCCATGTCCCTTGCCACGCACCTTGCCCATTGTAAATGAAGTAAAATAGCTTGCACTCGCACGATCAATGGCAAAAGGGTAATAAAAAGGATATTAAAACCGTGGAAGAAAACCACAGTTCTAGTTCTCTGCCCTACACCATACTCTCTTAAACTGATATATTTGTGTCTGAACAGTCAGCGAGACACTCAATTTTCATTTGTGGGGGAAAAATACCAAAAGGTTAAGACTGGTATTTGTACAGTCTGAGGAAACTTAAAGGATTTAGATGAAGAAATAATGATTTTTCCTGAGGCAAAGTCCCGAGTAGTGAGATGCTCGGGAGAGTACTGAGGTGTGTCGAGCATGCTCGGTTAACACTAGTAGTTAAACTGCGGCTCCTGGTGCAGATGCCACTCCTGGCAGTCGGGTGTCAGCTGTGATAGATGCTGAACACCTGGTGGTGGCCCCCACAGCTCCAGTGCACTAGGTGATTGCCTTTATGTACAGTGTGTATATACTTCATTGGTCGGGAAGTCCCTCCACTCCATGACACGTGTGTACATTTCTCAAATGTCGAAGGGTTTAAACGTAGGTTTGATTTAGGCTGGAGACCAGTCATGGTGCACAGTTGTAGAAATGTTTCTGTTGTATAATATTTGTGTCTCCATATTGGATATCTGTAGATGACAACACAGCCTGGTTTCATGTTGGGATCTTGTGCATGCTCCGTGTACACTTCAGAGGACTGACACTTAGTTTACCTGCCCACCTCCCATCCCTGTTACAAACCATGTGGGAATCCTGTATTCTTGGGAATATTCCCAGGTCCAATACATATCACAGCTAGAGATTCTCTTATAGATTATTGCAAGAGAATTTTTTTTTTACATAAAAATAAGAGTAACTTTTCTACAACTTTCAGTCCCTATGTTTTATTGCCACCAGCATCTTGCAGCACTTATATCCATGGCACATGCTGCTTGTTGAAGTAATGAGCCCTCCATGGGGGAATCTAGAGCCGAGACCAAGTCCTAAGCAGTAGAGGTTTAAAAAAATACAAGAACACCAAGGGTTAATTCAAGAAAATGTAACTTTCCTGTGCCCAAGTGTCAGAATACTTATCCCAAACCAACACACTAAGGGTACATGTCAATTACTGTCACTGTCCAATACCCCAAGTGTCAGTGAATGTTAGGGATTTCTTGCCTCATCTGGTCCTGTTATTCCATATTTGCTCCACTGAAGGATTGGGGGCTTCATCAGTTCCACTGTCACAATCTTCACTAATCCTTAGTGATGAGCTCCATGTGTCTTCCATGTCTTCAGGAACCTGTATGGTGCTATCAATCATACAGAGGAAGGTTCTTGTTTCATTCAGGTCCTATAGAAACCACTCTAACTCGTCAGGATCTCTGATCAAAGCTTGCCACAGTATATGGGAAATCCCTCCCCCTCGACACCCCCATACTAGCCAAAGATGACTCCTTCAGATATGATTTCAGTCCTGGGAAGCATCAGAACCAAATCTAATAAATCATATAAAGAGCAACTAATTACTGGCAATTTACCTCATTGGGTGGATTCCTTTGGTCATGACAACTTGTATGACCTGGAGCACAAGCCTCTAAAATGCTCTCATTCCTGTCCCACCCTTTTGATTCTAATACACCTAAAAGACCAAAATCAGCCATATGAGATGCCAATTGTACACTATAGGGAACTTCTATAGCATTTGCCCGATCAATATGGAAACTTTCTAGAAATGTCAATGGACAGATCTAGTGGTGACACTGTCTTACTTGTAGGCTTGACCTTTGATGCACTCTGGATATCATTGCCCGGTGTAGTTTTTGCATAGAATTTTTGCCAAATTTTCTGCTACGATGTGTAAGGTGGTGCTATTCCTCACGCTGGGGGTACTCTCTTTACCGGATCAATTAAAGCACATGTGTCATTTTCGGTAATATGAAGTCCAGCAGTTTTTTACACATCATAAACCACTCCTAACATAGTCCATCTCTGGCTCGCAGGAATGTTACAAATGTATCCTAGAGCCTTTTCAGTGGCAGCTATGCCCACTTGGCTTCAAATACAGACTTCAGCAAGGTACAGCAACATTATTCTCTTAAAGCGCCGATTTACCTTTGCTGGGTCTCAGCTGCATCTATCAGCTCGGTTCTGCCACAGCTATGGCTTTAAGGCTCCCAGATGTAGTCTACAAGCCACGTGCCTTCCAAGACTACTGACATCTCAGACACCGGAATCCTGCCTCTTGCCTTCTAGGCCTCGGTTTCAAAACCAACAGGATTTATGTATCCTTCTGTGCACACAGGACCTGTGATGTCAATAATGTGAACAGTCACCTGAGGGGGAGTTTAATGGTCAGCCAGAACACACCCCTGGACATTTTAGCAATGCAGCAAGCCGCTGCATTACAGAAGTCTACAATGGTCGAATCCAACTTTTGGAATCTGTTAGCAAGTTTTGACATAATCCGCTTTGGCCAACAGTTTCTCCCTCATTGCTACTGGGATAAAATTCACTGCAGCCATTTTATCTAAGCAAAGAGAAATGTCCTTTTTATAGACTTATTGTGTAAAAAATATGCACTTTTTTTTAATAATCCTATTCAGTGAAGGTGTTGGAAATAGAACTGCAGCCTCAATATACAGTACTTGAAGGGCAAGTACAATATAAAAAGCAGATTCCAGAATACCCTTCAACCAGCTTAATGCTGAGATTAAATAGCTGAAGATGACCACTTTACTTCCTTGTATATATGACCGTAGCATATATAGTACAGTATGTGGTCCCAGGGGTGAAACCATTGCAGCAGCCAAGTGTCCCTGTAAAATTAAAAAGGGGAGTAGATGTGCGGCCCTGGCTAAAAGAGGGGCTATTGGAGACCCCCATGGCTGCCATCTATGTAGCCAAGTCAGTGGCTAAATTTCAGAGCTTATTTTTAGTAATACATTTGTTTTGCAATATATTAAATAAGCGATCAATCACATTCAATTTCCGTAAAGACATAAGAAATAAAAGCAAAGGTATGAACATCAGAATATTAAAAAAATATTATTCTGCATCACTGAACTTCCCCTCCCTCTTCTCTACATTCTCAAGAAAAACATTACCAAATATCTATCTCCATGTACACCAAAAGTCTGGTTTGTCAAAGTATATAGTTATTTAACCCATGTGGTAAATGCCACAAAGAGAAGTCCTTATGGTGTCCTCCCTTTCCCAAAGAAATGCTAAAGCAAAATAACATTGTAGGTTTGACAAAATTATATTGAAATGAATAAAACCTTCTCGCACTAGAAAAACCAAGCCCTTTCACGACTCGGCTGCCCGAAAAATACAAAGGTCTTTAAATGCGCAATGACTATTGTAAACAAAACAACCTAGAAAACTGATCCGGTTACTACCAAAAAATGTAATTTCCGGAAACCTGGTGTTTCCTATTTTTCTGTACATGGTTTCATAAATTGAATGGTGCCCTAAAATAAAGCTTTACTCATGAAGAAAAACCTCATACTGCACTTTCAAAAAATTGTCAAGGTAAATTTCCATTTTTGCCCTTTCAAAGGGTTATTTAAAGAAAATAAGGCAAAGGAATACAAGGTGTGTAAAGGAATCTGCTGATCCTGCACTTGCATCAAAGACTTCACCTTTTTTATTGCAATGTAATTTTAAAATACTAACTTGGTAAAGTGCAATAATTGTCAAGGAAGCATCTTATTCGAAGAGTAGGCAATCGTTATTATATGTTAGGGGCATTTGGACTCTGAGACCCATGTATAAAAAGGGGTCTCAAAATAGGTGAAAAAACTGATGCCTTGAGCTATCGATATACTTCTGTAACATATTATAGCAGTAAGATCGGTTATCAGGGCAGTCGGACCACAAACTATGCTATTAACAAAAAATATTATCTATAGGGTCACTGTACACTTGCCTTACAGGTGATGGAGATGAATGAGCTCAGGGAAAGTCTCTGTGGTGCAAAATGTGGAGTAGAAGGGTCTTCACCAGGCAAGTGTGAGAGGGCAGAGAGGAGACCCTGCTAAATATCAGTGTAGACTAGGGAGGGGGTCACTTGTTTCCTGTCATTGTCTCCAACATTGTAGGTATCAGGGAGTGGAAATCTGACATGCATAAGTTACTTTTTTTTTTTTTTTTTTTTTTTTTTTTTGTTTTACTAAATCAAAGGAAGGGAAAATTAATATGCTCACTTGTTCCTCCCTCCCCCATCAAAAATTATTTTTATATTTCAATATTAAGTCATTTCTAGTTGCCTATGTAACTGTATATAATGTCTCATATTTATCCTAATATCTATTTTCTAGCTTTTTCAGATTAGATAACTTTACAAGGGATGAACAAACATGCTCGATGAGACTTGGACATCACTTCTAGTATCTGGGTGCTCAGATTTACTTGTTGCTCGGTGAGCATTGGGCGCTGCTAGATTTAAAATCTATAAGCTCTGCATGGTTTTCCACCTGTTACACAGCCAATGAGCATGTGGTGGACTTCCTGCGCGTCCCTGTGATTGGCTGGCCGTGTGACATAATCAAAGGTTATAAAAACAGGCACTTCCTGACTCAGCACACTGACGTCATTGCACAGCTCTGACAGTTCTTATTGGAGGGAGAGAGTGCTTTTCCCGGTGTATGTGCAGTATAACAAATCAGTCCTGTACTGCGGATCCTGGTGTTGAAGCTCTTCTAAAGGCTCATCGTTTTCTTTGCTGTTGAATCCTACATTCTGCATTTAGTTTAGGAGGGAGAGAAGTAGGAGCAGGGAAAGTGGAATAATACAGCCTGTACACAGCCATTGGGGCAGAACTCTCACAAAATATATAGCTGCAGTTCTTGTACTGTGTGATCAAGTATTCCATGATCTGGTGTAAATTTGTGATTATTATTCACTCCAAAAAGCATTACTTTTTTTTCTATGTTCAATTCCTCATCTATACAGTACTACGTGGTAGCTCCTGTATGTAATGCACACGCCCGGGCTGAGCGGCGTGTGCGTGTGATTGTAGTGATTCCACTGGACCGTGCCGGAGAGTGAATGCCTGGAGGGGCGTAACTAGGTATTCACCCGATCCGACCAGGGTCGCACAATGTCATATGACGCCAGTGCACCAAGGAGGAACCGAGCAGAGGGACCAGGTGCTACTCCAGGACAGACCCCGGACTCTGCTGTTGACCTACACAGGGGAATACAGGAACAGACTGGTAGGCTGGCACACAGACTGGTGGGTATAGGCTGGCTCGACTGGGATGCAGGCAGGCGGGTATGCAGGCACGGGGGTACAGGCAAGCACAGCTAGAGTGCAGACAGGGAGGCACTAGCAGGTAGGGACGCTAGCAGGATAGGACCCAGTGCACATTGGGACTCAGGAACAGAACCACAGATGTGGCGGACAAACACAGCAGAGTGAGGCCGCCCAGACAGGTGAGCGAGAGCAGAGTAGGACGAGGCCGCCTGGAGCGGTGAGCAAGAGTAGAGCAGGACAAGGCCACCAGGAGCGGTGAGCAAAGGGTCAGAGCTGAGCGAGACTGCCGGAGCAGTGAGCAAGAGTAAAGCAGGAGGAGGCCGCCTGGAGCTTGAGCAAGAGTGGAGCAAGACTGCCGGAGCAGTGAGCAAAAGGATAAGAGCGGAGCGAGACTGCCGGAGCAGTGAGCAAAAGGGTCAGAGCGGAGCAAGGCTGCCGGAGCAGCGAGCATAGGAGTCAGAGCAGGCTAGAACCGCCGGAGCGGTGAGCAAAGGAGTCAGAGCAGGCTAGAACCGCCGGAGCGGTGAGCAAAGGAGTCAGAGCAGGCTAGAACCGCCGGAGCGGTGAGCAAAGGAGTCGGAGCAGGGGGGACAGGGCTCTGTTCACACGGAACAGACAGGAAGAGAAATGCAGAGCCAGATACCCATAGGGTACTTGCAGTGAAGTAGCGAGTGGACGACAAACTCACAAACTGGAGTACTGAGACAACAAGCAGGAGTTAGGTACGAGATCAGACTCTGCAGAAAAAGGAAGGGAACGGACATAGAGGCAAAACAGGTAAAGGATAGGAGAGAGTTCAGACTGGAACTGAGTGTACGGAGGAGACCGACACTGCAGCGGGATACAGGAGCGGGTCTGGGAATACTGCCCCCAGAGAGGCGGGACGAACAGGCAAGGAGCATGTTCAGACAGGACAGACAAGATACAGGAGCGGGTCTAGGTAATCGGCCCCTAGAAGGCGGGAGGAACAGGCTAGGAGCGTGTTCAGACAGGCCTGGAAATACAGCCTCCAGGATAGGCAGACAAGAGAACACAGAACGGGACCTGGCACCTTCAGAGTGCAAGCACACACTGAATGAAACACTATGCTCAGTCAGGGATTGATTGGAGCAGCTGAGCTATATACCAGGTGACAGACAGCAATAGGCTGAGGACGCACAAGGGGTGTGACCCACAGCAGGTACAAAAAGCAGGAAGTGATCAGGCGCCGCCCTTAAGCAGCAGAAATGGACACAAACAGACAGCATGGAGGGAAGCCAGAGACATTCTGGACTGGAGATAAAGTGCGCGCTCTTGCACAGTGGGAGATGGACCACCATGTAAGGACGCCACCAGGTATGTTACACTGTATACTAGGCGATCGTCATGATTTCTTACCTGATCTGGTCCTGTGTTACTCCATGTTTGCTCCACTAGAGGATTGGGAGCTTCATCAGTTCCACTGTCACAATCTTCACTAATCCTTAGTGATGGTGATGAGCTCAGTGTCTTCCATATCTTCAGGAACCTGTATGGTGCTCTCAATCATACACAGAGGAAGGTTTTTGTTCCTCTTCAGGTCCTATAGAAATCGCTTTAACTCAAGGGATTCTGATCAAAGCTTGCCACAGTATATGGGAAATTCTCCCTGACCCATCCAAAGATAACTCCTTAAGATATGATTCAGTCCTGGGAAGCATCAGAACCAAATCTAATAAATCATATACAGAGCAACTAATTACTGGCAAGATACCTCATCGGGTGAATTCCTTTGGTCATGAAAACTTGTATGACCTGGAGCACAAGCCTCTAAAATGCTCTTTCCTGTCCCACCCTTTGCTTCTAATACACCAGAAGACCAAAATCAGCTATATGAGATGCCAATTGTAAATCATAGGGAATTTCTATAGCATTTGCCCAATCAATATGGAAACTTTATAGAAATGTCAATGGGCAGATCTAGTGGTGACACTGTCTTGCTTGTAGGCTTGACCTTTTGATGTACTCTGGATATCATTGTCCGGTGTAGTTTTTGCATAGAATTTTTGCCAAATTTTCTGCTACTATGTCAACAATGGTTGGATCCAATTTTTGCAATCTGTTAGCCAGTTTTGTCAAAGTCCACTTTGCCCAACAGTTTCTCTCTCATTGCTACTGGGATAAAGTTCACTGCAGCCTTTTTATCTAAGCAAAGAGAAATGTCATTTTTAGACGCATAGTGTAAAATTGTGCACATTTTTTTTAATTTCATTCAGTGGAGGTGTCAGAAAAAGAACTGCAGCCTCAATATACAGTACTTGAAGGGCAGGTACAATATAAAAAGCAGATTCCAGAATACTCTTCAACCAGCTTATTAATGCTGAGGTCTAATAGCTGAAGATGACCACTTTACTTCAATGTATATATGACAGGAGCATATATACTACTCAAATAAAGGGAACACTCTAACACATCCTAGATCTGAATGAATGAAATATTCTGATTGAATACTTCTGTACAAAGTTGAATGTGCCGACAACAAAATCACACAAATCCTCAATGGAAATCAAGTTAATTAAACAATGGAGGCCTGGTATTGGCGTCACCCCAAAATTCAAGTGGGGAAAACACACTACAGGCTGATCCAACTTTGATGTAATGTCCTTTTAAAACAAGTCAAAATGAGGCTCAGTATTGTGTGGCCTCCACGTGCCTGTATGACCTCCCTACAACGCCTGGGCATGCTCCTGATGAGGTTGCGAATGGTCTCCAGTGGGATCTCGACCTGGACTAAAGCATCCGCCAACTCCTGGACAGTCTGTGGTGCAATGTGATGTTGGTGCATGGAGCAAGACATGATGTCCCAGATGTGCTCAATCGGATTCAGGTCTTGGGAACGGGCGGGCCAGTCCATACCTTCAACTTGCAGGAACTGCTGACACACTCCAGCCACATGAGGTCTGGCATTGTCCTGCATTAGGAGGAACCCAGGGCCAACTGCACCAGCATATGGTCTCACAAGGGGTCTGAGGATCTCATGTCGGTACCTAATGGCAGTCAGGATACCTCTGGCGAGAACATGGAGGGCTGTGCGGTCTTCCAAAGAAATGCCACCCCACACCATTACTGACCCACTGCCAAACCGCTCATGCTGAAGGATGTTGCAGGCAGCAGATCGCTCTCCACGGCAACTCCAGAGTCTGTCATGTCTGTCACATGTGCTCAATGTGAACCTGCTTTCATTTGTGAAAAGCACAGGGTGCCAGTGGCAACTGTGCCAATCCTGGTGTTCTGTGGCAAATTCCAAGCATCCGTCACGGTGTTGGGCTGTGAGCACAACCCCATCTGTTGACGTCGGGCCCTCATACTACCCTCATGGAGTCGGTTTCTAACAGTTTGTGCAGACACATGCACATTTGTGGCCTACTGGAGGTCATTTTGCAGGGCTCTTGCAGTGTTTCTCCTTGCACAAAGGTGGTGGTAGCGGTCCTGCTGCTGGGTTGTTGCACTCCTACATCCCCCTCCACGTCTCCTGGTGTACTGGCCTGTCTCCTGGTAGCGCCTCTGGACACTATGCTGACACACAGCAAACCGTCTTGCCACAGCTCGCATTGATGTGCCATCCTGGATGAGCTGCACTACCTGAGCAACTTCTGTGGGTTGTAGTCTGTTTCATGCTACCACGAGTGTGAAAGCACAACCAACATTCAAAAGTGTCCAAAACATCAGCTAGACAGCATTGGTACTGAGATGTGGTCTGTGGTCCCCACCTGCAGAACCACTCCTTTATTGAGGGTGTCCTGATAATTGCCAATAATTTCCATCTATTGTCTATTCCATTTGCACAACAGCATGTGAAATTGATTCTCAATCAGTGTTGCTTCTTAAGTGGACAGTTTGATTTCACTTAAGTTAGATTTATTTGGAGTTATATTCTGTTTGTGTTCCCTTTTATTTTTTTGAGCAGCGTAGTACAGTATGTGGTCCCAGGGGTGAAACCATTACAGCAGCCAAATGTCCCTGTAAAATGAAAATGGGGAGTAGATGTGTAGCCATGGCTAAAAGAGGGGCTACTGGAGACCCCCATGGCTGCCATCTCCTAAGTAGCTCAGCCTGTGGCTGAATTTCAGATTTATTTTTAGGAATACAACTGTTTTGCAATATAGTAAATAAGCGTTCAATAACATTCAATTTCCGTAAAGACTAGTGTTGAGCGAGCACTTAAATGCTCGGGTGCTAAAAGCTTGGGCTGAGCTCATCGTGGTACTCGGGTGCTCGACCTGAGCAACGAGCCCAATGTTATTCTATGGGAGACCGGAGCATTTTTGCGGCGGCACCCCGGCAGTCTGTAGAAAGCCTAAAAATTGCCCAAAACGATAATGACCGTGCTCAAATGACATGACTATCGCCTCAGGAAGCATTTCTGACCCCCAGGTCACTGCTGTCAACAATGTGGTCAGGGGTATTAAGCCACTTTTGCAGGTTCACAATAAAACGTTCAAAAACGAAACAAACGGTTTTCCTGTGAAATATGTTAAGGAACTTCTTTTCCAGGGTAAAGACTTGTGTATAAGGTAAAATAAATAACCAAAAGCAAAAATACTCCTCCACACCTTGGGCTATGTTCACAAGAAGCATTTTTCATGCATTTTGTATTGCTTTCAACCGTGACAAATGCATTCACTGGGAAATGTCATTGTACCATTTTACAGTCTTATATGGCCATGTGCTGTGTGACACATGCATACAGTGCTGAAAAGACATGGGGACAACATGGGGAAGACCCCTGGAAGCATTTCTGACACCCAGGTCACTGCTTAAGTGTGGCCATCAGAAGTGATCCTTGCCGCATCAGTAGATGCAGACTTGCAACTATCCCCGTGCAAGTCCTTGTCCCAGGGCAGTGTTCAATTGTACCTCCCTAATTCCTTGCAAAGCAAGTGCAAGTATGCAGCCTGCCACCCACCCACCCCCAGGCTGCAATACCATACTGCTTGCTTGCACTTGTGATTGGGCCTTTTAGGCATGTGGAGGCGGAATCTGGCCACCACGTCATGGCTGCGTCAGCGGCCTGGTATCCATACTCAGTCCCTGGCGGCCAGGTGTCCATGCTTGGTCCCCAGCCGCCAGGGGGCAGCCGGGTGTCCATATTCGGTCCCCAGCCGCCCTGTGGCCGGGTGCCTGCACTGTCCCCAGCCGCTCCTATTTGAAGGACAGCCTAACCACAAACACACGTGGAAAAGTGAATGTGGCCAGGGATGGTCCATCTCACTTACGCCTTCACACTGTGTTAATATTGTGGAAGCCGGGACACAGTTGGACACTGGGATGCAACATGTCCTCCAGACAGAGGATTGTGGGTCCTGGGTCAATCAGGCTTCAACACAAAGTTCAGAAGGTGGACAGCAGCAGTGGTCAGCCTCCTACACAATGAGTAAATTATTCATGATCATGAGGCCATGCATCTCCTTAGCTTTCTGTTCCTTGGAATGCAAGCGCATGTATGTAGTAGCAGCTAGGCCTGAGGTGGTAAGCGTTTTGGCGCATATCCTACCTCCTTCGAGGATTGCTGGATGTTTTCCTGCTACTATCCCAGTTCTGACTCCCGTTAGAACAAAGCTTCAGGTGATGAATGATGGATGAGGTGGTGGCAAAGGAGAGAGAGCAGGAGGAACAGGGACCATTCACATCAATATCAGGCCAGTCAACCACACATGTCTTGTAGGATGTTTCTGTACCAAAAGGAGCAGTTTGGCTACACAGTTATAGGGCATACAGTGAGTGCAATGCCTACCAAAAACTTATAGGGACTCCAATGCCCCTTGGAAGTGACATGGAGGTCAGAGGGCCTTAACTAAACCGTTTTTTCCATTTATAGCAACTGGGTCTCCTGTACACTGTTGGCCTAAGCAGTGAATGGAAGGCTTTCCAAAAATTGAGGAACTGCAATGCCCCTTGAAACAGATGTGGACTACAGCGTGCAAAAAACCTTCTACCTATTGGGGAGTGGGTCTCCCTTAGTGTTCGCCTATGCATTGAAAAGCAAATGCTGACTAAAATTAGGAGGAAATGTAATGCCCCTTGGAAGAGACATGGAGGTTGCAGTGGCTTAACAAGACTGTGTTAATGCCCCTTAGAACCATGCAGTACAGCATATTAAAAACATTATTCCCGTTATTGGGGAGAGGGTCTCCCATAGTCTTTGCCTATGCCTTCCAAGCAAAAGCTGCCAAAAATAAGGAAGGAGGAACTTGCAGTGCTGGCAACACAGACCACGGTCACCCTGGTGGCATAGTGTTGGTGGAGGCTGAGGATAAGATCAAAAAAATAGCCTACATGAGGAAGTGTATACCCATGTGTGGGTGTGGAGCGGTGCATGGGAATACACCTCCAGAAATAGCACAGTGGATTAGACTTTATGTTACTCTGCTGTCATTTGGTGGTGATGAAAAGTCTGGCCCAATTCAGCCCTTGTTAATTTTGATAAGGGTCAGCTTGTCAGTTGACAGGCGAGTGCGCTTATGAGTTATAATTCCCCCATCGGCTCTAAAAACACGCTCCGATAACATGCTAGTGGCAGGGCAGTCCAGGACCTCCAAGGCGTACAGAGCGAGTTCATTCCAAGTATCCTGCTTGGATACCCAATAATTAAAAGGCACAGAGTAATCACAGACGCTGGTACGGTTGGCAAGGTACTCCCTCACCATCTTTTGAAACTTTCCACTCCTTGTGAGTACCCCACGCCTCAGGGCCTGTAAGCTGGGCGGGTCTTAGAAAACTGTCACAGCATGTTGACAGTGTTTCCTCTGCCTCTGCTGGATTGGCGTTGCGTTTCTCTCGCCTGTACACCTTGGTTAGTTAGCAATGAACTGTGACCTCTGCCGCTAGCGTGTTCAGATGGGAACTTTTTTAACAGTTCTGCAGCAAGGGCCTTCTGGTACAGCCCCATTTTTGTAGACCTCTCCACCTCAGGAATAAGAGGGTGAAAGTTCTCCTTGTAGCCTGGGGTCTACAAGTGTCACCAACCAGTAATGACTGTCACCCAACATTTTGACTATGCGAGGGTCACGGTTAAGGCAGCGTAACAAAGTCAGCCATGCGTGCCCGACTGGTAACGAGCAAGACTTCCGTATCCTCACAAAGATGACGACTGACTATGCTCTCCTCCTCCTGCCTCATTGTTCCCCCACCCAATGCATGTTGGGATGAGATGAGGCTGGGCTGTGTAATCGCCCATTATGGCTTCTTGATCCATCTCATCATACTCTGCAGAGAATTAAAGAGGCCTTGCAGCCAGAGTGTTGCAAAAGACAGACAAGTGGGATGCTGACGCTAATGATGGCATCATCGCCACTCACCATCTTGGTGAACCCCTCAAAGTTTGTCAGGATGGTACTTATGTCAGACATCCAGGTCCACTCCTGAGGTCTAATGTCTGACCTTAATATCAACGGCCTTGTTGCAGCTGCTACTCCACAACTGCTCTCTTCTGCTCACAAATCCTTTGCAACATGTGGAGGGTAGAGTTCCAACGTGTGGGGACATCACACACCAGTCGGTGTGCAAGAAGCTGCAAATGCTGCTGCAACACAGCAAGGGCGGCGGAAGCTGTAGCCGACTTGCGAAAATGGCTGACAAGCGGCGTACTTTGACGAGCAGATCTGGAAACTCAGGGGACGATTTAAGAAACCTCTGAACCACGAGGTTAAGCACATGAGCCAGGCATGTTACGTGTGATCTGGCCTTTCCAAAGAGCCGCCACCAGGTTACGGCCATTGTCACACACTACCATGCCTGGATGTAGGTTCAGCAGTCTCTGCCACAGATCTGCCTGCTCTTTCACAGCTGTCCACAACTCACAAGCATTGTGAGGTTTCTCACCTAAGCCTGAGTTTCAGGACACACTGTTGCCGCTTGGCTGAGGCAGTGCTTCCAGCTTGTAACTGATGTGGTGATATTTGAGATGGAGGATGATACGCAGGAGCTGTACACTGTGGGGGCAACTCTGACAGGTCCCGCAATCCTCGTTGTGGGGAGGATGTGTTTTTAAGTTCCGACTGGGTCCTAGCTTCCACTGTTTTACCCAGTGTGCCGTCAGGGAGATGTGCCATCCCTGGCCACAAGCACTTGTCCATGTGTCCGTTGTCAGGTGGACTCTCCCAGTAACTGCGTTGTTGAGGGCACAGCTGAAGTTTTAGGACACGTGCTTGTGTATTGTGGGGATGGCACACCGGGCAAAATAGTGTCCGCGAGGGACTGCCACCACTGTAAGGTTGCAGAAGGATTCCGTCTCCACCAGCCTAAAAGGCATCATTTCCAATGCAAGCAGTTGTGAAATGTGCGAATTTAGGACTGTGGCCTGTGGGGCGTTGGCTGCGAGTTTGCGCTTTCGTTCAAAGCTCTGGGATATGGACAATTGAACGCTGCGGTGGGACGTGGACGTTGATGCTGTTGAGAAACTTCCATAACAAGTGAAGACTGAGAGGAGAGGGCATCTTTGCATGCAGTATGGACAGGATTGTCTTGTATGCACAACAAGGGGTTCTCTTACACGCACAACAGAGAAAGAAGCAGTGGTGACACCCGCTGACACTGGTCATGGACCCTGGGGTTTGCCCCACAAAGTATGGTGCTTTACTGCCATGTGCCTGATCATGCTGGTGGTGGTCAGGCTTGTAGTTTTGTCACCCCTGCTGATGCTGGCCTGGCAGGTGGTACAAATGGCCTTTTTGGGGTTGTCAACAGTCTTTAAAAAAAATTCCAGACTCTGGAAGACCCACCAGTTGTACTGTCAAGATCCCTCGTGTTGGTGTTAGGGGGAACAGTTGCACTCATTCTGTCTGCGGCCACCACACTGCTGCTTCCTGCCTGTTGGGGTACTCTGCCTCCCTCCCCCTGTGCGCTGCTTGCCTCGCTCTGCGTGTACTCCTGCCATGTTGGGTCAGTTATTAGATCATCCACCTCTTCTTCCACTTCCGCATCACGGTCCTCCTCCTCACTGTGTGGCAATTGTCTCGTCATCGTCCACCTCTTGTGACAAATTGCCAGCGTCGCCTTCCTGTGGCTGTTCAAATATTTGGCCATCGCTACATGGGATCTCCTTTTCCACCACTTCAAGCGGAGCAGGCGAGGGGCCTAAATATGGAAATGGACCAGTGAACAGCCCTTCAGAGTGTCCAACTGTGGGATCAGTTGCTGTCTGACACTTGGCATGGTGGGAGGAAGGAGCATCAGGTTGAGGGAGTATGTGGTCGAGACGCACAGCTACTAACACTTGACCATGTGGAAGACAGACCGGAGGTGGTGGTGCCCAGGTAACTGGAAGTATTATCTGCTATCCAATTAATAACCTGTTCACACTGATCAGTTGGCAATAGTGGTGGTGTGTGCTTCACAAGTAATTCGGACAAGAACAAGGGAGCGAGAAGATGTGGCTGTTGGTTGTGGCATATTTTCACCTTGGCCACGGCCCCATCCTCTGCACCCACCATCACCAGAACATCCAGTTCCACATCCCTTGCCATGCGCCTTGCCCATTGTAAAGGAAGTAAAATGGCTTACACTCACACTATCAATGGCAAAAGGGTAATAAAAAGTAGATTAGAACCGTGGCAGAGGAAATCCTCAGTTCTATTTCTCTGGCCTACACCAGACTCAAACAGGTATGGGTATTTGTACTGTCTGACTGAGGGGGAAAAAGAGGATTTAGATGAAAAAAGGATGTTTCCTGGCCCCTGAGACATGGGGCCAAGTCTAGCAATATGAGCAGCTGCAGCACACAGGACTGTAATGCAGTGTGTGTTTGGTATAACCACTGCATCTCCTATACAGCCTGCCTGCCTGATATCTGGGATGGATATTAGTCCTCAGAAGGACTGTTTGATTTGGCAGGCTTTAGAGACCCTACACTACCTATTTTGCAGTATAAATCTCTCCCTAGCTCAGCAGCACTCTCCCTACACCGTCTGATGCGGAGTGGCTGTGTCTAAGATGGCGGCGCCCAGTTTTAAATACTCGAGGTGACACTGTGCGGCCAGCCAATCACTGTAATGCCCACAACCAACATGGCTGCGGCATTAGTGACTGGCTGGCAATCCCTGCATGTTCATTGGCTCTGTAAAGAGCGCCAAACATGCAGGGCGGAGACCCCCCCCCCCACCCCCGAGTAAACCGAAAATGCTCAACGCTCTCCGAACATCCCGAGTAGTGAGATGCTCGGGCGAGTACCAAGCAGTATCCAGCCTGCTCGCTCAACACTAGTAGTTAAACTGCTGGGAGTGGTGCAGACACCGATCCTGGCAGTGAGTCGGGTGTCAATTGTGATAAAAGCTGAACACCTGGTGGTCACCCACTCACAGCTCCTGTGCACTAGGCGATGTACAGTGTATATACTTCATTGGTCAGGAAGTCCCTCCAGTCCATGACACGTGTGTACATTTCTCAAATGTCGAAGGGGTTAAATGTAGGTCTGATTTAAGCTGGAGATCAGTAATGGTGAACAGTTGTGGAAAAGTTCCTGTTGTATAACATTTTAAAATGTCTCCATATTGGAAATGTGTAAATGACCACACAGCCTTGTTTCATGTTGGGAGCTTGTGCATGCTCAGTGTACACTTCAGAGGACTGACACTTGGTTTACCTGCCCACCTCCTATCCCTTTTACAAACCATGTGGGAATCCTGTATTCTTGGGAATATTCCCAGGTCCAATACATATCACAGCTATAGATTCTCTTATAGATTATTGCAAGAGAATTTTTTTACATAAAAATGAGGGTAATTTCTCTATACAACTCAGCCCCTATATTCTATAGCCACCAGCATCTTACATCCAGGGCACATGCTGCGGGTTGTTGAAATGATGAGCCCTCCATGGGGGAATCCAGAACGGAGACCAAGTAATAAGCAGTAGAGGTATAAAAAATACAAGAACACCAAGGGTTAATTCAAGAAGATGTAACTTTGCTGTGCCCAAATGTCACAATACTTATCCCAAACCGTCACACTAAGGGTACGTGTCAATTACTGTCACTGTCCTATGCCCCAAATGTCAGTGAATGTTAATGATTTCTTGTCTGATCTGGTCCTTTTACTCCATATTTGCTCCACTGAAGGATTGGAAGCTACATCAGTTCCACTGTCACTATCTTCACTAATCCTTAATGATGAGCTCCAAGTGTCTTCCATGTCTTCAGGAACCTGTATGGTGCTATCAATCATACAGAGGAAGGTTCTTGTTCCACTACTATGTCAACAATGGTGGGATCCAATTTTTGGAACCTGTTAGCCAGTTTTGACAGTCCAGTTTGGCCAACAGTTTCTCCCTCATTGCTACTGGGATAAAGTTCACTGCAGCCATTTTATCTAAGCAAAGAGAAATGTCACTTTTTTTTATAGACTTGTGTAAAAATATGCACTTTTTTAATAATCAGATTCAGTGGAGGTGTCGGAAATAGTGGCTGAATTTCAGAGCTTATTTTTAGCAATACAATTGTTTTGCAATATATTAAGCATTCAATCACATTCAATTTCCGTAAAGACCTAAGAAATAAAAGCAAAGGTATGAACATCGTAAGATTAAATATCATTCTGCATCACTTCAACTATTGAAGTGAATAAAACCTTCTCGCACTAGTAAAACAAGCCCTTTCACGACTCTGATAGAAAAATACAAAACTTTAAATGCACAATGACGATTGTAAACAAAACCACCTATAAAACTGATCCTGTTAATACAAAAAATGCAATTTTCGGAAACCTTGTGTTTCCTATTTTTCTGTACATGGTTTCATAAACTGAATGGTGCCCTAAAATAAAGCTTTACTAATGAAGAAAAACCTCATACTGCACTTTCAAAAAATTGTCAAGGTAAATTTCCATTTTTGCCCTTTCAAAGGGTTATTTAAAGAAAATAAGGCAAAGGAATACAAGGTGTGTAAAGGAATCTGCTGATCCTGCACTGGCATCAAAGACTTCACCTTTTTTATTGCAATGTAATTTTAAAATACTAACTTGGTAAAGTGCAATAATTGTCAAGGAAGCATCTTATTCGAAGAGTAGGCAATCATTATTATATGTTAGGGGCATTTGGACTCTGAGACCCATGTATAAAAAGGGGTCTCAAAATAGGTGAAAAAACTGATGCCTTGAGCTATCGGTATACTTATGTAACACATTATAGCAGTAAGATCGGTTATCAGGGCAGTCGGTCCACAAACTGCTATTAACAAATATTGTCTATATGGTCACTGTACACTTGCCTTACAAGTGATGGAGGAGAAGGAGCTCATTGTGGAGTAGAAGGGTCCAGAAGGGTCTTCATCAGGCAGGTGTGTGTGAGGGCAAAGAGGAGACCCTGCTAAATATTTGTATAGACTAGGGAGGGGTCGCATGTTTCCGGTCAGTGTCTCCAACATTGTAGGTATCAGGGGGGTGGAAATCTGACTTGCATAACACAAGTCACTGTTTTTTTCTTCATGTATTTTTGTTAACTTTCCCTTCCTGTGATTTAGTTAATATGCTCACTTGTTCCTCCCTCCCCCATCAAAAAATATATATTTTTAGATTTCAATATTTGAAGGCATTTCTTGTTGCCTATGTAACTGTATATAATATCTCATATTTATCCTAATATAAAGTTATCTAATCTTAAAAAGCTAGAAAATAGATAAGGGATGAGCAAACATGCTCGGTGATACTTGGACATCACTCGAGTATCTGGGTGCTCAGATTTACTTGTTACATGGCGAGCATTGGGCGCTGCTAGATTTAAAACCTATAAGCTCTCCATGGTTTTCAACCTGTTACACAGCCAATGAGCATGTGGTCGACTACCTGCGTGTCCCTGTGATTGGCTGGCTGTGTGACATAAAGGTTCTAAAAACAGGCACTTCCAGACTCGGCACACTGATATCATTGCACAGCTCTGACAGTTCTTATTGGAGGGAGAGTATTTTTCCGTGTGTGTGTGTGCAATCTAACAAATCAGTCTGTACTGCGGATCCTGGTGTTGAAGCTCTTCTAAAGGCTCATCGTTTTCTTTGCTGTTTTGAATCCTACATCCTACATTCTGCATTTAGTTTAGGGAGGGAGAGTAGTAGGAGCAGGGAAAGTGGAATAATACAGCTTGTAGACAGCCATTGGGGCAGAACTCTTGCAAAATATATAGCTGCAGTTCTTGTATTGTGTGATCAAGTATTCCATGATCGGGTGTACATTTGTGATATTATTCACTCCAAAAAGCATTACTTTTTTCTAGATTCAATTCCTCATCTATACAGTACTACGTGGTAGCTCCTGTATACTAGGCGATCGTCATGATTTCTTACCTGATCTGGTCCTGTGTTACTACATGTTTGCTCCACTAGAGGATTGGGAGCTTCATCAGTTCCACTGTCACAATCTTCACTAATCCTTAGTGATGGTGATGAGCTCAGTGTCTTCCATATCTTCAGGAACCTGTATGGTGCTCTCAATCATACACAGAGGAAGGTTCTTGTTCCTCTTCAGGTCCTATAGAAACAGCATTAACTCTAGTGACTCTGATCAAAGCTTGCCACAGTATATGGGAAATTCTCCCTGACCCATCCAAAGATAACTCCTTAAGATATGATTCAGTCCTGGGAAGCATCAGAACCAAATCTAATAAATCATATATAGAGCAACTAATTACTGGCAATTTACCTCATTGGGTGGATTCCTTTGGTCATGAAAACTTGTATGACCTGGAGCACAAGCCTCTAAAATGCTCATTCCTGTCCCACCCTTTTGCTTCTAATACACCTAAAAGACCAAAATCAGCCATGAGATACCAATTGTACACTATAGGGAACTTCTATAGCATTTGCCCGATCAAAATGGAAACTTTGTAGAAATGTCAATGGACAGATCTATTGGTGACACTGTCTTACTTGTAGGCTTAACCTTTGATCTCTGGATATCATTGCCCGGTGTAGTTTTTGAATAGAATTTTTGCCAAATTTTCTGCTACTATGTCAACAATGGTTGGATCCAATTTTTGCAATCTGTTGGCCAAAGGGGACTATGACAAAACTGGCTAACAGTTTCTCTCTCATTGCTACTGGGATAAGGTTAACTGCAGCCATTTTCTCTAAGCAAAGATGTCCTTTTTATGGACTTATTGTGTAAAAATATGCACTTTTTAATAATCCCATTCAGTGGAGGTGTCAGAAATAGAACTGCAGCCTCAATATACAGTACTTGAAGGGCAGGTACAATATAAAAAGCAGATTCCAGAATACCCTTCAACCAGCTTATTAATGCTTAGATCTAATAGCTGAAGATGACCACTTTACTTAATTGTATATATGACAGTAGCAAATATACTACTCAAAAAAATTAAGGGAACACTCAAATAACACATCCTAGATCTGAATGAATGAAATATTCTGATTGAATACTTTGTTCTGTACAAAGTTGAATGTGCTGATGACAAAATCACAGAAAATCCTCAATGGAAATCAAGTTAAACAATGGAGGCCTGGTATTGGAGTCACCAATAGTGTTGAGCCACCCCCGTAGTGTTCGAGTTCGGTTCGTCGAACACCCGTGTGTTCGCCGAACTGTTCGTCGAACTGTTCGTCGAACACCTTCGAACACCGTTAAAACCAATGGCAGGCAAACAAAAACACATAGAAACACATAGAAAAAACCTTCAAAGGTGTCCAAAAGCTGACAAACTGCTCAGAAGACATAACTAACACATGGAAAAGTGACAAGTACATATAGTCATGCGAAAATAAAAGAGGTGGAGGAGTAAAAGGAGGGGGAGACACAGATATAGGCATGTCATGCCCTTCTAAAATCCAAAAAGTGAGAAGCCGACACGGCCAGTCCGCTCCTGCCCGTGCCACCTCCGTGGCGCCAGGTTTGTGCCAGAGCCGCGGTGAACCCTGATGGCCAGCCCCCCTCTCCCAATACTGGTGCCTGTCCGCTGGTGGGTCGAGCGAGCCCCCCTGTGGTGGAGGCAGCTCTAGGCTTTTTAATTTAAATTGTCTCTCTAATTTGAATGAATACACTTTAAATCCATTTACAAGGATCTATTGGAGGGCAAGTCTCATGCCAGCAGCCGCGTAATTCCAGCTACAGTAGCGTCCACTAAAGCTGCTGCAGTTAAAAAGCTTTTATAAGGATCGAGCTCGGCTGTCCACCGCAAGGCATCCTACTGCCAGTCCCAGCCCCTATGCCTTGGGGTGCCTCCTGATGCTCTTCACTGAGTATCCCATGGTCCCGAAGCATTTCCTTTGAAAAAATGAAGTGTCCAAACTACAGGTGGTGTAGCTTGCTTAACAGCCGGGATAATCCGCTGACTAGCAGACACTGCTACTAGGCACAAAGTATTTCCTGGGCTAGATGCAGTTAAAAATTTGTAAGTAGATACTCTCGTTGGATGCTGAGAAAGCATTCCATAGTCTCCTGGCACGCCATATATGATTCTCTTAAAAAGCTTGGGGTAGGGGTCTAGGGGACCCTTTTATAGCCAAAATCACGGCCCTGTATCACAATACGTCACCTAGGCTGAAGATAAATGGAACTGTAGCACCCTGAGGGCTCGGTTGCTACAGAGGTATTGCACCTCACCCAGAGGTGTGATCTCTCACTCTCAGGTAAAGATGGAGTGTGGATCAGGACCCGACACCTGCATGAATTACACCACATTGCCATGGGGCAGGGCAACCAATATGCCTCTGAGATGGGCACGACAGTCCCTGTCCCTGGCTGGAGTGGGGGGAGGGAACACTGAGGAAGGGGAACCCTGTAGTGCAGGAGCAGGGAGGAAGCAGTTCCTGGGTGCATTGAGAAGGGAGTATAAAGGGTGGGCACCATCTTAGTTCAGTGCAGAGAAGTCTGAGCAGAAGTGGCAGGGAGCAGGGGCTCTGCATGAGCTCTGCTCCGGAGGCGGGCCTAGTAACAGAGGCCCAGGCCTGGAAGAGGGAGAAGGAAGGAAGAGGAGCGGAGAAGGCTCCAGGAACGAGGAATGAAGGGATCCCAGGGGTGCGGACGGGCGAGTCGCCACCGCACGCCCGAATCCACCTGCGTGGAGGGGTCAGGCCAAAGGGGGAGACCGGTCCCCGAAACTAGTGGAGGCAGGAAACGACCCTCAGCAAGAAACCGGAGGCTGTGACATTTTATGTGGCGCAGCCCCTTGCTCCACCCGCTAGGAAGGCACCACATAGGGTCAGGGAAACTGGCGCCAAGTTTACCAAGAGGAGGCCCGAGGCAGCCGGACAGAAGGGTTGGTAAGAAAGGCCAGACAAAGGAGACACACAGGGGGTCCTGTGAAGTGCTCCAAAGTTATCTGGGAGTTGTCTGAGCCCCTCACCTGGTGAGCACAGTACGACGTGGGCAGCCGTTACCTGCAGACGTGGTCTGGATAATAAGAACTGTGAGTAAAGGCCCTGGACTGCATCACTGACTCCGTGTCATTACTGCTGCTGCCCTGCACCATCACCCCCATCCTCCGCATACACTGCCCTGAGGCTATACTCCTCCCGTGGAGAGTTATGCTACGCTCTGCTGCACCCACAACACCAGCCTCAGCGGTCTGCCCTGTAGCGGCGGTTCACTCTGACCGCAATCCACGGGTGGCGTAGTCGGACATTTAAACATCAAAACCACATAAATAGTTCCGCCACTGGTTTGACCACCCTGAGCCACGGAACCGGATCGCCGCCACGAAGACTACAACCACCAGCATCCACCAAAAAGGGTCCGGCTCCGGGTGTCCCAAGGCCCAGGGGGTGCGTCAGAACATTTTCAAAACCTTTCACAATCACCAATGGGACAAGGCAGTGATGTCCTCTGTCCCCTCTCTTATACATCCTAGTGATGGAGCACCTGCTCTCATCAATTCGCCATAACCCCAATATTAGGTGGATTGAGGTGGGAGGCACCGAGTACAAGTGCTCTCTATTTGCTGATGATGTCCTAGTATATATCACTCAATCACATATATCCATCCATGCTGTTATGGCTGAAATAGATTACTTTGTTACATGGTCAAATTTTAAAATCAATGCAGCGAAGTCTGAGGCCCTCGATGTCTCCCTCCCCAAATCCATATAGGATTCCATCCAGTCCAACTTTCCCTTTTCCTGGCCCTCACAGGGTATCAAATACTTAGGAATTCCTATTCATAGAGACCTCTCCCATCTGTTATCTTAATTTTGGGCCCTTTATTGAACAACTCCATACAGACCACGGTTGGCAAGTTAGAACTGTAAGATTCACTACGTGAACCACTGGTGTTTTGTGGAAAAGCACATGTACACTGCGTTCCAAATTATTATGCAAAAAGTGTTTAGGAGTGATAAGGGAAGAATTTGTTTGTTTGTTAAACTCATTGATTGTGATGTGTGTCAGGGCTCTTTATATCACTGTAAGCAATTGCAGACACCTGTGCTAATTAGTTTGGCACGTGTGTCCAATGAAAGGCAAGACTAAAGAAGGCTGTCTCACATTATTAAGCAGCCTACATTTTCTGCCAAAATGGGAAAGAAAAAGGATGTGTCGGCTGCTGAGAAGCAACAAATTGTGGAGTGTTTAGGTCAAGGCATGACTACAATCAACATTGTGCGATGATCAGGATGAAGTGTCTTGGCAATCAAGAAGTATGTAGCTGATTCACAGTACACACGTGTGCGTGCTGATAAGGGCAAATTGAGGACTCTTTCCTACAGGCAATTACGTCAGGTTGAAAGAGCAGCGGCAAAAAAGCCTTGTCATAGCAGCAGACAAGTTTTTGAAGCTGCTTGTGCCTCCAACGTCCCCCGAACAACAAGATGCAGGGTCCTTCAGAGGTTTGCAGCTGTGCATGCGCCATCCTGTCGACCTCCTCTATCCACTTCACACAAGCAGAAACGGCTCCAGTGGGCCAAACATTACATGAAGACTGATTTCAAAACTGTTTTGTTCACGGATGAGTGCCGTGCAGCGCTCGATGGTCCAGATGGATGGAGTGGAGGATGGCTGGTTGATGGACACCCCACGCAAACACGGCTACAGCGCCAACAAGGAGGAGGTGGAGTAATGTTTTGGGCTGGAATCATGGGGAGAGATTGTCGGCCCCTTTAGGATCCCTGAAGGCGCTAAAGATGAACTCCATAATGTATGTGGATTTTCTCAAACAGCACTTCCTGCCATGGTTCAAGAAGAAGAACCGTGTATTTCACAGCAAGATCATTTTTCTGCATGATAATGCACCATCTCATGCTGCACATAAAACCTCTGCATCTCTGGCTGATATGGGCATAAAAGGGGACAAACTTATGGTGTGACCCCCATGCTCCCCTGACCTGTACCCCATTCAGAACCTTTGGAGCATCATTAAAAGGAGTGTCTATGATGGTGGGAGGCAGTTCACATCTAAGCAACAGCTCTGGGAGGGTATTCTGTCCTCATGCAAAACAATTGAAGCAGAAACCATCCAAAACCTGACAAATTCAATGGACGAGAGAGTTCAGAAGCTCCTTTCGAACAAGGGGTCCTATGTGAAAATGTAACATCACCTAGAATAAAGTTTTGAGTTGAAAACTGTTTGATTTCAGTTTCTAACAACCTGCTAATGCTTATAATTTCAAAAATGACCATTTTTTTGGTCTTTATTAAAATGAAAAGGTTGTTCGAAAAGTTTGGGGGATCTAAGAGTGTGGCAACCCAGTAGTCATGATTACTTCGAATTCTGACAATATGAGGGTCATGCTGCAGGTAGTGCAGCAAGAAGGCACTTATGTGTCTTGCGCATCTCGGAGCCCCAAAATTATTTTCCGGGCTAGATTCAGCTAAAAATTATAATTAATTTTAAATCTGGTGAAGTTTTAGTATAGATGGCCTAATAGGATCAGTGCTGCACACTGCTACAAAGCCCAAATTATTTTCCAGTCAAGATACAGATAAACATGATTAGTAATTTGAAAGCTTAAAATGGTTGGTAGGGTGATTTTAACCAATCATCAAGCTTTTACTCTCCCCAGGATGACACAGGGGTAGGAAAGTCATTTCGGATCCATGATTTGTTCATCTTTATGAACGTGAGTCTGTCTAAATTATCAGTGGAGAGCTGCGAGCGCTTATCTGTCAGCACACCACCAGCAGCGCTGAACACACATTCAGACAGAACGCTGGCTGCGGGGCATGACAAGATCTCCAAGGCGTAAGTGGCTAGCTCCGGCCATTTATCCAGATTGGAAGCCCAAAAAGAGCAAGGGTCCAGTGACATTCGTGGCTTCAATGTTTACTTGGAGATACTCCTGTACCATCGTCTCTAGGCGTTGACTATGTGTCAGACTTCTTGTCTCCTGTGGCCTTGCAAAGGATGGGCTAAAAAAGTGGTGAAATGATTCCGCAAAATTGATGTTACCAGCAGATACTGTGGTTCTGTTACGGTTTGAGTGCTGAACACTTGACGGTCCCACGGTTGGCAAGTTGGAACTGTGAGATTCACTACGTGCACCACTGGTATTTTGTGGAAAAGCACATGTAAGATTATGCAACAGTCTCTGCTGATACTCCTGCATGCGTGCATCCCTTTCTATGGCAGGAATAATTTCTGCAAATTTACTTTTGTACCGGGGATCTAACAGTGTGGCAACCCAGTAGTCAGGATTATTTCTAATTCTCACAATTCGAGGGTCATGTTGCAGGTAGTGCAGCAAGAAGGCACTCATGTGTATTGCGCATCCAGGAACACCAAGTCCCTGTTGTGTTGGTGGCGAGGTAACAATCATGCTTCCTTCCACTGTCCTCTCCCCCCAACCTCGCACAACAGAAATGTGATCAAGGTCTCCCTCATCTGATGAGTCTTCCATCAGTTCGTCCTCCACTTCTTCCTGGGCTCCTGCACCTTCCTCACTAGTTTGGCTGCTACCATGCGCCCTGGTAAAATCATCTCCCCCACCCTCACATGCCTGCCGCCTTGGTGCTGCCGACCGTCTGGACCTTGCAGATGTTAGCCCTTCCGCATACAACTCCTCCTCCTCTACTTCCTCCACCTCCTCTTGTGCCACCACCTGACTCCGAATTCTGTTTAACATGTGCTCCAGCATGTAAATCACCGGAATAGTCATGCTGATAATGGCATCGTCAGCACTAAACATCTTCGTCGCCATTTCAAAACTGTGCAGAAGGGTGCATAGGTCCCTGATCTGAGACCACTCCTCCAGCGTGATTTGCCCCACCTCTGAATCTCGTTGGCCCAGGCTATACGTCAGAACGTATTGCACCAGGGCTTGTCGGTGCTGCCACAGTCGCTGCAACATGTGCAGAGTTGAATTCCACCGGGTAGGCACATCGCATTTTAGCCTGTGAAGTGGCAGGCCCAACGACTTCTGTATTGATGTAAGTCGCTGAGCTGCGGGATGCGAACGGCGGAAGTGAGCACACAGCGACCGTGCCCTCTGCAGAAGGCCATCTAGTCTGGGATAGTGGGCTAAAAATTGCTGGACAACCAGGTTCAACACGTGAGCCATACAAGGCACGTGTGTGACATTGCCCCGGCGAAGGGCTGCACCCAGGTTTGCAGCATTGTCGCACACGGCCTTCCCTGGTTTCAGGCCCAGTGGAGAAAACCATTCATGAAATTGGTTCTCCAGAGCTGACCACAACTCCTCAGCTGTGTGACTCACATTTCCCAGACATTTCAATGTAAAAACCGCCTGATGACGTTGAGCCCTACTGCCAGCATAGTAAGGAGTAGAGATGAGATTGGCGAACAGTTCGAGTAGAACGCTCAAATTCGAGCTGTTTTGGGCGGTGTTTGAGCCGGTCGGCGAACACGAACAATTTGAGAAAAATTCGGCTGTTCGAGGTTATGTTCAATAACTGTTCGTGCACCAAAATCATAACTGGATTTTTTCTCAGTAATGATGAAAATTAATGTTAATACGCAGTTTGAGTGTACAGCGGGGTGGGGGAGGGGCAGGGGATGGATCTCTGCAGGAACAATGAAGATCTCCATTTTATTTCTCTTTCCCGCATTTACAGTGGGGAGGTGCAATCTGTCAGCCTATCAGCAGCGCACACACGGAGCGAAGTGCTTTTTTTCACACAAGCAAGGGCATGTGTCATTGGCAGTGTATGTCACATGTCCTTGCCCTATAAGACCAAGCCATTTTCCCCGTCGCCACCATTTTCTCACTGCTGCAGCTGCGTGTTAGACGGCACCGCTGTTGCTGTGTGCGCTATACCTTGTTAATTTCAAGCCAATTTTCGCACAAATATACAGATAGCTTGGGAGTAGGGAATAGTTGTGATTGCAGTCCTTTTAAGGACTAGGTTACAGCATTTCCTACGACTTTTATCAGGCAGGTCTGTGCTCTTAAATAGATAGATTGTGGGAGTAAAGACTAATTGTAATTGGAGTCCTTTTCAGGACTAGGTTACATCAGTTCCTATCAGTTTTTGCCAGGCAGGTCTGTGCCAGTGCTGTGCAAGTTTTTTTCACAGCATTTGGCTGAATCTAGCAAAGCTAATCCTTTTTGGCCTATTGCAGAGTGTGTTAGTCAGTGGAGTAGCCTATCTGTGTTGCAAGATATACCACCTGTGTATAGAATACCAATTTTTTTACTGCACCTAGTGAAGTAAAATCTTTTGGGCATAGCATCATTCTATTAGTCCATCTATACTGACCTCCATCAGGTTGCAAACTGAATATAATTTTTTTCTGCATTTAGCTCTGAAAAAATATTTGGGCTTCTAGCGGTGTGTGGGACTTGGTCTATTAGTCCATCTATACTGACCTCCATCAGGTTGCAAATTAAAAATAATTTTTTTCTGCATCTAACCCAGCCAATAGTTTTGGCCTAATACCACAGTTTGGCCACTCAGCTCTGCTCGGTTACCATCCATTGTTTTTTTGTGCAAACAACTCCAGAGTTGTGAATTAGTTAACCACCAAAATGAGTGGAAAAAGGCCTGCTGCTGGTGGAAAGGGGAATAGGCGTGTTGGGAAGGGGAAAAAAGGTTGTGTCCGTGGGGTAGGTGCAGAAGAAAGACCATCTTACAGCCAAACTAAAATGTCTACTTCTTTTAGCGGACAATGTGATAAGATCCCTTTCTTACGGCCACGCCAATCGCTACAAATTCCAGATGAGGCACAAAAACAGCAGGTGCTTCAACGGATATCAAGTGCTCCTTTAAGTGGGCTCTCCTCCACATCAACTTCAACATCAACTCTTTTTGGGCTTCCAATCTGGATAAATGGCCGGAGCTAGCCACTTACGCCTTGGAGATCTTGTCATGCCCCGCAGCCAGCGTTCTGTCTGAACGTGTGTTCAGCGCTGCTGGTGGTGTGCTGACAGATAAGCGCACGCGGCTCTCCACTGATAATGTAGACACTCGCGTTCATAAAGATGAACAAATCATGGATCCGAAACGACTTTTCTACCCCTGTGTCATCCTGGGGAGAGTAAAAGCTTGATGATTGGTTAAAATCACCCTACCAACCGTTTTAAGCTTTCAAATTACTAATCATGTTTATCTGTATCTTGGCTGGAAAATAATTTGGGCTTCCGAGATGCGCAAGACACATGTGCCTTCTTGCTGCACTACCTGCAGCATGACCCTCATATTGTCAGAATTCGAAGTAATCATGACTACTGGGTTGCCACACTCTTAGATCCCCCAAACTTTTCGATCAACCTTTTCATTTTAATAAAGACCAAAAAAATGGTCATTTTTGAAATTATAAGCATTAGCAGGTTGTTAGAAACTGAAATCAAACAGTTTTCAACTCAAAACTTTATTCTAGGTGATGTTACATTTTCACATAGGACCCCTTGTTCGAAAGGAGCTTCTGAACTCTCTCGTCCATTGAATTTGTCAGGTTTTGGATGGTTTCTGCTTCAATTGTTTTGCATGAGGACAGAATACCCTCCCAGAGCTGTTGCTTAGATGTGAACTGCCTCCCGCCATCATAGACACTCCTTTTAATGATGCTCCAAAGGTTCTGAATGGGGTAGAGGTCAGGGGAGCATGGGGGTCACACCATAAGTTTGTCCCCTTTTATGCCCATATCAGCCAGAGATGCAGATGTTTTATGTGCAGCATGAGATGGTGCATTATCATGCAGAAAAATGATCTTGCTGTGAAATACACGGTTCTTCTTCTTGAACCATGGCAGGAAGTGCTGTTTGAGAAAATCCACATACATTATGGAGTTCATCTTTAGCGCCTTCAGGGATCCTAAAGGGGCCGACAATCTCTCTCCCCATGATTCCAGCCCAAAACATTACTCCACCTCCTCCTTGTTGGCGCTGTAGCCGTGTTTGCGTGGGGTGTCCATCAACCAGCCATCCTCCACTCCATCCATCTGGACCATCGAGCGCTGCACGGCACTCATCCGTGAACAAAACAGTTTTGAAATCAGTCTTCATGTAATGTTTGGCCCACTGGAGCCGTTTCTGCTTGTGTGAAGTGGATAGAGGAGGTCGACAGGATGGCGTATGCACAGCTGCAAACCTCTGAAGGACCCTGCATCTTGTTGTTCGGGGGACGTTGGAGGCACAAGCAGCTTCAAAAACTTGTCTGCTGCTATGACAAGGCTTTTTTGCCGCTGCTCTTTCAACCTGACGTAATTGCCTGTAGGAAAGAGTCCTCAATTTGCCCTTATCAGCACGCACACGTGTGTACTGTGAATCAGCTACATACTTCTTGATTGCCAAGACACTTCATCCTGATCATCGCACAATGTTGATTGTAGTCATGCCTTGACCTAAACACTCCACAATTTGTTGCTTCTCAGCAGCCGACACATCCTTTTTCTTTCCCATTTTGGCAGAAAATGTAGGCTGCTTAATAATGTGAGAGCCTTCATAAGTAGTCTTGCCTTTCATTGGACACACCTGCCAAACTAATTAGCACAGGTGTCTGCAATTGCTTACAGTGATATAAAGAGCCCTGACACACATCACCATCAATGAGTTTAACTGACAAACAAACAAATTCTTCCCTTATCACTCCTAAACACTTTTTGCATAATAATTTGGAACGCGGTGTACATGTGCTTTTCCACAAAACACCAGTGGTTCACGTAGTGAATCTTACAGTTCTAACTTGCCAACCGTGGTCTGTATGGAATTGTTCAATAAAGGGCCCAAAATTAAGATAACAGATGGGAGAGGTCTCTATGAATAGGAATTCCTAAGTATTTGATACCCTGTGAGGGCCAGGCAAAGGGAAAGTTGGACTGGATGGAATCCTATATGGATTTAGGGAGGGAGACATCGAGGGCCTCAGACTTCGCTGCATTGATTTTAAAATTTGACCATGTAACAAAGTGATCTATTTCAGCCATAACAGCATTGATGGATATATGTGATTGAGTGATATATACTAGGACATCATCAGCAAATAGAGAGCACTTGTACTCTGTGCCTCCCACCTCAATCCACCTAATATTGGGGTTATGGCGAATTGATGAGAGCAGTTGCTCCGTCACTAGGATGTATAAGAGGGGACAGAGGACATCCCTGCCTTGTCCCATTGGTGATTGTGAAAGGTGATGAAAATGTTCTGACGCACCCCCTGGGCCTTGGGACACCCGGAGCCGGACCCTTTTTGGTGGATGCTGGTGGTTGTAGTCTTCGTGGCGGCGATCCTTCCGTGGCTCAGGGCGGTCAAACCAGTGGCGGAACTATTTATGTGGTTTTGATGTTTAAATGTCCGACTACGCCACCCGTGGATTGCGGTCAGAGTGAACCGCCGCTACAGGGCAGACCGCTGAGGCTGGTGTTGTGGGTGCAGCAGAGCGTAGCATAACTCCCCACGGGAGGAGTATAGCCTCAGGGCAGTGTATGCGGAGGATGGGGGTGATGGTGCAGGGCAGCAGCAGTAACGACACGGAGTCAGTGATGCAGTTCAGGGCCTTTACTCACAGTTCTTATTATCCAGACCACGTCAGCAGGTAACGGCTGCCCACGTCGTACTGTGCTCACCAGGTGAGGGGCTCAGACAACTCCCAGATAACTTTGGAGCGCTTCACAGGACCCCCTTTGTGTGTCCTTTGTCTGGCCTTTCTTACCAACCCTTCTGTCCGGCTGCCTCGGGCCTCCTCTTGGTAAACTTGGCGCCAGTTTCCCTGACCCTATGTGGTGCCTTCCTAGCGGGTGGAGCAAGGGGCTGCGCCACATAAAATGTCAGAGCCTCCGGTTTCTAGCTGAGGGTCGTTTCCTGCCTCCACTAGTTCGGGGACCGGTCTCCCCCTTTGGCCTGACCCCTCCACGCAGGTGGATTCGGGCGTGCGGTGGCAACTCGCCCGTCCGCACCCCTGGGATCCCTTCATTCCTCGTTCCTAGAGCCTTCTCCGCTCCTCTTCCTTCCTTCTCCCTTTTGCAGGCCTGGGCCTCTGTTACTAGGCCCGCCTCCGGAGCAGAGCTCATGCAGAGCCCCTGCTCCCTGCCACTTCTGCTCAGACTTCTCTGCACTGAACTAAGATGGTGCCCACCTTTTATACTCCCTTCTCAATGCACCCAGGAACTGCTTCCTCCCTGCTCCTGCACTGCAGGGTTCCCCTTCCTCAGTGTTCCCTCCCCCCCACTCCAGCCAGGGACAGGGACTGTCGTGCCCATCTCAGGGGCATATTGGTCGCCCTGCCCCACGGCAATGTGGTGTAATGCATGCAGGTGTCGGGTCCTGATCCACACTCCATCCTTATCTGAGAGTGAGGTATTGCACCTCTGGGTGAGGTGCAATACGTCTGTAGCAACCGAGCCCTCGGTGCTACAGTTCCATTTATCTTCAGCCTAGGTGACGTATTGTGATACAGGGCCGTGATTTTGGCTATAAAAGGGTCCCCTAGACCCCTACCCCAAGCTTTTTAAGAGAATCATATATGGCGTGCCAGGAGACTCTATGGAATGCTTTCTCAGCATCCAACGAGAGTATCTACTTACAAATTTTTAACTGCATCTAGCCCAGGAAATACTTTGTGCCTAGTAGCAGTGTCTGCTAGTCAGCGGATTATCCCGGCTGTTAAGCAAGCTACACCACCTGTAGTTTGGACACTTAATTTTTTCAAAGGAAATGCTTCGGGACCACGGGATACTTAGTGAAGAGCATCAGGAGGCACCCCAAGGCATAGGGGCTGGGACTGGCACTAGGATGCCTTGTGGTGGACAGCCGAGCTCGATCCTTATAAAAGCTTTTTAACTGCAGCAGCTTTAGTGGACGCTACTGGAGCTGGAATTACGCGGCTGCTGGCATGAGACTTGCCCTCCAATAGATCCTTGTAAATGGATTTAAAGTGTATTCATTCAAATTAGAGGGACAATTTAAATTAAAAAGCTTAGAGCTGCCTCCACCACAGGGGGGCTCTCTCGACCCACCAGCGGACAGGCACCAGTATTGGGAGAGGGGGGCTGGCCGTCAGGGTTCACCGCGGCTCTGGCACAAACCCGGCGACACGGAGGTGGCACGGGCAGGAGCGGACTGGCCGTCTCGGCTTCTCACTTTTTGGATTTTAGAAGGGCATGACATGCCTATATCTGTGTCTCCCCCTCCTTTTACTCCTCCACCTCTTTTATTTTCGCATGACTATATGTACTTGTCACTTTTCCATGTGTTAGTTGTGTCTTCTGAGCAGTTTGTCAGCTTTTGGACACCTTTGAAGGTGTTTTCTATGTGTTTCTATGTGTTTTTGTTTGCCTGCCATTGGTTTTAACGGTGTTAGAAGGTGTTAGACGAACAGTTCGGCAAACACACGGGTGTTCGACGAACCGAACCGAACTCGAACACTACGGGGGTGGGTCAACACTAGTAAGGAGGTGTGCAGGATCCCTTCTGCGCAGTTAGAAAGCTTGTGGCATGACCAGACAGGCTTTGGGTGCAGGTGGAAGACCGAGAGGAGGTTGAGGAGGCAGAAGCAGTGGAGGAACTTTGACATAAAGAGGATTGACGCACAACTCGTGGGGACGGCAAGACTTGGACAGCAGCCCCTTGTCCTGCTGTCACCATAGTTACCCAGTGCCCAGTCAGCAACATGTAACGCCCCTGTCCATGCCTACTCGTCAAAGTGTCTGTGGTGAAATGCACCCTGTCACACACAGTTTCTCAAAGAAGCGGTGATGTTGTGTGCGACATGCTGGTGGAGCGCAGGCACACTTTTCTTTGAGAAGTAGTGCCGACTGGGCATCTGGTACTGGGGCACTGCGACGGAAATAAGGTCTCGAAAATCCTCTGTCCACCAGGCGGAAAGGCAGCATTTCTGTAGCCAAGAGCTTGCAGATGGTGAAATTCAACCTCTTAGCTTTCGCATGGCTAGGAGGAAATGGTCTTTTACTTGTCCACATCTGAGGGACCGAGGGCTGGCTATTGTGCTTAGACGGGGTTGATAAGGGTGTCCCCGGCAAACTGCCGGTCTGTGAGGAAGATGCAGGCGGACATGTTAGGTTGCCTTGATCCAAAGGTGGTGCTATCGATGTCGGACAGCGCTCAACACCAGCTGGTGTTACCACCTCCAAAGAAAATGATGACCTGCCAATCACGCTGGCTGTTGCGGGTAAAGAGGTGGCAGGTCTGCGCCCCAAAACAGGTGTGACTGCTGTCCCCCCCAGTCACAGAGGATGAAGAGGCCGCGGATGCACAAGATATGGCAGACGGTGGTTGGCCCGGCCGGCTAGGCCGCATTGTAGCACACTGATCTTCCCACTGCAACTTATGCTTCATGTCCATGTGCCGGTTCATGCATGAAGTACTCAAACTATGTATTTTTTGGCCTCTACTTAGCTTTTGCTGACAAATGTTACAGATAACACGAGTTGGGTCATCTTTATCGATCTGAAAAAATGCCCAGGCTATGCAAGGCTTGGCACCCATGCGACCTGAAGAGCCACCACGACTTGTGGTGAGAGGCAGAGTTGTGTTTGAGGATGCAGTTGTTGACGTGCTTCCAGTACTACGTCTCTGTCCAGGAAGGCGCAACCTGACCTCGTCGTCACTAGCATCTTCCTCCACCTCCTCTGCTGACCTCATCTCTTGGCTGACTGTGGGTTGACAGTAAGTGGGATCTCCAACCTCATCATCACCCTGTGTGTTATCACACCCGTCGTCCTCAGAGCCAACCTGTTCCTGCCCTGACAAAAAACTAAAGTTGTCGCTCCAATCAGGTATTTGAGTCTTATCATCGTCTTCCTCATTGTCTCCACCAACAGGAGTTACAGTTTGGGAATGAGGGTCTACATTATGGTCAGAACCTTCTGCGTCTGGTCCTGGATCCGACTCATAAAGATTCTGGGCATCAGTGCAGATCATTTCCTCGTCTGGATTCACAGAAGCGCTGGAGTCTACCTCTGATTCCCAGGCTATAGTATGAGTAAACAGCTCTGCAGACTCAACCATCTGTTCTACCTCATACTCAGACGGGCAGCTGGAGAATTGGGAGCTGTGAGGAAGCAAGTGCGATTGGGGTGACATCTTTGAGGACTGGAGTATTTGTGATGTTGAAGTTGATGTGGAGGAGAGCCCACTTAAAGGAGCACTTGATATCAGTTGAAGCACCTGCTGTGTTTGTGCCTCATCTGGAATTTGTAGCGATTGGCGTGGCCGTAAGAAAGGGATCTTATCACATTGTCCGCTAAAAGAAGTAGACATTTTAGTTTGGCTGGAAGATGGTCTTTCTTCTGCAGATGTTACTGTTGCTTTAACACCTACCCCACGGACACAACCTTTTTTCCCCTTCCCAACATGCCTATTCCCCTTTCCACCAGCAGCAGGCCTTTTTCCACTCATTTTGGTGGTTAACTAATTCACAACTCTGGAGCTGTTTGCACAAAAAAACAATGGATGTTAACAGAGTAGAGTTGAGTGGCCAATCTGTGGTATTAGGCCAAAACTATTGGCTGGGTTAGATGCAGAAAAAAATTATATTCAGTTTGCAACCTGATGGAGGTCTGTATAGATGGATTAATAGAACAAGTCCCACACACAGCTAGAAGCCCAATATTTTTTCAGAGCTAGATGCAGAAAAAAAATATATTCAGTTTGCAACCTGATGGAGGTCAGTATAGATGGACTAATAGAATGATGCTATGCCCAAAAGATTTTACTTCACTAGGTGCAGTAAAAAAATTGGTATTCTATACACAGGTGGTATATCTTGCAACACAGGCTACTCCACTGACTAACACACTCTGCAATAGGCCAAAAAGGATTAGCTTTGCTAGATTCAGCCAAATGCTGTGAAAAAAACTTGCACAGCACTGGCACAGACCTGCCTGGCAAAAACTGATAGGAACTGATGTAACCTAGTCCTGAAAAGGACTCCAATTACAATTAGTCTTTACTCCCACAATCTATCTATTTAAGAGCACAGACCTGCCTGATAAAAGTCGTAGGAAATGCTGTAACCTAGTCCTTAAAAGGACTGCAATCACAACTATTCCCTACTCCCAAGCTATCTGTAGATTTGTGCGAAAATTGGCTTGAAATTAACAAGGTATAGCACACACAGCAACAGCGGTGCCGTCTAACACGCAGCTGCAGCAGTGAGAAAATGGTGGCGACGGGGAAAATGGCTTGGTCTTATAGGGCAAGGACATGTGACATACACTGCCAATGACTCATGCCCTTGCTTGTGTGAAAAAAAGCACTTTGCTCCGTGTGTGCGCTGCTGATAGGCTGACAGATTGCACCTCCCCACTGCAAATGCGGGAAAGAGAAAAAAAAAAATGGAGATCTTCATTGTTCCTGCAGAGATCCATCCCCTGCCTCTCCCCCCACCCCGCTGTACACTCAAACTGCATATTAACATTAATTTTCATCATTACTGAGAAAAAATCCAGTTATGATTTTGGTGCACGAACATTTATCGAACATAACCTCGAACAGCCTAATTTTTCTCATTGTTCGTGTTCGCCGAACGGCTCAAACACCGCCCAAAACAGCTCGAATTTGAGATTGGCGAACAGTTCGAGTAGAACAACGCTCATCTCTAGTCACCACCCCCCCCCACACCCCCAAAATTCAAGTGGAAAAACACACTACAGGCTGATCCAACTTTGATGTAATGTCCTTTACAACAAGTCAAAATGAGGCTGAGTATTGTGTGGCCTCCACGTGCCTGTATGACCTCCCTACAACGCCTGGGCATGCTCCTGATGAGGTTGCGAATGGTCTCCAGTGGGATCTTGACCTGTACTAAAGCATCCGCCAACTCCTGGACAGTTTGTTGTGCAACGTGACGTTGGTGGATGGAGTGAGACACTATGTCCCAGATGTGCTCAATCGGATTCAGATCTTGGGAATGGGCGGGCCAGTCCATAGCTGCAATGCATTCATCTTGCAGTAACTGCTGACACTCCAGCCACACGAGGTCTGGCATTGTCCTGCATTAGGAGGAACCCAGGGCCAACCACACCAGCATATGGTTTCACAAGGGGTCTGAGGATCTCATCTCGGTACCTAATGGCAGTCAGGCTACCTCTGGTGAGCACATGGAGGGCTGTGCGGTCTTCCAAAGAAATGCCACCCCACACCATTACTGACCCACTGCCAAACCGGTCATGCTGAAGGATGTTGCAGGCAGCAGATCGCTCTCCATGGCGTCTCCAGACTCTGTCACGTCTGTCACATGTGCTCAGTGTCAACCTGCTTTCATCTGTGAAAAGCACAGGGCGACTGTGCCAATCCTGGTGTTTTGTGGCAAATTCCAAGCATCCGTCACTGTGTTGGGCTGTGAGCACAACCCCATCTGTGGATGTCGGGCCCTCATACCACCTTCATGGAGTCGGTTTCTAACAGTTTGTGCAGACACATGCACATTTGTGGCCTACTGGAGGTCATTTTGCAGGGCTCTTGCAGTGTTCCTCCTTGCACAAAGGCGGAGGTAGTGGTCCTGCTGCTGAGTTGTTGCACTCCTACAGCCCCCTCCATGTCTCCTGGTTTACTGGCCTGTCTCCTGGTAGCGCCTCTGGACACAACGCTGACGCACAGCAAACTGTCTTGCCAGAGCTTGCATTGATGTGCCATCCTGGATGAGCTGCACTGCCTGAGCAACTTCTGTGGGTTGTAGAGTCCTTCTCATGCTACCACAAGTGTGAAAGCACAACCAACATTCAAAAGTGACCAAAACATCAGCCAGAAAGCATTGGTACTGAGATGTGGTCTGTGGTCCCCACCTGCAGAACCACTCCTTTATTGAGGGTGTCTTTTATAATTGCCAATAATTTCCACCTATTGTCTATTCCATTTGCACAACAGCATGTGAAATTGATTCTCAATCAGTGTTGCTTCTTAAATGGACAGTTTGATTTCACAGAAGTTTGATTTATTTGGAGTTATATTCTGTTTGTGTTCCCTTTTTTTTTTTTTTGAGCAGTGTAGTACAGTATATGGTCCCAGGGGTAAAACCATTGCAGCAGCCAAATGTCCCAGTAAAATGAGAACAGGGAGTAGATGTGTTGCCATGGCTAAAAGAGGGGCTACAGGAGACCCCCATGGCTGCCATCTCCTATGTAGCCCAGCCTGTGGCTGAATTTCAGTGCTTATTAGCAATACAATTGTTTTGCAATATATTAAGCGTTCAATCACATTAAATTTCCGTAAAGACTAGTGTTGAGAGAGCACTAAAATGCTCGGGTGCTCGAAGCTCGGGCCGAGCTCGCCGTGATACTCGGGTGCTCGGCCCGAGCAACGAGCCCAATGTTAGTCTATGGGAGACTCGAGCATTTTTGCGGCGGCTCCCCCGGCAGTCTGTTAAAAGCCTAACAAGTGCCCAAAACGATAGTGACAGTGCTCAAATGACATGGGGACAGCATGGGGAAGCCCCAGGAAGCATTTCTGACCCCCAGGTCACTGCTGTCAACAACGTGGTCAGAGGTATTAAGCCACTTTTACAGGCTCAAAATAAAACGTTCAAAAACGAAAGTGAAAGTACTTTCCTGTGAAATATGTTAAGGATAGTGTTGAGCGATTCCTTCCGATATCAGGAAATATCGCATCGGATTGGATCGGACCGATACTTTTTGGGTATCGGATATCGCCATTTCCGATACAGGAAACCAATGCAAGTCAATGGGACACAAATATCGGAATGAAAATAAACCCTTTCCTTGTAGGTTAATTCTGCATGAAGAAAAACTAAGAATAATGTAGAATGTATTACGCAAAAAGCCGGCAATTAATCAGCGGCATACACCGGTACCTGACAATTTACAACAGAAAGAATAGAGCTTCACACATAGATTAGATAGATAGAAACATGTCAGTCACATATATATGAAGTACAGTGACAGTGCTGCTTACTGTACTTGTCATTTAGTGTAATGGATTTATTTAAAAATATAATAGTGTTTTCATGCACAGTCTCTTTAAAAAAGCCGGCCGGCAATTCAGCATCTGTACCCGACAATTTAGAATAGAAGGAATAGAGAATCATACATAGATTAGATAGAAACATGTCAGTCACATATATATGAAGTACAGTGATTACTGTACTTGTCATTTAGTGTTAAAATAAAGGATTTTTTTTAAAAAAAATTGACATGGGGTTCCCCTTAATTTTAGTCTCTACGGAGGTTAAGCAGACGGCTGGGGCAGATCTTTGAAGCCTGGGAAGGGGGTAATACCCACGGAGCTTCCCAGGCTACGAATATCAGCCCCCAGATGAATACCTAGCCTTTACTAGCTATTAAAATGGGGGACCCCCTCAAAAAAATGACGTGGGGTCCCCCCTAATTTAATAGCTAGCAAAGGCTAGGCATACAGCTGGGGGCTGATATTAATAGCCCAGGAAGGGTGCCATGAATATTGGCCCCCTCCCAGGCTAGAAACACCAGCCGTCAGCCGCCCCAGAAATGGCGCATCCATAGGATGCGCCAATTCTGGCACTTAGCCTCGCTCTTCCACGCTGCCCTGGTGCGGTGGCAGGGGGTAATAGGGTTGGGGTTCATGTCAGCGCCAGCTGCCTTGAAGCCCAGGTTAGTAATGATGGGCGTCTATAAGACACCCCCATTACTAACCTGCAAAGTGTTAAAAAGAAAACACACACTACACCCAGAAAATAATAATTTATTTGAAATAAAACACACAATTTTATTTAATTCTTAGTTTACAAAAAAAAAATAGTTGCCTGTCCACGTTTCTGCGCTGATCTCCCATGCACAGCTGTCACATCTGGAGATGGTGACTGCTGTGCATGGCTGCTGTAAGCTCACGCTGCCGGGAACACGTCCGCTCCCGGCAGCGGGAGCCACTGACTGAGGTCACCGGAGTGCATTCAGGCAGCGCAGCTCCGGAGACCTCCTTTACGGCACTGCTGTACCGTGGGAATTTCTCACGGTACAGCGGGGCCGTAAAGCAGCTAACCGGAGCAGAGCTGCCTGAACTCCGGCGAACCCGCTTATGCAATGACGGGGCTGCTTTACGGCCCCATCATTCTAGCGGTGGCAGCGGTTCAGAGCGGTCACATTCTATGTGGCTGCTCTAAACTGGAGATCATCGTGGGACACTCGTGGACTACTACGGAGGGGTAAGGATAAGGTTGTGGTTTATTATTTTATATTTTATTACAGGAGATCGATGGCTTCGGGGAATTAGGTGTCTAGGTGAGTATAGGTGTAGTTTTTTATTTTTTACTTTATTTTAGGTGGCGATCGGCGGGGACAGGTAATGTATGAACTAATTTATTGTAGGCAACCACTGGCCACCAATGACATGTATTTAAAATTTATTGGGGACACAGTAGGGCAATTTATATAGCAGGATCAGGCTGATGGGAACTACTGCTCACTCGTGCCAGCAGGATCAGCTCGATGGGAACGGGGGACAGACATAGGCCGATGGGGAGTAGTAGTGTCACATCGGCCTATGTCTGCCTGCATGCACAGACACCGCACAGACACCGCACACACTCGCAGACACCAGACACGCTGCGCAGACACGCTGCGCAGACACGCTGCGCAGACACGCTGCGCAGACACGCTGCGCAGACACGCTGCGCAGACACGCTGCGCAGACACGCTGCGCAGACACGCTGCGCAGACACGCTGCGCAGACACGCTGCGCAGACACGCTGCGCAGACACGCTGCGCAGACACGCTGCGCAGACACGCTGCGCAGACACGCTGCGCAGACACGCTGCGCAGACACGCTGCGCAGACACGCTGCGCAGACACGCTGCGCAGACACGCTGCGCAGACACGCTGCGCAGACACGCTGCGCAGACACGCATCATGACGGGCTGATCGTCTGAGAGGTGACGCTGTGCGGCCAGCCAATCACTGTAATTCCCACAAACAACATGGCTGCAGCATTACAGTGACTGGCTGGCAATCCCTGCATGTTCATTGGCTCTGTAAAGAGCACCAAACATGCAGGGCGGAGACCCGAGCTCCCGCCCGAGTAACCTGGAAATGCTCGGTGCTCGCCGAACATCACGAGTAGCGTGATGCTCGGGTGAGTACCGAGCAGTGTCGAGCGTGTTCGCTCAACACTAGTAAAGACATAAGAAATAAAAGCAAAGGTATGAACATAAGATTAAAAAATATCATTCTGCATCACTCAACTTCCCCTCCCTCTTCTCTACAGTCTCAAGAAATAATTACCAAATATTTTTATCTCCATGTACACCATGTCTGGTTTGTCAAAGTATAAAGTTGTTTAACCCATGTGGTAAATGCCATGAAGAAAAGATCATTATGGAGTCCTCCCTTTCCCCAAGAAATGCAAAAAATGTCACCACTAGATAATGATTCAGGATCACCTGCAGCATTTAGCAGGCAACTGATAGGAGAAAGATTCATGCTATAGACGGGTAACGCCAGATTGTGAAATCCTTTTTAATGCTATCTACAAAATGTAAAAACAATTAAAGCCAAATAAGACTTGATACAGACACTCACAATAGGGAGTTGCGCCCTGTCGTTTCTTCTGACCATCCTTTGGCTTCAGGTTATGCGCTTTGTGGCCCTTTTGCCTTCACTCTGTGGTCCAGCCCACCCCAAACCATCTCCATTGGGTTCAGGTCTGGTGACTGTGGAGGCCAGGTCATCTGATGTAGCACCCAATCACTCTAACTCTTGGTCAAATAGCCCTTACACATCCTGGAGGTGTGTTTAGGGTCATTGTCCTATTGAAAAATAAATGATGGTCCAACTAAATGCAAACCGGATGGAATAGCATGCCGCTGCAAGATGCTGTGGTAGCCATGCTGGTTCAGTATGCCTTCAATTTTGAATACATCCCCAACAGCATCACCAGCAAAGTGCCCCCCCACACCATCACACCTCCTCCTCCATGCTTCATGGTGAGAACCAGGCATGTTCAGTCCATCCATTCACCTTTTCTGCGTCGCTCAAAGACACAGTGGTTGGAACCAAAGATCTCAAATTTGGACTCCTCAGACCAAAGCACAGATTTCCACTGGTCTAATGTCCATTCCTTGTGTTCTTTAGCCCAAACAAGTCTCTTCTGCTTGTTGCCTGTCCTTAGTAGTGGTTTCCTAGCAACTATTTTACTATGAAGGCCTGCTGCACAAAGTCTCCTCTTAACAGTTGTTGAAGAGATGTGTCTGCTGTTAGAACTCTGTCTGGCATTGACCTGGTCTCTAATCTGAGCTGCTGTTAACCTGTGATTTCAGAGGCTGGTGACTCGGATAAACTTATCCTCAGAAGCAGAGGTGACTCTTGGGCTTCCTTTCCTGGTGCGGTCCTCATGTGAGCCAGTTTCTTTGTAGCGCTTGATGGTTTTTGCAACTGCACTTAGGGACACTTTCAAAGTTTGCCCAATTCTTCAGACTGACTGACATTCGTTTCTTAAAGTAATGATGGCTACACTTCAGAAGACAGTGAAATTTGGTCTACCTGCCCTCCTCTTGAACATAAATTGTGGGAATATAGTCTTTCTTTTTTTTTTAATAATTCCAGGAAATTTAAAGTGTTTTCTCTAAACAAACAATTTTCAGTCCCTATTTTCTTAAACCACTAGGATCTTGCAGCAACTACATCCAGGGAACATGCTGCAAGTTGTTTGTGGAAATGATGAGCCCTCCATGGGAGAGTCCAGAGGGAAGTACAGTCCTAAAGACAGCAGTAGAGGTCTAATAATGCCACACTAAGGGTTAATTCAAGAAAATTTAACTTTACTGCACCCAAGTGACAAAATCCTTATACCAAACCCCAAGTGTCCCACTAAGGGTACATGTCAATTACACTGTGCCATTGTCCTATTCCCCCAAGTGTCAGTGACTGTTACTGATTTCTTACTTGATCTGGTCCTGTTACTCCATATTTGCTCCACTGAACGATTGGGAGCTTCATCAGTTCCACTGTCACAATCTTTACTAATCACTGTTAATAGTGATGAGCTCCTTGTGTTTTCAATGTCTTGAGGAACCTGTATGGTGCTATCAATCATACACAAGGAGGAAGGTTCTTGTTCCTCTTCAGGTCCTATAGAAACCAATTTAACTTGAGGAGATCTCTGATCAAAGCTTGCCACAGTATATGGAAAACTGTATTCCCCATCTGTGACCTTTCCAAAGATAAATCATTAAGATATGGCTCAGTCCTGAGACGCATCAGAACCAAATCTACTAAATATACTATACAGAGCGAGTAATCACCATCAAGAGAAAGACAGCGCACATAGTGCTTTATCTATATAATAGTAAATACCAGGTCCACAATCAGTCTTACTTGCCTTCTGAGGTTGAGTCACAACCAACTGTGAAGCACCTGTCAGATGGCCACTGCAGGAGACCCCGCAGATCAGGAGACAATAAGAGGAGATAAGAAGCCGGGCTGATCCTCCGCCCTGGTCCAGAGACACACAAGGGTTAATGGTAAACCAAAACCTTTATTACTTGGCCTACGCGTTTCGTGGCTACACTGCCACTTCCTCAGCCTCTGTCTACTGTCTCTAATAATCACCATCAAGATACTAAATGGGGGTCAACCAACAAGGTGATTTTTGTTGGTACTTGGGGAAAATCATGGAATCTCATGAGCTTTAAAACACAAGCTTCTAAAAAGGCTCTCATCCCTGTCCTTCCCTCTGATTCTAAACCTAAAAGACCAAAGTGAGCTAATAGAGATGAGATGTCTATCCTACAACATAGGGAATATGTAGAGCGTATGCAAGAGCAATATGGAAGTTTTCTACCAATGTCAATGGACATATCTAATGATTACACTGACTTGCCTGTAGGCTTGACCTTTTGATGGGCTTCTCTGGATACCAGTGCCTGGTGGTTTTTTTTGCAAAGAATTTCTGACAAATGCTCTGCAAATATTGGATCCAACTTTTGGAATCTGTAATCCAGTTTTGACTTGGTCCACTCTGGCCAACAGTTTCTCCCTCATTGATACAGGGATAGTACACTGCAGCCATTTTAGCTAAGAAAAGAGAAATGTCACTTTTTATAGACGTATTGTGTAAAATATATGCACTTTTTTTAATCCTGTTCAGTGGAGGTGTTAGCGGTAGAACTGCAGCCACAATATAAATGGCAGATTCCAAATTATTATAGCGCCATTTATTCCATGGCACTTTACATGTGCTAGGGATATACGTAGCAAAAACTTTTACATAATCTTAACCAAACGAGTAAGCGACTGGTACAGGAGGAGAGGACCCCCACGTGGGCTCAGTCTACAAGGGATGAGTGAGGATACAGTAGGTGGGGGTAGAGGTCATGCAGTAATGTGGTGGGGCAGTGGTTACTGCATGTTGTAGGCTTGTTGGAAGAGGTAGGTCTTCAGGTTTCTTTTGAAAGCTTCCACGGCAGGCGAGAGTCTGTGTTGGGTTAGAGAGTTCTGGAGTGGGGGGGGGGGGGGTGTGAGGGAGAAATCTTGTATGCGATTGTGGGAAGAGGAGATGGGAGGGGAGTAGAGAAGGAGATCTTGTGAGGATCGGAGGTTGCATGCAAGTAAGTACCAGGAGACTAGATCATAGATGTATGGAGGAGACAGGTTATGGATGGCTTTGTATGCCATGGTTAGGATTTTGAACTGGAGTCTCTGGGCAATGGGGAACCTGGGAAGGGATTAACTGAGGGGAGAGGCCAGGGAATAGCGGGGGGACAGGTGGATTAGTCGGGCAGCGGAGTTTAGGATAAACTGGAGGGGTGTGAGTGTTGGAAGGGAGGCCACAGAGCAGGAGGTTGCAATAGTCAGTGGGAGATGAGGGCATGCACTAGTGTTTTTGCAGAGTCTTTGCTGAGGAATGCATAGATCTGGGAGATATTTTTGAGTTTGAGTCAGCAGGAAGTGGAAAGGGCTTGGATATGGGGTTTAAAGGAGAGATCAGAATCCAGTGTTACCCCAAGGCAGCGAGCTTGTGGGACTGGGTAAAGTGAACAGCCTTTTGACGTTGATGGATAGGTCAGATGGGGGATTTCAATGAGAGGGTGGAAGGATGATGAATTCCTGTTTTATCCATGTTGAGTTTAAGACATCTGACAGAGAAGGATGAGATGGCGGACAGACATTGTGGAATTTTGGTTAGTAGGGAGGAGATCTTGTCCAGAGGTAGATCTGTCTCATCAGCATAGAGGTGATACTGAAAGCCGTGAGACTGATCTGTCCCAGTCCAAAGGTTTAGATGGAGAAGAGCAGAGGTCCTAGAACTGAACCTTGGTGGACACTGACACATATGGGGCGAGAAGAGGAGGTGGTGCATGAGTGGGAGATACTGAATGTCCTGTCTGTTGGGTATGAGGAGATCCAAGATGGGGCCGAGTCCGTGATGCCAAGAGATGAGGGAATGGTCGACTGTGTCAAAGGCAGATGACAGGTCCAGAAGGAGGAGGATGGAGTAGTGTCTCTTTGATTTGGCGGTTAGTAGGTTGTTGGTGACTTTGGTCAGCGCAGTTTCAGTCGAGGGATGCGGTCGGAAGCCGGATTGTAGGCTGTCGAAGAGGGAGCGGGAGGAGAGGTGGGAGGACAGTTCAAGGTGGACATGTTCTAGTAGTTTTGAGGCATATGGGAGAAGTGATAAGGGGCAGTAGCTAGTCAGAGGGTGGGGCAAGGGAGGGCTTTCTGAGGATGGGTGTGATTGAGGCATGTTTGAAACATGAGGGGATGACACCAGTTGTTAGTGACAGGTTGAAGAGGTGGGTTAGGGTTGGGATGAAGACTGTAGTAAGGTGTGGGATGGGATTGGGTCAAGTTCACAGGTGAGGTGTGATTTGGAGAGTAAAGGGGAGACTTGACCTTCTGTAATGGTGGAGAAGTGGGGTTTGGAGGAGGAAGGTTGAGTAGATGAGGAGGGGTTGTGCGGATTTTAGGCAAAAGCTTTGGTGTCAATGTTCTGCTTGAAGAATGAGGCAAAGTCTTTGGCTGAGAGGAGAGGGAGGAGGTGCTGGATGACAAAGGAGAGAATTGAAAGTGCTTGATGGAGTAAGACCTTTTCTATCTCTGCTCCGCATTCCTGGAGGCCTGTCACAGTTCTTTAGTAAGGTTGGTATGCCAGGGTTGTCTGTTGGTGCGAGCTTTGATATGTGTGAGAGGGGCGATCGAGTCGATAGCTGCAGCTATTGTGGTATTATATAAAGTGGCAGCAACATCCGCATTGTGTAAGGAATTTGTTTGTAAGAGGGAGGAGGGATTCAGAGTGAGTGTAGGTCAAGGTGTTTGCGGTTTCTGCAAGCGTGTGTAAGTTTGTGGAATGGGGATTGTGGACCTGGAGAGGGTAGAGAATGAGTTGGTTATGGTCAGATGGAGAGGTGAGTTAGAGAGGTTAGATAGGGAACAGAGGCGGGTGAAGATGAGGTCCAGTGGATGGCTATCTTTATGGGTAGCTGCGGAAGACCAATGAGCAAGGTTGAAGGAGGAAGTGAGGGATTTGAACTTGGGTGACTTCAACATCTCCATTGACACTTCCCACTCGTCTGTCTCCATTATGATAGTGGGGATGTCAGCGGATAGGAAGTGGAGCAGCCAGGTGGTGAAGTGGTCTAAAAAAGTGGTGACTAGCCCTGGGGGTCAGTAAATGACAGCCAGTTGGAGGTCAGAGGGGGAATAGATGTGCGTGCGTGTGTGCACGCCCGCACACAGTGCAGCTCAAAAGAGGGGAGTGTAACGGAGGGTGGCAGTGGGATTTGGGGTAAAGCGCAGGTATCTGACTGGAGAGAACCTACGCCTCCACCATGTTTGCCATTGGGGAAGGGGATGTGGGAAAGGTGGAATCCATCATACGAAAGTGCAGCTGGGAGGCTGTGTCATAGGGGGTGAGCCAGGTATTGGTGATGGCAAGGAAGGAAAGCTTGTTAGTAATGAAAAAGTCGTGGATGTAGTAAAGTTTGCTGCAGACAGCACGAGCATTCCATAGAGCTCCTGTTGGTGCAACTGAGGAAGTGGTATGGGTATGAGGTTGCGACATGTCGTGGATAGGGGGTAGAAGTAACTGTGGGGATATGGCGAGGAGGACCAGGATTTGGCGAGATCTCCAGCAGTGAGGAGGCGCAGAGAAAGTGTTAGCAGGTGGGAGCAGGAGAGAGCATGAGGTGGCCTTCTGTGTTTGGAGATCCAGGATTTAATGTTGAGGAATAATTCTGAGGAGGTGAGATGAATGGGGAGGATGGAGGGAGAGATGGACAGTTCCTTACTAGGTGTAGGGATTTGAGGGGTTACTAGAAAGTGGAGGACTATAGGGGGAAAAAGTGAGAGCTAACAGAAACCTAGTTAATAGAGAGTAAGTGGTCAAAGTGTTGGTTTCCTGACTCCTTCCCTAACTAACTGCCACTTTGCACAAGACGCGTGCACAACCCAAATCACCCTTCAACCAGATTATTAATGCTGAGATCTAATATCTGAAGATGACCACTTTAACTTCATTGCATATGACATTAGCATATATAGTACAGTATGTGGTCCCAGTGGTGAAACCATTGTAGCAGCCAAGTGTCCCTGTAAAATGAAAATGGGGAGTAGATGTGTTGCCATGGCAGAAAGATGGGCTACTGGAGGCCCCTATGGCTACCATATCCTATGTAGCCCAACCTGTAAAAAATATCAATTTTGCCTCGCTTAACTACCCCTCCCTCTTCTCTACACATTTTCAAGAAAAACATTAGGAAATATTTGGTAATCTCAATGTACGTCAAATGTCTGGTTTGTCAAAGTATAAAGTTGTTTAACCGATGTGGTAAATGCCATGAAGAAAAGGTCATTATGGTGTCCTCCCTTTCCCCAAGAAATGCTAAAGAGAAAACATTGTAGGTTTGACAAAATTGTATTGAAGTGAGTAAAACATTCTCGCACTGGAAAAATAAGCCCTTTCACGACTGATAGAAAAATACAAAGTTCTTTAAATGCCCAATGACTATTGAAAACAAAACCACCTATAAAACTGATCATGTTAGTACAAAAAAATGCAACTTTAGGAAAACTGGTGTTTCCTTTTTTTCTGTACATTGTTTCTTAAGTTGAATGGTGCCCTATAGTGTTGAGCGAGCACTAAAATGCTCTGGTGCTCGAAGCTCGGGCCGAGCTCACGTGATATTCTGGTGCTCGACCCGAGCAACGATCCCAATGTTAGTCTATGGGAGACCTGAGCATTTTTGCGGCTGCATCCCCGGCTGTCTGTAGAAAGACTAAAAAGTGCCCATAACGATAGTGACAGTGCTCAAATGACATGGGGATAGTATGGGGATCGCCCCAGGAAGCATTTCTGACCCCCAGGTTACTGCTGTCAACAATGTGGTCAGAGGTATTAAGCCACTTTTACAGGTTCACAATAAAACGTTCAAAAACGAAACTGAAACGGTTTTACTGTGAAATGTTAAGGAACTTCCTTTCCAGGGTAAAGACTTGTGTATAAGGTAAAATAAATAACCAAAAGCAAAAATACTCCTCCACACCTTGGGCTATGTTCACAAGTAGCATTTTTCATGTGTTTTAGCTCTTTTGTATTGCTTTCAACCGTGACAAATGCATTCACTGGGAAATGTCATTGTACCATTTTACAGTCTTATATGGCCATGTGCTGTGTGACACATGCATACAGTGCTGAAAAGACATGGGACCAGCATGGGGAAGACCACTGGAAGCATTTCTGACACCCAGGTCACTGCCTAAAAGTGTGCCCATCAGAAGTGATCCTTGCCACATCAGAAGATGCAGACTTTCAACTATCCTCGTGCAAGTACTTGTCCCAGGGCAGTGTTCAATTGTACCTCCCCCACTCCTTGCAATGCAAGCGCAAATATGCAGCCAACCAACCACCTGCAGGCTGCAAAACTATAATGCTAGCTTGCACTTGAAATGGGGCCTTTTAGTTTGGAGTATACTGGCCACTACCTCATGGCTGCGTCGGCGGAGAGGTCTTCATACTCATTCCCCAGCCGCCACTATTTCTCGGGAACCTTCCCCACACTTTTCTTAGCCTGGCCAGCTTTAGGGCAGTATTGGACGAGTCCACCAGACAACCAGAGACTTCTCCGGTGGGCCCTGGCTTCTCCATCAGGGGAGTAGAGAGGGCCAAGGTGAGGAGCATGATGAGGATGATAGAAGTTAGCATCTCCTTTGCTTTCTTGGAATGCAAGAGTGCAGCCTGCCACCCACCCCCAGGCTGCAATACCATACTGCTAGCTTGCTTGCACCTGAAATGAGGCCTTGTAGGCTTGTGGAGGCAGACACCGGCCACCATGTCATGGCTGCATCAGCGGCCTGGTATCCATACTCGGTCTCGAGCCGCCCCTATTTGTCCCAGTGCGCCTTATACACAAGCGTGCATACCAAAACCTTTCCTTTTGCCCTCCCCAGTGAATTTAGTGGGAAGGATAGCCTAACCACAAACACATGGACAAGTGAATGTGGCCAGGGATGATCCATCTCACTGATGCCTTCACACTAGGTTAATATTGGGGAAGCCGGGACGGTTGTATACTGGGATGCAACACATCCTCCAGACAGAGGATTGTGGGTCCTGGGTCAATAGGGCTTCAACACGAAGTTCAGCAGTGGTCTGCCTCCTACACAGAGTAAATTATTCATGATCATGAGGCCATCCATCTCCTTGGCTTTCTGAAACTTGGAATGCAAGCGCATGTATGTAGTAGCAGCTAGGCCTGAGGTGGTAAGCGTTTTGGTGCATATCCTACCTCCTTCGAGGATTGCTGGATGTTTTCCTGCTACTATCCCAGTTCTATGACTCCCGTTAAAATAAAGCTTCAGGTGATGAATGATGGATGAGGTGGTGGCAAAGGAGAGAGAGCAGGAGGAACAGGGACCATTCACATCAATATCAGGCCAGTGAACCACACATGTCTTGTAGGATATGTTTCTGTACCAAAAGGAGTGGTTTGGCTACACAGTTATAGGGCATACAGTGAGTGCAATGCCTATCAAAAATTTCGAGGCACTCCAATGCCCCTTGGAAGTGACATGGAGGTCAGAGGTCTTTAACTAAACCGTTTTTTCCATTTATAGCAACTGGGTCTCCTGTACACTGTTGGCTTAAGCAGTGAATGGAAGGCTTTCCAAATATTATGAGGAACTGCAATGCCCCTTGAAACATATGTATTACAGCATACTAAAAGCCATCTACCCATTATTGAGTAGTGGGTCTCCTTTAGTATTCGCCTATGCTTTGAAAAGCAAAAGCTGACTGAACTCCACAGCTCTTCCAATGGGCATTGCAGTTCCTCCTAATTTTAGAGTGGTTTAACAAGACTATTTTAATGCCCCTTACAAGAGCCATGCAGTACAGCATACTAAAAACATTATTCCATTATTAGGGAGTGGGTCTCCCATAGTCTTTTTCCTATGCCTTCCAAGCAAAAGCTGCCAAAAATTAGGATGGAGGAACTTGCAATACGGACCACGATCATCCTGGTGGTATAGTGGTGGTGGAGGCTGAGGATAAGTAGAAGAGCAAAAAACAGCTGAAATGAGGAAGCATATAACCATGTGTGGGTGTGAAGTGGTGCATGGGAATACACATCCCATTATAGCACAGTGGTTTAGACTTTGTTACTCTGCTGTCATTTGGTGGGGATGTGAAATCTGGCGCAATCCAACCCTTTTTCATTTTGATAAGGGTCAGCTTGTCAGCATTGTCAGTTGACAGGCGAGGGCGCTTATCAGTGAGTTTATTCCAAGTGTCCAGCTTGGATACCCAATAATTAAAAGGCACAAAGGAATCACGGAGGATGCTTGTGGTCGGCAATCTACTCCCTCACCATCTTTTGAAACTTTACATTCCTTGTGAAAGTACCCCACGCCTCAGAGCCTGTAAGCTGGGCGGGTCTCAGAAAACTGTCCCAGAACATAGATGGTGTTCCCCTGCCTCTGCTGGATTGGTGTTGTCTCTCTCGCCCGTATACCTTGGTTGGGCAACAAAATGTGACCTCTGCCACTAGCCTGTTCTGAAGGGAATATTTTTAACAGTTCTGCCGCAAGGGCCTTCTGGTACTGCCCCATTTTTGTAGACCTCTCCACCTCAGGAATAAGAGTGAAAGTTCTCCTTGTAGCAGGGGTCTAAAAGTGTCACCAACCAGTAATGACTGTCACCCAACATTTTGACTATGCGAGCGTCACGGTTAAGGCAGAGTAACAGTCAGCCATGCGTGCCAGACTGGTAATGGGCAAGACTTCCGTGTCCTCACCAAGATGACTGGCCATGCTCTCCTCCCCTCCTCACCCCTCCTCGCCTCCTCACCTCCTACCCTCCTCACCTCCACAGCCTGTTGCTGCTTGACTGATGCAGTACTGTAGTGCTTCCAGCTTGTAACTGATATCTGAGATGGAGGCTGAACATTAGGAGGAGGATGATGCACTGGAGCTGTACATGGTGGGGGCAACTCTGACATAGGGCCCACAAACCTCAATGTGGGGAGGATGTGTTCCGTTCCAAGGTCCGACTGGGTCCCTTCTTCCACTGTTTACCCAGTGTGCTGTCAGGGAGATGTACCGTCCCTGGCCACAAGCACATGTCCGTTGTCAGGTGGCCTCCCAGTAACTGCATTAAGGGCACGGCAGATGTTTTGGGACACGTGCTTGTGTAGTGCGGGGATGGCACACTGGTGAAAAATAGTGTCTGCTGGGAACGGAGTACCAAGGGATGGCCACCACCATAAGGTTGCTGAAGGATTCCATCTCCACCAGCCTAAAAGGCAGCATTTCCAACGCAAGCAGTCATGAAATGTGCAAATTTAGGACTGTGACCTGTGGGGCGTTGGCTGCGAATTTGGGCCCTCATTCAAAGGTCTGGGATATGGACAATTGAACGCTGCGGTGGGACGTGGACGTTGATGCTGTTTCTTGAGAAACTGCCATAACAAGTGAAGACTGAGAGGAGGGGGCATCTTTGCATGCAGTATGGACAGGGGATTGCCTTGCATGCACAACAGGGGGCTCTTACATGCGCAACAGCGGAATAAGCAGTGATGACACCCGCTGACACTGGTCGTGGACCCTGGGGTTCTCCCCACAAAGTCGGGTGCTTTGCAAACATGTGCATGATCATGCTGGTGGTGGTCAGGCTGGTAGTTTTGTCACTCCTGCTTATGCCGGCCTGGCAGGTGGTACAAATGGCCTTTTTGGGGTAATCAGCAGAGTCTTTAAAAAATTCCAGACTCAGGAAGACCTACCAGTTGTACTGACAACATCCCTTGTGCTTGTGTTATGTGGACCGGTTGCCCGCCTTCTGTCTGCGGCCACCACACTGCTTCTTCCTGCCTGTTGGGGAACTCTGCCTCCCTTCTCCTGTGTGCTGCTGGCCTCTCTCTGCGTGTCCTCCTGCCACGTTGGGTCAGTCACTAGATCATCCACCACCTCCTCCTCTTCCACTTCCACACCACGGTCCTCCTCCTCACTGTGTGGCAATTGTGTCTCGTCATCGTCCACCTCTTGTGACAAATTGCCAGCGTTGCCTTCCTGTGGCTGTACAAATATTTGACAATCGCTATATGGGAACTCCTCTTCCACCATTTCAAGCGGAGCAGGTGAGGGGTCCAAATATGGAAATGGATCAGTGAACAGATCTTCAGTGTCCAAGAGTGGGATCAGTTGCTGCCTGACGACACTCGGCATTGTGGGAGGAAGGAGCATCAGGGTGAGGGAATATGTGGTCAAGACTCGCGGCTACTAAGACTTGACCATGTGGAAGACAGACCGGAGGTGGTGGTGCCTAGGTAACTGGAAGTATTATCTGCTATCCAATTAATAACCTGTTCACACTGATCAGTTGGCAATAGTGGTGTTGTGTGCTTCCCTAGTAATTCGGTCAAGAACTGGAAGCGAGAAGATGTGGCTGTTGGTTGTGGCACATTTTCACCTTGGCCACGGCCCTGTCCTCTGCACGCACCATCACCAGAATGTCCAGTTCCACGTCCCTTGCCACGTGCCTTGGCCATTGTTAATGTAGTAAAATAGCTTACACTCGCGCGATCAATGGCAAAAGGGGAATAAAACCGTGGAACAGGAAAGCCAGTTCTAGTTCTCTGGCCTACACCATACTCTTTTAAACTGATATATTTGTGTCTGAACAGTCAGTGGGACACTCAATTTTCATTTATGTGGGGGAAAAAATACCAAAAGGTTAATAAGACTGGTATTTGTACAGTCTGACTGAAGAAAATGATTTTTCCTGAGACCTGGGGCTAAGTCTAGCAATATGAACAGTGGCAGCACATGACTGTAAAGCACTGTTTGTTTGTAAAAGCACTGCGTGTCCTATACAGCCTGCCTAATATCTGGGATTGATATTAGTCCTCAGAAGGACTGTTTGATTTGGCAGACTTTAGAGACCCGACACTACCTATTTCGCTGTATAAATCTCTCCCTTCACAATCTGATCTGCAGCGATTGTGTCCAAGATGGCGGCGCCCGGTTTTAAATACTCGAGGTGATACCGTGCGGCCAGCCAATCACTGTAATGCCCACAACCAACATGGCTGTGGCATTGGTGACTGGCTGGCAATCTCTGCATTCATCTGTAAAGAGCGCCAAACATGCAGGGCGGAGACCTGAGCTCCCACCGGAGTAACCCGAAAATGCTCAGTGCTCACCAAACATCCCGAGTAGTGCGATGCTCGGGCAAGTATCGAGCTGTCGAGCATGCTCGCTCAACACTAGTATTTAAATTGCCGGGAGTGGTGCAGACACCGCTCCTGGCAGTGAGACGGGTGTCAGCTGTGATAGAAGCTGAACACCTGGTGGTCGCCCACTCACAGCTCCTGTGCACTAGGTGATCGACATGATGTACAGTGTATATACTTCATTGGTCAGGAAGTCCCTCCATTCCATGACACGTGTACATTTCCAAATGTTGAAGGGATTAAACGTAGGTCTGATTTAGGCTGGAGACCAGTCATGGTGCACAGTTGAAGAAATGTTTCTGTTGTATAATATTTTAGTGTCTCCATATTGGATATATGTAAATTACGACACATTCTTGTTTCATGTTGGGATCTTGTGCGAGCTCGGTGTACACTTCAGAGGACTGACACTTGGTTTACCTGCCCACCTCCCATCCCTTTCACAAACCATGTGGGAATCTTGTATTCTTGGGAATATTCCCAGGTCCAATACATATCAGAGCTGTACATTCTTTTATAGATTATTGCAAGAGAATTTTTTTTACATAAAAATAAGGGTAAATTCTCTACAACTTTCAGTCCCTATATTCTATAGCCACCAGCATCTTGCAGCACTTACATCCAGGGCACATGCTGTGGGTTGTTGAAATGAAGAGCCCTCCATGGGGGAATCCAGAGCATAGAACAAGTCCTAAGCAGTAGAGATCTAAAAGATACAAGAACACCAAGGGTTAATTCAAGAAAATATAACTTTCCTGTGCCCAAGTGTCAGAATACTTATCCCAAACCGTCACACTAAGGGTACATGTTAATTACTGTCACTGTCCTATACCCCAAGTGTCAGTGAATGTTAGGGATTTCTTACCTGATCTGGTCCTGTTTTACTCCATATTTTCTCCACTGAAGGATTGGAAGCTTCATCAGTTCCACTGTTACAATCTTCACTAATCCTTGGTGATGGTGATGAGCTCAGTGTCTTCCATGTCTTCAGGAACCTGTATGGTGCTATCAATCATACACAGAGGAAGGTTCTTGTTCCTCTTCAGGTCCTATAGAAACAACTTTAACTCGTGGGGATCTCTGATCAAAGCTTGCCACAGTATATGGGAAACCCCATCTCCTCGTTACCCCTAACATATCCAAAGAACTCCTTCAGATATGATTTCAGTTGTGGGAAGCATCAGAACCAAATCTAATAAATATCATATACAGAGCAACCAATTACTGGCAAGAGACCTCATCGGGTGGGTTCTTTTGGTCATGAAAACTTGTATGACCTGGAGCACAAGCCTCTAAAATGCTCTCATTCCTGTCCCACCCTTTTGCTTCTAATACACCTAAAAGACCAAAATCGGCCATATGAGATACCAATTGTACACTATAGGGAACTTCTATAGCATTTGCCTGATTAAAATGGAAACTTTCTAGAAATGTCGATGGACAGATCTAGTGGTGACACTGTTCTTGTAGGCTTGACCTTTGATGTTCTCTGGATCTCATTGCTCTGTGTAGTTTTTGCATAGAAGCAGAAAATTTGGCAAAAATTCTATGTCAACAATTGTCGGATCCAATTTTTAGGATCTGTTAGCCGGTTTTGATATAGTCCACTTTGGCAAACAGTTTCTCCCTCATTGCCACTGGGATAAAGTTCACTGCAACCATTTTATCTAAGCAAAGAGAAAGGTCACTTTCTTATAGAATTTTGTGTAAAAATTTGCACTGTTTTTAATAATCCTATTCAATGGAGGTGTCGGAAATAGAACTGCGGCCATAATATACTTAAAGGGCAGGTACAATATAAAAAGCAGATTCCTTCAACCAGCTTATTAATGCTGAGATCTAATGGCTGAAGATGACCACTTTACTTCATTGTATATATGACAGTAGCATATATAGTGCAGTATGTGGTCCTAGGGGTAAAAACATTACAGCAGCCAAGTGTCCCTGTAAAATGAAAATGGGGAGTAGATGTGTTGCCATGGCTGAAAGAGGGGCTACTAGGGACCCCATGGCTGCCATCTATGTAGCCAAGTCAGTGGCTGTATTTCAGAGCTTCTTTTTTTAACATTACAATTGTTTTGCAATATATTAAATAAGAGATCAATGACATTCAATTTCCGTAAAGACATAAGAAATAAAAGCAAAGGTATGAACATCGTAAGATTTAAAAAGATCATTCTGCATCACTCAACTTCCCCTCCCTCTTCTCTACATTCTCAAGAAAAACATTACCAAATATCTATCTCCATGTACACCAAAAGTCTGGTTTGTCAAAGTATAAAGTTGTTTAACCTATGTGGTAAATGCCATGAAGAAAATTCCTTATGGTGTCCTCCCTTTCCCCAAGAAATGCAAAAGCAAAATAACATTGAAAGTTTGACAAAATTGTATTGAATAAAACCTTCTCGCACTAGAAAAACAAGCCATTTCACGACTCGGCTGCCAGAAAAATAAAGAGGTCTTTAAATGCACAATAACGATTGTAAACAAAACAACCTATAAATCTGATCCTGTTAATACAAAAAATGCAATTTTTGGAAACTGGGTGTTTCCTATTTTTCTGTACATGGTTTCATAAATTGAATGGTGCCTTAAAATAAAGCTTTACTCATGAAGAAAAATCCCATACTGCACTTTCAAAAAATTGTCAAGGTAAATTTCCATTTTTGCCCTTTCAAAGGGTTATTTAAAGAAAATAAGGCAAAGGAATACAAGGTGTGTAAAGGAATCTGCTGATCCTGCTGTTTGCATGAAAGACTTCACCTTTTTTATTGCAATGTAATTTTAAAATACTAACTTGGTAAAGTGCAATAATTGTCAAGGAAGCATCTTATTCGAAGAGTATGCAATCGTTATTATATGTTAGGGGCATTTGGACTCGGAGACCCATGTATAAAAAGGGGTCTCAAAATAGGTGAAAAACTTATTCCTTGAGCTATCAATATACTTCTGTAACACATTATAGCAGTATGATCGGTTATCAGGGCAGTCGGTCCACAAACTATGCTATTAACAAATATTGTCTATATGGTCACTGTACACTTGCCTTACAAGTGATGGAGGAGAAGGAGCTCATTGTGGAGTAGAAGGGTCCAGAAGGGTCTTCACCAGGCAAGTGTGTGTGTGTGAGGGCAAAGAGGAGACCCTGCTAAATATCTGTATAGACTAGGGAGGGGTCGCATGTTTCCAGTCATTGTCGCCAATGTTGTAGGTATCAGGGGGTGGAAATCTGAATTGCATAACACAAGTCACTTTTTTTTTTTTTAACTAAATCACAGGAAGGGAAAATTAATATGCTCACTTGTCCCTCCCACCATCAAAAATAAATATATTTTAGTAGTCGAAAGCATTTCTAGTTTCCTATGTAACTGTATATAAAATCTCATATTTTTCTTTGTCTTTTCTAGTTTTTCAGATTATATAACTTTATAAGGGATGAGCAAACCTTCTCGGTGATGCTTGGATATCACTTCTAGTATCTGGGTGCTCAGATTTACTTGTTGCTCGGTGAGCATTGGGCGCTGCTAGATTTAAAACCTATAAGCTCCGCATGGTTTTCAGCCAATGAGCATGTGGTGGACTTCCTGCGTGTCCCGTCATTGGCTGGCCGTGTGACATAATCAAAGGTTATAAAAACAGGCACTTCCTGACTTGGCACACTGACGTCATTGCACAGCTGACAGTTCTTATTGAAGGGAGAGAGTGCTTTTCCTTGTGTGTATGTGCAGTATAACAAATCAGTCCTGTACTGTGGATACTGGTGTTGAAGCTCTTCTAAAGGCTCATCGTCTTCATTGCTGTTTTGAATCTTACATTCTGCATTTAATAATAATAATCTTTATTTATATAGCGCCAACATATTCCGCAGCGCTTAACCATTCACAGGTTCATGTACAACAGTCATTTAGTTTAGGGAGGGAGAGTAGTAGGAGCAGGAAAAGTGGAATAATACAGCTTGTAGACAGCCATTGGGGCAGAACTCTCGCAAAATATATAGCTGCAGTTCTTGTACTGTGTGATCAAGTATTCCATGCTCTGGTGTACATTTGTGATTATTCACTCCAAAAAGCATTACTTTTTACTAGATTCAATTCCTCATCTATACAGTACTACGTGGTAGCTCCTGTATACTAGGCGATCGTCATGATTTCTTACCTGATCTGGTCCTGTATTACTACATGTTTGCTCCACTAGAGGATTGGGGGCTTCATCAGTTCCACTGTCACAATCTTCACTAATCCTTGGTGATGGTGATGAGATGCAAGTGTCTTCCATATCTTCAGGAACCTGTATGGTGCTCTCAATCATACACAGAGTAGAAGGTTCTTGTTCCTCTTCAGGTCCTATAGAAACAGCATTAACTCTAGTGACTCTGATCAAAGCTTGCACAGTATATGGGAAATTCGCCCTGACCCATCCAAAGATAACTCCTTAAGATATGATTCAGTCCTGGGAAGCATCAGAACCAAATCTAATATCTTATACAGAGCGACTAATTACTGGCAAGATACCTCATAGGGTGGATTCCTTTGGTCATGAAAACTTGTATGACCTGTAGCACAAGCCTCTAAAATGCTCTCATTCCTGTCCCACCCTTTTGATTCCAATTCCCCTAAAAGACCAAAATCAGCCATATGAGATACCGATTGTACACTATAGGGAACTTCTATAGCATTTGCCCGATTAAATATTGAAACTTTCTAGAAATGTCAATGGACAGATCTATTGGTGACACTGTCTTACTTGTAGGCTTGACCTTTGATGTTCTCCAGATATCATTGCCCGGTGTAGTTTTTGCATAGAATCTTTGCCAAATTTTCTGCTACGATGTGTAAGGTAGCTCTATTCCTCAAACTGGGGGTACTCGCTTCACCGGATCAATTAAAGCACACATGTGACGTTTTCCGGTAATATGAAGTCCAGCAGTTTATTACACATCATAAACCACTCATAACATAGTCCATCTCAGTGGCTCGCAGGAATATTACACATGTATCCTAGAGCATTTTCAGTGGCAGCTATGCCTGCTTGGCTTCAAATGCAGTCTTCCGCAAGGTACACTTACATTATTCACTTAAAGCGCCACTTTACCTTTGCCGGGTATCAGCTACTTCTATCAGCTCAGTTCTGCCACATCTGTGGCTTTAAGGCTCAAAGACATAGTCTCCAAGCCATGTGCCTTCCAAGACTACTGGTATCTCAGACACGGATCCAGCCCCTGCCTTACAGGCCTCTGTTTCAAGACCAACAGGATTTATATATCCTTCTGTGCACACAGGACCTGTTATGTCAGTCATGTGATCAGTCACCTGAGGGGGAGGTAAATGGTCAGCCAGAACACACCCCCTGGACATTTTAGCAATGCAGCAAGCCGCTGCATTACAGATGCCAACAATGGTCGGATCCAATTTTTGGAATCTGCTAGCCAGTTTTGACATAGTCCACTTTGGCCAACAGTTTCTCTTTGCTACTGGGATAAGCTTAACTGCAGCCATTTTATCTAAGCAAAGATGTCCTTTTTATAGACTTATTGTGTAAAAATATGCACTTTTTAATAATCACATTCAGTGGAGGTGTCAGAAATAGAACTGCAGCCTCAATATACAGTACTTGAAGGGCAGGTACAATATAAAAAGCAGATTCCAGAATACCCTTCAACCAGCTTATTAATGCTGAGATCTAATAGCTGAAGATGACCACTTTACTTCATTGTATATGACAGTAGCATATATACTACAAAAAAAAAAATAAAGGGAACACAACACATCCTAGATCTGAATGAAATATTCTCATTGAATACTTTGTTCAGTACAAAGTTGAATGTGCTGACAAGAAAATCACATAAAAATCAATGGAAATGAAATGTATTATCCAGTGGAGGCCTGGATTTGGAGTCACCCCCAAAATTCAAGTGGAAAAACACACTACAGGCTGATCCAACTTTGATGTAATGTCCTTTTAAAACAAGTCAAAATGAGGCTCAGTATTTTGTGTGGCCTCCACATGCTTGTATGACCTCCCTACAGCGCCTGGGCATGCTCCTGATGAACTTGCAGATGGTCTGCTGTGGAATCTTCTCCCAGACCTGGAAAAAGCATCCACCAACTCTTGGACAGTCTGTGGTGCAATGTTGGTGGATGGAGTGAGACATGATGTCCCAGATGTGCTCAATAGAATTCAGGTCTGGGGAATGGGCGGGCCAGTCCATAGCTTCAATGCCTTCATCTTGCAGGAACTGCTGACACACACTCCAGCCACATGAGGTCTGGCATTGTCTTGCATTAGGAGGAACCCAGGGCCAACCACACCAGCATATGGTCTCACAAGGGGTCTGAGGATCTCATCTCGGTACCTAATGGCAGTCAGGCTACCTCTGGCGAGCACATGGAGGGCTGTGCAGCCCTCCAAAGAAATGCCACCCTACACCATGACCCACTGCCAAACCGGTCACGCTGAAGGATGTTGCAGGCAGCAGATCGCTCTCCATGGTGTCTCCAGACTCTGTCATATCTGTCACATGTGCTCAGTGTGAACCTGCTTTCATCTGTGAAGAGCACAGGGCGCCAGTGGCGACTTTGCCAATCCTTGTGCTCTGTGGCAAATGCTAAGCGTTGGGTTGTGAGCACAACCCCCATCTGTGGACGTCGGGCCCTCATACCATCCTCATGGAGTCAGTTTCTAACGGTTTGTGCAGACACCTACCCATTTGTGGCCTGCTGGAGATCATTTTGCAGGGCTCTGGAAGTGCTCCTCCTGTTCCTCCTTGCACAAAGGCAGAGGTAGCGGTCCTACTGCTGATTTGTTGCTCTCCTACTCTCCTGTACTGGCCTGTCTCCTGGTAGCGCCTCCAGCCTCTGGACACTACGCTGACACACAGCAAAGCTTTTTGCCACAGCTCGCATTGATGTGCCATCCTGGATGAGCTGCACTGCCTGAGCAACTTCTGTGGGTTGTAGAGTCCTTCTCATGCTACCACAAGTGTGAAAGCACAACCAACATTCAAAAGTGACCAAAACATCAGCCAGAAAGCATTGGTACTGAGATGTGGTCTGTGGTCCCCACCTGCAGAACCACTCCTTTATTGACAGTGTCTTGATTGCCAATAATTTCCACCCATTGTCTATTCCATTTGCACAACCGCATGTGAAATTGATTGTCAATCAGTGTTGCTTCCTAAGTGGACAGTTTGATTTCACAGAAGTTAGATTTATTTTGAGTTATATTCTGTTAAAGCGTTCCCTTTATTTTTTTTGAGCAGCGTAGTACAGTATATGGTCCTAGGTGTAAAACAATTACAGCAGCCAAATGTCACTGTAAAATGAAAATGGGGAGTAGATGTGTTGCCATGGCTGAAAGAGGGGCTACTGGAGACCCCCCCCCACCCCCCCATGGCTGCCATCTATGTAGCCAAGTCAGTGGCTGAATTTCAGAGCTTATTTTTAGCAATACAATTGTTTTGCAATATATTAAGCATTCAATCACATTAAATTTCCGTAAAGACATCAAAGCAAAGGTATGAACATCATATCATTAAAAAAATATCATTCTGCATCACTCATCTACCCCTCCCTCTTTACACATTCTCCAAAATATTTGGTAATGTTTTTCTTATCTCCATGTACACCAAAATTCTGGTTTGTCAAAGTATAAAGTTATTTAACCCATGTGGTGAATGCCATGAAGAAAAGGCCACTATGGTGTCCTCCCTGTCCCCAGAAATGCTAAAGATGCCAAAAATGTCACCACTAGGTAGCAATCCATTATCACCTGCAGCATGTAGCAGAAACTGATAGGAGGAAGATTCATGCTATAGACGGGTATCGCCAAATTGTGAAATCCATTTTAATGCAATCTACAAAATGTAAACAAAGCCAAATAAGACTTGATACAATCACAATAGGGAGTTGCGCCCTGTCGTTTCTTCTGACCATCCTTTGGCTTCAGGTTATTCTTTGTGGCTCCAAAGCACACACCATTGGCATCTGTTAGGTCACTTTAGGGGTTTAGCTCTTTCCTTATTCTGGGGACTAGCTTCCCTTAGGTTAGCACTATATATGTCTACTAGATGGTGGCCTGATTCTAACGCATCGAGTATTCTAGAATATGTATGCGGCCGACCAGCCGCAACTAATTAGCGAAGCCATGTTGAAATGGGTTGTGCACTACTTTAAATTAACCCCCCAATGTATCCCCGCCAGGGCCCCTAATGAATTTAGTAATTGCGTCATGTCAATACTGCTTGTGACAACATCGCTGACAACGCACAGCCAGCACGTAATTCCCCTGGCTGCAGCCGACTCTTGCTTCTGCTTACATCACGACTATTTGAGCCTGCAGCCAGTGGTCTCCTGTTCCACTTACCATGGTGAATGACAGACTGTGGGCAGGGTTATCCCCCATCGTGTCACACCGAGCATCCACCACGCTCTGGCAATGAATTTGCGTGCGGTGGATGCCGGGTGTGACTGGATGGGCGATAATCCCGTCTACAGCCCATCACTCACCATGGAACGCGAAACGGGAGACCCCCTTGGATGCAGCTACAAATAGTCGTGACCTAAGCAGAAGCAAGAGCCAGCTGCAGCCGGGGGTCACATGCTGCCTGTGCGCGGTGACCCGAGTAGAAGCTGAGACCCCTAATTTTACACCAAAAAACTGGGAAAATTTATTGACTTGAGGATAAGCCTAGGGTGGGAAATGCAGCAGCTTCTGTTAAATTTCCATATCCTGGTATGTATGGCTCCCTCATTCCCCTAATTGTGGTTTGTTAGGCTCCGACTTTCCTCTAATCCTGGCTTGTACGGCCTCCTCATCCTGGCTTGTACGGCCTCCTCATCCAGGCTTGTACGGCCTCCTCATCCTGGTTTGGTATGACCTCCTTATTCCCCCATCCCCACAGCAGTAAAAAAAAAATAAACACTAAGGCTATGTGCCCATGTAGCAGATTTGATGCAGAGCGTTTTTGCCTCTGGCAGAAAAAACGCATGCAGATTTAAATTAAAATGTTTAAAAATAAAAAAACCTGTATATTCACCTCTCCGGCGGCCCCTGGTCTGCTCTCCTTTCTGCTCCTGGCCACGTCTTCTCTCTTCAGCATCCCGCAGTGTACTGTCAGGACCTGCGGTGACGTCAGTCAGCTGATGGTCATGCGACCATCACCTGACCGCTGACTTCAGCGGTCGTGTGACCATCAGGTGACTAAATGACGTCACCGCAGGTCCTGACAGTACACTGTGGGACGCTGAAGAGAGAAGACGTGGCCGGGAGCAGACCAGAAGAGACCGGAGAGCAGACCGGGGGCAGCCGGAGAGGTGAATATACAGGTTTTGTTTATTTTTAACTTTTTTTTTCTTTTTTTTCACCGCATGGTAGCCAGGATGAAGAGGAGTTGTAGTCTCCTCTTCATCCCTGGTACCACACGCACCGTGATTACGTTGCAGCGTAATCAGGGTAGAATTGATCATGCTGCGTTTTGCAAACCAATGCAAATTCGGCGTGCAAATTAGCTCATGTGCACAGCACATCCGAATTCACACAGCTTGGCATGGCAGACTATTACAAGCGTTTTTGTGGCAGTAAATACGCCGCAAAAACGCTACAAAAACGCTACGTGGGCAGATAGACTAATACTCAGCTTCCTTCCTTAACTCTGCTCCAGCGCTGTCTGTCCTGTCTACAGCAGCTCCTGGCAGGATCGGAGGCACAGCACGCACTCTCAGATACTGCCCTGAGTTGCTGCTGTCTGTAGATTCCCTCCTCTCCATGCCAGGACTAAGTGTGTGGAGAGGCACAAATCTGCATTCACTTTAGTAGTAGATGCTGCTATGAAGATTTAAGAATAATGCAATGAATACACAGGATTTTCTGGGTAAAATAATACTTTATCATTAAATATTATTGCTTCTAGAACTTTATACAACCGAACAAAATTATAAAACAGATCAAAATATATAAAGTATTCCAAGAATATCTAACTATATTTTTAAATAAATCATCGGACAAGTTAAGTACGACCCTATAATAGATTTCTTAACCATATCAACCCAAAATATTTTTGTACACTACATTTTATGTGAACACTTTTTGACTATCTCTAAGCAACTTTCCTTGTAAAGGGGTATCCAAAACTTGCACCTTGAGGTTGGATCTCATTTTAACTCTTGAAAATGTAACATAGAGTTGTCCATGACCAAAAACTGGCTCCGGTAAATATATGCCAAAACATTGAAGAGTTTGACCTTGTGAGTTGTTTGTCATGGAAAATGCTGGTTTTACTGGAAACTGTTGACGTCTAAGCCTAAATGGAAGACCGGTGTCTGAAGGACATAAATCAATGCGTGGAATGAACACTTCTCCTTTTGCTGATCCAGTGATCACTCTTGATTGAATTATGTGGGAATGGAGTCCAATAACAGTAAGGTGAGTTCCTTTACATAGACCATTTCTTGTATTTTGATTCCGCAGCTACATTACAATTGTTCCAACGTTGAGTTGTAGTCTGTGGGATGGCATTCCTGATGGAGTAACACTATTTAAAAATTCAATTGGATAATGCGCTCGCTGATCTTCACTGTCTACATCCACCGAATCATCACTTTTGTACAATTTATACTCTCCAGGCATTCTATCCATCACACAGGAATTTAGCAGAGCTACGTCATCATTCTTGGGACAGAGAATTGCATAGGAAGAGGCGCTATCAACACTTCTTTGGTCATTCAAATCCATTTCAACGCATTGTCCAAAAACATCACTTACAATGCAGTCATTGCACAACATGTCTTCTGGTATTTCAATGTCTTCAAGGTTATATACATTGCTAAGTTCACCATTACAAAGTTTAAGAAGCCAGTTGCTGTACTCTAGGTCAGAAGATTGCATGTTAATTAGTTGGAGTTTATTAAACTGTTTCCAAAGGTCAGACATTTTTAAGCTGGGCTTGATAATATTTGTTCTTGTTCCATTTGGTATAACTGGAAGGCATTGCCAAAAATCTCCACCAATAGAAAAACTTTACCTTCAAAAGGAATTTCATTTTTCAGCAACACTTGTAGTCATAGCTTCAAGCAGAAGTCATATTTGGGTGCCATGGTGCACTCATCAAGTATCAAAAGATTTGCACTGTTTAACGGTCTTCCTGCAAATGTGTCTTGTTTTATTATGGAAATGGAGATTTCATTGACTGGAACTGGTATCCCAAAGAGTGAATGCATAGTGCGACCTCCTCGTAAAAGGTTTGCTGCAATACCTGTTGTAGCCGATGGTAATACGACTTTTCCCAACACTCTAATGTGATGGATTAAAACTTCATAGAGGTATGTTTTACTGCTGCCTCCTGGACCGTCAAAGAAACATTTTAGCTTTGGATCTGCTTGGTTTTCTACAGCGCTCACAATAGTATCATATGCAATCCATTGTTCATTTAAGGAGTTCTTCTTCTCTGTTGCCAACAATAATTCATAAGCTTCGTCATACTCTGGAATTTGTGGAACTTGACTTGCAGGCTGTGGCAAATTAGTCTGAAAATGTTTTTCCATGCAGTAGTAGGATATTTTGGACATCTTGCATGGCATAAGATTTGCAATTTTGACAATTTCCTCTTCTGTTGTGAAGACTTGAGCAGTAATCAATTATATTTTCTTTGAAATTTGTCCAAAGTTGAGCCGGATTTGTAGGCGGTCCAAATACACAAATGTAGGCAAACAATTTGCAAAGTTTCTTGGGCATATGTAGGGTAACTGCGTCTTCTCAAGTAAGTGTCCACATAGTATCATCCAATAGAAGTCCTAAAGCCAAAGCTGCAGCTTTAAATGTATCGTGCAATACTCCGTTAACTGTTTTCAAATCGTCGTAACTTCTAGCTCCTTTGACATGCAGTAGTAACAGCCGAAGGCAATATCTTTCTTGATCCTTGACACTAACAGTATACATGCATCCAGTTATTCTGCCAAGTCCTCGTGGTGTTGGATTCCAAGTTTTATTCCAAACGTAATGCTCTGGAATCTCTCGATACAAATACTGCCTTGCATTTTCGTCACGTTGGTTCAGCAAAAACCATTCCATTAATGTTGACGTCGTGCTTAAAGTTTTTGAGACATCTTCAACTTGAGCATTTTCAAAGAAATAAAGCTGCTGTTGATTTGGTAAATGAATAGCTAAACGTAAACTGGCATGGGACTGTGAATGCATTGGAAACGCAAATATCCTCCAAGCAGCTTCTGGAGCACTCGCATATCTTGAGTCAACAAAACTTGATTCAGCGTGATTGACTGTCTTCTGTTGTATTTCACATGCCCCTTGTATATGTACTTGAAAATATATTTTACACTTTTTATTGATGTGAAGATTTCAACGTTGATGTGACAGTTGTAGCGTTTTAATATGTACGGTTTGTATGGAACTATCCATGAGTTATTTTATTTTTTATTTTGTTGTGTGCAATGTTATCAATGTGTCGCCGGTAGGATGGGTAGCCATCCAAGTATTTAACAGTGCTTTTTCAACTGCTTTGCTTTACACTTTCCGTTTTGCATGCATGGACTTTTTGGATTTGCTACACCGCGTGGGCCTCGAACCATATGACAGACTACAATATTATACAATTCACGATACTTTTCTTGGCTAGGAATTGCAGCCCACTCTGTCGATTTGTTCCTCCGTGCAAAACTTGGAATCCGCGTCTAAGATAATTAGTATATGCGCATGTGGGAGACCTCATTTCTGAAACTATAACGTGTACCATTGCTACGACTGTTCTAAAAAGCCCATTTTTGATGTCTTTCAAAAGGCTGCTGAGTTTTAGTAGAAATACGCGTGCAACGAAGTCTGGCATGTGTTCAACTTGCTGCCAGGGTTCTAGATTTTCAATAATTTCCAGCCATTTAGGATTACAGGTCATTGTTACAAAAATGTCAGGTCTTCCATACTTTGTTACTATTGATATTGCATCTTGATAACGCTGTTGTATGTTGCGGGGGCTACCTTCAAACGACGGGAGAATTACTGTTTTTCTAATTGGAATTCCCTTTTGAATTGATTGTTTTGGCAAGTATTCTTGAAAGCAGTAGTCTTCAACTTTAAGTTGTTTTTGGTTCATTCGTATGAAATTTAGACGATTAGCTTCAATTTTAACGTATGCGTCGACTCAGTACTGTTGTGTCAGTTTCCCACCGTTTAAAATAGGATTGAAGTAATTTCGGACAGACAGAAGAAAACTGTAGTACTGCACTTGTGTAATTCTTCTTGAAGTTCATTGCTGGTGTAGGTTTTCATGCCACCATTGATCACCTCTTGGAAAGAATAACGGATACAGAAGAGCATCAAGGTTGCTGTGCAAAATGCTAATTGGTTGTGTTTTAGTAATGAAAGGGTTGTTTTGGTCTGGCTTAAGATGGACTAATATATTCCTTTGAAAAGGAGGCTCTCCATCGTTTTGAAAAACAACTGCGACCTCACTTACACGTGGTTTGTTGTAACATCGGGGATCTTGTTTACGTTCTTGTTTAATGGCCATGACAATAGAAGGCATTTCAGTCCCATTTTGTATAGCCCTCTGTTCCTCCTCAGCTTCGACATCTTTTAGCATGCGATATGCGGCAGCAAATGGGCTGATTTTTTTGTAAATGAATATCAATTAGGTTCATCAGTTCAGCATTACACTTCATTTTCTTTCAGGTTGATCCTTTGTTCTGTAGCCTCATTTGTATCAAAGATGTATAATTGTGCAAATTTTGGTGGTTGTCCTATTTCTGGGTGAAGTGTTACAGTGCGGTGGTAGATTTGGCCTTGAATTTTAAAACAATATGGTACGAATCTAGGGGGCGGTGCAATGTTGGCAACAAATGTACTTCTGATATTTTCCATAAAATTTCTACTGTGTTGATGCGTTCCTTTCATCAACTGCTCAAACAGATCTGAGTAGTAACGTCTCGGTAGCATAACTTTTCCTTTTTGGCAGCATTGAGTAAACTGTTAGATGGTTTTTCCTCAATGAAATTCAGAGAATCGCATTTAGAACAAACTGCATTCATATTCCCTCAGTAGTGTTCAATAATTATAGTTTCATTGTCTGTTACGTAATGTGCAATATTCTGCTGGGTTTGCCTTAGTTGGTAGAGCATTCGTTTTTTATAAATTTGGCGATCGTGTTGTCTGTTTGCCCTGGATTCTGGAGATTCGTTCACCCAACATTGTCTATGGGATTCCGCATCTTGTTCCTGCCTAGCGGCAGTGTGTTGCGGTGTCTCCCGTTCCCGACGTTGTCTGTGAAATTCCGCATCCTGGCCTTGTCTGGCGGCACTGTGTTGTGGTGTCTGTTGTTCTCGACATTGTTGTTTCCTTGCTGCTTTTCTGTCATCCTCAGTGGCGTATGTACGCTTGCGGCCCATTGGAAGACAGGAAGCATAAATCGTGATAACGTGCAGTAAAGAAATCTGTTCAGCTCGCTGTGACTGACAGAATTTCATCACACTGACTGTCAAAACATGTTCAGTACATCATGGGCAGTTGGTGAGCACCGTGTTAGTGAGGACCGGGGAGCGGCGCTGCCTGTGCGGGTACTTCCGCTGCGAGCAGCCAGGAGATGACCAGCTAGTGCCGGTCATCTCCCGGCTGCATCGCCGCTGACCTCCGTGCTCCAGATGAGCTGCTAACGGCCGCTATCTTGTTCTGAAATCTCACGTCGCTGATTGGTCCGGCCGCAGTCAATCAGTGACGTGGGATTTCCTGGATGGACAGACGGGATAAGCCGATTATATATGTCAATGAATGTACGGTTCTTTGTGAGTACGTCAGCATTTTTTATTGCTTGCAACTTGTGCTGCTAAAACTGTACCACTGAGAGCTGCTATTATCCTCATTCACTGTGGGGTCATACATGTTGTGTATTGCTTATCCATTAAGTGATTGTGCTTTTGATACCATATGTAAATATCAATCTCTATTTCTAAGTCCTGGACCTGTTATATCGATAGGATTTAATATCTTTATTATTGGACATTTGACAGCTTTTCACCCTTTTTGTGGGTGTAGTTGTATCAAGTGTTTAACTTTTGTTTTAAATTTTGTAGCTTTCATTAAAGTGTTTATTTTTAAAATAATTTGATCGATCTAGAACGTGGTTCTTTATTTTTTGTTGTCTTAGCTAAAAAAGAAAATGGAGGTTTGACAAAATGGTATAAAAGTAAGCGTTAACTTGCGCTAGAAACTAGTCCTCTCATGACTCAATTGACAGAAAAATACAAAGGTCTTAACAAACTATTGTAAACAGCCTAAAAAGTGATTAAAACTGCATTATTTTTTTGTATTGATGTGTTAACATACCAGGTGTTGTCTGAAATTGTTTCATAAACTGAATGGTGCCCTAAATTAAAGCGCTGGCCATGAAGAAAACCTCATACTGCACTTTCCAAATTGGAAGTGCAAAAATTAAAACTTGACAGTTATTAAAGAAAAGGCAAAGGTGAGCAAAAAATGGCCGACCCTGCACTTGTACCAAAGCCTTCACCTTTATTATTCAAATATGATTTTAAGACCAAGTTAGTGCAAAAAGTGAGCATCAAGGAAGTCTCCGAGTATGCAACCATTAGACATGAGGGGCATTTGGACTCTGAGCCCCATGTATGAAAAATGGTCTCAAAATAGGAAAACTGATTCCCACAGCAATTGATCCACTTCTGTAGCACAATATAGCAGTGAGATTGGTTTTCAGGACAGTCAGTCTAAGAACCCTTTCTGTATCTGTTTATATTAACAAATATTGTCCATATGGTAACTGTGCACTTATCTTACAGGTGATAGAGAAGGCGCTCAGGGAAAGTGAGTGCAAAGAGGAGACCCTGCTAAATCAGTGTAGACGTGGAAGGGGTCATAATCTACAACATTGCAGCTATCAGGGGGTGGAAATCTGATTTTACGTAACAAGTCACTGCTTTGATTAAGTGTTTCACTTGTAACTTGTGTAATGCCAAAATCAACAGAGGCCTGGCCATCAGCAGCATGATCAGGCACATGTCATCTAAGCACCCAACTCTGTGGTCCGAGTACCTGGGTTCATGATGAGTGACATCACTGCCTCTTCCTCTGTACTAAGTGCTTCTCAATCCACTGTCCATAACTCTGGCACAGATGCATCCCACCCTGCACCTATCCTTGCACATTCTGACTTGCCATAATCAGGCTCTTCCAAATCCTTGTCCCAGCACAGCAATCAGCTGTCACTACCCCAAGCCTTGGAACAAACTAGAGTTTGCAGCCACCCACCAGCCTAAAGGCTAAACTGACACATTTTCAGGCTGCTTGCCACGGAAATGCTGTTTTGGTTTGACACACAGGATTTCCACTGGCTATTGCCAGCAGCCGACTCGCAGTACTGTCCCCAGCTGACACTTTCTACAGAGTGTGATGTCCCTGCCTTGTTCCAGCACGTATCCAGGAACATCACCAGTGCCCTTATCAATGCAGTCATTAGGATTGTCCACTGAACAACCAACACATGGACAAGCGCTTGTGGCCAGGGATGCCAAGTTTCCCTGACTACACATTGGGTGAACATTGTGGAGGCAGGGGCTGAGTCCTACCCTGGCAAGGCATGTGTTCTTGCGAAATGGATGAGTAGAAGATGGGAAGAAAACTCTCTACACTCGTCAGCATGAATTCCCATTTTTTTTCTTGCCCACTCACCCCGGACCCATTGACTTGCATGATGGAGATCTGTGACGCCTCTTCTCGGAAGCCCTTCTCTTTACCCTGGGAGATGGGGGACTCTGAATCGGGTCCTGTGATGGAGAGATGGGGTGCAGCCGTGGCCTGGACCTGCTCCGTGCCGTCACATTAAAAATGATGGTGTGCTTATCCGGGTTGAGTTGCTGATTACGACTACACCAACTGTGGTACCTGGTGAAGGGCCACCAGCGCTGCTGCAGTCCGCTGAGGCCTGGTTTTAGGGCAGCCGCCATTGTTACTACTCCCCACAGGTGGAGCAGGGCCTCAGGGCAGAGAGACAGGATGGAGGGGGTAGTAGTAGAGGAGAACGGGAGCCGCGTCATGCGGTGTAGCGCAGAATAAACAGTCCGGAGGCCATAGGGGTGAACTTCGAAGGCTTTACTCACATTAGAGATGGCTGTAGGAATGCGACTCCCTGCTCCCCGCGGAGTTCTGCAGTCACCAGGAACGGGGGTCCGACAACCTCCGAGCAAGTCCAGGGTTCAATCGGGACCCCGCACCAGAGTGTTCCTGAACTACAGACGTATCCTTTCCTGTCTGCGTGTAGATGGGCAAGGTCTCCCTCTGAACTCCTCTCAGAACAAGGGCACGGGTGGCTGCTCCGCTCCTTCCAATACCCGGTGGGATCCTCTGGGCCTACCGGGCTTTCCCGACCAGGACATGGAGTAGCAAGGTCGGGTGTCGGGAGCCGGCACCCCTCTTGCAGCCGGACTCCATCTGAATATATCAGGTAGGTGTGGACATGTGGCGTACACCGCTCCGTCTTCATCCTCCCCGGGATCAATTTGCTGTGGAGCTACACTCCTAAGCTCCGGGCCTTCTTGGTCGTGGTCCTTGACTGGGTTGAGACATTCCTTGTCTACAACCTGCCCCTTGTCCCTAGGCCAAGGTACGAGGGCTGTGTCTCCATCCACTGCAGTCCCACACAGGATCCACTATCAGGTTGGGAGACCCCAGTACTTGACCATCAAAAGACCAAGAACCAAAAATGGCTTTTTACTAAATATGAATTTTAACACTAGGACTACTGGACTCGTGACCCCGCCTAGAACTACTGAAAGGAGTCATTTGGACTCCTTGCTTGTTTTTATTTTTAGAGTTTCATTTGTGGTTATTTATTAATAATTATATTTTTTGTAATGTATTATTGTGAGATCCAACAGTAATGCTTTTGATTGTTTTTTTTTCTGCTTTTCTTATTTTTCAACAGAAAATAACAATTATAATAGGCGTTTTTCAAACATTTTTTTTTTATTCAAGTGCACACATATAAACAACAAATGAAGAACAAAAAGCAGAGAAAATGTAGGTGGAGGAGCATAATGAAAATATGGCGCAGAATTCACCTTCTAAACATTTGGTGTTTCGCATTTTAGGCATTGCCTTTGATTTATGGCAGTACATTGCCCACACAGACTTACCACAAGTCTTACAATTTCCGACAGATCTATTTTTCTTGCACTTTTCTTTGATCTGGCAAAATTTTGTTTGAACCATCACTTCTGAGCATGTAGAAACTTGGGACGTGGAACCCTTTTCCCTATCTGTGACATAAGGACTAGTGTTGAGCCACCCCCGTAGTGTTCGAGTTCGGGTTCGGTTCGTCGAACACCCGTGTGTTCGCCGAACTGTTCGCCGAACTGTTCGCCGAACTGTTCGTCGAACTGTTCGTCGAACACCTTCGAACACCGTTAAAACCAATGGCAGGCAAACAAAAACACATAGAAACACATAGAAAAAACCTTCAAAGGTGTCCAAAAGCTGACAAACTGCTCAGAAGACATAACTAACACATGGAAAAGTGACAAGTACATATAGTCATGCGAAAATAAAAGAGGTGGAGGAGTAAAAGGAGGGGGAGACACAGATATAGGCATGTCATGCCCTTCTAAAATTCAAAAAGTGAGAAGCCGACACGGCCAGTCCGCTCCTGCCCGTGCCACCTCCGTGTCGCCGGGTTTGTGCCAGAGCCGCGGTGAACCCTGATGGCCAGCCCCTCTCTCCCAATACTGGTGCCTGTCCGCTGGTGGGTCGAGCGAGCCCCCCTGTGGTGGAGGCAGCTCTAAGCTTTTTAATTTATATTGTCTCTCTAATTTGAATGAATACACTTTAAATCCATTTACAAGGATCTATTGGAGGGCAAGTCTCATGCCAGCAGCCGCGTAATTCCAGCTCCAGTAGCGTCCACTAAAGCTGCTGCAGTTAAAAAGCTTTTATAAGGATCGAGCTCGGCTGTCCACCGCAAGGCATCCTAGTGCCAGTCCCAGCCCCTATGCCTTGGGGTGCCTCCTGATGCTCTTCACTGAGTATCCCATGGTCCCGAAGCATTTCCTTTGTAAAAATTAAGTGTCTAAACTACAGGTGGTGTAGCTTGCTTAACAGCCGGGATAATCCGCTGACTAGCAGACACTGCTACTAGGCACAAAGTATTTCCTGGGCTAGATGCAGTTAAAAATTTGTAATTAGATACTCTCGTTGGATGCTGAGAAAGCATTCCATAGAGTCTCCTGGCATGCCATATATGATTCTCTTAAAAAGCTTGGGGTAGGGGTCTAGGGGACCCTTTTATAGCCAAAATCACAGCCCTGTATCGCAATACATCACCTAGGCTGAAGATAAATGGAACTGTAGCACCCTGAGGGCTCGGTTGCTACAGAGGTATTGCACCTCACCCAGAGGTGTGATATCTCACTCTCAGGTAAGGATGGAGTGTGGATCAGGACCCGACACCTGCATGCATTACACCACATTGAAGTGGGGCAGGGCGACCAATATGCCCCTGAGATGGGCACGACAGTCCCTGTCCCTGGCTGGAGTCGGGGGAGGGAACACTGAGGAAGGGGAACCCTGTAGTGCAGGAGCAGGGAGGAAGCAGTTCCTGGGTGCATTGAGAAGGGAGTATAAAAGGTGGGCACCATCTTAGTTCAGTGCAGAGAAGTCTGAGCAGAAGTGGCAGGGAGCAGGGGCTCTGCATGAGCTCTGCTCCGGAGGCGGGCCTAGTAACAGAGGCCCAGGCCTGGAAGAGGGAGAAGGAAGGAAGAGGAGCGGAGTAGGCTCCAGGAACGAGGAATGAAGGGATCCCAGGGGTGCGGACGGGCGAGTCGCCACCGCATGCCCGAATCCACCTGCGTGGAGGGGTCAGGCCATAGGGGGAGACCGGTCCCCGAACTAGTGGAGGCAGGAAACGACCCTCAGCTAGAAACCGGAGGCTGACATTTTATGTGGCGCAGCCCCTCGCTACACCCGCTAGGAAGGCACCACATAGGGTCAGGGAAACTGGCGCCAAGTTTACCAAGAGGAGGCCCGAGGCAGCTGGACAGAAGTGTTGGTAAGAAAGGCCAGACAAAGGACACACAAAGGGGGTCCTGTGAAGTGCTCCAAAGTTATCTGGGAGTTGTCTGAGCCCCTCACCTGGTGAGCACAGTACGACGTTACATAGTTACATAGTTACATAGTTTATAAGGCCGAAAAAAGACAAGCGTCCATCCAGTTCAGCCTATTTCTTGTGCACTGCAGCTATTCCGCAGCGTTGATCCAGGGGAAGGCAACAAAAAACCATGAGGTATAGGCCAATTTACATCACTGAGGAAAAATTCACTTCCCGACACCAATCTGGCAGTAAGATTAAATCCCTGGATTAATTAACTAAGCATAAGATGTAATTTTATTGTTCTCAAGAAAGGCGTCCAGGCCTCTCTTGAACTCATTAAGTGAGTTGGACATCACCACTTCCTCTCCCAGAGAGTTCCAGAGTCTCACGGCTCTGACCGTAAAGAATCCCCTTCTATGCTGGTGCAGGAACCTCCTTTCCTCCAGACGCATAGTGTGCCCCCTCGTCTTTGTCACCATCCTTGGTATAAACAGGTCATGGGAGAGATCTCTGTACTGCCCCCTGATGTATTTATACATGTTTATGAGGTCTCCCCTAAGCCTTCTCTTTTCCAATGTAAATAGGCCTAATTTTGACAACCTCTCTGGGTATTCTAGTCCCTCCATTCCCTTTATTACCTTAGTCGCCCTCCTTTGTACCCTCTCTAGCTCCAATATGTCTTTCCTGAGCACCGGAGCCCAGAACTGTGCACAATATTCTAAGTGCGGCCTTACCAGCGCTTTATACAGAGGAAGAACAATGTTCTCATCATATGCCCCTATTCCTCTTCTGATGCATGCCATGACTCTATTTGCCTTCGCAGCTGCTGCCTGACACTGGGCACTCCAATTTAATTTGCTATTAACCAAGACGCCCAGGTCCTTCTCCATGTCAGATTTCCCCAACGGTTTCCCATTTAATATGTATGGGTGACTGCTGTTTTTCTTTCCCATGTGCATGACCTTACATTTATCGGCATTGAACCCCATTTGCCATTTTTTGGCCCAACTCCCCAATTTATCTAAATCCTCCTGTAGCTGTGCCCTGTCCTCATCTGTATTAACTACTTTACAAAGTTTAGTATCTGCAAATATTGCTATTTTACTATGCAACCCTTCCACTAGATCATTAATAAATATATTAAATAATATAGGGCCCAAGACAGACCCTTGAGGCACCCCGCTAGTAACCCTGACACACCCTGAGCTTACTCCATTGATAACCACCCTCTGCTTTCTATCACTCAGCCAGCTATTTACCCACTTGCACACATTATCCCCCAGACCAAGCATTCTCATTTTATATACCAACCTTTTGTGTGGCACGGTATCAAACGCTTTGGAGAAGTCAAGGTATACAACATCCACTGACTCTCCCCGGTCCAGCTGTGAGCTCACCTCCTCGTAGAAGGCGATCAGGTTTGTTTGGTAGGAGCGATCCCTCACGAATCCATGTTGATATGGAGTTAGACAGTTATTATCATTAAGATATTCTACAATAGCATCTCTAAGAAATCCTTCAAACAATTTACCCACAACAGACGTTAAGCTGACTGGTCTATAGTTCCCAGGGTCACTTTTAGACCCCTTTTTGAATATTGGTACCACATTTGCTTGGCGCCAGTCTAGTGGGACAGTCCCTGTCCATAAAGAGTGCTTGAATATAAGATACAGCGGCCTGTCTATCACATTACTTAATTCTTTTAGTACCCGGGGGTGTATGCCATCTAGGCCTGGTGACTTGTCTATTTTGATATTATTTAGGCGTTTCTGAACTTCCCCCTGGGTTAGGTGGGTGATATTTAGCGGAGGATTTACTTTATCACTCTGCATTTCCTCCGATAAATTGTTTTCTTTTGTGAAAACAGTGGAGAAGAAGCTATTGAGTAGGTTTGCTTTACCCCCATCGCCCTCTATGATTTTACCCAGGTTATTTTTCAATGGGCCAACGCCATCAGTTTTAATACTTTTACTGTTTATATAGTTAAAGAACAGTTTGGGATTCGTTTTACTTTCCTTGGCAATTAGTCTGTCTCCTCTTTTGCTATTTGTTTCTTACAGATTTTGTTTTTTTCCCTATAAGATATTAGCGCTTCCTCGCTGCCTTCTTCTTTAAGTTTACCGAAAGCCCTTTTTTTGTTTTTCATTGCCCTCTTGACTTCCTTATTTAGCCACATTGGCTTCCTCCTATTCCTAGCCCTTTTATTCCCATAAGGTATGTACCTTCTACAGTGACTATGTAGGACTGTTTTGAAAATGTCCCATTTTCTATCCGTGCTCCTATTACTAAAGATACTATCCCAGGCTATAAGGTGAAGGGCATCTCTTAGCTGATCAAACTTTGCCCTCCTGAAGTTCAATGTTTTTGTGACTCCCTTGCTGGGCACCCTACTGAAGCACATGTGGAATTGTATAATGTTGGGGTCACTATTTCCCAGGTCCCCCCCGACCTGCACCTCAGTTATTCTGTCTGGCCTGTTAGTTAATATTAAGTCTAAAAGGGCCATCCCTCTAGTTGGTTCCTGCACAAGTTGTGACAAATAATTGTCTTTGATAATTGACAGAAAACTGTTTCCTTTCTGAGATCTACAGCTTTCGGTTTCCCAGTCTATATCGGGGTAGTTGAAGTCCCCCATAATAAGCACCTCATTATTTTTTGCTACTTCGTCTATTTGTCTCATTAATAGACTTTCCGTGGCTTCTGCTATATTTGGTGGTTTATAACAGACTCCTATGATAATTTTATTATTGTTTTTTGCCCCATGTATCTCCACCCATAAGGACTCGACCTCCTCATTTCCCTCGCATACATCCTCCCGTATTGTAGGCTTTAGACACGTCTTTACATATAGACAGACTCCACCCCCTTTCCGTTACCTGCAGACATGGTCTGGATAATAAGAACTGTGAGTAAAGGCCCTGAACTGCATCACTGACTCCGTGTCGTTACTGCTGCTGCCCTGCACCATCACCCCCATCCTCCGCATACACTGCCCTGAGGCTATACTCCTCCCGTGGGGAGTTATGCTACGCTCTGCTGCACCCACAACACCAGCCTCAGCGGTCTGCCCTGTAGCGGCGGTTCACTCTGACCGCAATCCACGGGTGGCGTAGTCGGACATTTAAACATCAAAACCACATAAATAGTTCTGCCACTGGTTTGACCGCCCTGAGCCACGGAACTGGGTCGCCGCCACGAAGACTACAACCACCAGCATCCACCAAAAAGGGTCCGGCTCCGGGTGTCCCAAGGCCCAGGGGGTGCGTCAGAACATTTTCATCACCTTTCACAATCACCAATGGGACAAGGCAGGGATGTCCTCTGTCCCCTCTCTTACACATCCTAGTGACAGAGCACCTGCTCTCATCAATTCGCCATAACCCCAATATTAGGTGGATTGAGGTGTGAGGCACCGAGTACAAGTGCTCTCTATTTGCTGATGATATCCTAGTATATATCACTCAATCACATATATCCATCCATGCTGTTATGGCTGAAATAGATCACTTTGTTACATGGTAAAATTTTAAAATCAATGCAGCGAAGTCTGAGGCCCTCTATGTCTCCCTCCCTAAATCCATATAGGATTCCATCCAGTCCAACTTTCCCTTTGCCTGGCCCTCACAGGGTATCAAATACTTAGGAATTCCTATTCATAGAGACCTCTCCCATCTATGTTATCTTAATTTTGGGCCCTTTATTGAACAATTCCATACAGACCACGGTTGGCAAGTTAGAACTGTAAGATTCACTACGTGAACCGCTGGTGTTTTGTGGAAAAGCACATGTACACCGCGTACCAAATTATTATGCAAAAAGTGTTTAGGAGTGATAAGGGAAGAATGTTTGTTTGTCAGTTAAACTCATTGATGGTGATGTGTGTCAGGGCTCTTTATATCACTGTAAGCAATTGCAGACACCTGTGCTAATTAGTTTGGCAGGTGTGTCCAATGAAAGGCAAGACTACTTAAGAAGGCTCTCTCACATTATTAAGCAGCCTACATTTTCTGCCAAAATGGGAAAGAAAAAGGATGTGTCGGCTGCTGAGAAGCAACAAATTGTGGAGTGTTTAGGTCAAGGCATGACTACAATCAACATTGTGCGATGATCAGGATGAAGTGTCTTGGCAATCAAGAAGTATGTAGCTGATTCACAGTACACACGTGTGCGTGCTGATAAGGGCAAATTGAGGACTCTTTCCTACAGGCAATTACGTCAGGTTGAAAGAGCAGCGGCAAAAAAGCCTTGTCATAGCAGCAGACAAGTTTTTGAAGCTGCTTGTGCCTCCAACGTCCCCCGAACAACAAGATGCAGGGTCCTTCAGAGGTTTGCAGCTGTGCATACGCCATCCTGTCGACCTCCTCTATCCACTTCACACAAGCAGAAACGGCTCCAGTGGGCCAAACATTACATGAAGACTGATTTCAAAACTGTTTTGTTCACGGATGAGTGCCGTGCAGCGCTCGATGGTCCAGATGAATGGAGTGGAGGATGGCTGGTTGATGGACACCCCACGCAAACACGGCTACAGTGCCAACAAGGAGGAGGTGGAGTAATGTTTTGGGCTGGAATCATGGGGAGAGAGATTGTCGGCCCCTTTAGGATCCCTGAAGGCGCTAAAGATGAACTCCATAATGTATGTGGATTTTCTCAAACAGCACTTCCTGCCATGGTTCAAGAAGAAGAACCGTGTATTTCACAGCAAGATCATTTTTCTGCATGATAATGCACCATCTCATGCTGCACATAAAACATCTGCATCTCTGGCTGATATGGGCATAAAAGGGGACAAACTTATGGTGTGACCCCCATGCTCCCCTGACCTCTACCCCATTCAGAACCTTTGGAGCATCATTAAAAGGAGTGTCTATGATGGCGGGAGGCAGTTCACATCTAAACAGCTCTGGGAGGGTATTCTGTCCTCATGCAAAACAATTGAAGCAGAAACCATCCAAAACCTGACAAATTCAATGGACGAGAGAGTTCAGAAGCTCCTTTCGAACAAGGGGTCCTATGTGAAAATGTAACATCACCTAGAATAAAGTTTTGAGTTGAAAACTGTTTGATTTCAGTTTCTAACAACCTGCTAATGCTTATAATTTCAAAAATGACCATTTTTTTGGTCTTTATTAAAATGAAAAGGTTGATCGAAAAGTTTGGGGGATCTAAGAGTGTGGCAACCCAGTAGTCATGATTACTTCGAATTCTGACAATGAGGGTCATGCTGCAGGTAGTGCAGCAAGAAGGCACTTATGTGTCTTGCGCATCTCGGAGCCCCAAAATTATTTTCCGGGCTAGATGCAGCTAAAAATTATTTTTAATTTTAAATCTGGTGGAGCTTATTATAGATGGCCTAATAGGATCAGTGCTGCACACTGCTACAAAGCCCAAATTATTTTCCAGTCAAGATACAGATAAACATGATTAGTAATTTGAAAGCTTAAAACGTTTGGTAGGGTGATTTTAACCAATCATCAAGCTTTTACTCTCCCCAGGATGACACAGGGGTAGAAAAGTCGTTTCGGATCCATGATTTGTTCATCTTTATGAACGTGAGTCTGTCTACATTATCAGTGGAGAGCCGCGTGCGCTTATCTGTCAGCACACCACCAGCAGCGCTGAACACACGTTCAGACAGAACGCTGGCTGCGGGGCATGACAAGATCTCCAAGGCGTAAGTGGCTAGCTCCGGCCATTTATCCAGATTGGAAGCCCAAAAAGAGCAAGGGTCCAGTGACAGTCGTGGCTTCAATGTTTACTTGGAGATACTCCTGTACCATTGTCTCTAGGCGTTGACTGTGTGTCAGACTTCTTGTCTCCTGTGGCCTTGCAAAGGATGGGCTAAAAAAGTGGTGAAATGATTCTGCAAAATTGATGTTACCAGCAGATACTGTGGTTCTGTTACGGTTTGAGTGCTGAACACTTGACGGTCCCACGGTTGGCAAGTTGGAACTGTGAGATTCACTACCTGCACCACTGGTATTTTGTGGAAAAGCACATGTAAGATTCTGCAACAGTCTCTGCTGATACTCCTGCATGCGTGCATCCCTTTCTATGGCAGGAATAATTTCTGCAAATTTACTTTTGTACCGGGGATCTAACAGTGTGGCAACCCAGTAGTCAGGATTATTTCTAATTCTCACAATTCGAGGGTCATGTTGCAGGTAGTGCAGCAAGAAGGCACTCATGTGTGTTGCGCATCCAGGAGCACCAAGTCCCTGTTGTGTTGGTGGCGAGGTAACAATCATGCTTCCTTCCTCTGTCCTCTCCCCCCAACCTCGCACAACAGAAATGTGATCAAGGTCTCCCTCATCTGATGAGTCTTCCATCAGTTCGTCCTCCACTTCTTCCTGGGCTCCTGCACCTTCCTCACTAGTTTGGCTGCTACCATGCGCCCTGGTAAAGTCATCTCCCCCACCCTCACATGCCTGCCGCCCTGGTGCTGCCGACCATCTGGACCTTGCAGATGTTAGCCCTTCCGCATACAACTCCTCCTCTACTTCCTCCACCTCCTCTTGTGCCACCACCTGACTCCGAATTCTGTTTAACATGTGCTCCAGCATGTAAATCACCGGAATAGTCATGCTGATAATGGCATCGTCAGCACTAAACATCTTCGTCGCCATTTCAAAACTGTGCAGAAGGGTGCATAGGTCCCTGATCTGAGACCACTCCTCCAGCGTGATTTGCCCCACCTCTGAATCTCGTTGGCCCAGGCTATACGTCAGAACGTATTGCACCAGGGCTTGTCGGTGCTGCCACAGTCGCTGCAACATGTGCAGAGTTGAATTCCACCGGGTAGGCACATCGCATTTTAGCCGGTGAAGTGGCAGGCCCAACGACTTCTGTAGAGATGTAAGTCGCTGAGCTGCGGGATGCGAACGGCGGAAGTGAGCACACAGCGACCGTGCCCTCTGCAGAAGGCCATCTAGTCTGGGATAGTGGGCTAAAAATTGCTGGACAACCAGGTTCAACACGTGAGCCATACAAGGCACGTGTGTGACATTGCCCCGGCGAAGGGCCGCACCCAGGTTTGCAGCATTGTCGCACACGGCCTTCCCTGGTTTCAGGTCCAGTGGAGACAACCATTCATGAAATTGGTTCTCCAGAGCGGACCACAACTCCTCAGCTGTGTGACTCACATTTCCCAGACATTTCAATGTAAAAACCGCCTGACATTGAGCCCTACTGCCAGCATAGTAAGGAGGTGTGCAGGATCCCTTCTGCGCAGTTAGAAAGCTTGTGGCATGACCAGACAGGCTTTGGGTGCAGGTGGAAGACCGAGAGGAGGTTGAGGAGGCAGAAGCAGTGGAGGAACTTTGACATAAAGAGGATTGACGCACAACTCGTGGGGACGGCAAGACTTGGACAGCAGCCCCTTGTCCTGCTGTCACCATAGTTACCCAGTGCCCAGTCAGCGACATGTAACGCCCCTGTCCATGCCTACTCGTCCAAGTGTCTGTGGTGAAATGCACCCTGTCACACACAGAGTTTCTCAAAGAAGCGGTGATGTTGTGTGCGACATGCTGGTGGAGCGCAGGCACACCTTTCTTTGAGAAGTAGTGCCGACTGGGCATCTGGTACTGGGGCACTGCGACAGACATAAGGTCTCGTAAATCCTCTGTGTCCACCAGGCGGAAAGGCAGCATTTCTGTAGCCAAGAGCTTGCAGATGGTGAAATTCAACCTCTTAGCTTTCTCATGGCTAGGAGGAAATGGTCTTTTACTTGTCCACATCTGAGGGACCGAGGGCTGGCTATTGTGCTTAGATGGGGTTGATAAGGGTGTCCCCGTCAAACTGCCGGTCTGTGAGGAAGATGCAGGCGGACATGTTAGGTTGCCTTGATCCAAAGGTGGTGCTATCGATGTCGGACAGCGCTCAACACCAGCTGGTGTTACCACCTCCAAAGAAAATGATGACCTGCCAATCACGCTGGCTGTTGCGGGTAAAGAGGTGGCAGGTCTGCGCCCCAAAACAGGTGTGACTGCTGTCCCCCCAGTCACAGAGGATGAAGAAGCCGCGGATGCACAAGATCTGGCAGACGGTGGTTGGCCCGGCCGGCTAGGCCGCATTGTAGCACACTGAGCTTCCCACTGCAACTTATGCTTCATGTCCATGTGCCGGTTCATGCATGAAGTACTCAAACTATGTATTTTTTGGCCTCTACTTAGCTTTTGCTGACAAATGTTACAGATAACACGAGTTGGGTCATCTTTATCGATCTGAAAAAATGCCCAGGCTATGCAACGCTTAGCACCCATGCGACCTGAAGAGCCACCACGACTTGTGGTGAGAGGCAGAGTTGTGTTTGAGGATGCAGTTGTTGACGTGCTTCCAGTACTACGTCTCTGTCCAGGAAGGCGCAACCTGACCTCGTCGTCACTAGCATCTTCCTCCACCTCCTCTGCTGACCTCATCTCTTGGCTGACTGTGGGTTGACAGTAAGTGGGATCTCCGACCTCATCATCATCACCCTGTGCGTTATCACACCCGTCGTCCTCAGAGCCAACCTGTTCCTGCCCTGACAAAAAACTAAAGTTGTCGCTCCAATCAGGTATTTGAGTCTTATCATCGTCTTCCTCATTGTCTCCACCAACAGGAGTTACAGTTTGGGAATGAGGGTCTACATTATGGTCAGAACCTTCTGCGTCTGGTCCTGGATCCGACTCATAAAGATTCTGGGCATCAGTGCAGATCATTTCCTCGTCTGGATTCACAGAAGCGCTGGAGTCGACCTCTGATTCCCAGGCTATAGTATGAGTAAACAGCTCTGCAGACTCAACCATCTGTTCTACCTCATACTCAGACGGGCAGCTGGAGATTTGGGAGCTGTGAGGAAGCAAGTGCGATTTGGGTGACACCTTTGAGGACTGGAGTATTTGTGATGTTGAAGTTGATGTGGAGGAGAGCCCACTTAAAGGAGCACTTGATATCCGTTGAAGCACCTGCTGTTTTTGTGCCTCATCTGGAATTTGTAGCGATTGGCGTGGCCGTAAGAAAGGGATCTTATCACATTGTCCGCTAAAAGAAGTAGACATTTTAGTTTGGCTGGAAGATGGTCTTTCTTCTGCAGATGTTACTGTTGCTTTAACACCTACCCCACGGACACAACCTTTTTTCCCCTTCCCAACACGCCTATTCCCCTTTCCACCAGCAGCAGGCCTTTTTCCACTCATTTTGGTGGTTAACTAATTCACAACTCTGGAGTTGTTTGCACAAAAAAACAATGGATGGGAACCGAGCAGAGCTGAGTGGCCAAACTGTGTTATTAGGCCAAAACTATTGGCTGGGTTAGATGCAGAAAAAAATTATTTTGAATTTGCAACCTGATGGAGGTCAGTATAGATGGACTAATAGAATGATGCTATGCCCAAAAGATTTTACTTCACTAGGTGCAGTAAAAAAATTGGTATTCTATACACAGGTATATCTTGTAACACAGATAGGCTACTCCACTGACTAACACACTCTGCAATAGGCCAAAAAGGATTAGCTTTGCTAGATTCAGCCAAATGCTGTGAAAAAAACTTGCACAGCACTGGCACAGACCTGCCTGGCAAAAACTGATAGGAACTGATGTAACCTAGTCCTGAAAAGGACTCCAATTACAATTAGTCTTTACTCCCACAATCTATCTATTTAAGAGCACAGACCTGCCTGATAAAAGTCGTAGGAAATGCTGTAACCTAGTCCTTAAAAGGACTGCAATCACAACTATTCCCTACTCCCAAGCTATCTGTAGATTTGTGCGAAAATTGGCTTGAAATTAACAAGGTATAGCGCACACAGCAACAGCGGTGCCGTCTAACATGCAGCTGCAGCAGTGAGAAAATGGTGGCGACGGGGAAAATGGCTTGGTCTTATAGGGCAAGGACATGTGACATACACTGCCAATGACACATGCCCTTGCTTGTGTGAAAAAAAGCACTTCGCTCCGTGTGTGCGCTGCTGATAGGCTGACAGATTGCACCTCCCCACTGTAAATGCGGGAAAGAAAAAAAAAATGGAGATCTTCATTGTTCCTGCAGAGATCCATCCCCTGCCCCTCCCCCCACCCCGCTGTACACTCAAACTGCGTATTAACATTAATTTTCATCATTATTGAGAAAAAATCCAGTTATGATTTTGGTGCACGAACAGTTATCGAACATAACCTCGAACAGCCGAATTTTTCTCAAATTGTTCGTGTTCGCCGAACGGCTCGAACACCGCCCAAAACAGCTCGAATTTGAGATTGGCGAACAGTTCGAGTAGAACGCTCATCTCTAATAAGGACCACTCAACTCTCACAAGCGTTTGCAAAAATTCCTTGCATGACATTTTTTGGTGGGTAATCTCCTTGAATATTATCCATGCATTTATACCCGCTAAGTCTAAGGCATTTTCAAATGCATGAACAGGCCATCTCCTTGTGCATGTTCGTGTGGTATATTTTTGTGCCATCTGATCCACTACATCTACTCCATATTTTGTTTCATTGTAAAACTTTACCGTTTCTGGAGTTTTTTTAGCGGAATCAGACGCAACAACAACATCTGGATGGACGGAACTCAAAATGACAACATTTTTGTTGGGCTTTCCTTGATATACTGTAAGTGTAAAATTGTCTTCATTTCTAAACACTTTAGTGTTGTACAATTCCTCTTTCATGGATTTTTTTTCTTTAGGCACTTCTCGCCTTTTCTTGTTCAGTGTTCCCACGATGGTTGTTCCTTTGCTTTTTAGCTGTTTAGCTAATTTTACTGAAGTAAAATAATTATCGGTTGTAACATTGCAACCTTTTTTCAAAAACGGGTCCAATAACTTCATTACCACATGGTCAGCTAAACGGTCCTCAGCACGGCGTGTGTCATCTTTGCCTAGATAAGGGAAGCCATTTGCCAGATATTTGCTCCTCTTATCAACAGCTAGCCAATATTTGTGGCCATATTTATCTGGTTTGGAAGGCATGTACTGCGTGAATGGACACCTAGTTTTGCTTGGGAAAAGTTGCTCATCCACCGTTATGTATGGGCCAGGTTTGTAACACGCAATACAATTTTCAATAAACCTGTCCCACACAGTAGAAAATAGAGCAAACTTGTCCGTTTGCAGTCTCTCCGATCGAGTAGATTTCTCATCAAATCTGAGAAACCTCATAATTTCAACAAAGCGGTCCCTAGACATTGCCGCTTTGCAAAACGGTATTCCCCAGTCATTACACCAAATACTGCTAATCGAGTGATGGTTCGTGCCAGATATTCCACGAGCATAGAATATCGCAATGAATGCATCTAGCTCCTCATCAGAGTAAACTGTAAATTATTGTTCCTGCATGCTTCTGCAAGTGTACAGTTCTTTATATGTGTCAATATATATGAATCAAAAAATAAACGCCATGCGCTCAAAGGACTATCGATAATGATATTTCTTCTGGCGTATCCTGTAGGGCCGGGTGCTTCTCGAAGAATATTTTGGCTGTCACGCCTACCAGGCAAGTGTTCTCCAATTTCAACAGGTTTCCATTGAATACCATCCGCTGAAACTAGTATTCCTTCAGATTCGCCTTCTCTGGTGTTTGTTGTTGCATTTCCTTCGCCGCCATCGTTATCTGTTGTTCTTTCATTTCTGGGACGTTTTGCTGATTTTTTCTGTCCACGACCAGGAGGATGGTCACGAGGCAACATAACTGCATGAGCCCGATCCCCAGTTGATGTGCTTGGAATATCTGTAAAAAAAAGTTGATGAATATTTAGAATTTTTGTTTTGTAAGGGTCCGTGCACACTGGCTGGATTAGCGGCGGAATATCCGACCGGATATTCTCACCACAATCCGGCCCGTACCTGCCCGCTCAGGTACAGAGCGGAGTTTCATACCTGAAGCTCCGCTCCGAACCCCGGGCTGGAGCCGCTGTCTAGGACTGAGCCGTGCTCGCGCGTAAGCAAGCGCTGCTCTGTCCCGGACAGCGGCTCCAGCCCGGGGTTCGGAGTGGAGCTTCATGCATGAGCGGGCAGGTATGACCTGTATTGCGGCAAGAATATCCAGATGGCTATTCAGCCAGAATTCTGCTAGTGTGCACAGGCCCTTACTCAGTGTGTGGAAGAACAAATAAATACACATAACTACTTACCTTCTGGATTTGTTCCTTCTGAGTCTTCAGATTCACTTGATATGTTCTGAGGAATGAAATCTTCATCACTGTCAGAATCAAATACATGTTCCTGCAATTCGGATTCCGATTCATCCTCCGGTATGGATTGCAAAGTAGCCAGAATATCCTGAGGCTTTATCAAACGTCTTCTCTCCATATTCCTCACAAATTCCATAATTCTATATAGTTCCCTGCTGAAAAATAGAAATGAAATGAAAACTAAAAGAAATAACTGTTCTGCCACCTTCAAAAGTAGGTGGGCTGAATCAGTTGACAGACAGCTAAACTATTTCATAACAATTCATACCTGTATGAGTCTTCAGAGCTCGTATGTCTGCGTCTGTTCTCTTTGTCTCTTCAGCTGAACTGAAAGTAAAGTTACTATCCAGAATACTGTCTCCTGCTAGGACCTTAGAAAAACACCACCCTTCATTAGCATAAGATAAGAGCCTAGAGTAAACAAGCTATTTTGTTCAGCATTACACAGTAATACAAGCAGGTAAAACACAAGGAAAATGTGAAAAGTTGACATGTAAATTGAACTACATCTATATGAACATCAGGGTAAATAAGACAGAGTGAAAAAATTATGCACAAAACTTTATAGCAACATTTAGTGACAAAAGGACCTCAATATAGTAGGGAGTCAAAATGACTCCCTTCAGTAGTTCTTGGTAAATTTTGAAAAAAACGCACAAATTTTTCACAAATTATTTATTCTCACAAAATCTTTTTTCACATCATATTTGAGGAAAAGTCACCGAGTTTCAAGCCGGAATTCTGAAAAATGTAGTCACAGAAGAGAAATAAAAAACGAAAGGAGTCAAAATGACTCCATCAGTAGTTCTAGTGTTAGTGTCACTAAATTGAGTCCTCTACCCTCACCCACTAACTGGTTCCCCTAACTCTTGGTTCCCCAGTCTTCCTGTAACCAGGAGGGCAGCACCTAGTGCATTCTAGCCCCCTCTGGTGGAGAAATGTGGTGGTGGATGTAAAGGAAGGGTCCTGATCATCACACTGTTCTTACCTCAGAGGAGGAACACTAGGCTCCATTAGAGAAGTGCAGCATCTCTGTGGCAGTTGAACCCTCAGGGGTGCCACAGCTCTATCTGAATCTCATCTCATTTTCTGGCATGCTGCAATTTTCCCTGGACCAGGTCTGTCTGGGGGGGGGGATCAGACCCGTGAAAAGCCCCCTGGAATAACATTGGTCCAAGTGCAGTCTGATATCTTGTCAGATTGCATTGTGACCAAAAAAATGCAATAATGTACAGAAGACTTCGTTTTTGGCGTATTATTCCATCTTTATGATGCATGCATTGTACCTCAAAATAAAAATCAATTGGCATGATCTAAAAAGCTTGCTAAAGCCTGGTGACTTGCATATCATCATGAAGATGTTGGGTCACCATGGCAACAATTGGGCCCTTGTGATGTTGTGGCTGTGCTGAATAGAGGTCAGAGGGAGCCGATCCCTCTGCCTACCTTCTAGATGCTGCAATTGATATTGATCACAGCATTTAGGCAGCTAAAGTGAAAGCTGGGTGTCAGCTGAACATCCCAGTGGTGATTGCCTGTATGTAACATATGTATGGGACAAGACTTCCTGAACAATGAAGTATATGTATGAACACACGTGCAAGCTCTCATTGGTCGGAAAGTCCCTCTACATACAGTACAGACCACAAGTTTGGACACACCTTCTTATTTAAAGATTTTTCTGTATTTTCATGACTATGAAAATTGTACATTCACACTGAAGGCATCAAAACTATGAATTAACACATGTGGAATTATATATTTAACAAAAAAGTGTGAAACAACTGAAAATATGTCTTATATTCTAGGTTCTTCAAAGTAGCCACCTTTTGCTTTGATGACTGCTTTGCACACTCTTGGTATTCTCTTGATGAGCTTCAAGAGGTAGTCACCAGAAATGGTCTTCCAACAATCTTGAAGGAGTTCCCAGAGATGCTTAGCACTTGTTGGCCCTTTGCCTTCACTCTGCGGTCCAGCTCACCCCAAACCATCTCGATTGGGTTCAGGTCTGGTGACTGTGGAGGCCAGGTCATCTGGCGTAGCACCCCATCACTCTCCTTGGTCAAATATCCCTTACATAGCCTGGAGGTGTTTGGGCTTATTGTCCTGTTGAAAAATAAATGATGGTCCAACTAAACGCCAACTGGATGGAATAGCATGCCGCTGCAAGATGCTGTGGTAGAAAAGCTCCTTCAGTATTCCTTCAATTTTGAATACATCCCCAACAGTGTCACCAGCAAAGCACCCCCACACCATCACACCTCCTCCATGCTTCACGGTGGGAACCAGGCATGTAGAGTCCATCCGTTCACCTTTTCTGCGTAGCACAAAGACACAGTGGTTGGAACCAAAGATCTCAAATTTGGACTCCTCAGACCAAAGCACAGATTACCACTGGTCTAATGTCCATTCCTTGTGTTCTTTAGCCCAAACAAGTGTCTTCTGCTTGTTTGCTGTCCTTAGCAGTGGTTTCCTAGCAGCTATTTTACCATGAAGGCCTGCTGCACAAAGTCTCCTCTAAACAGTTGTTGAAGAGATGTGTCTGCTGCTAGAACTCTGTGTGGCATTGACCTGGTCTCTAATCTGAGCTGCTGTTAACCTGCGATTTCTGAGGCTGGTGACTCGGGTAAACTTATCCTCAGAAGCAGAGGTGACTCTTGGTGTTCCTTTCCTGGTGCGGTCCTCATGTGAGCCAGTTTCTTTGTAGCGCTTGATGGTTTTTGCAACTGCACTTAGGGACACTTTCAAAGTTTGCCCAATTTTTTGGATGGACTGACCTTCATTTCTTAAAGTAATGATGGCTATGCTTCAGAGGACAGTGACATTTGGTCTACCTGCCCACCTCTTGAACATAAATTGTGGGAATATAGTCGTTTTTTTTTTTTGTTTTGTTTTTTTAATAATTCCAGGAAATTTAAAGTTTTCTCTAAACAATTTTCAGTCCCTATTTTCTTAAGCCACTAGGATCTTGCATCACCTACATCCAGGGAACATGCTGCAAGTTGTTTGTGGAAATGATGAGCCCTCCATGGGAGAGTCCAGAGGGGAATCCAGTCCAAAAGACAGCAGTAGAGGTCTAATAATGCAACACCAAGGGTTAATTCAAGAAAATGTAATTTTACTGCACCCAAGTGACAAAATCCTTATACCAAACCCCAAGTGTCCCACTAAGGGTACATGTCAATTACACTGTGCCATTGTCCTATACCCCCAAGTGTCAGTGACTGTTACTGATTTCTTACTTGATCTGGTCCTGTTACTCCATATTTGCTCGACTGAACGATTGGGAGCTTCATCAGTTCCACTGTCACAATCTTTACTAATCACTGTTAATAGTGATGAGCTCCTTGTGTTTTCAATGTCTTGAGGAACCTGTATGGTGCTATCAATCATACACAAGGAGGAAGGTTCTTGTTCCTCTTCAGGTCCTATAGAAACCAATTTAACTTGAGGAGATCTCTGATCAAAGCTTGCCACAGTATATGGAAAACTGTATTCCCCATCTGTGACCTGTCCAAAGATAAATCAAGATATGGCTCAGTCCTGAGACGCATGAGAACCAAATCTACTAAATATCCTATACAGAGCGACTAATCACCATCAAGATACTTCATGGGGGTCAATCCACAAGGTGATTTTCGTTTGTACTTGGGGAAAATCATGGAATCTCATGAGCTTTAAAACACAAGCTTCTAAAAAGGCTCTCATCCCTGTCCTTCCCACTGATTCTAAACCTAAAAGACCAAAGTGAGCTAATAGAGATGAGATGTCTATCCTACAGCATAGGGAATATGTAGAGCGTATGCAAGAGCAATATGGAAGTTTTCTACAAATGTCAATGGACATATCTAATGATTACACTGACTTGCCTGTAGGCTTGACCTTTTGATGGGCTTCTCTGGATACCAGTGCCTGGTGTTTTTTTGCAAAGAATTTCTGACAAATGTTCTCCAAATATTGGATCCAACTTTTGGAATCTGTAAGCCAGTTTTGACTTTGTCCACTTTGGCTAACAGTTTCTCCCTCATTGCTACTGGGATAAAGTTCACTGCAGCCATTTTAGCTACGAAAAGAGAAATGTCACTTTTATAGACGTATTGTGTAAAATTATATGTACTCTTTTGATCTCATTCGGTGGAGGTGTTGGCAGTAGAACTGCAGCCAGAATATAAATGGCAGATTCCAAATTATTATAGCGCCATTTATTCCATGGCACTTTTACATGTGCTAGGGATATACGTAGCAAAAAATTTTCCATAATCTTAACAAAATGAGTCTGCGACTGGTACAGGAGGGTGGATCCTGCCCGTGAGGGCTCAGTCTACAAGGGATTAGTGAGGATACAGTAGGTGGGGGTAGAGGAGGTCATGCAGTAATGTGGTGGCTACTGCAGGGTTGTAGGCTTGTCGGAAGAGGTAGGTCTTCGGGTTTCTTTTGAAGGCTTCCACGGTAGGCGAGAGTCTGTATTGGGGTAGAGTTCCGGAGAAGGGGGTGGGGATACGTTGGCAAAATCTTGTATGCAATTGTGGGGAGTAGAGAAGGAGATCTTGTGAGGTTTGGAGGTTGCATGCAGGTAAGTACCAGGAGACTAGATCGTAGATGTATGGAGGAGACAAGTTGTTGATGGCTTTGTATGCCATGGTTGGGGTTTTGAACTGGAGGCTCTGGGCAATGGGGAGCCAGGGAAGGGATTGACAGAGGGGAGAGGCAGGGGAATAGCAGGGGGGACAGGTGAATTAGTCAAGCAGCAGAGTTTAGGATAGATTGGAGGGGCGTGAGTGTTGGAAGGGTGGCCATAGAGCAGGAGCTTGCAGTAGTCATGGTAGGAGATGATGAAGGCATGCACTAGTGTTTTTGCAGAGTCTTTGCTGAGGAATGCATAGATCTGGGAGATCTTTTTTTTTGAGTTTGAGTCAGCAGGAAGTGGAAAGGGCTTGGATATGTGGTTTAAAGGAGAGATCAGAATCCAGTGTTGCCCCAAGACGGCGAGCTTGTGGGACTGGGTAAAGTGAACAGCCATTTACTTTGATGGATAGGTCAGATGGGGGGGATCTGAATGAGAGGGTGGAAAGATGATGAACTCTGTTTGAAAGATTTCTAAAACTTAATGGATAAGAGAAGGATGAGATGGTGGACAGACATTGTGGAATTTTGGTTAGTAGGGAGGAGATATCTTGTCCAGAGGTAGATCTGTCTCATCAGCATAGAGGTGATACTGAAAGCCGTGAGACTCGGAGCTGTCCCAGGCCAAAGGTGTAGATGGAGAAGAGCAGAGGTCCTAGAACTGAACCTTGGCGGACACTGACGCATATGGGGCGAGAAGAGGAGGTGGTGCATGAGTGGGAGATGCTGAATGTCCTGTCTGTTGGGTATGAGGAGATCCAAGATGGGGCCAAGTCCGTGATGCCAAGAGATGAGGGAATGGTCGACCGTGTCAAAGGCAGATGACAGGTCCAGAAGGAGGAGGATTGAGTACTGTCGCTTGGATTTGGCGGTTAGTAGGTTGTTGGTGACTTTGGTCAGCGCAGTTTGTCGAGGGATGCGGTTGGTAGCCAGATTGTAGGCTGTCGAAGAGGGAGCGGGAGGAGAGGTGGGAGGACAGTTCAAGGTGGACATGTTCTAGTAGTTTTGAGGCATATGGGAGAAGTAATATGGGGCAGTAGCTAGTCAGAGGGTGGGGCATGGGAGGGCTTTCTGAGGATGGGTGTGATTGAGGCATGTTTGAAACATGAGGGGAAGACACTGGTTAGTGACAGGTTGAAGAGGTGGGTTAGAGTTGGGATGAAGACTGTAGTAAGGTTAGGGATGAGGTGGGATGGGATTGGGTCAAGTTTGCAGGTGGTGAGGTGTAATTTGTAGAGTAAAGAGGAAACTTGACCTTCTGTAATGGTGAAGTGGGGTTTGGAGGAGGAAGGTTGAGTAGATGTGAGGAGAGGTTGTGCGGACTTTAGACAAGCTTTGGTGTCAATGTTCTGCTTGAAGAATGATGCAAAGTCTTCGGCGGAGAGGCAGGAGGTGCTGGGTGACGATGGAGAGAATTGAAAGTGTTATAAATAGATGTTTAGGGTTGTGGGACAGGGAAGATGAGAAGTATGTTTGTTTTGCTGCAGTGAGTGTGGACTTGAAAATAGTGAGGGATTGTTTGAATGCGATGAAGTGCTTGATGGAGTGAGACCTCTTCAATCTCCGCTCCGCAACCCTGGAGGCCTGTCGCAGTTCTTTAGTAAGGTTGGAATGCCAGGGTTGCTTGTTGCGAGCTTTGGTACGTGTGAGGGGCAATCGAGTCGAGAGGCTAGCCCTGGGGGTCGGTAAATGACAGCCAGCTGGAGGGCAGAGGGGCAATAGATGTGCACACACTCCCCTCTTTTGAGGTGCACTAACGGAGGGTGGCAGTGGGATTTGGGTTAAAGCGCAGGTATCTGACTGGAGAGAACCTACACCTCCACCATGTTTGCCATTGGGGCAGGGGATGTTGGAAAGGTGGAATCCATCATATGAAAGTGCAGCTGGGGAGGCTGTGTCATAGGGGGTGAGCCAGGTATTGGTGATGGCAAGGAAGGAAAGCTTGTTAGTAATGAAAGTCGTGGATGTAGGAAAGTTTGCTGCAGACAGCACGAGCATTCCATAGAGCTCCTGTTGGTGCAACTGAGGAAGTGGTATGGGTATGAGGTTGCGACATGTCGTGGATAGGGGGTAGAAGTAACTGTGGGGATATGGCGAGGAGGACCAGGATTTGGCGAGATCTCCAGCAGTGAGGAGGCGCAGAGAATGTGTTAGCAGGTGGGAGCAGGAGAGAGCATGAGGTGGCCTTCTTGTGTTTGGAGATCCAGGATTTAATGTTGAGGAATAATTCTGAGGAGGTGAGATGAATGGGGAGGATGGAGGGAGAGATGGACAGTTCCTTACTAGGTGTAGGGATTTGAGGGGTTACTTGAAAGTGGAGGACTATAGGGGAAAAAGTGAGAGCTAACAGAAACCTAGTTAATAGAGAGTAAGTGGTCAAAGTGTTGGTTTCCTGACTCCTTCCCTAACTAACTGCCACTTTGCACAAGACGCGTGCACAACCCAAATCACCCTTCAACCAGATTATTAATGCTGAGATCTAATATCTGAAGATGACCACTTTTACTTCATTGCATATGACATTAGCATATATAGTACAGTATGTGGTCCCAGTGGTGAAACCATTGCAGCAGCCAAGTGTCCCTGTAAAATGAAATTGGGGAGTAGATGTGATGCCATGGCTGAAAGAGGGACTACTGGAGGCCCCGATGGCTACCATATCCTATGTAGCCCAACCTGTAAAAAATATCAATTTTGCCTCGCTTAACTACCCCTCCCTCTTCTCTACACATTTTCAAGAAAAACATTAGGAAATATTTGGTAATCTCAATGTACGTCTAATGTCTGGTTTGTCAAAGTATAAAGTTGTTTAACCGATGTGGTAAATGCCATGAAGAAAAGGTTATTATGGTGTCCTCCCTTTCCCCAAGAAATGCTAAAGAGAAAACATTGTAGGTTTGACAAAATTGTATTGAAGTGAGTAAAACCTTCTCACTAGAAAAACAAGGCCTTTCACGACTGATAGAAAAATACAAAGGTCTTTAAATGCGCAATGACTACTGTAAACAAAACCACCTATAAAACTGATCATTTTAATACAAAAAAATGCAACTTGTGTTTCCTATTTTTCTGTACATTGTTTCATAAATTGAATGGTGCCCTGAGGCTTAACAAGATGTTTCCTTTAATTCTGTGCATTCGTCACTTGTTTCTCACTAGGCACAATGGACATCTTCCTCATTTTTGTTCTACCTGTGGCTTCCTTTGGCATAGAAATAACCTGGATAATTACGTTTGTGGCTTATTGTGTACACTGCCATTTTACCTAGGAGTTTTTTACATGGCTATTTTCCATCCTTACTGCAAATGGGATGGGGGGGGGGGGGACTTGAGCAATTTTTAATATTTTCTATTAAGCATATCAACAATTTCTTGTCCCACTTTGCAGAGAGGCAGTGTTCAACACTTCTGGAGTTGGAGCAGTGCAAACAGATGGTCAGTTGGATAGCAGATAATGCTTCCAGCAAGCTTGGCTGCACCACAGTCTTCCACATGGTCCAGTCTCACCAGCCTACAGTCTGGATCACTTAAACCTCACCCTGACCCTACTTCCTCCCATAATGAGTCAGAGGGACTAGTGACACTATGACACTGTGAGGAGCTCTTTAACACATAATTTCTTGATTGTGGCCCCTCACCCTGCATGTTTTAAAAGGGGAAAGGAGGACATGCTGTTTAGTGATGCACAAAACTTAGAGCAGCCACAAGATTATCACGGATGAGACAGTTACCGCAAAGTGTTAGATCATTAAGTCAAGAGGACCAGGGTGCGGTGGTGGATGACGCAACCAACCCAACCTAGGAGTCTGGCATACTGAGGGGGAAGGAATCTGCATCACAAAAACAGGCAGGTAGAGGTACTTGTGTGACCAGAAGAACATGGTGGGTAACTATTCCTCACAGCAGGAGTGTCAGTAAATTTCTACATCAAAGTGTTAGGTGTTTCCCAGTCTGGGATCAGGCACATGTCCTCTAAGCACATGGATTGGTGGTCCGAACACTTGGGTTCACGATTGGTGCCATTGGGTGACACCATTGCCTCTTCCTCTGTACTTGGTGCTTCATTCCACTGTCCATAACTCTGGCGCAAATGCCTCCCACCCTTCACCTAACCTTTCCATAATCGGGCACTTCCAAATCCTTGTTTAAGCAGTGTTCAGCTGTCCCTATCCCAGGGCTTGGATCAAAAGTTTAGAGACCCATTCACAGGCTCAAAGGACAGATATCCAGGCTGCTTGTCGTAGAAATCTTGCAGTTTCAGCTTGTTGGCAGAGTATTTCTGCTGACTCATGGCAGAAGCAATTCCTCAATACTGTCCTCAGCCACCACTTTTTCTCCCAGTGTAGCATCCCTGCCTTGTACCAGTATGTTTCCAGGAACATCACCTGTGCCCTTACAAATGTGGTTACTGGGATTGTTCATTTAACAACTGACACATGGACCAGCGCTTGTGGCCAAGGACTCTATTTCCCTCATGGCACACTGGGTGAACATTGTGGAGGCTGGCGCCGAGTCCCACCCTGGCATGGCACATGTTCTCCTGACGCTGATGATTACTGGTCCTACATCTATCGTAGCTTTCTCCACCTCCTACACTAGTTCCTGCACCCCTTCCTTCTCCTCCTCCTCCTCCATCTCGTGTTATTTCAGATTATGTTGTCCACATCAGCTATAAGCTCTGCAACACTGCCTTAAAGTGGCAACAGGCTCTGCTGAAGCTGATTTTGTCTAAGAGAAACCACATGGCAGGTTTATTTAAAGGAATACTAGACAGATCTGTGGCTTTTGCCTCTGAACCTCCGAGGCATGATCATGTGTGATAGTGGCCATAACCTAATAGCAGCTCTGAAGCTTGGCAAGCTCACACAACATGCTTGGCAAATGTGCTCAACTTAGTATTTCATCAATTTCTTAACCAACCAGATTTGCCAGAGATCCTGTTTAGAGGTATGCTGTGTCAGCGCATATTTCTGCAGCGCATGCAAGTGCCAGCTCAAATTGGAGTTTCAGCTTGTGGGAAGGTTGCACACCAATGCCCATGCCGGCAAGAATTGTGCAGCAGAGGCCAGTTAGAGTACCAGCTCCAACATACCTGTCTGTATTCTGGTCCACCTCCACACATAACTGAAGAGTAGGCATGGATGTCTGACATTTGAGCAGTTCATCAAGACATTGAGGACTCCAAAAAGATGAGCGGTGATGACGAGTCAGCGCAACTATCCTGCTTCTGTGCCTTCTTAAACAGTCACTCAAACATGAAGCTATGATTGCAGACCAGGTGGCGATGGAGGAAGACAGATATTCTACCATGCCCAGTCTCATATCTGCTAATTAATTGGGTAACAATGAGGAGGAACAGGAGCTACTGGCATGCACAACAGAGGCTAGTACCCACTCAACCTTCGTCCAGTCTAGCCTATGTGTATGGGCGGAGGAGGAGGACATGGAAAGTCATAATCATGGTAGACAAGGAAATGTTGGCTGTAAGGAACTTGGCATATATGGCTGACTTAATATACTGATGCCTTTCCTGTGACACTCACATTATATTTAACGTGGCCAAAAATTAATACTGGTTGTTCAAGATGCTAGACCCACGCTGCAAGGAGAACTTTGCATCTTTTTCATGGAGTGATATACAATGCAAATTTATATTGTGGTACCATGTTGGCCAGAAATCACTGTAGCTACTTTTATGCCCCAAAATGACAAGTGTTCTCTGAGTAATACCTTGATTGGCGAACAGAACAAAATATATACGCAAGCTTTCAGAGCACAAAGGCTCCTTCAGGCAATATTTCAAATGAACTAAGACACAAGCCACAACATTTAAAAGATGTTACAGCAAGACATTTGTTTGAGGTGAAATGGGTGATGCCTCCTACTGATCAAGGCAAGGAGATCAAATTGGGGCTTTTGTTGCAAATAGAGAGGCCTTAGGAATGTTTAATTATCTGCAGTCCATCTGGTGGAGGTGTGAATTGTCCATGTTTTGAGTCATAAATCCAGGTGTTTGATAAGAATGAGTCCCATTGTTAAGGAATTGAACAATTTGAATTCCCATATTTTTCTGTCCTTGACATGACCTGTGACCCCATTGCTCTCCGTAGCAATCTGGGAGTCCAATTTCTGTCAGTTGTTTTTCCCATGGTGTTCTCCTTCCATTCCAACATTTTCACTGCCCCCCCACCTCAGACCTCCTTGTTGGGTCTGCAGGAAAAAGCCTTAGTTACTTACCGGTAACGGGATTTTTCGGAGCCCATGATGGCACCACGAGAGAGGATCTGCCCATCAAGGACCGGAAACCTACAGGTTAAAAAGGGTGGCACCTCTCTCCCGCCTCAGTTTAGTTAACAGAGCATGAGAGGACCACCAAGGTTAATTGCAACAAAACAAATTCAATTTAAGTCTATTAAGTAACTTCCCCCGAAGGTGCAAAAAAGGAAAATAACTCTATGGGAATGCAAAAACCAGTGTAGGGAGGGAATATAAGGGTGCTGTCATGGGCTCCAAAAAATCCCATTACCGGTAAGTAACTAAGGCTTTATTCATACTCCCATGACAGCACCACAAGAGATTTACAGAGACAAAAGGAGATTAGGGAGGGACCACAGCTTGAAGCACCCTTCTCCCAAAGGTGAGATCAGAGGAGTCGCCCAAATCTAACCTGTAATGCCCTATAGAAGGTGAAGGGAGGAGACCAGGTGGCAGCCTTACATATGTCTTCGATGGAAACCCCCATCTTCTCAACCCAGGAAGTTGCTTCTTCTCTGGTTGTGTGCCCTCAACCCTTCCATTACTTCCTTATCCCCCGAGGAGTAGGTGAGGGTGACTGCCTCTTTAATCCACCTCGCAATTGTAGATTTTGAAGCCTTACAACCCTTCCTAGCCCCCTGATGGCATATAAATGGGGAACCATCTTTCCTATAACTCTGTGAAACCTCCAGATATTTAAGCATGCACCATCTAATGTATGTAGTTTCTCCTCTTTCTGATTTTTCAGGGGGAAACAAAAGGTTGGAAGACTTCTCTTGAGTTCTATGAAAACGTGAGACTGCTTTTGGAAGAAAAGCCGGATCAGGCTTTAACACAATTCTATCATCCATTATTTTTGCTAAAGGGTGGGGATATAGAAAAGGCCTGTATGTCACTTACTCTTCTGGCTGAAGTTAGGGCCACTAACAGGTCTGTTTTAAGAAGAAGAATTTTATGGGTGGCTGAATCTAGAGGTTCGAAGGGGGGGGTTAGTCAAGGCATTTAATACCAGGTTTAAATCCCAAGGAGAGGGTCTGGATTTAAAAATAGGTCTACATCTGAAAGAGGCCTTTTATAAACAGTGCTACCCAATAATTAGCTGCTATATCCAAAGCAAATAAGGCTCCTACAGACGAAACTTGTACCTTCAAGGTACTAGTGGTTAGGCCCTGTTCTAAACCCTGCTGTAGAAACTCTATCTTCCCAATAGGGATCCGATCCTGTATTTTGAATTCTGCTAAGGACAGGAACTTCAAGTTCTGGCATAGATGTGGGTGGTAACGGGCTTTCTGCTACATAGTAGAGTGTTTACTACATTTGAGGAAAACCCTTTGCTAGTTAATGATGCCCTTTCAAATTCCATACGGTTAAATGGAGATTTGGGGCTGGAGGATGAGAAACCGGACCCTGAGTAAGAAGGTCCGGAATTTCCGGAAGGATCCAGGGGCCTGATATCGACATTCTGCGGAGACGAGAGAACCATTGCCTCTTGGGCCAAAATGGGCATATGAGGATCATTCTGGCCCCGTCTGCCCTGATCTTCCTTAGGACTGATGGAAGCGGGACAATGGGAGGGAATGCATATGCCAAAGGAAACTCCCAGGGAATCAAGAAGGCGTCCACCGCCAGGGGCTTTTCTCTGGGTTTCAGAGAACAAAATGTTGTCGCCTTCCGATTGGATTTTGTTGCAAACAAGTCCACTGCTGGATGACCCCACATTGCCACAATCTTGGAGAATATTTGAGGGTTCAAGGAGCATTCTCCTTCTTTTAGGGAATTGCTGCTGAGAAAATCCACTTTGATGTTTTCTCTTCCTTTTAGGTGAACCGCAGAAAGGGAGAGAAAATGATCTTCTGCTTTCTGAAGTCTGTCTGCTACTCTCTCGTCTTTTCAATGGGTTCCCCCTTGATGATTTATATAAGCTACGGAGACTTGATTGTCCAAGACTATACAGAGGTCCTGGCCCTGTAAATATACAAGGAACTCATTGAGCGCATAATCAACTGACAAAAGCTCCTTAACATTCGAGGAAAACTACCTCATTTTGTGACCAGGTTCCCTGAATTAAGCTATTTTCAAAATGAGCTCCCCAACCTGTAGCACTTGCATTTGTAGTCAAAACTGCAGAAGGTTTATTTTCCCAAGGGACTCCCCTAGAAAGATTAGTGTATACCAACCACCAACGAAGGGATTGTAAGGAGCAAGGGCTCAAAGTAAACTCCTGGTCTAATGTCCATCTAGAATTGAGTCATTATATAATACATTCCATTGAAGAGTCCTTGAGTGAAATTGGGACCAGTGCACCGCAGTAAAACTTGAGGTCAGGGTCCCAAATGACATGGCTTTACGGAGTGTCATAGAGGGTCTATCTATACAATGTCTCACTAGTCCATGGATCGTTGCAATCCTATCTTCTGATAAATGGCATAACTGTTTTTCTGAATCTAAAATGACCCCCAGAAACTGTTGGGCATTTTGTGGGGTCAACCTGGATTTTTCCAGATTTAGAAACCAACCCAGGCCTTGTAGGACAGAAATTGTTACCTGAAGGTGGGCCTCGTATTGTGCAAAGTAATTTTCTGCTATCAGGAAATCATTGAGGTAAAGGAATATTAAGATATCCTTTTCTTATATGGGCCATAACTTCAACCACCAGTTTGGTAAAAACTCTCGGGGCTATAGCCAACCCAAAGGGAGGAGCGGTATACTGGAAGTGTTTTACTACGCATTTTATTTTGATGGCTAATCTTAAATACTTCTGATAATCCCTATGAATGGGAAGATGGTAATAAGCGTCTTTAAGATCCAGGACTACCATATAACAGTGGGGAAAAAGTAATTTTAAATTTATGATGGTCCTGAAACAACCATCTGGTTTGGAGACCAGGAAGAGCGTGGAGTAGAATCCATATCCCTCTTCTGTTTTTAGAACCTCAATCAAGACTTTTTTCCTTGTTAGGTCTTGAATTTCTGATATGAGGGCAGACTGCCGCTCTGGGAGAAGAATTACGAATCTTCTATAAGGAAGGGCTTTAAATTGAAATTTAAGACCAAATTTAATCGGGCTCAAAATCCAATTGCTATGTGAAATATTTTCCCAAGCCGGAAAAAACGATGACCATCTCCCTCCCACCTGGGCCGATTGTGATTCCCCTGGCTTCTGCTCATCTCTGGAAGAAGAACCAAAGAGTAGGCCTCTACCTTTGCGCCCTCTTTTCTCAACTTTCTCCTGTTCTCTAAAGAATCTTCTTAGGACAAACTTCTTTTTCTAAAAAGATCTGTTAAAAGAGGGTAGAGGTACAGACTGAAAGTTGTCTTTTGGATCTCCAGCTTTCTCTAACAGATCATCCATGGTTTGGCAGAAATGATATTCACCCTCACAGGGAATTGTACAAAGTCTATATTTTGTTTGTACATCTCCAGGCCAGCACTTAAGCCAAAGGGCTCGCCGAGCAGCATTTGAAAGAGCTGATGACTTTGCTGCTAGTCTGAGTCCGCAGATGCGTCAGCGAGAGGCCGCTGCACCCTGGACTAGGGGGAGAGAAGAAATAATCTCCTTCCTGGAGACACCCTCCCTCAGTTGACTGTTTAGCTGTTCCTGCCAGACCATCAGGGCTCTGGAAGTGCAGGTGGTAGCCACTGCTGGCTTCAGGGCTCCTGTAGCTGTCTCCCAAGTACCTTTCAAAAAGATATCTGCTCATCTGTCCAGGGGGTCTCTTAAAGCTCCCATGTCATCGAAGGGGAGGGAAGCCTTTTTTGATGCCTTAGCAATGGCGACATCAAGCCTTGGTGCTTTTGACCAGGAGGAGCATGCGGTATCCTCAAACGGGTACTTCCTTTTGAAAGAGGGAGGAATGCTGCCCTTCCTGTCTGGCTTCTGCCACTAACAATAAGATCCTTTAATCTTTGTATTCATGGGGAAGCATTTTTTTATTTTTATTTTTTTTACCGTATCCTCCTAACATTACATCCTCTAGAGACTTCTCTGGTCTAGTGTCCACAATGCCCATGGAAGAACGAACAGCTTTCACCGAGGCATCCACCTCATTTAGAGGAAAACATTCTCTGATTCGCTATCGGAGGAAGAAATGTCTGAGATATCGGAGTTTGAGCCTGGTCGAGGGTCCTGAGGAGAATGCCTGGTCTCAGAATCCCCTTGCAAAGCCTTGTCTACTTCTTTAAATAAATATTTTAGACCCAAAGAAAACCCTGGGGTTTCTTCCATCATCACCTTGTCAATACAAGACTGGCACAGTTTTTTTAATACATGCATCAGGGAGCGGGCTCCTGCATAGGGCACATTCCTTATGCTTTGATTTAAATAACCATTTCTTGCTCTGAAAAAATTTCATAGACAGAAGTAAAAGAGAAAATTAGTAGAACTTTCACGAAGATTCCACTTACCCCCTGGCATATGCGGTACACTAGAAGCAGAGGAATCCTTCTTAATCGCCGAACGACAGGACCTTCCTTCCTGCTTTTAGCGGTGAATTTCTTAGTTGAACGGCTGGACCTGGTCTGGGAACGACATTGCACCGCCTGTTGAGAGGGCTCCCCAGAGGACTGCTCCTGCAGCCGTTCTTGCTGAGGTAAAACCTCCTGTGTATCTCCCATTGTCATGAAAAAAACAAGGGGATGGGGAAGCACCTCTGTATGTAACCAGGTCTTTTTTTTTTTTTTTTTTTTACTGGCTATACAGGTATCTGTGTGGAAAAGGGGCCTCCCCCCTCCCCAGGGTGGGCAGAATACTGCGGGACGCCATCCTGTTCAATGCTCCGGCGTCCCCCTCTGCTTCCATGTGGCCTGTACTTCCTGGCTGCGAGCGAGCTGCGCCCACTTCCAGTGGAGGCTGGCGCACCGGAAACGTGTCACAAGGCTGCGGTCACAGGGCCGCGCTTGCACGTTCCCCCGCCGGCGCAACCCAGATCTCTTGATAGTGTTGAGGGGGTGTTGCCCGCATGCAGTCCAACACATAGCGGATCATCCGGCTCCACCGAGGGGATGTCACGCTGACAGCAATGCACATAGAGGTGCCCCAATGAGCCCTGCAGTGGCATCTCCTGAACGAACAGGACCTACGAGGGCAGGAACTTCACTGCTCCAGGCACCCTGTCTATCCATCTGGGCAAGAGATCGGTCTTCATCCTGCAGGTACCTGACAGGTCTCCCATCATGGACCGGGAACCTAAACTGAGGCGGGAGAGAGGTGCTGCCCTTTTTAACCTGTATGTTTCCTGTCCTTGATGGGCGTATCCTCTCTCGTGGTGCTGTCAGGGGAGTACGAATAAAGACTGATTTGTCTGACTCCCATTATACTCATTACTCGAATCTAGCACTTGGAATTACTTGGTTTGTGTAACAAACATCAGAGCATTATAGTGCTCGCTTGTGTCGATCTATGTTTTAATATATTTATCATTATCCGTTTACAAATAACACTATCTTTTAACCATCTGGGGCAAGAGGCCGGCAATCATGTCTTCTCTCATCTGAGAATCTGGATGACTATTCAAATCATAGCATGATAGATGGAGAAAATTTCTCTATACTGACAGTTTCGTAGAAATCGGTCTGCACTCATGTCGTAAGTGCATTCCAATGTTTTTCGTTGACTTGCATGACAGAGTTTGATACGAATATCTAATCACTCTGGCATGCTGCAATTATTTTCCGTGGACAGCCCCATTGAATAACACTTGCCCATGTGCGATCTGATGTTCTGTCAGATTGCACTTGCACAATCGTGCACAAGACCTATTTATTTGCCATCTCATCTTCTATGATAGGCATTTTAAGATGCAATCAATTAGCAAGATTCTTAGATCATGCAAGAGCCTGGTGACCTGCATATCATGATGAGGTTGGGTCACCATTGCAACAATAGGACCCTCGCGATGTTATATCGTGGGCGCCAATAAGAAGGCAGAGGGAGTCCTTCCCTTTGCTTGCCTTCAAAATATCGCAATTGATATCAATCTCCGCATTTAGGTAGTTAAACTGCAAGGGGTGGTGCAGACATCGCTCCTAACAATGAGTCGGGTGTCAGGTGTGATAGAAGCTGAACACCTGGTGGTCGCCCATGCACAGCTCCTGTGCACTATGTGATCGCCATGATGTACAGTGTATAGACTTCATTGGTCGGGAAGTCCCTCCATTCCATCACACTTGTGTACATTTCTCAAATGTCGAAGGGGTTAAATGTAGGTCTGATTTAGGTTGCAGACCAGCAATGGTGCACAGTTGTGGAAAAGTTCCTGTTGTATAACATTTTAAAATGTCAACATATTGGATATCTGTAAATGACAACACAGCCTGGTTTCATGTTGGGAGCTTGTGCATGCTCGGGGTACACTTCAGAGGACGGACACTTAGTTTACCTGCCCATGTGGGAATCCTGTGTTCTTGGGAATATTCCCAGGTCCAATACATATCAGAGCTGTAGATTCTTCTATAGATTATTACAAGAGAATTTTTTTTTTTTTTACTTTAAGGGCAATTTCTCTATACAACTTTCAGTCCCTATATTCAATAGCCACCAGCATCTTGTAGCACTTAAATCCAGGGCACATGCTGCGGGTTGCAGAAATGAGGAGCTCTTCATGGGGGAATCCAGAGCGGAGACCAAGTCCTAAGCAGTAGAGGTCTAAAAAATGAATTAACCCTTGGTGTTCTTGTAAGAAAATGTAACTTTCCTGTGCCCAAGTGTCAGAATACTTATCCCAAACCCAAAGTGTCACACTAAGGGTACATGTCAATTACTTTCACTGTCCTATACCCCAAGTGTCAGTGAATGTTAATGATTTATTGCCTCATCTGGTCCTGTGTTACTCCATTTTTGCTCCACTGAACGATTGGGAGCTTCATCAGTTCCACTGTCACAATCTTCACTAATCCTTAATGATGAGCTCCAAGTGTCTTCCATGTCTTCAGGAACCTGTATGGTGCTATCAATCATACTCGGAGGAAGGTTCTTGTTCCTCTTCAGGTCCTATAGAAACAGCTTTAACTCGTGGGGATCTCTGATCAAAGCTTGCCACAGTATATGGGAAACCCCATCTCCTCGTCACCCCCAACCTATCCAAAGATAACTCCTTCTGATATGATTTCAGTCCTTGGAAGCATCAGAACCAAATCTAAGAAATCTCATGTACAGAGAAACTAATTACTGGCAACATACCTCATCGGGTGAATTCCTTAGGTCATGAAAACTTATATGATCTGGAGCACCAGCCTCTAAAATGCTTTTTCCTGTCGCAACCTTTGCTTCTAATACACCTAAAAGACCAAAATCAGCTATATGAGATACCAATTGTACACTATAAGGAATTTCTATATCATTTGCCCGATCAATATGGAAACTTTCTAGAAATGTCAATAGACAGATCTAGTGGTGACACTATCTTGTAGGCTTGACCTTTGATGTTCTCTAGATTTCATTGCCCGGTACAGTTTTGCATAGAATTTTTGCCAAATTTTCTACTATGTGGTGTAAGGCAGCGCTATTCCTCACGCTGGGGGGTACTCTCTTCACCGGATCAATTAACGCACACATACAACGTTTTCTGGTAATATGAAGTCCAGCAGTTTATTACACATCATAAACCGCTCATAACGTAGTCCATCTCAGTGGCTCGCAGGAATGTTATACATGTATCCTAGAGCCTTTTCAGTGGCAGCTATGCCCACTTGGCTTCAAATACAGACTTCAGCAAGGTACAGTAACATTATTCACTTAAAGCACCGATTTACCTTTGCTGGGTCTCAGCTGCTTCTATCAGCTCGGTTCTGCCACAGCTGTGGCTTTAGGGCTCTCGTATGTAGTCTCCAAGCCACGTGCCTTCCAAGGCTGCTGGTATCTCAGACACAGGGATCCAGTCTCTGCCTTCCAGGCTAGTGGAGTCCCGCACACAGGGACCAGGCTTCTTGCCTCCCCAGGCCTCTTGCCTTCCAAGGCTACTGGTATCCCAGGCACAGGGATCCAGCCTCTGCCTTCCAGGTCTTTCTCTGTCTCCTTTATATATCCTTCTGTGCACACAGGACCTGTTATGTCAGTCATGTGATCAGTCACCTGAGGGGGAGGTAAATGGTCAGCCAGAACACACCCAGTGGACATTTTAGCAATGCAGCAAGCCGCTACATTACAGATGTCAACAATGGTCGGATCCAACTTTTGGAACCTGTTAGCCAGTTTTGACACAGTCCACTTTGGCCAACAGTTTCTCCCTCATTGCTACTGGGATAAAGTTCACTGCAGCCATTTTATCTACGCAAAGAGAAATGTCACTTTTTTATAGACTTGTGTAAAAATAGGCACATTTTTAATAATCCCATTCAATGGAGGTGTAGGAAATAGAACTGTGGCCATAATATACTTAAAGGGCAGGTACAATATAAAAAGCAAATTCCAGAATACCCTTCAACCAGCTTAATGCTGAGATCTAATAGCTGAAGATGACCACTTTACTTCATTGTATTACAGTAGCATATATAGTACAGTATGTGGTCCCAGGGGTAAAACCATTACAGCAGCCAAATGTCCCTGTAAAATGAAAATGGGGAGTAGATGTGTTGCCATGGATGAAAAAGGGGCTACTGGAGACCCCCATGGCTGCCATCTCCTATGTAGCCAAATCAGTGGCTGAATTTCAGAGCTTATTTTTAGGAATACAACTGTTTTGCAATATATTAAGCATTCAATCACGTTATGGAAATTTAAAGACATAAGAAATAAAAGCAAAGGTATGAACATCGTAAGATTAAAAAATATCATTCTGCATCACTCAACTTCCCCTCCCTCTTCTCTACACATTTTCAAGTTAAGATTACCAAATATTTTTATCTCCATGTACACCAAAATTCTGGTTTGTCAAAGTATAAAGTTATTTAACCCATGTGGTAAATGCCATGAAGAAAAGGCCACTATGGTGTCCTCCCTGTCCCCAGAAATGCTAAAGATGCCAAAAAAGTCACCACTAGATAACGATTCAGGATCACCTGCAGCATGTAGCAGGCAACTGATAGGAGAAAAATTCATGCTATAGACGGGTATCGCCAAATTGTGAAATCCATTTTAATGCAATCTACAAAATGTAAACAAAGCCAAATAAGACTTGATACAATCACAATAGGGAGTTGCGCCCTGTCGTTTCTTCTGACCATCTTTTGGCTTCAGGTTATTCTTTGTGGCTCCAAAGCACACACCATTGGCATCTGTTAGGTCACTTTAGGGGTTTAGCTCTTTCCTTAATCTGGGGACTAGCTTCCCTTAGGTTAGCACTATATAGGTCTATGAATGTATGGTTCTTTATTGTGAGTACGTCAGCATTTGTATTGTTTGCACCTTGTGCTGCTATTATCCTCACTCACTGTGGGGTCATACATGTTGTGTATTGCTTATCCATTAAGTGATTGTGCTTTTGATACCATATGCAAATATTGATCTCTATTTTTATGTCCTGGACCTGTTATATCTATAGGATTTAATATCCTCTTTATTGGTAATTTGACAGCTTTTCACTCTTTTATAGGTTTAGCTGTATCAAGTTTTTAACTTGTGTTTAAATTTTGCAGCTTGCAATAAAGAATTTTATTTTAACCCTAGAATGTCACGTTACAAATCTATGCCCCCGAGCAAATCAAATTAGAGAAACTCCACAACTTTTACAAATTTATTTCAAAATTGCTAAATAAGATATGAATAATGCACAACATTTTAAAAAATTTTTTGTAGAAAACACCAAAAACATTTTTTTTATTCCAAAGATATGAAAAACAGAGGTATATAAATCTAGAGTGAACTAGCTGCAGCTACATTTCTCTTCTAACTATTTTCAATATTATTGGTCTTCCAACAATTTTCACATGTTCTTTTAAGAAGAATGTTCTTTACAGACATTTTCCCCATAAGTGGTACAATATCGCTCACTTTTCCTCTCTAAGTTTCTTAGACAAATTAACGCTTGTTTTCTTTCTTCTGGCCCTGGGATATCCTGGGACTGTACGCCACATGGTTTCATCTCCTTTTTAGTTTGCTTTGGCAAGTGTTTCATGTTGCTTCGCTCAAAGTGAGGCATTACAAGTTCATGGCAAAGGTCCTTCAAGAATAGGGGTCTCCTGTCCTTCCTCCTTGCATGGAATTCTGCATGAGTGTCTGTATAAATTAATGAATTCAGGACTGCTACATCAAGCATATTTGAAAAAATTACTACAGGCCAACGTCTTGTTTGCCTCTTGCATGAATATTCTCCCACCATTTCATCCATTTTGTCTACACCCCCTTTAGTTGAATTGTAATACAGGATGATTTATGGTTTCAATTTCCTGTCATTGCTGTCAACACTGAAATCCTAATCCATGGTACTTAGTAATATAATGGATTTGTCCTTAGCTATGTAAGATACCAGTGTTGCTTTGTTGAAACCAAAGACACCCTCAAAGTGCTCGCTGTGGATTGTATCATTGCTTGAGGAATTTCTCGTCTGTTGGGCTTCATAGTACCAACAAATGTAACAGCTTTTTCAATCAGAAAATTGCCCAGTGCAAGATTGGTAAAATTGTTCATTGTAATGTTTCTACCTGAATTGTATATTGGTACAGCAAGTGTTTTCCCAATCTCAGACCCTAGATCTTTCTGTACTGGTGCATCAACTTCTTTGCCACAGTAGAAAAGCCCATTTATGCCATAATTTGCAGAATCACACATCCAGAAGACTTTTATTCCATTCTTGGCTGGTTTACTGGCATGTATTGTATAAACTTTCAACGTCCTCTGAAGGGTAAAAGTTGCTCATCTACTGTAACATTAGTACTAGGATTGATAATTTATCAAAAATTGCATTAAACTTTTATGTTCCAGATACAACTGATGGGGGCAAATTTTTCTGTCTGTTTAGAACCTAGCTGCACAAGTTCGCTAATCAAATGTTTCTTCTAATTTCCTCATATCTGTCCATTGCCATTGTCTCTTTATAGTGTGGATCAGAAAGTGGGTCCAGAAATAATTCGGATTGTAACATCATATGATTTTTGACTCCCTGCCAGCAGTAAGTCCAATATATGCATAAAGTTCCTCTTTTGAGATTTTTCAAGGACTTAATTTTTTGCAGAAGCGATATGTCTTTCTTCTAGGTTTGAACATAAAACGACCTCTTCTGCAATATTGTAGGCAAAAAAGTACAGAATACATCTTTAGGGGAAAAGTACTTGGGACTTCACACAGCTCCTTGAACAGGTCTCAAAAAAAACGTTTGAGCAGGAGAACTCTCCTACCCTGGGATGGCATTGATATGACAGGCTGGATTGCAGCAGAGCGCTGCCATCCAGCAGAGACTCCTGCTCAAACGGTGAGCGCAGGAGAATTCTCCCACGCAGTCAGTGACGTGCATGAGGTGAGCTGAATTCATTGGACATGAACTCTGCTCATCTGGATGCAATCACAGTGAGACACTGAGAAGCTTCTCTGTGTCTGCGGCATGGCAAGCTGGATGGCAGCGTTCTGCTGTGCTCCAGCCTGTCAATGTAGCAGAGGTGAAGCTGTCCTGGGAACCATGGAAAGGTAAGGATGAGGTTGGTTTATTTTATTTTTAGAACATTAAAGGAACTTGTCTTTATTTCAATTAAAGGACTTTATTCTGGGCGTTTGTGTTTTCTTTTTTTTTTTTTTTTAACGTTAGTAATGAGGGTGTCTTATAGATGCCTCTCCATTACTAACCTGGGCTTTGTCAGCTGGCATTATAAGCTGACCTCAACCCAAACCCTATTACCCCACTGCCACCACTACAGGGCAGTGGGAAGAGCGAGGCTAAGTGCCAGAATTGGTGCATCCTCTGGATGCGCCATTTCTGGGGCGGCTGACTTCTGGTGTTTCTAGCCTGGGAGGGGTCCAATATTCAGGGCACCCTTCCTGGGCGATTAATATCAGCCCCCAGCTAGTCTTTGCTAGCTACTAAAATAGGGGGGACCCCACATCATTTTTTTTGGGGGGGTCCCCCATTTTAATGGCTAGTAAAGGCTAGGTATTCAGCTGGGGGCTGATATTAGTAGCCTGGAAAGCTCAGTGGGTATTACCCTCTTCCCAGGCTTCAAACATCTGCCCCAGCTATCTGCTTAACCTCCGCTAGAAACTAAATTTATGGGGAACCCCACGCCAAATTTTATAATAAATCCTTTTAGTGTTAAAATAATGACAAGTACAGTAACCAACGCTGTCACTGTACTTAGATAGAAACATGTCAGTCACATATAAAATATCTAATCTTTGTGTGATGCTCTATTCTTTCTGTTCTAAATTGTCAGGTACCGGTGTATGCCACAGATGAATTGCCGGCAGAGGTGACTGCATGAAATTCGGAGGGCACTAGTGTGTTCCAAGTGCCTTGCTATGTTTTTCATGCACCCTCCTATATACCCAGCCTGTCTGCCTATATATTCTGCCTGCCTGACGTTAAATTGAGCACTGTTCCCATCGATTTGGGCAATTTTTGACATTCTGCAGACCGCTGGGGGGAGCTTTAGAAAAATGCTCGAGTTTCCCATAGACTTACATTGGGCTCATTGCTCGGGTCGAGCACCCGAGTATTCCAATGTGCTTGACCCGAGCTTCGAGCACCTGAGCATTTTGGTGCTTGCTCATCACTATTCATTGGACAAAGGGTTCACTTTCATCACTATGAAACATAATTGCTTCAATCTCTTGGTCGGTCAGACGCTTGGAGGAAGAATGACATTGCTGACTAGATGTTAGCAAACTAAAAGAAAAAACAATGAAGACAACCAGGGTTGTCCACTCTTTACCCTTACAGTGTGTCACACACAAGCAAAGTGCTGCCTTCCTCCTCTCACCCTCAGCAGCGCTTACCTTTTTATACTTTTAGGTGGTGTAAAATTCTCTGAATTTTTGTGGCTCAAAAGCTCTACCCTTTGTTTCTATAAGAAGCTTACAGAGACTGAAAAGGAGTCAGACTTCCAACAACCTATCATCACAGGTCCTTCAGCAATTAGCTCAGTGTATACTGTCCTCAGTACTCTCTAAACAGCTCATTACTGTGTTCAGAAGGACCTGCGATGTCATGGCCTTATCACTCCCTCCCAAAATCACATGACATCCTCACCTGGCATGATCCACCCCCTGGCCCCTCCACCAGTAACCCTGACTAGAAATAATGTAATTTGAGACACCAACACTACTGAGCACATGATAAAAATAGCAGGGGCCTAAAAGAACCCCATTACATAGATTTAGTTTTCCCCAAAAAAGCATTTACACCAAAATGCCTATCAAAAAAATTTATATGACCTGGATATTACCAACAACGACATGCTTGAGGAATGCCTAGAGTTTCAAAATTATAACTAAAGTAATTTTGCAGATAATAGCAAAAAAGTAAGCACCGGGGCCTAAAAGGCCCCCGATACGCATTGTAGGGTTTAAAATGATTTGATTGATATAGAACTTGTTTTTTTTATTTTTGTTGTCTCAGCTAAAGTCAACAGAGGTTTGACAAAATGGTATAAAGTAAATAAACTTTAACTTGCGCTAGAAACTAGCCCTCTCATGACTCAATTGACAGAAAAATTCAAAGGTCTTTTAACGCATTATTATAAACAGACTAAAAAATTTGATAAAATTGCATTTTTGTATTGATGCGTGAACACACCAGATGTTGTGCCCTAAATTATAGTTATGCCCATGTAGAAAACCTCATACTACAATGTCGGGGCTCGCAAAACACTGCATAACGACACCAGGGAGATCACAAGATATCTCACTGTGCCATCACGGTCAGTACTTCGTCCAGAGTCGCGAGCACATAATTCAGACTACTTGCTATGTAGGGAATAGTAAGCAACCAGTGAGCATATGGCACAACACCCCTGGGTTCCAAAGCCTGGAATCCACGTTTAACACCCTCTGTACAGTCACTGTCAGCTTCATGATAACCCAATTATTAATATTCTCTTCCACCACAGGCCGAGTTTGAGTTATAGTATCGGCCTGGCTGGACGCTTGCGTTTTGGTACGGTAATATGGCTTTGGGGGAAGGGAACGATTACAGAACAAAAACAGGACTATTAAATTTTTTATTTAATCCAAAAAGGAGGCAGTGTTTAGGAAAAATATATACAAGGAGAAATTAAAATGCATAAGCAGTTACCTAAAATAAACAGGATAACTTGCTCTACAATCGCAGAGACTATTTAACATTAGGTGGAGGGCTTCTCCTCTTGGATTATGCTGTTATTGAACAGGACCCGTTGCTTATAATTCTTATTCGCCAACCCCCTGGTAATGGGTGCTTTAGTACTGTCCATGTGTTGTCATACCTAAGGAGAGATCTGGCCACATGCCCCTTGGTGACATCATGTGGGCCAATTTCGAGCCTGGACATTTTTATTACAAACGATAACTTATGCAATAACTCATCGCTCGTTGGTCGCAGAAGAGTGCAAACTATACCGTTTTTTCCCTTAGGATTTTATCTTCAGTTAGAGATCACACATCGCATAGTCAGTCTGCTATTCTGATGTTTTTGCACTACAGCTCCCTGATTTTGCTTACAGCCCTGGAAAACTACATATACATTCCTGGGCCGACTTGGTCACTAAACATATGGGTCCCGTTACTGTCGGAAGTACAGAACTCATAATGTTTCATATTTAATTTCGGCAACAGGGCAGCTAGAAATTTCTGTTAAACTCTTTGAAGCTTGGGAAAGCAACTTTCCCAGTTACAAGCAAATTAGTGCAACCCTGCCAGTAATTACCCCCCCACCCTGCCTGTACCAGGGACAAGATACTTGCTTTTAAATGAATTATAACACTCCTTGGCTGCCCTTTGTTTGTGTAAGCTATTTATCAGGCATGTGTTAATTGGGGCTTTTGTGCGGAGCAGAAGGGAAATAAGGGAGGGGTGTGAACACCTCTCAGGCAGATATGGAGGAACATTTTCCTGACATACACTTTCAAAATTGGAAGTGCAAAAATTAAAACTTACGTTGATAAAGTTATTAAAGAAGAAAAGGCAAAGGTGAGCTGACCCTGCACTTGTAACAAAGCCTTCACCTTTTTTTTATTTTAATATGATTTTAAGACCAAGTTGTTAGTGCAAAAAGTGAGTGTCAAGGAAGTATCTTATTCAAAGAATATGCAACTGTTATTAGACATGTATAAAAAATGGTCTCAAAATGGGAAAACTGATTCCCACAGCAATTGATCCACTTCTGTAGGACAATATAGCAGTAAGATTGGTTTTCAGGACAGTCAGTCTAAGAACCCTTTCTGTATCTGTTATATTAACAAATATTGTCCATATGGTTACTGTGCACTTATCTTACTGGTGGAGAAGGAGCTCAGGGAAAGAGTGCAGAGAGGAGACCCTGCTAAATATCAGTGTAGACTAGGGAGGGGTCTTAATCTCCAACATTGCAGGTATCAATGGGTGGAAATATGATTTTACAAAACACAAGTCACTGATTTTGGTTAAGCATTTCATTTGCAATGTGTGCCATGCTAAGTTCAGCGGAGGCCTAACCACTAAACCTAACCACCAGCAGCATGATCAGGCACATGTCATCTAAGCAACCAAATCGGTGGTCCGAACACCTGGGTCCATGAGTGACACCATTGCCTCTTCCGCTGTACTAAATGCCTCCCAATCCACTGTCCATAACTCTGGCACAGATGCATCCCATACTGCACCTATTCTTGCACATTCTGACTTTCCATAATCGGGCTCTTCCAAATCCTTGTCCCAGGATAGAGTTCAGCTGTCCCTACCCCAAGCCTTGGAACAAATGAGTCTGCAGCCACACACCTGCCTAAAGGCTTAACGGACACATTTTCAGGCTGCTTGCCATGGAAATGCTGTTCTGGTTTGACACTCAGTATTTCCACTGGCTCAATCCAGCAGCCGATTCTCCGTATTGTCCCCAGCTAACACTTTTTCACCTGAGTGTAGTGTTCCTGGATACGTGCTGGTGCAAGGCAGTGGTATCACCAGAGCCCTTATCAATGCGGTTATTTGGATTGTCCACTGAAAAACTGACACGTGGCCACGGATGCCACATTTCCCTGACTACACACTGGGGGAGCGTTTTGGCGACTTGGGCTGAGTCCCACCCTGGCAAGGCATATGTGCTTGTGAAGTGGAGGATTGCTGGCCCTACTTTGATCAGGGTTTCCTCCCCCTCCTGCTACTCTTCCTCCCTCTCCAAAGTGTTATCTCAGAGCATGTTGTCCACATAAGTCAAACGGGAAGCTCTGCAGCATTGCCTCAGCGAAGCAGAAACTGGCTCTGCTAAAGCTAACTTGTCTAGAGTTACTTAAAGGAATAACAGACCAGACAGATCTGTGGCTTTTGTCGCTGAACTTAAAACCAGGCATGTTTGTGTGTGATAATGGGCGTAACCTGGTGGCAGCTGTGTAGCTTGGCAAGCTCACTCACGTGTACCATGCTTGGCCTACATGCTCAACTTGGCCGTTCATCAGTTTCTGAAAACCGAGATTTGCCAGTTTCTAGTCAAGGTACTGTGGGGGTCGTGATGACATTCCACTCGTCCTCCAGTCACTCCAAATTCAAACTATGAGCATGGGTCAACCATTCAAAGAATGAGTCAGACAACAAGCTGGTTCAAACTCAGAGCATGCTCAAAAGACTACTACAGACAACGTTCTCAGCAATGTTCTGTGTTTATTTTTTACATGCACAAACCTAAATACACTACATAATGGGGAGGGAAAAGGGGTTGTCCGGGGCAGGGTAAGCCATGAAAGTCCAGTGTCTGGCCACTCCTGATTGGTCCTCATCTCCTTATCTCAGTCTCTGTGCAGATATTGCAGCCGTCAGCTTATAATCTTGTTTCGTTTCTCTGAAATAAGTCTTGGCAACACTGGAACTGTCTTAGTTTAAGTTTCGATTTGAGTATTACGTAGCAAGGAAAGCTTATTGTTATAGGACACATAATGGTGGTTAGTACATTAGCAAAAAAGCGTATAAAAACTTACAAGAATATAAAAGTGGAAATATATATATTCTCTTTTACCCTGACAGTACCATGAGTCAGTGCCCACTTTCACAAATCTGCTACAGCTGCCACCGCTCTGGCAGTGCTACAGCAGCGCATGCAAATGCCATCTCACTGACTGGTGTGTGACCACCCAATGCGCTGGAACTCCAGACTGCACATGCTGGAAAGGCTTTGAGCTGCAGAGGTCAGTGGAGTGCCAGCTCCAACACGCCCATTTGTATTCTGGTCAGCCTCCACACATCTGGAGTTTCGGCATGGATATCTGACATTTGTGTGGTATATCAAGGCATTGAGAACTCCATAAAGATGAGCGGTGATGACTCCATAGTCAGTGCAACTATCCCACTTCTGTGCTGCCTTAAACAGTCACTGCTCACATTTAAACATGAAGCGATGATTGTGGACCATGTTGAGATGGAGGAAGACATGAGACTGGAAGTGCTACCCTGCCCAGCCTCATCTCATTTGCTCAGCATTGATTGGTTAATAATGAGGAGGAACAGGAACTGTTGGCTAAAGCAACAGAGGCTAGTACCCACTCAACATTTGTCTCATCCCTCCTACATGGATGCCCCTGCATGTGATCATAGATTAATGACAGCCATCTTTCGCCATATATGAGCCTTTTCTATACTCAAATTTTATCCACTTGAACGCCATTTTTGTTTCCATGTTCCTTCCTATTTTTATCTAATTATGTGTGATTCATATACGTTTCCTGTTATTTTTTTCTTGAATTTCTTCTAAGCTATTTTTGTACTACTAAAGTGGGATGAGTTTCGAAGTTTTTTCTTCTTTTGTCCTTTTGTATGGATGAGCTGAGGGGAATGAGGAGATGGAAAGTTGTCGTCATCGTGGAGACATAGAAATGTTGGCTGTAGGGAGCTTTGCATATATAGCCGATGCCTTTCCTGTGACACTTGTCAAATTTTGTCTTTGCCATAAAGTACTGGTTGTTCACCCTGCTAGACCCACACTACAAGGAGAACTTTTCATCTCCATCCTGAAGCGGACAGGTCTTCTAAAATTTGCTATAACAGAAGACCATTGTTGAGAATTCCCATCCGACAACTCTAGCAGCAGGGGGGAGCCAAACAAGGAGAGGCGAGAGACGCACAGCAGAGGTACTGTCAAAGGCCTGTACCAATTGCATGACTACAGCCGAGTGTCCAAGGCATGATGCCTAGGTATATTTGACAGAGGGAAAGCTTTTTAGAAAAGTTCAAATACCTGGCCGAACAAACCAGCATACGCCCTAATTCCTCAGCTATTCAGTCTCAAAGCTTGACACCTGGAATGATCTTTACCTTCATACCTTGGAGGTATTGTGCTGCCCTGCCGCTAGCATCTTGTCTGAACAGGTTTAGTGCCCTAGCAGGGGATTGCGGGGAGGGGGGGGGGGGCTTGTCAACAGAAAATGCTGACTGGCTCACTCTGATAAAAAGAGCAAAGTCTGGCTTGGCCCCAATTTCTTCTCCACACCACCAGATGACAGCAGCAGTGTTTTTAATGTTCATAATTTAAAGGAGGCCCGCCTGTTGTTTCCTTGAAGGGTGTATAGATGATCCTGCTTGTAATTTTTAGAAGACTTTGCACTGTGCAGAACTTTTGAGAAAAAAGACAGAACTACTATAATTTGCTCACATAATTTGAATGAGGTAATACAGTTGGTGCCTTCAAAGTTGTATGGATGACCTTGCTTGTAATCTTTGTCAGACTTTGCACTTCAAGGCTAATAACCTATGCACAAAGGAGTACCACTACATGACAACTTTAATAGAATATGTGAGGCCCTCTGTCTAATAAAGGGTGTAGCTGAATCCCTCTTGCATCAACTTTTTGGCAGTTCTCTGAAATTTCCAATTTTTACAAAAAAAATGGCTTTTATTTCTTAAATTTAAGTCATTATAGTGGAATGTGTCATGTTTTTTACTCCTGTAAACTCCAATTTCTTGAGTTTGGGATGTGTTCTTGTCAGCCCTAAGTGGAGTAAGTGTGGCTTCATTGTCTCAGATCTGAGTCCGATGCTTCCAGGGGTCTTCTCCCATGGCCCCAGGCGGTCAAGTAAAGGGGAATAAAGTTTCTGAGATAATAATGTTCGTGACGCCACCTGTGGTATGCGGCTATGTGGGGCCGCAGCTGTGGTGCAGATCACTGGGAGCTGATAGTGACACAGCAGAGTTAGTTCAGCTCTCCACAGGCAGAACTGCGCTCCAGGGCAGTGTAGATGATTTGATGAGTTAGATGTTGCCTATGCTGTGTAGTGCAAGGCAGGTGATGGCGCAGAAATTATTCAAGGACACAGTGGGGTGCAGTCTTCAGGCTTTACTCAGTTCTCAATTCTAAAGGTTGCAATGGCTAGTGTGCAACTGCCCACGTCGTCCTGTGTCCTACGGGGTAGTGGTCCAGCAAACTCTCAGGTATCTGAGGAGCACTTGCACGGGGCTCTGTGCTATGTACCTTTCTCGGTAGTCTCACTGTGCTGACTCTCGCCCTCCTACCATGTGCCTCACACCCAGGGTCCCAAGCCTGAGGCTGCAGACCTTGTCAGGTGACGTCTTCTCTGACCCCTGGGTCCTCTATGGCCACCTCTTCAGCGATTTAAATGTGTAGTGTGGCTGGAGCACCTGAAATGCTGCAGCCTTGGGTTGGCTAGCTGAGACTTTAAGTACTCCACTAGGCTGGGGCTGGTTCCCTACTGCAGCCTGATCACTCCACGTCAGTGTGAATTCGGACGCACGGGTGGCTTCCTGCACTCACCGTGCCCTTGGGATCCCCTGTTTCTCCAGAGCCCTTCTCCTCTCTCCTCTTCTCACTCTCCTCCTCCTGGGCCTCTCACTAGGCCAAACTTCACTCTCAACTCCCTCTACTCCTGCTCCCACCACTGGAGCAGGAGACTGGCCTCTTCCCTTGCTCCCCTGAGCAGACTCCTTCCAGAACTTTATTCCTTTTTTATACTCCTACTCTATGCTCTACTAAACTACTTCCTCCACCCACACCCACTACATGGTTCCCCCTTCCAGCCAGGGACAGGGCTCAGCAGTGACAAAGTGCATCTTGCCCTGCCTGTTGGTCTGGAGTGGTGTAGTGTGGATGTCGGTGGGTGGGTCCCAGGTAGTACTCCATCCTTACGTGAGAGTGCGGTACCACCCCTCTGGTAGAGATCCAGTACCTCTGTGGCAACTGGACCCACAGGGGTGCCACATACCCCTCCCATTAAACACAGCATGTCCGCGTGCTGGAACAGAGTAAAAAAACAAGGTATTTTACAGACATGCAAAAATGTTTACAATGCATTCACATAAAAACAACCATTGTATAACTTTTCTTCACTTTATGGGAGGCAATTTTCTTAAACATTACATTTCCTATTAATATATATAAACCACTTTTAATAGCATTTTTTTTTTTCTTTTCACACATTTATCAAGTTTCAAGTAAGTCCAGCAAACTGTAGGGAGATTCTTAACAGGGTGTCCATCTCACTGGTGTAACAAGAGGGGACCCGTCTGAAAACCCCCAACATAGGCCCTGGGCATGGCTGCAGGGCATAGCTGATCCACTTGTCGGACCACGTCTTGGGCCAAGCCAAACGGGTTTTTGATCAGTGGTCTTTAAGGTGCTTCCTGTTGGCTTTATAACTATGTACAAATAAAAGTTTTTTGGCTGCTCACCGTCCACAACCTATAAGTCTTTGTACCTTAACTGGGTAATCATAGAAACTTTGAACACACTCAACTATTTCAATACCCTTCCGAGTAACTGTATACACATTTTTAACTTTTTAAATGAACAGTAGTAGTAAAGAGCAACCACCTCTCGTCAAAATGCCCACTTCTGGTTTTTGATGGCTGCCCCACCCCTTTTTTACACTAAGCCCGCCCACCCCCACTTCCGTTCTAAACCCCTATCTATCACAATGCTGCTCTTTTATATAACATACCATTAGAAAAACATGTCAAGGCTTGTTTTTGTGAGAAAAGGCAGCCCCAAGATCCCTAAGGTTAATGGTAGCATTCTGTAGTATTCATAATAATGTCATAATAAGTGTTTAAAAAAAATATACATTTATTGTAGCTTCACTTATACAGTACAGACCAAAAGTTTGGACACCCCTAATTTAAAGATTTTTCTGTATTTTCAGGACTATGAAAATTGTACATTCACACTGAAGGCATCAAAACTATGAATTAACACATGTGGAATTATATACTTAACAAAAAAGTGTGAAACAACTGAAAATATGTCTTATATTCTAGGTTCTTCAAAGTAGCCACCTTTTGCTTTGATGACTGCTTTGCACACTCTTGGCATTCTCTTGATGAGCATCAAGAGGTAGTCACATGAAATGGTTTTCACGTCACAGGTGTGCCCTGTCAGGTTTAATAAGTGGGATTTCTTGCCTTATAAATGGGGTTGGGACCATCAGTTGTGTTTGTACAGAAATCTGGTGGATACACAACTGATAGTCCTACTTAATAGACTGTTAGAATTTGTATTATGGCAAGAAAAAAAAAGCAGCTAAGTAAAGATAAACGAGTGGCCATCATTACTTTAAGAAATGAAGGTCGATCAGAGCGAAAAATTGGGCAAACTTTGAAAGTGCCCCCAAGTGCAGTTGAAAAACCATCAAGCGCTACAAAGAAACTGGTTCACATGAGGACCGCCCCAGGAAAGGAAGACCAAGAGTCACCTCTGCTTCTGAGGATAAGTTTACCCGAGTCACCAGCCTCAGAAATCGCAGGTTAACAACAGCTCAGATTAGAGACCAGGTCAATGCCACACAGAGTTCTAGCAGCAGACACATCTCTTCAACAACTGTTTAGAGGAGACTTTGTGCAGCAGGCCTTCATGGTAAAATAGCTGCTAGGAAACCACTGCTAAGGACAGGCAACAAGCAGAAGAGACTTGTTTGGGCTAAAGAACACAAGGAATGGACATTAGACCAGTGGAAATCTGTGCTTTGGTCTGAGGAGTCCAAATTTGAGATCTTTGGTTCCAACTCCCGCGTCTTTGTGCGATGCAGAAAAGGTGAACGGATGGACTCTACATGCCTGGTTCCCACCGTGAAGCATGGAGGAGGAGGTGTGATGGTGTGGGGGTGCTTTGCTGATGACACTGTTGGGGATTTATTAAAAATTTGAAGGCATACTGAACCAGAATGACTAACATCTTGTAGCAGCATGCTATTCCATCCGGTTTGCGTTTAGTTTGACCATCATTTATTTTTCAAATAGGACAATGACCCCAAACACCTCCAGGCTGTGTAAGGGCTATTTGACCAAGGAGGGTTATTGGGTGCTACATCAGATGACCTGGCCTCCACAGTCACCAGCCCTGAACCCAATCGAGATGGTTTGGGGTGAGCTGGACCCCAGAGTGAAGGCAAAAGGGCCAACAAGTGCTAAGCATCTCTGGGAACTCCTTCAAGATTGTTGGAAGACCATTTCCAGTGACTACCTCTTGAAGCTCATCAAGAGAATGCCAAGAGTGTGCAAAGCAGTCATCAAAGCAAAAGGTGGCTACTTTGAAGAACCTAGAATATAAGACATATTTTCAGTTGTTTCACACTTTTTAGTTAAGTATATAATTCCACATGTGTTAATTCATAGTTTTGATGCCTTCAGTGTGAATGTACAATTTTCATAGTCATGAAAATACAGAAAAATCTTTAAATTAGGGGTGTCCAAACTTTTGTTCTGGACTGTACACAAATCAAGAAATGGAAAAAGGTATAAATAGATCTAAAAATACAACATTATACAAACAAATCTATAGGCTACCATACATTCATTTCAATGCTAATATTTACAAAGTTAACCATGCGCACAGCGACGCGATTCTCTGCTTTGACAGTTAACACCCTCTAGCGGCCGGCGTTGAGATAGTGAGTACATGTGATGTTGTTTTGAAGTGATTTGACGACACACTCAACATCCTTTTTAAATCGTTCAAAGCGTCTTTGGTCGTATGGTGACCGATCACGGTCGAAGATTGTGGAGATTTATTTTTGGTTAATCCGTGACTTTGCAGTGTGCTCCGTACAAGGTCCAACATATGGGTGCCCGGAACGACTGTCCCTTTGTAGACAAATTCACTTTTCTCAGTCCATTTAGCAATGTTTTTGTGTTGCAAGAAGCTGTTGAGTAGTGTATCTGCCTTTTTTTGGAAACGGGGGTTGAGATCTGCAAACTGGGGGCAGAAAGGCATATCTCTATTTCAGCCGCTGGTGATAGTGATTGTTCAGTCAGGAGGGATCACAAGGTTTAAACGTGTAAGTTCAGAACCTTCGCGCTTAGCATGCAGCAAACTTCTCAAGTATTTTGGTTTATCTTTTAATATTTACGTCGTCGGGCAAATCAGTGCATCGTAGAATGTCGCCGATGTCGTCTGACCCACAGATGGGCCAACGCTTTTTAGTCTGTTAATCTCATGCGACGGAACAAAGTACATTTTTCTCAGCAAGTTCCATCATCTACCGGTTATTAATCTCGTTATTAGCGGTATTGCAATAGCTAGAAGCGGACCTATGAAACCTCCAGACTGATTCAATAGATACTGGTTTCTCCAAATGGACACTTTGTCGCTCAGATTTCTTATAGCTCTACGCCATTTTTGTAATATTTTTTTCTTTTGCACTCAGAGGAAGCCGACCTTTCAGAATACTGAGAGCTATGGCCGTGATTAAACCTCTGCCGGCGGTCTTCAGAATAAGTTTTCTTTTGGATGTGTTTGCTTTCACCAGCTTTGTCAAGAGATTCCAGTTATGCCTCACTGACATGTTGACAGAATGAAGGTTACAGGTATGAAAAATCACAGCAGTGTAAAAAATTCACTTTTTAGAACGAGTTTTACCTTTTTGAACGTACGCAGCTGGTAAAGCTGGTGGAAACAAATCAGTTCTTAAGCGATATTCCTCGGGAGTATCGCCTCTCAAATCTGAGCAAGAATCCGTAAGGCTTTCACGTAGCGTCTTTGAAAGCTTCTAAGAAGAAATGTGAGTTCTTCGGATAAATCTGTCTGGCTAGCGTGACAATTTGTATTTTATTGTGGGAGTTATTAACTAGAACCATGTACTTGTTATTCAAGGCGATGGTTCTACTCTTTTTTTTTTTTTTTTCCCCTGACTAAAAAAACATTTTGAACCAAACAGAACAGGCTCAAGCTTCTATGATGAACGTATCTAGTAAATGCTTTTTTCAGTTCTGAATTACAGCTAGCGGCCTCCATGAAATCGTCCACCATCGCCAAGTTGATCATGTCAGGCGGGAATAGTTCGTCATCTACAAATGTCTGCGGCAAACCTTCGATAAAACGAATACTGGGGAAGGAATGACTCAGTTCATCGCACATTTTTTGCCAACAAGAATAAAACCAAACAACATTATCGGGTTTGTGAGATGTGTTGCCACGTGAGCTAAAATCTGTCTGACAAAATAGGATTTTCCTCAGTTAGAAGGGCCTGCTAGAATGCACGAGAAGGGGTGTTGTAACCGGGGATCCATGATGTTGTATGTTTAAGACGTGTAGTGCCACGGGGTAAATTAGTCGAGCACATTTCTCTTTACACTTCACGACACTACCTATAGCTACACATCGGTTGTTTGATGGTGCGGTAGTCTGTATCATATTCTGCACCTGTAGCAGAGAAAAAGGTACGTCAGTTGATTGAAGAAAAGGGAATTCAGCGTTAATACCAATAGGGCAAAGTCATCAAACAAATGCCTCTTGGTATAGACACAGCATTGAGTTTTGCGTTGGGGTCGAGTTATAATATCCCAGTACTTTTTGATCCGCACAATACCATTCTGCTCTACAACGAACATCTTTTCATTTCCAGGATCTGCAGAGTTCTTGTAAGCTAACACTAAATCTTTTGGACTGTCGAAATTGATAACACCAGCGTTACAAATATTAAGCGTGATACCTTTCACTTTCAAGATCGTGTCACCCGTATTTAATTTGTAGCTGTAAGTTTTCTGACCGGCGGATACAAATTCTGTGATGTGACTCCCCTGGGGTGTTTCGCTGGTGAGTTCAGCCAGGTAGTCTCCAAAGGGAGGCTGCCACTTGCCATCACGACTTACAAAAAATGACTGAGTCCGTGTCGTGGTAAAGACAGCGCTCCTGCAGTTTGTCTAGAAGGGTGTACAATTCTAAGCACGCATAAGCTGTAGTGAAGCATGCAATGAAAATGTTGGTGTTTTTGTTGACGATGCGATGTTCTTTTGTGTATTTCCAATTGACAGTCGCCGTATCGTCGCTGATAAAGTTTAACTCTGGGAGAAATGCATACTCAGAGTTCTTCGGCGTTGTTCACGATGCTGGTGGTAGATAAATTTCAGCGCTGCGGAAACTTCCCCTTAAAGAGTTTAAGAATAGTTTGGCGATTTTGTCTTGGCTGAATTTGGCTCTATATGATCGGGGTCTAACTTTATACCTTCTTTTCCAAGATAGGCGGCTACATAGTCTTTTTTTCTTGGTTTCGTTCGTGCACCACCTGGGATACCCCGAGGCTTCCTGCTTGTGTCTAAGATGTAAATCGATGTATTGCATAAATAGATCGGTCTCCTCAAAATGCCACACCTTGTAAATGTGTCCGAGTTTGTAAGCCAATTCTGCCTCTATCGTGCACCACGTACCAGTCAGAGCTCTCTCCTCTGAATGAGCACAGGGAGCCACTTCTGAATGCATAGTGCATGTGTGACTGAGGGGGAAAATCATTTTAACAGGTAGCACAGGGAAAAACAAATCCCTGGGCTGGTAGACTTTCACTTTGGCGATGCCAAAGTGGTCATATATTATTTTAGGATGTCCTATGGGGTACACTTGTTTTATTGACGTACGGGTATAAACTGGTGAAATTTTAGTACTCTATAGTTTCACCGGGTTGTTGTTTGATAGCGTTAGTACCACCACCGTACAGAGCATCATGAGGCTCTAAAGGCTCGGGTAACTGCATGTGACGCAGAAACGCTTGTAGGTCAGAGCATTTATTCAGCCATCTCTCGCCACTCGTGCTCCCACAATATGCGGACGTCAAACCCCTGTTGAAGCAAGAAACGTTTCTTCACCTCAAACATTTGATACAATTGCCCGTAAGTGGCCTTTGTGAGTTTGTTCGTGTCATTATCGTTATAGCAAACGGGACACCCGTGGTAAAAATAACCCTGAAATTCAAAAGCTGTTTGGCGACTGCTGACTCTCGCATAGCCGTCTAGAAAAAAGTTTCCTACTCTTTTCTCACCACCTTTCAAAGCATGTTGCAGATCTAGGTTCTATATATGCGCTACGTATATTAATCATTGAATAGCCGGGGACCAGTAAAGTTTGTGCTTTTTGTGATCATTATCCACAGACTAAATGGCTATTTTGTCTTCGGGGAGAAAGTTAAAGCAGTATATGGCCAGACAAACAGATGGTAGTGTCGTGAGCTGAAACGGATCTATACTGATGAGATTTTCTGTAAATTTATTTTTGCGCTTACAGAACTGTATTTGTTTTTTGGCTGTCACACTACGCAGGCTCGTCGTAGACATATCACGAGTGCATCTCAAGACCTCTACGTCCTGTTGACAGCAAGTTTTGAGCTCAGCTTGCAAATCAAGCGTATTGTTTTTCATCGATTCGTACCATGTTGTCAATTCCTTTTTCTCAATATGCATCATGTACTCTACACCATAATAGTTGCCATCTGGCATAGGACCTACATAGTCCTGATTTTCATCAGTGTAAAAAAAAAAAAAAAAAAAAATTGCGGAAAGTGACCCTTAGCGCCTGAAAATCCCATAGCTTGCGGCAACTTACTGAGCTTCATGGGAATGAAATTTAAAGAGTCGATGAATCTCATGTCTAAATCGGGTAATGATACGCACAAAAGGCGACCGTCTCGTGCTATCATGTTGATGCGCAGCTTCTCACTGGTCAGCTCTTTAACGATAAAGTAGGAATTGTATCGAGCAGCATTGTGAGCTATAAAAGTGTAACCTACATACCGTCCCTTTGCAAAAAAAAAAAAATGTAGTCGGTAGTACACGTTTTACCCACAAACTCCCAGCTAGATATCCCGGGCAAATCTGTGGCAAAAACTTATTGGGGATGGTGCATCCCCGTCTCTTGCATACATTCAAAATCGTAAAAGATGTATCGTTTCGTAGATATCTTCGGTGTATAGCGCTGCATGTAACATAAATGATCGCATATGCTCACCGGAACACCGCAAACTGAGCATCGTACACTGACGCATCGGTGTTCATCAACGGTTTGGGGTACATAGCTATAGCATCGCTCGCAGAAAGTTTAAGTTTACAAAATGACCTGTCAGTCTCAGCGAGACTTCTGTGGAGTTCTAAGCAACTCGCTGAATGACAAAATACATGGCAGCGTGGGCATTGCAGATGCTCTACAGCTGTATCAGCGCAATCCGACCTCTGACACACGGAGCAAAAGTATTGACAAGAGATTATTTTTGTGATGAAATGCAGAACTACACTTTTCACACAAGAATTTAGCTCCTATGGATCCTTTTATATTTATCCCGTAACAATGATTATCATGATGTAGAATATATAATATTTTGTCTGTGGGTTCTTTATCCGTGTGAAAATAGCGCCAGTCTCCCAGACTAAAGTATAGAACTTTAATGGTAACGTTCAAATATGTCTCAAACTCTCTAATGTCTCTAAAGCTCACTAGTTGATCGTCGGGTAGTTTCAAATTGCTGTACAACTCTGCTGCACGTTTCATTTAATCAGCGTCAGGCGGGTAGTCTTCAGCCAGTAAGGTGTAGAGAGACGCGGCCAAACACTGATTAGAGCATTATTTGTTAGAATCAAGCAACATTTTGATGTTTCTGATGAATAATTTGTGTCTAAACTACAGATCTGTCATTTGGGTTTTATACCTCCCCGTCTATTCCTAACTACGCTTACTATAAATTTCAAGCAGTTGACGGCAATTCACTTGGCATTGCTTTGCAATGCGTTGCCCACGGCATTTAGGAAAGCAGTCGAGTCAAATTGTTCTCTACATTGTTTAAAACCGTAGACTGAATTTAGTCTACCGTCCCCTTCTAATCGTAATTGAATAAAGTCGCCCAGGTTGGTATCCATCACGATCCTATCCTGTAACGTTTGAATAGAACCGTGTATGATCACCAAACTTTCTTCAAAGGATCGCATATGGTCTAAATTCACAAATCTAAAACGATCGATAAACTGATAGGCGTTGAGGTTACTCATCTCCCTACGAACATGAAATAAGTGTTCCAAAAAGAGCAAATGATAGCTTATTCACGGTGTATGAGGAGGTGAAAACTGATGCTGCACCTTGTCGATCATTGCTCGAGATTTCAACGCCGGAGACTGTAGGTGTATCCGCCGTGGAATTCTGCAGCGCGACTAGGAATTGAGAATCTATTGAGGATTTGCGTTCTGCTGTCTCAGTGACGACGGTCGGTGAAAGCTGAAGTGTTGTAGTGTTCTGTGGGGGTCGTCCTTGCGTAATGTGAGTTAATAGCAGCGCGTTTTACCCTATTCTTTAGTTTTTTACGCCTCTTTAACACGTGTGTAGCGTTTGTTGCGTTTTTAATACAAGGTTTTATACCACGACCCGTCATGCCTAGTCATAATGTATGAGGCCTCAGTAAGTTTTTAATGGCTTCAACAGCCTGTGTACAGCGGTTCTAAAGCCATTATTTCTGAAATGTTGGCTCTATCCGGACGCTGTGCAGACAGTTATGTACAACGATCCAGCCGGTAAGCTAAATGATTGTGTGCGTTGATAAGCGTCATAGTATGACTGTATAGGATATTAAATACTCTTTTTACATCTAGGGGCCATTGTTTGTACGCTGATATTCTGTCTCGAGTTTTCTGTTTATTAGGTTTTATTAGCCATATTTGTTATGATCTGCAACATCAACTAAGGAAAGATGGGGAGAGCTGTCCCTACAGTAAGACTAAGCTGAGCCCCTATGTTGTAGCGGGCTACCTGTTCCTTGTGAACAGACCCGCCTTCGTCCTCGGCTAGTCTGAATGGAGACCTATAGAGAAAGGGAGGGGTCCCTGAAGGAACTAAGGACTGGGACAAAAATGGGACACCTCCTAACAGAAGTTGTTGCAAAGCAAACGTTAAACTGACAAAAAGTATTAGAGGTCCCAGAGGACCAAGCGAACTAGAGAGAGATATGCACAAAAGCACCTGGCTAGAGAGACAGTAAAAACAACACTGAAGTCCAGCAAAGCCAGAAGGGCGGAGCTGGAATATATAGGCAGATGGTCACGTGACCGCAAAACACAAGATAGAAACAAAAACTAACAGGAGGGTTCTAACAGTACCCCCTCTTTTATGAGGATCCTCCAGGCCCAGGCCTATCTGGAAATCTCCTGTGGAAAGCTCTGACAAGTCTAGAGGCAGAGACATCATCCGCCCTTATCCAGGAGTTATCCTTGGGACCGAAACCTTTCCAAGCGACTAGATGCTGCAATCTCCCTCTATGTCCTCTAGAATTCAGGATACGAGAAGTTTCATATTCGCTGTCTTCCACCACCGGAGGAACTGTGACAATGCATCCCTATCCGATACATCAGCCTTTTTCAACAAGGAAACATGAAACACAGGATTAATCTTCCAGGAGGTGGGGACCTCCAACCTAACAGCAGACTGGTTAACCACCTGAAGCACCTTAAATGGCCCCACAAACTTCGGGCCCAATTTTTTAGAGGGAATCCTCAACCGCAGATTCTTTGAGGACAACCAAACCATGTCACCCACAGTAAACAAAACCTCTTTATGTTTCCTGTAAAAATACTTCTTGGACTTTTTTTTAGCCTCTTGAAGGTTACAACGTACATTAGTCCAAACTCTCTCCAAATCACCAGAAAAATTCTCCTCCGGCACCGCCGACCCCAATTTGGAGAACGAACCAAAAGACTGATGTCTCCCAGTACAACAAGAAAAGAACACTCAGCAGAGGAGGAAGTATGGTTAAGAGCAAAGTCTGCAAGTGGCAGAAACTCAGACCACCCCTCTTGATTGTCTGCCATATAACAACGCAAAAACTGTTCAACATCCTGGTTCTTTCTTTCAGTCTGTCAATTAGACTCCGTATGATAACCAGACAAAAATGACAAATGGACTCCCAACCTGTCAAAAAAAGCATGCCACAAACTGAGGTCCCCTATCAGAAACAATGTCGGTGGGAACGCCATGGAGCCTGACAATTTCCTTAACATGCACCTTAGCGAGTGTCTTAGCGCTGGGTAGCTTAATGAATGGAACCAAATGACACATCTTGCTAAAACGGTCCACAACCACCCAGATGACAGTGAAACCCTCGGACACAGGAAGGTCAGTAATAAAATCCATTGCAAGATGCGTCCAAGGCGCACTAGGAACCTCCAGAGGGCAAAGCAACCCCGCAGCAAGGGTATGTGAAGCCTTTGACCTAGCACACACCGTAAATTGACGCACTCACTTGATGACTTCCTTATGCCACCCAGGCCACCAAAAACTGCAACTGATAAGTCTTAGTCTCAGAAATTCCTGGATGACCTGCCAACCGAGACTCGTGATACTCCACAAACAATTCTCTCCTAAAGGTTCTAGGCGCAAACAACCTCCCATGAGGAGTGTTAGATGGGATTCTGAAAGCCCAAGAGGATGCCCCATCTTCCAAAACTGAGTCCAATGCTGCTACCACAACTCCTTCCTGTAAAATGCTCTCCTCCTCCTCAGTACCAACCATGGGAGAAAAGCTACGAGATAAAGCATCGGCTTTAACATGCTTAGTACCAGGTATATAAGTAACAGAAAAATTAAACCGAGAAAAAAAAACGTACCCACCTAGCTTGACGGGCATTCAAGCGTTTGGCAGCATCCAGATAGAAGATCAAATTTTTATGATCTGTGAAAACCTGAATAGGAAATCTAGCACCTACCAAGAAATGACACAAATGTTCAAATGCGAGTTTAATAGCCAGAAATTCCCGATTACCAACATCGTAATTAAGTTCAGTTTCTGAAAATTTTTTTGAAAAAAAAAACACAGGGATGTACTCCATCCTTGTTCTCCTGAGACAAAACTGCACCGACCCCCACCGAAGAAGCATCAACCTCGACCAAAAAAGGCTTGGTCTCATCAGGCTGCATAAAGATAGGGGCAGAACTGAACCTCTCCTTGAGATACAGAAAAGCTTCAATGGCCTCAGTAGTCCACTGGACCGCATTTGCACCTTTCCTGGTGAGATCGGTCAGCGGCATAACAATTATAGAAAAATTCTTAATGAATTTACTATAATTGGCGAAACACAAAAATCTATCGATTTCAAACCAATAGGCCTAGGCCATTCCTGCACAGCCTGAACCTTCACCGGGTCCATCTCAAAGCCCTCGCTGGAGATAATGTAGCCCAAAAAACTAATTCGCTGTACAGCGAACTCGCATTTCTCCAACTTAGCAAAAAGTGAATTATCACTCAATAACTGCAACACTTCACGTACCCTCTGCCAATGGGACTCCAGATCTTGTGAATAAATCAGTATGTCATCCAAATACACAACCACATTCTTACCAATCAAAGGTCTCAGGATGTCATTAATATGGTTCTGAAAAAACGCGGGTGCATTGGTAAGACCAAAAGGCATAACCAGATTCTCAAAATGACCTACCGGAGTGTTAAAAGCGGTTTTCCATTCATCACCCTCCTTCATGCGCAACAAATTGTATGCCCCCCGGAGATCAATTTTAGAGAACCACTTGGCCCCCACCAACTGGTTAAACAAGTCAGGAATTAATGGCAATGGGTAGGAATTGCATACTGTAAACTTATTAACTTCCCGAAAGTCCAGAAAAGGACATAAATTGCCGTCCTTTTTATAAACAAAGAAAAATCCAATGGCCACAGGCGACTTAGAAGGTCTAATGTGACCAGCAGCCAAGCTTGTCTGTATGTATTCCTCCAAGGCCTTTCTCTCAGGGATAGTGAGATTAAATAAGCGACTCTTGGGAAGAGTAGCTCCAGGAACAAACTCAATGGTGCAATCTTAGTCCCTATGAGGAGGTAAAACTTGCGACTCCTCCTCTGAAAAAACCTTCCAAAAATCCTGAATAGGTACATGTAATTCCCCTTTTTCCACAGCTGCAATGCGACCATTACAACATTTATCATAGCACTTAGGACTCCAAGACTTAATCTCATTAGTAGACCAGTACAGTAAAGGATTCTGCAGTTTTAACCAAGGCAAACCTAAAACGACTGGAGAGGGTAAATTATTTAATAAAACCAAGTAAAATATTTCTTGGTGAATACCATTGATAGTGAGGGGAAATGCCGCAACCTTGTGAGTAATATATTTCAAAGGAGTGTTATCAATTGCAATCACAGAAATAGGTGATGACAAAGGTTTGGATTCCAATTTAAGGTTTTCCAAAAACCCTTTATCAGTCACATTAAGTGTTGAACCACAATCCACAAATACCTGAAATTCAATGAAATCTTCCTGCAATGAGGTACTCCCTGAAAGAAATACTCCCTTAGAGCTCAAACAAGCAATACGGGCGTAACTGACCTTTTTTTTCCTTTACTTAAACGAAGCTCACAGTTCTTAATCAAATGGTCAGTTTTACCACAATAAAAACATAATCCCTTGGAAAACGTGCGGTCTCTTTCCTGAGAGCGGAGTGACATCGCCTCAACCTCAATCGGTTCTCCGCTGTCCGAGCATACCCTCTGGGGACTAGGAGCTGCCATTACAGGAATTTTTTCATCATTAACCCTGGCACGCAGTCTCCTGTCCACACGTATAGCATTTCATCCTGCAATGTCTCAGGTGCCGGGAATGCAATCAGCAGATCCTTAACCCTTTCACTTAGACCAGCAAGAAAAAAACATTTTAACGCCGAATCATTCCATTTCACTTCTGTGGACCACCTTCTGAAGTGTGTACAATAATTTTCAACATCACCTGACCCCTTATTCAAACGCCTCAGTTCTGTCTCAGCAGATGAGACTCGATTAGGATTGTCATACAATAGCCCCATAGCAGAAAAAAAATCCTCCACTGACCTAAAACACAGATTAGGTTGGAGAGAAAAGGCCCACCCCTGTGGTTCCTTGCGCAAAAGTGACATGATAAACCCAATGCGCTGTGATTCATTCCCAGAGGACCCTGTTCTCAAACGAAAATATAATAAACAAGCATTTTTAAAGGAAAAAAAAATCTTGTTTACAATAAATATCAGGCAGTCCTACCTTTTGGTTCCACAAAATGCACTCCAGTACAGCTACTCACGTGGTGCTGAAGCTCGGCCACCTCCAGAGACAATCCCTGCAGGTGTTGAGCCAACTCCTGGACAGAAACCATACTGATCCCCGAAATTCTTTACTTTTTTAATGTGTGGTTTTTTTTTTTTTTTTGTTTTTTTTTTTGTTTCAGACTAAGCTGAGCCCCTATGTTGTAGCGGGCTACCTGTTCCTTGTGAACAGACCCGCCTTCGTCATCGGCTAGTCTGAACGGATACCTATAGAGAATGGGAGGGGTCCCTGAAGGAACTAAGGACTGGGACAAAAATGGGACACCTCCTAACAGAAGTTGTTGCAGAGCAAACGTTAAACTGACAAAAAGTACTAGAGGTTCCAGAGGACCAAGCGAACTAGAGATATGCACAAAAGCACCTGGCTAGAAAGACAGTCAAAACACTGAAGTCCAGCAAAGCCAGAAGGGCGGAGCTGGAATATATAGGCAGATGGTCACGTGACTGCAAAACACAAGATAAACAAAAACAAACAGGAGGGTTCTAACAGTATTGTGGAGTTACGCAGTTGTTTCTGAACTTTAGGCTTCTGTGTTGTAGCTATAGTGTCACAAACCCGTAATACATTTGGTTCAATACTCATTGACCTACCTGAGGGTCCTGCAGAGCTTGTTTCAGAATTATGGGATGTCGAGGTTCCTGCATTTAGATTGCTGCTTTTGTTGACACATCTGGTTTTAGGGCTTGGATGAAATGAGTTACTTGTGGCTTTCTGATCTGAGGGGTGCGAAGGGTTTACTTCTTTAAGTTGAGTGGGTTACTTCCACAGATGTTTCAGCAGTGGCCTGCTTTCAAATTCTTTTCTCAAAAATAGTTCTGAAGGCTTTCCTACATGCTGTCTTTCTTGGCGCGTCTGTGTATGAAAATGGAGAGCTCGTAATTAATCTATGGTGCATCCTAACAAAATAGGATAAAGAGTAAATGTTGCGGATTAGTACGGTTTAAAAAAAAAAAACTTACATGGCAGGTTGGTAGGTCTCCAGATCGGTTGGGTGGGGGATGAATAAGACGTTGACGGGAGTATATAATTTTCTTCGGTTCTTGTACCGGTACTGAGTGGTGAAGCATTTTCTTTGTCTTCTGTTTCATTGTCAAATCGGTGATGGTCTCTGAAATAACCGGTGATTTACCACACATGTCCGGTTTATTGTAGAGCACGGCAACATATGTAGTTGACAATACCTTCCGTAGATGTTGACAGGGACGTCAGGCTCCTGATATCCTGGCCTGTGAATGAATATACAGGCTGCTGCGTACAAGCTTCATCGTCGCTGGTGGTGGCTGGACAGTCATCGTCAGACTGTACAGACTATGAAACTCTCTGAAATAGATGTCAAATTACAACAAAACTTCAAAAGATAATGTAGAGTACAAAGCTTTTTGTTACCGGACTAACCACATATAGGTGTGCTGTGTATATCCAATGTGCGAGATCCGAGAGGCCTTCCGGATGATCTTCGGCTAGCGTGGAGTTATCCTGGTACCACTCAGCCATCACTTCAGCGTCCAACTGCTGCGATTCGGTCAGTAGTTCCTGTTAGTCGCAGTATTGCAGATCTTCCGCCAACTCTAAATTAACATGACGGCCCCAAGAGACCGTTTCACGATACGTTTCAACCATCATACACTGTGTCGCTGCGTGGCATTCCTCTTCCATATCAGCGTCTAGGAATCTAGCTTTTAAAATAAAATAAGCGTTGTAGGCATCCCCCATCCTATATCTTCATTTTCACACATTCTCTCTAAAACTTTACTTAGTTGGCTGTCCGTGAGTTGCTCGTCGCCGTGATCGTTAAAACTAGGGTTCATCTGAAACAAATGCATAATGTCACAGTATATAGCGACAAAATAAACAAACTATAAAATACAACAATTACAATTAAAAATATACAATCCGTAATAATGGTGACAATCAGTCATTCAGTATTAAAGAAACATTATACAGGCCATGATATGGTAAAAGATAATTACTTTGACGGTATTCAATATCTTGTCACCTCTCCAGTCCGGGTGTTCTGATAGTCTGAAGAGACCTCTCTGGTGTGTATGTATAGTTGACTATGTCACATGAGCAGTTTTTTGCTGCATCATACTAAAAAATGTTCCCAAGAGTTGGAAAAATCAAGCCATTACCACTTTCTTAGCCTCGGGATATATTGCTACTGTTTATATTGTACAGTAACAAAACCACATTCCTATTTTTGCGTTCCTCGTGCTTAAAAACAAATGTCAATAGATAATCATGTATTCTGTATTAAATAATTATACAATAAAAATTATGATCTAGGGAGTTGAAAACAGATCGTTGGCAGTAGACATTTTTTTATGACGCTGCGGTAAGCGGCTATAATAATAAAAATTTGTACATGTAATTGCATAAGCAACCTGTCTAGTTCATTAAGGATTGAATCTAAAGCCGACATTATTTTGTTTTCAAAATGCCTAACGTCAGAACTCTGTTGCACAAGCATTATTATACCTCCAAAGAGCCCCGGTTCCTACGGAGGGCTACAGCGGCTCTATAATGCCGTTAAGAAATATGGCGTGCGTAGAAAGGCTGTTGCAGAGTGGCTTAGCGATCAAGAAACGTATTCTCTACACAAATCCATAAGAAGACTGTTTATCAGAAATCTGATTATAGATAGCGATGTGGATAGTCTCTGGCAGGCGGCTCTCGTCTGCATGAATGACTACGCTAGCGATAACTGCAGTTTAAAATATATTTTTAATGGTCATAGATGTGCTATCCAAATACGTCTGGGTCATCGGCCTGTGGACCAAGATCGGCAAGGAGCTTGCAAAAGCTTTTGAGATTTTTAAAGGCGAACGACGTATCCCGCAAAAACTACAAACGGATCGCGGGAAAAAATTTATGAATAAGCCGGTCGCTACACTTTGTAAAGAGTATAACGTACATCAGTTCTTTATGAATAATACGGTGAACGCTGCAGTCGTGGAAAGATTTAATCGCACGTTGAAAGCTCGTATGTGGCGCTATTGAACGGCTCGTAACACATTTAGATAGACATATTACCTGATTTAGTGCACTCTTACAATAACGCTTATCGCACTATAAGATGCAATCCTGCCTCTGTCACGAAAGCTAAATCCATGACCGTATGGCGCAGCGCTTATCAAGACGTCTCTACATTGAAAAGATTTAAACCTCTATTAAAACCGGGGGATAACATACGGATAGTACGGCATAAGCGCATCTTTTCAAAAGGCTACGAGCAAACCTACACGCGTGAAATTTTCGTGGCCTTGTCCAGAAATACACTATTCCAAAAACCTCTCTAAGCATTAAGCGATTTGAGCGGTAAAATCTTAGAAGGGTCTTTTTATGAAGACTAGCTACAAAAGGTGCTGCAAGACACTAATAGGATCTACAAAGTTGAAAAAGTGTTGCAAAAACGCAGGCGTCGTGGTGCAGCACATTATTTTGTGAAGTGGCTCGGATATCCCGATAAATTTAACACTTGGATAGAAGAAAAGCAATTAACGCCCGCATGGAGAGCGATTAGTTTTACGTTGCACTACCTAGCAATTCATCATCCAAAATCTACCCCGAAAATACTATTTCGAGCTACACCAGCCAAGTTAGCGAAGGCCCTTTCATCTTTCAGGAGCTTATGAAGTGTCGTTAATGGAAATACAGTACCCCACGTACACGTTCAACTCTTTTTGAAGGGCACTTCTACGCTGCTAAACACAACAAGCCGTTAGAGACTTATGTAAAATCAGGCTTTTACCCGAACATTCAAAAGCTGGTTGGTACAGTCAATGCACAAATAGAAACGCTGAATTTATCCACGCCGGCCTATAGGATACGTTATGATGATTTATGTCGAGAGGTAAACCTACCCAACCCATCCCCTATACAATTTTCTCTGGGTACTAAGCTAAAATTTATTTTCGAACTCCAGACCGTCGATTCACCCGCAGCTTTAATGCCATGGAATCGCCGATTTTACCCCAATTCAAAGGCTGGTTTTTATTCGCTTTTTGTATACACTGATATAATTCAACATCAGCTTGTGGGCGACTGCTATGTTCAACTGTTACGGACCGTAGAAGTTAGCGGCGATGATAATATTATCACAGTGCGCTACTCGCGGCCAGATTACATACTGCTGTGCAAACAACACTTTGACTCCGTAACTGTTAGTCATGTGGGACCAGGGTACGCCGGTTAAATTCAGATACGGAAAGTATATAGTGCGATTACATTTTAGGCCTCGCAAGACTACGCCACGGTAAAAATGATGTCTCAAAGAGTTTACGGCGATGCCGCCTTGTACGCCTTTTACTATGTAGCTCAAACAGGGCATGGATTAGAGGGCTTCCGCGGTGATGAATACATGTACGGCGTAGGTCTTGGCGGTCTGTTTAGAAGTGTTTTTAGAAGAGCAGTACTGCTTTTCACAAAAGACCTAGAACTATTCAAACCGCATGTAAAAACAGCCGTAAGAAACATTGCTAAAGATGCTATCACGAGTGTCTACAGCTGTAATGGACAGATTGAATTGCCCATCTAAAAACAATCAAGAGGGCGACAGATTAATCTATGTAACCACAAAATTGCGTAAAAGAAAAAGAGAAACTCTTTACCACGAGCAAAAAGACCCCGCTTACCGCGATTTCCGCTACGCCTCATGAATAACACTGCTCAATGTAAATCGAGCTCTCATCAGAAATCCGCAAGACGCCTCACGAGTGACATCTTCTAATAACCGGTCATGGCGTTTATTCACGATGAGTTGTTATCCAGTTCGCTTTTAGCACACTCTAACATTACCGTGCCTCCCACGCAGACTAGCGTTCAAAAATCTGTATTTGTTGAGGTGCAACTCATCGCAGCTCTAGCCGATAACATACCCCTGGAATTTTTTGTATCTGGGAATATTACAACTTGAATAATACACTCTTGAATGTCCAGTGCTGCATCCTGAAACAGGATGGTACGGCTCTCGTGGCCGGAACGCGTGTGGGACTTAATTACCCCATAGCCACACTTTTCAATCAAGTAGACATTGTTATGATCTGCTACAAGCACTAAGGAAAGACAGGAGATCTGTCCCTACAATAGAACTAAACTTGATCCCTACGATGTAACGGGGAACCTGATCCTGCGATCAGACCCGCTAAAGTCCTCAGCTAGTCTGTACGAAGACCTATAGATTCAAGGGAGGGATCCCTACAAGAACTAGGGACTGGGATAAAGTTGGACACCACCTAGCAGAAATTGTAGCAGTAAAAGACAAACACACAACATAGAGGTCAGAAGACCTAGCAAAACTAACAGAGAAAGGTAACCGAGTACCAAGCTAGCTCAAGAGTAGAAAATACAATGAAGTCCAGCAAGGCCAGGAGGGCGGAGCCGGATTAAATAGGAAAAAAAGGTCATGTGACCAGCAAACTAGAAAAAACCTAACAGAGTTCTAACAGACATTACTTTGGGGGACCCCTTGATTTCACAATCTGATAACCTTTGTTACCGGGCCTACATTGAAACGCTTGTAAACTACAGTATGCAAGCGTTGAGATCGCAATTTACAGTGGCGTTATTCTATAAAGACACGGCAAGCCATCACCAGACCACCGTACTCGACGGCGAAAATCAAAATCATGTGTTCGCACGCAGAGCCCACACAACCCGTCTCTCAAGGCCTGTGGAACTCGTAGGCCCGATCTTCAGTGACCTTTTTTATCAACCAAAGCTCATTTTGAACGGTCTAGATCTTAAGATCAAGTTATCAAGAAATATGGACTAGTTTTGCCTTTTGACCCCCGAACAGGAACAGTTTTTAAGGTTCAAATCGTGAATGCTGCCCTCTACGTAGAGAGTACAAGTCTCTCCAGCCGTCAGGATCGGTCATAGCCAAGCTCTTCTATCAAGCCCCGCTAAATACGCTCTTTTTCTGGTCCAGATACCAAAAACGGTGATTCTATGCTTTGTGGACAAGGCCTTCAGTGGCAGTTACCAGAAAACCCACTTTTTCACCATTATAGGATCAACCACGCTGCTCTGTATTTGGACGGATAGCAGATCCCTGCCAAGCCTTTTCACCCTAATTTTGACGCTGAACATGCTGTGAGGGAATATATAGCTCTCGTTCACATATCTGGAAAACAAAGTCGATGCAGGATTAAGAGTAGACCGTGATTTTGAGCAGCTACACATTCTTCGCATTCGATTTGTCGCCGGATCAGGAGTACTCACTATTCGCTCATTAAAACGGGTAATCTAAGGGCCAAAATTCATTTTGCGGATGCCACACCACACACGGTGAATATGATCGTTTATGCTGTCAACACTGCTGTACTGGAGATTAACCAAAGTCTAAGTCCTATACGACTTTAATTCAACTTTTGTGACTCCACCGGGGTCTTCGTCTATAATGAATACTATGCAAGTGTCATGCATTTTGAGCCGAAATCCTGTTACTCAGAGTATGTTTGGCGGCGTATTTCCCTGCGACCTCTTACCACGCCACGTTATCAGGTATAGGCCTAGCGCCTATATCGTCAACACAGATTCTTCGGAAGAATCCGATACGCATTGGCTACTCTTTCTATACAGGAACAAATCCTTATTTTTTGACAGTTGCGGCGTCGGGGTGTAACCCGTATTTCCAAATATGATTATACAATTTTTAAGAAACACCTCGTCGTATTGCTATCAGTACCGCCAGCTGCAAGACTGTCGAGGTTTTTGTGGATAGTTTTTTATTTACGTGTTGTATCACGTCGCTGCAGGAAGAACATTGAAGCAAATACTGAAACTTTCCAAATGATGTAAAACATAATGATCGTCTAGTAGATGAATTTGTACAAAATCTTTAACTCTCACGACTTTACGTACTCCATTATGCTGTTATAATCAGGTTTGCAAACCGTCCTGCAAAACATGATCTTGCTCTATTTCTGCTATAGAACTAATGTGGTTTTAGAACGATATTTCCTTTTTGTAATGTGTAGTACAAATGTTTATATCTTACTATTTCTTGTTCAATAAATCATTCAATCTATTTTGGTGTGCCTGTTAATACCACACACTTGTCAATAGTTTGCTGAAAACATGTTTATATTAGCTGTCTAACTAAAAACTGGTTTTACGATCCTGGGGCTTAAAATCTGGTACTAAAAAATAGTTTGCAGAAAATGTTTAGATGAGATTTTGTCAAATGTTGTATTTTTAGATCTATTTCCATTTCTTGATTTTTGTATACCTCTAAGTGAAGCTACAATAAATGTATATTTTTTTAAACACTTTTATTACGACATTATTAAGAACACTACAGAATGCTACCATTAACTCTAGGTATCCTGGGGCTGCTTTTTCTCACAAAAACACGCCTTGACATGTTTTTCTTACATACGGCACTTACACTTTAACCTACAACCTTGGGGGAAGGGCATGATTGCCTTATAGCAATTCGGTTTATACAAAGCTAATGGGGAATGTACCATTATCAATACCAAATGGCATGATCACCACCTATCAAGGACTGACACATGAAACAAAAAGGGAGTGTAACAGGGGCGGGGAATGGGTGGTTATGGGGGATGTAACAGAGGGTGAACAGGGGTTGCTTCCGGGGCGGTGACGGACCTGACGTAACAGGTATTGACACACACAGGGGCGGTAAGGGTTTGCTTCCGGGGCAGGGATTGAGCTGACGTAACAGATATTGACACATATAGGGGTGGAGAGTGAGCGGAAAATGGGAAGGAGAGGGGTGGGGTTTAGACCGGAAGTGGGTGCTGGCTGAGTGTCAAAAAGGGGCGGGGCACCTGTCAAAAGTGGGTGCTCTTTACTACTAACAGTTCAGTCTTAATAGTGGTGCCCCTTCCGGTGGAGTAATTCACTAGCTGGCCCAGCTGGGTCATCAGCTTCAGATGGAAGGGGAATGCTCTCCTCCACCACCCTGTGAACATGGAGGGTGTACAACCCACATTCTCCTGTGCCTGGTATTAGTAACCCTGTCACCATGGTACAGATCCCTTGCCAGGTGTCCCTGTTGCAGGTGGGACTCCAAATACCACCAGTTCACAAATAGGTCCGTGGCTAGTTGAGGCTCCCGGATGAATCCTCCGTCCAGGTCAAACTTGACCACGGTTCCCTCTGCACTGGGTTTGGCCGACTTAACTTTACGGGCCGGGTGTTTGCCTTCATGTTGCGGGCCTCCATCTCTTCCTACCACTCCTGGCAGTACTTTTCTCTCCTGGGGGCCTCAGGTTGGGTCTTCTGCAGGAACCCCATGAGATCACACTCTGGGTTATCCCACCTGTACTCCCCTCCTTCTCCTTTGCAGGGGTGCAGGCAATGAAGGGGCACTCTGCTGATCCTCCAACCTTGCGGACCAGTCCCATGTGGTGCACTCGTACACTCAGCTGGGTGTAGGGGCAGGTGGTTCCTCCAGGGGACCTAGGAGGGTGTATGCGCTGCCGGCGCCCGGGGCAGGGATGTGGGGGTTACCTGCTCTTGAGGCCGCTCTGGTACTGTATGTCACCTCTGGGTGCAGGACAGGCTCCGCTAAGGCTGGGGTGCTGATGGTGGGACACAGCGTGGACCACTGCCGGGTCAGCTTCACCAGCAGCTCGTCCCTCCACTGTGAAACGGAGGCCTGCTGGGCTTCTTCCATCCGCCAGCCCAGCTCCTGTACCTCAGCGTGGAGGAATCCTGTATCCTCCAGGGACAGCTAAGTTAGTACCCTCTCCAGGTTGAGGGAGGAATCGGTTGGCTACAGGCCACGGGCGGGAGTCAGATTCTTGCCTCTGTCCATGGTGCCTGCCGCGTGCGTTCGGTCTCCACTGCTGGTGGCCCCACCCTGTCTCCAAGGTTTTTCTTCTCTCCCCTTTCGGGGGCGGTTCCATTGCAGCTAGCTGTCAGCCACATCAGTGGGCAGCTCCCCCAGACTGATGGACAAGTCTATGTATATGGCCACAGGTGCATGGGGCGGGCTCTACTTTTGGCACCATTGTGTTACCCGGCACACGATGGGAGGTTTCTTGCCTTCCTTTATCACACACACAATGGCGCCTGTTCTTCTGGGAGCGGGCACCTCATTCAGTATCAAACAGTCTATAGGCGCACGAGATCGGATATAATGGGTCGGTACATCCTGTTCGAGATGCCAAGACTGACACGCCCCCTGGGGCCGTGGGGTACTTGGTGGCTGGGCTGGTCCTTTTCAGGGTAGTCATGGTGGCAGTGACCTGGTCCATGGCCCAGGGCAGACAAAGGGAAAGTAAAAGGGAATAAAGTTTTGGAGAAAAATGTTCATGAAGCCTCCACTGCGGTGCAGATCCTCTGGAGCTGATGGTGACAGCACAGTTGGTTCAGCTCTCCACAGCTAGAGCTAAGCTCCAGGGCAGTATATGGAGATTTGAGGTTGATGTCAGTGCAGTGTAATGCAGGGCAGGTGATGGTGCAACAATTATTCAAGGACACAGTGAGGTGCAGTCTTCAGGTGTTACTCAAAGTTGTTCAATTCTCCAGGTTACAATGGCCATCATGTAACTGCCCATGGCCTCTGTCCTTTGGGTTAGTGGTCCAGCAAACTCTCTCAGGAGCACTTGCACCGGAGCCCGTTCTATGTGTCTCTCCCAGTTGTCTCACTGCACTAGCTCTCGCCCTTGTGCCCTGCGCCTCACACCCAGTGGCTGCAGGTCTGGTCAGGCGACGTCCTCTATGGCCACCTTTTTAATGATTTAGGTTTGGAGTGTGGCTGCAGCACCTGAAATGCTCCAGCCTCCGGTTGGCTAGCTGAGACTTTAAGTACTCCACTACGCTGGGGACGGTCCCCTACTGCAGCCTGATCCCTCCACGTCGGCGTGAATCTGGGTGCATGGGTGGCATCCGCACTCGCCATGCCTCTGGGATCCCCTGTCTCTCTGGAGCCCTCCTCACTTCTCCTCTCTTCTCCTCTCGCTTTCCCCCCAGGGCCTCTCACTAGGCCTGACTCATTTCTTGCTCTTCTGAGCAGATCTCCTCCTTAGCTCCTGCTCTAAGCTGACTCTCCTCTGACTGAACTCTAACCAAACCCCTTTCTAGAACCTTCTACCCTCTTTTATACTCGTTCTCCCTGTGTTCCAATAATCTGCTTCCTCCACCCACCTCCTCCACCTAGATCCACCCTCCAGCTAGGGACCAGGGACTGTGCTCTCCTTTAGGAGCAATCTCGCCTTCCCTACTGAAGTGGAGTGTATTGGATGTAGGTGTGGGTCCCAGGTAGGACTCCATCCTTATGAGAGTGGGGTACCAGACCTCTGCATCTCACCCAGTACCTCTGTGGCAACTAGACCCACAGGGGCGCCACACATGCACTTTTATTTTGAGGTGAAGTCAATTGGCATGATCTAACAAGCTTGCTAAAGCCTGGTGACCTGCATATCCTCATGAAGATGTTGGGTCACCATTGCAACAATCGGGCCCTTGTGATATCATGTGGGTGCGGATTAGAGGTCAGATGGAGCCCGTCCCTCTGCCTGCCTTCTAGATGCTACAGTTTGATATTGATCACAGTGTTTAGGTGGTTAAAGTGAAAGCTGGGTGTCAGCTGACACCCAGCTTTCACTTTAATGTGCACTGGCTGATTGCCTGTGTAACACGTACACATGTATGGGATGGGACATCCTGACCAAAGAAGTATACAGTATGTATGACTGCTCCCTCACCTCCACCACCCGGGGCCGTGGGTTACTCTCTGCCAGGCCGGTCAGTGGCAAGGCACATCAGCTTTTTGTTCAGATGAAAAAATGAAGCATATCAAGCAAAGAACACTGTCCCTACTGTGAAACATGGAGGCTCTTATGTTCTGGGGCTGCTTTGCTGCATCTGGCACAGGGTGTCTTGAATCCGTGCAGGGTACAATGAAATCTCCAGACTATCAAGGGATTTAAAAGATAAATGTGCTGCCCAGTGTCAAAGCTTGGTCTCAGTTGCAGGTCATTGCAACAGGATAATGACCCAAAACACAGCTAAAAACACCCAAGAATGGCTAAGAGGAAAACATTGGACTATTCTGAAGTGGCCTTCTATAAGCCCTGACCTAAATCCTATTGAGCATCTTTGGAAAGAGCTGAAACATGCTGTCTGGAAAAGGCAACCTTCAAACACGAGACAACTGGAGCAGTTTGCTCATGAGGAGTGGCCAAAATACCTGTCCAGAGGTGCAGAAGTCTCATTGACAGTTATAGGAATCATTTGATTGCAGTGATTGCCTCAAGGTTGTTCAACAAAATATTAAGTTAAGAACCATCATTTCTGTCCAGGCCTATTTCACGAGTTTAACATTTTAAAAAATTCTGTGGGAGCAGAAAAGCAATGTCTGACTTTCATTTGTTAATTTTCATAAACTAAAAATCTATTACATTTGTCAGAAACTTGTTTTCTGTGACCATTGTGGGTTTTTCTTTAAACATGGTATACCAGCAATTTTGATGTATACATATTGGATGTCTGACAACATAGCCTGGTTTCATGTCTGGAGCTTGTGCATGTTAAGCATAGACTTCAGAGGACAGTGACATTGGGTCTACCTGCCAACCTCTTGCACATAAACCATGAGGGAGTAGTGTTTTGGGGAATAATTCCAGGAATTTAAGTTTGTTTTTCTCTATACAATTTTCAGTCCCTATATTCTTGGGCCACAAGCATCTTGCAGCATTTACATCCAGGGAACTAGCTGCACATTGTGGGTTTGTTGAAATGAGCCCTCCATGGGAGAGTCCAGAGGGGAGACTAGTCCTAAAAAACAGCAGTAGAGGTCTAAAAATACAACACCAAGGGTTAATTCAAGAAAATTTAACTTCCCTGCTCCCAAATGACAGAATACCAAACCAAGTGTCACACTAACATAGTAACATAGTTTGTAAAGCCAAATAAAGACTTGCGTCCATCAAGTTCGACCTGTTAGTTCTGTAATTGCTAAAGTTGATCCAGAGGAGGGCAAAAACCCCAAATGATTTAGCCAATCTTCACCTGAGGAAAAATTCCCTCCCGACTCTGAAACCAGCAGTCAGAATAAATCCCTGTATCAACTTACTATTTTATTTTTAAGTATACGCTGAAATCTGCCTGGTATCTAGAAATGCATCCATTCCCCCTTGAACTGGTTTAGTGAATCTGACATTACCGTCTCCTCACTCAGTGAATTCCATATTCTCACTGCTCTTACCGTAAAGAACCCCTTCCTATGCTGGTGCTGAAACCTTTTCTCTTCCAGTCTTAGTGAATGCCCTCTTGTTACCGTAATATCCCTCCTTTTGAATAAATCCCGGGCAAGGTCTCTATACTGTCCCCTAACATATTTGTACACATTTATTATGTCCCCCCTCAACCTTCTCTTTTCCAGGCTGAACAGTGCTAGTTTTGCCAACCTCTCTGGGTATTGCAGTCCCTCCATTCCCTTTATTAATTTTGTTGCCCTCCTTTGTACCTTTTCAAGCTCATTTATATCCTTTCTATATATTGGGGCCCATAACTGAGCACCGTATTCCAAGTGTGGTCTGACCAGTGCTTTGTACAGTGGAAGAACAATGTTCTCCTCCTTTGCAGCTATACCTCTTCTGATACATCCCATTACCCTGTTTGCCCTCACAGCAGCGGCCTGACTTTGGGCACTCCAATTTAGTTTGCTATCAATCAAGATGCCCAAGTCCTTCTCCATCTCTGATTTCCCATTCAGTGAGTACTGGTGACTTCCATTTTTCCTTCCCATATGTATGACCTTACATTTCTCCTCATTAAACCTCATTTGCCATTTAATGCTCCACCTACCCAGCTTATCCAAATCCCTCTGTAGGTCTGCACTGTCCCCTTTTGTATTAATTGTTTTACATAACTTTGTGTCATCTGCAAATATTGAAATTTTACTGTTTATCCCATTGACTGTTGTTAATAAAGATATTAAATAACATTGGGCCTAGTACAGACCCCTGTGGTACCCCACTAGTGACGCTTACCCAATCTGAGTATATTCCATTTATAACCACCCTCTGCCTTCTATCCTTTAGCCAGTTAGCTACCCACTTGCAAACATTTTCCCCCAGCCCCATCATTCTCATTTTGTATACCAACCTATTATGTGGCACGCTATCGAACGCTTTTTAGAAGTCGAGATACACGACATCCACTGGTTCCCCCTGATCTAATCGAGAGCTAACCTCCTCGTAGAAGTCAATCAGGTTTGTTTGGCAGGAGCGATTACTCATGAATCCATGTTTGTTCGGGGTTAAAAGATTATTAGCATCAAGATGCTCCATAATTGCCTCTTTAATGAAGCTTTCAAAAATTTTGCCCACAACGGATGTCAGACTCACCGGCCGATATTTTCCGGCGTCACTTTTCGCTCCCTTTTTGAATATTGGCACTACATTCGCCTGTCGCCAATCAATCAAGTGGTACAGACCCAGTCTCAACAGAGTCCTTAAATATAAGATATAACGGTCTGTCTATCACATTACTTAGTTCCCTTAGTACCCGTGGGTATATGCCATCAGGTCCTGGTGATTTGTTTATTTTAATGTTACTGAGGCATTTCTGTACCCCAGCTTGGGTTAGATTTGTCATACTTAGTGGAGGATTAAGCTTGTCCCTTCTCATTTCGCCTGTTGGTTCTATTTCCTTTGTGAAAGTTGTCGAAAAAAAATTATTTAATAGATTAGCTTTATCCTCATCTTTCTCTATGATTTTGCCTTCATCACTTTTTATTGGTCCAATATTATCCAATTTAATCCTTTTACTATTTATATACGTAAAGAACAGTTTGGGATTTGATCTACTTTCCCTAGCAATACGTCTGTTTCCTCCTTCGCTATTTTTATTTGTTCTTTGCAGGTTCTCGTTTTTTCCTTGTAAAACATTAGTGCCTCCTTACTGTTTTCCTGTTTTAATCTCTTGAATGCCTCTTTTTTGCTATTTAATGCCCCTTTTACGTTCTTGTTCAACCATATTGGTTTCCTCTTATTTCTGGCCCTTTTATTCCCATACGGTATATACCTCTCGCACGGAGTATTCAGAATTCTTTTGAAGGTTTCCCATTTACTATTCGTATTCCTTTGATTAAGAACTTTGTCCCAGTCAATAAGTTGAAGGTTTTCTATCAGCTGATCAAACTTCGCCCTCCTAAAGTTTAATGTTTTTGTTCCCTTATTGATAACCCTACTGAAGGGCATTTTGAAATTGATAATATTATGATCGCTATTACCTAGGTGCCCCCCTATCTGTACCTCAGTTATTCTATCAGGCCTATTAGTCAATATTAAGTCCAACACGGCCTTCCCTCTCGTTGGTTCCTGCACTAGTTGGGAAAGATAATTATCCTTAATATTTGTCAAGAACCTTTTTCCTTTCTGAGATCTACAGGTTTCTGTTTCCCAGTCAATATCCAGGTAGTTGAAATCCCCCATTACAATCACTTCATTATGTTTTGCTACTTTGTCTATTTGTCCTAATAGCAGATTCTCATTCTCCTCTGTTATATTTGGTGGCTTATAGCAGACCCCCAATAATATTTTATTATTTTTTGCCCCCTCTATCTCTACCCACATGGACTCGACCCCCTCTTCTCCCTCTCCTATATCTTCCCTTAGTCTGGGCTTTAGACATGACTTTACATATAAGCAGACTCCTCCACCTTTCCCATGTTTCCGATCCCTTCTAAATAAACTATAATCTAATAAATGTACCGCCCATTCGTAGCTATCGTCTAGCCAAGTCTCTGTTATACCTACGATGTCATACCTCTCCTCCGATATAAGCGCCCGCAGCTCAATCGCCTTATTGGTCAGGCATCTTTCGTTGGTCAGCATGCAAGATAAAATTTTGCGGTTATTTAGTATCCTATTCTTCTCTAGCGATCTATCTGTACTATCCCCATCCCCCTCTCCACCCTCATTATATTCACTTCTCCCCTTGCTTGCCTCACATCCCACCTATTTCCTTGGTTCCCCCCCCCCCGTCTCTAGTTTAAATACTCCTCCAACCTATTAGCCATCTTCTTCCCCAGCACTGCTGCACCCTCCCCATTGAGGTGCAGCCCGTCTCTACGGTAGAGCTTGTAGCCGACCGCGAAGTCAGCCCAGTTCTCCATGAACCCAAACCCTTCTGCCTTGCACCAACTCTTTAGCCACTTATTCACCTACCTAACTTCCCGTTGGCGCTCCTGTGTGGCTCGCGGGATTGGTAGTATTTCTGAGAAAACTACCTTGGAGGTCCTTTCCCTAAGCTTTCTACCTAGGTACCTGAAATCATTTTTATGGACCCTCCATCTACCACTCACTTTGTCATTGGTGCCAATGAGGACCATGACCGCTGGGTCTTCGCCAGCCCCAACCAGTAACCTGTTAACCCGATCCACGATGTGCCAGACTCGCGCGCCAGGGAGGCAGCACACCGTTCGGCGATCCCGGTCTTTGTGACAGATTGCCCTGTCTGTCCCCCTAATAAAAGAATCACCCACTACCAGGACCTGTCTTGCCTGCCCTACACTTCCCCCCCCCCCCCCCCCTCCCCCTCATTACTGGAGCATACACTCCCCCGGCGGTCAGAGGATCTGTCGTGCTCCAATAATGCTGGTTCTGAACCAGCCTTCCTATACTTCTTCCCTCTATCCCTCCTAACTGTTATCCAGCTTCCTGCCTGTTCAGCCTGCACTTCCCCTCTATGCTTCACCCCCAGTATTTACCCATTGAGTGTGTGTTCGGTGAGCAGCAAACTCCGTTCCATGTTGTCGATGCTCCTCAGTATCGCTATCTGAGCACTTAGATCCAGAATTTGGGCTTTCAAGTGCACGATATGCTCACATCTCTCACAGCTGTATGGATCCTCGAGCGGTAGCTCACGGAATGCATACATTGCGCAAGATGTACACTGCACGGCTTCGGCCAAGATGGACGCCATTCTAAATATGGGGATACAGTCAGGATATAGATATAGATATAGATATAGATATAGATATAGATATAGATATAGATATAGATATAGATATAGATATAGATATAGATATATATATATATATATATATATATATATATATATATATATATATATATATATATATATATATATATATATATACATATACAAAACACAATTATTTATATATAGGTGTATGGACGGGGATCAATTAGGGATGTGCAAGTGTATCAATTAGATATCGGCGGGGGATCAGTTAAGTATGGACAGGGGACTCAGCTGAGTAGGTCAAGTGGATTAAGTATGGACGGTGTGTCAATTAACTATGGACTGGGGATCAATAAATGTGGGCTGGGGAATTAATTGTGGACTGGGGAATCAATCAATTATGGACAGGGGGTTAATTAAATATGGATGGGGATAAGGCAAATAAATAGGGACTGGGGGATCAGTAAAAGTGGACAGGGGGAATCTATTAAATATGGGCTGGGGGGGTCAATCAGTTAAATGTGGTCGGGTGGATCAATTTAATACGGACGGGGGGTGGTCAGGGGATCAATTAAATGAGGACGAGGGGGTCAATTTAAACGTGGTCAGGGGGATCAGTTAAATATGGACGGAGGTTGATCAGGGGATCAATTTAAATATGGATGGGGGGTGATCAATTAAATATGGACTGGGGGATCACTAAAGATGGCCTGGGGAGTTGTATTAAATATCGATAGGGGGGAGATCGATCAAATATGGACTCGAAATTAATTTAAATAAGGCTGGGGGGTGTGCACTTAAATATAATACAATTACAATACAAATACAGTACACACTCGGGTTCAGTAGGGCCGGTTATCGCGGCCTCCTGCCCCTCACTCACCTCCTCTAGGGACGCTGCCCGCTGCACGCTATTACAGCTCGCTCGCCTCTTACCAGTCCTCCTGGTCACCACCACCTGGCGCCCTCCGCCGGCCGGCGTTGCACGCTATCACAGCGCTCTCTTGCGCTCGTCCCTCCGGTCGCCTCATACCGGTCCTCCCGGTCCACTCGGTCACCTCCGCCTGGCTCCCTCGCCGGAGGGCCGCGAGCCGAGTCAGACCACGCCGCACACTGCTCACCACAGCCACACCACAGCCCACATGTTCACACCCCGCGCGCGCGCTCTCACTTCCGGTTACACTTGACCTAAGGGTACTTGTCAATTACACTGTCATTGTCCTATACCCCAAGTGTCAGTGACTGTTAAGGATTTCTTACTTGATCTGATCCTGTTACTCCGTATTTGCTCCACTGAAGGATTGGGAGCTTTATCAGTTCCACTGTCACAATCTTCAGTAATCCCTGGAGATGAGCTCCACATGTCTTTGATGTGTTCAGGAACCTGTATGGTGCTATCAGTCATACACTAAGAGGAAGATTCTTGTTCCTCTTCAAGTCCTATAGAAACATCTTTAACTTGATCAAAGCTTGCCACAGTATATGGGAAATTCTCTTCTCTCCCAGCTCCCCCAGACAGGTCGAAAGATAACTCCTTTAAGATATGGTTCATTCCTATGATGAATCAGAACCAAATCAACTCAATGGTATATACAGTGACTAATCACTGGCAAGTTTCTTCATAGGGGTAAATCAAGAAGGTGAATTCCTTGATTCATGCCAAGGTCATGAAATCTTATACGACTTGGAGCACAAGCCTCTAAAATGCTCTCATCCCGGTTCTGCCCATTTGTTAATACACCTAAAAGACCAAAATGACCCATTAGAGCAGAGATACCAATTGTACAAGATAGTATTTCTAGAGCGTCTGCAAGACCAATATGGAAATTTTTGACAAATGTCAATGTATCTAGTGATGACACTGACTTACCTGTAGGCTTGACACTCTGATTTCTCTGGATACCAGTGTGCAGTGTGTTCTTTTGTAGATAATTTGGCAAATGTCAACAATGGTAAGTTCCAATTTTTGTAATCTGTTAGCCAGTTTTGACACAGTTCACTTTGGGCAACAGTTTTTCTCATCTCTGCTGGGATAAAGTTCACTGCATTCATTTTATTTTAATACACCAGATCAGTGGAGGTGTCATAAGTATAATTGTAGACACACTATTTGAAGGTCAAGTACAATATAAATAGCAGACTATTCCAAAATGCCCTCCCAGATAAAGTTAGCAAATATAAAGCAATGCAATTGTTTTGCAATATATCAAATAAGTGATTGAAGCTATCACACATTCCATTTCCAAAAACACAAGGCCTAAAAAAAATTTAAACCTGACAAGTATACTCACCTTGACATGCTTAACATATCACACTCCACAAGGAAAAGCATTACCCCTTGGATACCGGTCAGACGCCTCTCTCTCAGCCAAACCATATCTTACACTTTGCACTGACGAGGGGCAGTACCCTGAAACAGTGTCTGTAAATTGAGGTTTTGGCTACAATCTGAAGTCATGTGACAGCTCCTTGAGTCAGTATTGACTTTTAGGATTGCTATTTCCTACAGGTGGTACAAGAGTTCTAGTTCTCTACTTCTCTGAAGAGCCAATTTGCATATGTTATGTAATTGATGTTCTAGAATGGTCTGTGACACCAGACTCCACCTGTCCGGAGCCTTGTAACCTCATGATAATTCCAGGCCAGGAAATGTCTGTACTGGATAGTGACAATCTCCCACCACTGAAAGCAAATCAGCATAAAAAGAGTACTTAGATGGGATCCACCAAAGACTCTGTACACAATGGGAATTTCATGTGTGAATGAGGGAGCATCCACCCAAAGATCATTTGGAAAGTGTAATAGATGTGTAAAGAAGGCGGCTTTTTTTTACCACAACGGCTCCTGTACAAAGCCTTGTAAAGTAAGAGTATGCAAGGGAAGTGTGACCATCAATACTTGCATGTAGTATATAAATAAAAAAATTAAAAAAAACACAAGACCTTGGAATATATTCCCTTTTAGTACAGACTCTCATCTCTTGGCATCACAGACTTGGCCCTAACAGACCAGACATTCAGTGTCTCCGACTCGCACACAACCTCCTCATCTCGCCCCCTATCTGTCTTTGTCCCCCAAGGTTCAGTCCTAGGGCCCCTGCTTTTCTCCATCTACACCTTCGGCCTGGGACAGCTCATAGTCTCATGGCTTTCAGTATCACCTCTATGCTGATGACACAAATCTACCTCTCTGAACCCGATATCACCTCCTTACTAACCAGAATCCAACAATGTCTGTCCGCTATTTCATCTTTCTTCTCTGCTAGATTCCAAAAACTTTAATATGGATAAAACAGAATTCATTATCTTTCCACCATCTCACTCAACCCCACCACCTGACCTATCAAAGTCAATGGCTGTTCACTCTCCCCAGTCCTGCAAGATTGCTGCATTGGGGTAACTCTTGACTCTGATCTCTCCTTCAAACCTCATATCCAAGCTCTTTCCACTTCATGCCAACTCCAACTCAAAAATATCTCCTTGATCCACACATTCCTTAACCACAAATCTGCAAAAAACACTAGTGTGTGCCCTCATTTCTCACCTAGACTACTGCAATCTCCTGCCCTTTGGCCTCCCCTAACACTCTCGCACCCCTGCAATCTATCCTAAACTCTGCTGCTGGACTAATCCGGGTATCCCCCCGCTAGTCCCTGGCCTCTCCCCTCTGCCAATCCCTGCAGTGGCTCCCAATTACCCAGAGACTCCAGTTCAAAACCCTAGCCTTGGCATACAAAGCCATCCACAACCTGTTTCCTCCAAACATCTGTGAACTAGTCTCCCAGTACTTACCTGCATGCAACCTTCAATCCTCACAAGATCTCCTTCTCTACTCCCCTCTTATCTCCGTTTCCCACAATCTCTTATACAAGATTTCTTGCGTGCATCCTCCCTACTCTGGGAATCTCTACCCCCAACACATTAGACTCTCTCTCCTACCATGGAAACCTTGGAAAGGAACTTGAAGACCCAACTCTTCCGACAAGCCTACAACATGCAGTAACCCTCGCTGCATGACCAGCTGTGTCCTCACCTACTGTATCCTCACTCCTTCTAGATTGAGCTGTCACAGGCAGGGTCTTCTCTCCTTTTTTTGTTCAAACCATTGTACTTGTCTGCTACATATACCCATTTTTCACATGTAAAGCGCAAAGGAATTAATGGAGCTACAATAAATAATATATTGAATAGACCAATAGGCAACATACACATCTGCACAATATACACTCCAACCATGAAAATGCAACACCACGAAAAGTTCTGGCCACATGGAAATCACAAAATTGAGACCTGTTACTGATCTGCAAATGATGGAAAAATAAACCTGCTCAAAATTTCTCAATTTATTCAGTATGGAGTATTAGTGCCAAGTGCAGAAATCCAGCAATTACAGCCTCTTCTGCTGTGATCGAGGTCATTAATCTGCTGAATCTTCTGCTGCACCGAATGCACTTGGGAAATCTTTCTGTTGCTGACGGCTCCTTTGCAGACCAAAGACATTCCAGATGTCTCCCATTGAGCACAAGTTCGGAGACTTGGCAGCCTTGGGAACATGTCTAGGCCATGAATGCTGTTCACAATGCAAGTAACATGAGGCTTTGCGTTCGGGAAATTCGGGTCAGCGTTAGTAATTTAGTGATAGAACCAGTGTTATAGCCATTTCTCCAGTGCTTAACCATGCATTATCCCAGCCTGCACCATAATCCTGAGTAGGACCAGTGAAATGAGTTAAATTTGCAGCAATAGTATCTTGTCTGTCGGAGAATGTACCCTGTTCAGTCCTACTTCCAATAATCTTTTGTTAAGCCTGTGCAATTTTACAATAGTCTTTTGCCATATTTCACCATGGTACAGATCAAATATGCATAAGTGGATTTGTCTACTGGAATTGGATTAGTATTTGTCAGGACCCATAACCTAATGGACATTAAAATTTACAGATAAAAAATTCTCAGCAAATTGGTTTTACAGTGAAAACGTGCATTTTTATGGAAATTCAAATCTTGCCTGAGTCGGGCATTTCTAGATAATACAGTTTTTAGACTTTTTTGTGATGGCATACTTACTAGGAAAATTCACGCAAGTATGACCATATAAAATGCTTATTTTAATGTAAGAACTAAAAGATAGGATAAGCTGTATGACACAGATTTCAGTTGACCCAAATTACTGTTCTATTGTTAGCGTTGCTTGTTTCAATTTTAACAAATTCAGTGATTATCAAATGTATATTCGGAGATAGACAGCAAGTTTAGACCTAAGTATTCCAGAGGGGTATGGTAGCCAGCCATAGCCCAAGGACAACTCCTCCTTACAACAACTTCTGATGGTCATGTTAAAATTCCTGGTATTAAGTTGCTTCAGTTGGAAGGATCACTTGCGTAAATTTTTGGGAAATTAAGATGGCCAAATAAAAGTTAATCTTCCTGTAAAAGAGAAAATGCAAGTTAATCAGTAATTGTACTGTACCTTTTTTAATAATGCAATACATGTAAACTTGACAAAATTCTGGAGATGAATGATTAACATGCAGTTTTATTGACGAATAGAACTAAAATGCATAGAGATGTATGTAGTATTCACACTGGGCAACATTTAGTCGCAGCTCCCTCTAAAGATTTTCTCTTGAGTTCAGGTCTGGAGACAGGTCAGGACACTAAAGACCTTGAAATGTTACTTACGGAGCCACTCCTTAGTTGCCCAAAATCTCCTCCCTTCAATATAGTGCAGTCTTCCTGTCCCCTTTGCAGAAAAGCACCCCCAAAGTATGAAGCTTGATGGTTGGGAGAGTATTCTTGGGATTGTACTCATCCTTTTTCCTCCATACACAGTGAGCGGAATTTGATACCAATATGTTCTGTTTTGGCCTCATCTGACCACATGACCTTCTCCCATGCCTCCTCTGGATCACCCAGATAGTCATTGGCAAACTTCAAACTGGCCTGGACATGTGCTGGCGTGAGCAGGGGGACCATGCTTGCCATTCAGGATTTTAATACAAGATGGTGTAGTGTTACTAATGGTAATGTTTGAGACTGGTCCCAGATTTCTTCAGGTCATTGACCAGTTCCTTCTGTTTAGTTCTGGGCTGATTCCTGACCGCTGTCAGAATCATCCTTACCCCCCCCCTTCCCCGTGGTGATATCTTGACTGGAGCGCCAGAATGAGGAAGGTTGACTGTCAAATTGTGCTTTTTCCATTTTCGAATGTGACAACAGTTGTCTTCTCACCAACTGCTTGCCTATTGTCCTGTAGCGCATCCCAGCCTTGTGCAGGTCTACAATTTTGTCCTTGGTGTCCTTAGTGCAGGGTAGGAGGGTGACTTAAAAAAGCTAACAGGTCTGTGAGAGCTAGAATTCTTCTTGCTGGTTGTTAGGTGATCAAATGCTTATTTCATGCCAAATTAAATGCAATGTGATTTTTCTGGATTTTATTTTTAGATTGTCTCTCAGTTTGAAGTGTGTCTGTGTGTGTGTCTGTGTGTGTGTCTGTGTGTGTGTCTGTGTGTGTGTCTGTGTGTGTGTCTGTGTGTGTGTCTGTGTGTGTCTGTGTGTGTGTGTGTGTGTGTGTGTGTGTGTGTCTGTGTGTGTGTCTGTGTGTGTGTCTGTGTATATAATACAAATTTACAGGGCTCTCTGAGCTTTTTAGGTGGGGAAAACTTGCAAAATGTATGTTCGTTCTTTGGATCTTGTTTAGGCCTCAAAAGCCCACAATATTGGGTATCTATGCTGGGAAGAAAAAAACTGAATTAATCTCAGTTGGTTGTCCATTCATGGGTGCATTCTACTTATACTCACAGCACATAGTATATAGTAGAATATGGAGTATTCACAAAAATATAAATATATAATTAGGTGTATATATTTTCTTAAATGTGTTATTTTATACATTTAAATTAAATTTCTATATATCTTTGGTGTGTGAAATTTTAGGGTGCACTGACACATGGGATGGTGGCCAATTGACCTCCTTCCCCAATGTGATATTGTATACAACATGTCGGGAGAATAGATACCTGATGTATATTACGATCTTATTTTTTTTTTTCTCCTTTTGTCCAAATTATGGTTTGATGGTATGACATAGTTTTTATTGCGTGTGTTCATAATCGGAATTGAACGACCTTAGATTCCTTGTGTCCTTTGGTGCCGGCTTACTTGGATGTGCGCGTTAGGGCATCTGTTTGGCACTGATTGCCCACGTTGTAGCTGATTGTATATGTGGAATTGATCAGGTAGGACCTGTTACAACTGTAGTGAATGACCTTATGACACGGTCAATGACTGACGCAGCAGTCAGGTGACTTTGTGACGCGGCAGCCAATAAGACAGTTTGCGCATGTGCAGCCAAATGAGTAAATTAACTATGCGCTTGTGCGATTTAACAGGAACACTTTCATTGTGCATGCGCTGGGGTCCGTAGCATGCATGGTGTGTCTACTATATTTGTCTGATATGTAACACCTGTACCTGTCCCAAATACATGTATCTGATTGGTCCAATGTACATTATTAAGGAGGGCTTGTTCCCTCACTAGCCTCCTCTGATGAAGCTATTGCAAAATGTGCATTGGATTTGCTGGTGAGTGAACAAGTGACTCCACTTCTATGTGGTCATTAACTGTTTATATGCTGTTAAATGAAGGATTTTTCTCAATCATGTATTTGTTTTCCCACAATAATGTTGGTTCATTACTATGATGAATGTATACCTACTTTGAATATATGTATATTTGTCATGTATGGTTGATGTACTCCCTATGTAACCCATGATTGATGTAGCACAATATCACTTTAAAATATTTATTTATCGTTGTGTTACTCTAAATTGCTCATCTTTATGCATCATTCTGCCTGTATATTGGATTGTCTATGGTAGTATGTTTTTGTTTTTTTTTTATGCAATAAAATGCATCTTTTTATGAACTTTGTTGAACCTCTGGTCAAGGCATTTTTTTTCATTTTTGGATCTTTCTAATAATTGTGCCAACAGTTGTTGCCTTCTCACCAAGCTGCTTGCCTATTGTCCTGTAGCCCAACCCAGCCTTGTGCAGGTCTACAATTTTGTCCCTGGTGTCCTTAGCTTTTCTTTAAGCTGCCCTCCTACTCTGCACTAACAGGTCTGTGAAAGCTAGAATTCTTGCTGCTAGGTGAGTTCTCAGCAGAATGTATATTAATAAAACAAATCTATTAAGTTATTAATAAAAGCAGGGGGCTAAAAAAAACAAAAAAAACATGCAAGACAAACAGTTAACAACCAACTAAAGTGGTGCACACACTGTCCTCTCCAAAAAGCAAGGTAAAGGAACATACACAAATGTGGAAATTCAAATGACCATAGAAATGATTAATGAAACAATCTCACTATTTGGTTGTCCTGTGCAGATAGTTGAGGTTGCAGACAAAAGCCATATAAAAAAAGTATAAAGTGGGGGGGGGGGCATATAAATATCATGTCACACATTACCCCAGTGGAGACCCACATAGGTCAAATAGAGTTTCCAGACTAAATTAACCGCTCTCGACTCATTTCCATACTCATCAGGGGAGAAAGGGGTGGGTGGGTAGCCACTGTAAAGGGCTAGGGCTCAGTAATTCCCACTAAAAAAAAGTGGAGAAGAAATCATTAAATATATCAATTAACATTAATCTTGTATAATTTGTGTATATGCATATATTTTGTGCTTTTATTTCCCCCCTCAACCATCACGCTGTCTAGATCTTGTTTCTATTTCTATTGGTAATTTGATCATTTACAAATGGTCAGTACAAGATTAAAAAATACCCCCAACTATACAGGAAAAAAGGGGTCCAGATATAGATGTAAGTGTGGGTGTTAACCCATAAGAGTTAATATGTACAACCAAATAGTAGGAAAATACCTGAATGCTAATTAAAAATATTTTTATTAAATCATTAATTAAAAGCTGTTAATTGCCAGACCAATAAAATGGTTAAAGGTGGAACAATCCGGAAAAAAATTGTTGTGGGTACAATTAGTTGGTAATGATTAAATGAAAAAAACATGATGGATGAAAGATGGTACATAAGCATGGTAGAAAGTATAAATATCACAGATGGCACAATATATGTCATTCGTTTTGAGTTTTGCATTATTTTACTATTTACGATGTGGGCGGAGAATATATACCATAAACTATGGACTTATGGATATACCTGTAGTGCATCTATACTTGGAATCAGGAGATAAACCATGATACAGCGTACGAACCACCATACAGAAATAAATAAATAAAGGTAATACCAGATGTAGCTGTCCCAGCCCTCAAGTCCAACTTATGTTTCGCGTAGTGGCTTTCTCAAGGAATATGAGGTAGTGAGCAAATGGGGGGGGGGGGTATATACATGTCCATATCACCACTCAAACGAGATGTGCAGCTGTTTAATCACAGTAGACAACCCATCTCATTGGATCAGGTATAGGTCGGACTTTAATGAGTATTCATTGGTGGATCAGGGGGATAGCCCAGGTGTTTGTGATGATGAAAGGTGGAGGTTGGACTCTAACCCATGCCGCCCTCCGGGGCAAACATTGGCAGGCACACTGAAAGTAGGGGGCAATATGCCAAAACCACTGGGCTGCGTTTATCCCCCCTGATGCATGTCATTGACGCCATGAGAAAGGCGTACGTTGGTGGAACACACACCGTGGTGGTCCTGGCATATTTGCATCTGCTCCTTGAGGTAATACATGGGTTTGGATAACAATAAATAATGGGCACATGAAGAGTTTCAGAAGTAGTGTGTATGTATATACCCACCTCTGACCGTTATAACCACATATGAGCTTGCTACTAATCTATGATGAATGTGATTTCTTTATTGGGTTAACACCGCAATGCGTAGTCGTCCTTGGTTTTTAAAGTGTATGTTGGTCCTTTGCATCTTTTCCCCATTGACCTTGTATATTAAAGAATTTTCTATTTTTTTATAACATGACCTTTTTTGCTGTTTTCCTTGGTCGTATTGCCACCTCCCCTCCTTATCCTTCATTTCAAATGATTAGATGTCTTCAGTATCTGTGTGAAATATCAGAAGTTGATTACTTGCTCGGCTCTACTTTTTTCTGTTACAATTTATGTAGTTTTGTAATAGAAATGACTTAATTTTGTGTCTTTTTCTCCTGTGGATTCTTCATTATTTTGAAATGCAAAATGCCAATAATGACTTCTTTTAATTTAAGGCATTAATAAAAATAACACCTTTCCCTTTAGTTTTCTCCAGAAACCAGTCATATATTGTTACTTTGGTTTGGGATGCAGTTCCTTCTGTTAGTATGCAATTGATTTTTTAGAATTATCCATGGCACACGATTCTGCAGATGTGACCTTTGTCCGGTGCCTTGCAATCCAAACACTTCTCCACACTTTATTTTTCTCTATGCTGAATTATTTCATAGAATCTCTTATCACTGCGAGCAACTCGGCATGAGAAGATACATGGGATCCACCCAAGACAACTGTACACACAAGACATTTCATACGTAGATGACAGAGCATTCACTTGAAGAAACCTATGGAAAGTGTGATGGATAAAAGCTAGTGATGAGCGAGCACTAAAATGCTCGGGTGCTCGAAGCTCGGGCCGAGCTCGCCGTGATACTCGTGTGCTCGACCCGAGCAACGAGACCAATGTTAGTCTATGGGAGACCCGAACATTTTTGCGGCGGCACCCCCGGCAGTCTTTTAAAAGCCTAACAAGTGCCCAAAACGATAGTGACAGTGCTCAAATGACATGGGGACAGCATGGGGATCGCCCCAGGAAGCATTTCTGACCCCCAGGTCACTGCTGTCAACAATGTGGTCAGAGGTATTAAGCCACTTTTACAGGCTCATAATAAAACATTCAAAAACAAAAGTGAAACTTTTTTTCCTGTGAAATATGTTAAGGAATTTCCTTTCCAGGGTAAAGACTTGTGTATAAGCTAAAATAACCAAAAACAAAAATACTCCTCCACACCTTGGGCTATGTTCACAAGTAGCATTTTTAATGCGTTTTTGCACTTTTGTATTGCTTTCAACCGTGACAAATGCATTCACCGGGAAATGTCATTTTAACATTTTACAATCTTATCGGGCCATGTGCTGTGTGACACATGCATACAGTGCTGAAAAGACATGGGAACAGCATGGGGAAGACCCCGGGAAGCATCTCTGACTCACAGGTCACTGCCTAAAAGTGTGCCCATCAGAAGTGATCCTCGCCGCATCAGAAGATGCAGACTTGCAACTATCCCCATGCAAGTCCTTGTCCCAGGGCAGTGTTCAATTGTACCTCCCCTATTCCTTGCAATGCAAGCGTTAATATGCAGCAATCCACCCACCCAACCGCAGGCTGCAATACCATACTGCTAGCTTGCACTTGAAATGGGGCCTTTTAGTTTTGAGGAGGCCGAAGCTGGCCACTACCTCATGTCTGCTTCTGCTCGGTCCCCAGCCACCCCGCGGCCGGGTGTCCACACACGGTCCCCAGCCGCATGGGGGCGGCCGGGTGTCCATAAACTGTCCCCAGCCGCCCCGATTTCTCCTGTTACCGACCCAAACACTTTTCGAAGACTGGCCTGCTTTAGGGCAGCATTGGACGAGCCCATCCGAGAATTAGACTCCTCCGATGGGCCCTGGCTTCTCCATCAGGGGAGTTGAGAGTGCCAAGGTGAGGAGCATGATGATGATGATAGAAGTTAGCATCTGCTTTTTCTTGGCATGCAAGCACATGTATGTAGTAGCAGCTAGGCCTGAGGTGGTCAGCGTTTTAGTGCATATCCTACCTCCTCCGAGGATTGCTGGATGTTTTCCTGCTACTATCCCAGTTCTATGACTCCTGTTAAAACAAAGCTTCATGTGATAAATGATGGATGAGGTAGTGGCAAAGGAGAGAGTAGGAGGAACAGGGACCATTCACATCAATATCAGGCCAGTCAACCAGGATGTTTCTGTAACAAAAGGAGCGGTTCTGCTACACAGTTATAGGGCATACTGTGAGTGCAATGCCTACTAAAAATTTCAAGGCACTCCAATGCCCCTTGGAAGTGACCTGGAGGTCAGAGGGCCTTAACTAAACCGTTTTTTCCATTTATAGCCACTGGGTCTCCTGTACACAGTTGGCCTAAGCAGTGAATGGAAGGCTTTCCAAAAACTGAGGAACTGCAATGCCCCTTAAAACAGATGTGGATTACAGCATACTAAAAATCTTCTACCCATTATTGGGGAGTGGGTCTCTGTTAGTTTTCGCCTTTGCATTGAGTAGCAAAAGCTGACCAAAATTAGGAGGAAATGCAATGCCCCTTGGAAGAGACGTGGAGGTCCCAGTAGCTTAACAAGATGCTTTTAATGCCCCTTACAAGAGCCATGCAGTACAGCATATTACAAACATTATTCCCATGATTGGGGAGTGGGTCTCCCACAGTCTTTGCTTATGCCTTCCAAGAAAAATCTGACAAAAATAAGGACGGGGGAACTTTCAATAATGGCAACACGGACCACGGTCACCCTGGTGGTATAGTGCAGGTGGAAGCTGAGGATAAGGAGAAGAACATAAAACAGCCGAAATGAGGAAGCGTGTACCCATGTGTGGGTGTGAAGCGGTGCCTGTGAATACACCTCCCGAAATAACACAGTGGATTTGACTTTATGTAACTCTGCTGTCATTTGGTGGTTTTGAGAAGTCTAGCCCAATCCAGCCCTTGTTCATTTTGAAAAGGGTCAGCTTGTCAGCATTGTCAGATGACAGGCGAGTGCGCTTATCAGTTATAATTCCCCCAGCAGCACTAAAAACATGCTCCGATAAAACGCTAGCGGCAGGGCAGGCCAGGACCTCCAAGGTGTGCAGAGCGAATTCATTCCAAGTGTCCAGCTTGGATACCCAATAATTAAAAGGCACAGAGGAATCACGGAGGATGCTGGTACGATCAGCAAGGTACTCCCTCACCATCTTTTGAAACTTTCCACTCCTTGTGAGAGCATCCCACGCCTCAGGGCCTGTAAGCTGGGTGGGTCTCAGAAAACTGTCCCAGAACATTGACCGTATTCCCCTGCCTTTGCTGGATTGGAGTTGCCTCTCTCTCTCACTTGTACGTCTTGGTTGGTCAACGAACTGTGACCTCTGCCGCTAGCGTGTTCAGATGGGAATTATTTTAACAGTTCTGCAGCAAGGGCCTTCTGGTACTGCCCCATTTTTGTAGACCTCTCCACCTCAGGAATAAGAGAGTGAAAGTTCTCCTTGTAGCGGGGGTCTAAAAGTGTCACCAACCAGTAATGACTATCACCCAACATTTTGACAACGCGAGGGTCACGGTTAAGGCAGCGTAACAAAGTCAGCCATGCGTGCCAGACTGGTAATGGACAAGACTTCCGTTTCCTCACCAAGATGTTGACTGACCATGCTCTCCTCCTCCTCCTCCTCCTCCTCCTCCTCCTCCTCCTCCTCTGTCCTCAGGCCACCCACGCTGTACCGACGGTATGACAGTTGTACAGGTACTACCATCTACAGCGCATGACACAAGCTCCTGTTCTTCTTCCTCCTCCACTCCCCCATTGTCCCCCAATGCACGTTGGGATGAGATGAGGCTGGGCTGTGTGTAGTCGACCGTTACCAATTCTTGATCCATCTCATCATACTCTGGCTGCAATGCCTCCTCTTTAATTCTCTGCAGAGCATTGAAAAAGACAGACAAGTGGGATGCTGACACTAATGATGGCATCATCGCCACTCACCATCTGGGTGGACTCCTCCTAGTTTGTCAAGATGGTACAGATGTCAGACATCCAGGTCCACTCCTGAGGTCTTATGTGTGGAGTCTGACCTGAATATCGACGGACTTTTTGCAGCTGGTACTCCACAACTGCTCTCTTCTGCTCACAAATCCTTTGCAAAATATGGAGGGTAGAGTTCCAACGTGTGGGGACATCACACACCAGTCGGTGTCACGGAAGCTGCAAACCCTGCTGCAACACAGCAAGGGCGGCGGAAGCTGGAGCCGACTTGCGAAAATGAGCTAACAGACGGCGTACTTTCACGAGCAGATCTGGCAACTCTGGGTACGATTTAAGAAACCGCTGAACCACGAGGTTAAGCACATGAGCCAGGCATGGTACGTGTGTGATCTCGCCTCGCCTCAGAGCCGCCACCAGGCTACGGCCATTGTCACACACGACCATGCCTGGATGTAGGTTCAGCGGTCTCAGCCACAGATCTGCCTGATCTTTCACAGCTGTCCACAACTCACAAGCAGTGTGAGGTTTATCACCTAAGCTTATGAGTTTCAGCACAGCCTGTTGCCGCTTGGCGGAGGCAGTGCTGCAGTGCTTCCAGCTTGTAACTGATGTGGTGATATCTGAGATGGAGGCTGAACATGAGGAGTAGGAGGAGGATGATGCACAGGAGCAGTACACTCTGGGGGCAACTCTGACTGACATAGGGCCCGCAATCTTAGGTGTGGTGATGATGTGTTCCGTCCCAAGGTCCGACTGGGTCCAGGCTTCCACTATGTTTACCCAGTGTGCCGTCAGAGAGATGTACCGTCCCTGGCCACAAGCACTTGTCCACGTGTCCGTTGTCAGGTGGACTCTCTCAGTAACTGCGTTGTTGAGGCCACGGCAGATGTTTTGGGACACGTGCTTGTGTAGTGCGGGGATGGTACACCGGGCAAAATTATGTCGGCTGGGGACCGATTACCGAGGGACGGCTACTGCCATAAGGTTGCGGAAGTATTCCGTCTCCACCAGCCTAAAAGGCAGCATTTCCAATGTAAGCAGTCATGAAATGTGTGCATTTAGGACTGTGGCCTGTGGGGCGTTAGCTGCGAATTTACGCTTTCATTCATAGGTCTGGGATATGGACAATTGAACGCTGCGGTGGGACCTGGATGTGGACGTTGATGCTGTTTCTTGAGAAACTGCCATAACAAGTGAAGACTGAGAGGCGGAGTTATCTTTACATACAGTATGGACAGGGGATTGCCTTGCACACATAACAGGGGGTTCTATTGCACAAAAAACAGCGGAAGAAGCAGTGGTGACACCCGCTGACACTGGTCGTGGACCCTGGGGTTCCTCCCACAAAGTCGGGTGCTTTGCTGCCATGTGCCTGATCATGCTGGTTGTGGTCAGGCTGGTACTTTTGTCACCCCTGCTGATGCTGGCATGGCCGGTGGTACAAATGACCTTTTTGGGGTTGTCAGTAGAGTCTTTAAAAAAATTCCAGACTCTGGAAGACCTACCGCTTGAACTGGCAACGTCCCTCATGTTGGTGTTACGGGGAACAGTTGCCCGCCTTCTGTCTGCGGCCACCACACTGCTTCTTCCTGCCTGTTGGGGTACTCTGCCTCCCTCCCCCTGTGTGCTGCTGTCCTCACTCTGCATGTCCTCTTGCCACATTGGGTCAGTTACTAGATCATCAACCACCACCTCCTCTTCCACTTGCGCACCACGATCCTCCTCCTCACTTCCTGGCAATTGTGTCTCGTCATCGTCCACCTCTTGTGACAAATTGCCAGCGTCGACTTCTTGTGGCTGTTCAAATATTTGTGCATCGCTACATGGGATCTCCTCTTCCACCACTTCAAGCGAAGCAGGCGAGGGGCACAAATCTTGAAATGGATCAGTGAACAGCTCTTCAGAGTGTCCAAGTGTGGGATTAGTTGCTGTCTGACGACACTCGGCATGGTGGGAGGAAGGAGCATCAGGGTGAGGAGGAGTATGCAGTCGAGACTCACGGCTACTAAGATTTGACTGTGTGGAAGACAGGCCGGAGGTGGTGGTGCCCAGGTAACTTGAAGTATTATCTGCTATACAATTAATAACCTGTTCACACTGTTCAGTTCACAATACTGGTGTTGTTCTGTGCTTCCCTAGTAATTCGGTCAAGAAGTGGGAGCGAGAAGATGTGGCTGTTGGTTGTGGTACATTTTCACCTTGGCCACGGCCCTGTCCTCTGCACGCACCATCACCAGAACGTCCACTTCCACCTCCCTTGCCACGCACCTTGCCCAATGTAAAGGATGTAAAATAGCTTACTCTCGCAATATCAATGGAAAAAGGGTAACAAAAAGTAGATTAGAACCGTAGAAGAGGAAAACCACAGTTCTATTTCTCTGGCCTACACCCGACTTTTAAACAATCTGAACAAGCAGGGAGAAACTATTACTGTTTTTCTTTACGGAAAAAATACCAAAAGATGAATAATAGAGATTTTTTTACCGTGGAATGGCAAAACCACAGTTATTGTTTACTGGTGTATACCAGACTTTTTTAAATATATATATATCCTATACAGCCTGCCTGCCTGATATCTGGGATGGATATTAATCCTGAGAAGGACTGTTTTGTTTGATCTGGCAGCCTTTACAGACCCTACACTAGCTATTTCGCAGGATAAATCCTCCCTAGCTCAGCAGCGCTGTCCCTACACTGTCTAATCCGGAGCGACTGTGTCCAAGATGGCGACGCCCGGTTTTAAATCCTCGAGGTGACGCTGTGCGGCAAGCCAATCACTGTAATGCCCACAAATAAGATGGCTGCGGCATTACAGTGACTGGCTGGCAATCCCTGCATGTTCATTGGCTCTGTAAAGAGCGCCAAACATGCAGGGCGGAGACCCGAGCTCCCGCCCGAGTAACCCGGAAATGCTCGGTGCTCGCCGAACATCCCGAGTAGCGTGATGCTCGGGCGACTACCGAGCAGTGTTGAGCATGCTCGCTCAACACTAATAAAAGCATTAAATAGGAACAGAGAAACTGTCACTCTCCGAGTGTTTGGAAAGTTATAACTTTATTACATAGAGTGAACTATACAGACAAAAAGAGCGGTGGCAATTTCATGCTGCCAATCGCTTCATCAGGCTCTTAGGTGTGACGACCTCATTAATTCTAAATTATGCCAGATGTATATTCCAGTAGGTCAAAAGACATAAGCCATTGTTCATGAGCCTGAATGCTAACTCTTGAATTGTTTGCTGCAGCATATTCTGACCTCTTTGGAGAACAGGAAAGCAGGGTAATTGAACAAACAATGGGTAATGAGCATGTTACAAAACATTGAATCTGTCCATGCAGCTGCTTTGTCTGCAAACATTAAAGGACAAAGTATGCCCATTGAATACTCGAACAATAAGAAATGACCTCCTCCCACCTTTCCCCAGACCTGTGATTGAAGGACTGCTGTGGGTATAAATAGGAACTCTATCCTTCTGCAGATACCCTACTTGACCGTAGGCAAGGCACCATGGCTCCAACAGGAAAAATACAGATTTTACACTCTACAGGATGCCAGCTTAAGGGACAGGACAGCTGCCCCAGCTGGAGAAATGCTGATCTGATCCATTGACCATCACTGAACTCATGCAGACTTTTGGAGAAGCCAGGTTAGGACAATTAGGACTGTCGGCTTACTAAGCTTGCTGTTACCTCTTCTGTGGGAGGCCATCTAAAACAGGGTACCACTGGTATGGGTAGTTGGCCCTGGAAGCCCTGAATTCAGATGTTCTAATTCTGTGACCCAGAAGAAAGGTGAGACTCAGTAAATACACAATGGTGCAAACTACAGAGACTGTACTATGTTGTCTGTTGATTCAATAAAGTATTGCCTCACTGTTTTATACTCGCCCTGTGTTGTCTGAGTAGTATTCTGCCTATGGGGAAGGAGCATGGGTGTTAAGTGGTCCATGTGGTCTTTCTGAACACAGCCAAGCCAGTGGACAAGAGTACCCACTGATGACAGGTGTGATAACACAGAGGGTGATGATGAGGTTGGAGATCCCACTTACTGTCAACCCACAGTCAGCCAAGAGATGAGGTCAGCAGAGGAGGTGGAGGAGGATGCTAGTGACGATGAGGTCAGGTTGCGCCTTCCTGGACAGAGACATAGTACTGGAAGCACGTCAACAACTGTATCCCCAAGCACAACTCTGCCTCTGACCACAAGTCATGGTGGCTCTTCAGGTCGCATGGGTGCTAAGCCTTGCATAGCCTGGGCATTTTTTCAGATCGATAAGGATGACCCAACTCGTGTTAGCTTTTGCTGACAAATGTTACAGATAAGTAGAGGCCAAAAAATACATTGTTTGAGTACTTCATGCATGAACTGGCACATGGATATGAAGCATAAGTTGCAGTGGGAAGCTCACTGTGCTACAATGCGGTCTAGCCGGCTGGGCCAATCACCGTCTGCCACATCTTGTGCATCCGCAGCCTCTTCATCCTCTGTGACTGGGGGGACAGCAGTCACACCTGTTTTGGGATGCAGACCTTCCACCTCTTTATGCGCAACAGCCAGCGTGATTGGCAGGTCATCATTTTCTTTGGAGGTGGTAACACCAGCTGGTGTTGAGCGCTGTCCGCCATCGATAGCACCACCTTTGGATCAAGGCAACCTAACATGTCCACCTGCATCTTCCTCACAGACCGGCAGTTTGCCGGGGACACCCTTCTCAACCCCGTCTAAGCACAACAGCCAGCCCTCTGTCCCTCAGATGTGGACAAGTAAAAGACCATTTCCTCCTAGCCATGAGAAAGCTAAGAGGTTGAATTTCACCATCTGCAAGCTCTTGGCTACAGAAATGCTGTCTTTCCGCCTGGTGGACACAGAGGATTTTCGATACCTTATTTCCATCGCAGTGCCCCAGTACCAGATGCCCAGTCGGCACTACTTCTCAAAGAAAGGTGTGCCTGCGCTCCACCAGCATGTCGCACACAACATCACCGCTTCTTTGAGAAACTGTGTGTGACAGGGTACATTTCACCACAAACAGAAGTGTCTTGGCAATGTTGATTGTAGTCATGCCTTGACCTAAACACTCCACAATTTGTTGCTTCTCAGCAGCCGACACATCCTTTTTCTTTCCCATTTAGGCAGAAAATGTAGGCTGCTTAATAATGTGGGACAGCCTTCATAAGTAGTCTTGCCTTTCATTGGACACACCTGCCAAACTAATTAGCACAGTTGTCTGCAATTGCTTACAGTGATATAAAGAGGCCTGACACACATCACCATCAATGAGTTTAACTGACAAACAACAAAATTCTTCCCTTATCACTCCTAAACACTTTTTGCATAATAATTTGGAACACAGTGTACATGTGCTTTTCCACAAAACACCAGTGGTTCACGTAGTGAATCTTACAGTTCTAACTTGCCAACCATGGTCTGTATGGAGTTGTTCAATAAAGGGCCAAAAATTAAGATAACATAGACGGGAGAGGTCTCTATGAATAGGAATTCCTAAGTATTTGATACCCTGTGAGGGCCAGGCAAAGGGAAAGTTGGACTGGATGGAATCCTGTATGGATTTGGGAAGAGAGACATCGAGGGCCTCAGACTTCGCTGCATTGATTTTAAAATTTGACCATGTAACAAAGTGATCTATTTCAGCCATAACAGCAGGGATGGATATATGTGATTGAGCGATTATATACTAGAACATCATCAGCAAATGCAGAGCACTTGTACTCTGTGCCTCCCACCTCAATCCATGTAATATTGGGGTTATGGCGAATTGATGAGAGCAGTTGCTCCGTCACTAGGATATATAAGAGAGGGGACAGAAGACATCCCTGCCTTGTCCCATTGGTGATTATGAAAGATGATGAAAATGTTCCTTTTATCTTCAGCCTAGGTGACGTATTGCGATACAGGGCCGTGATTTTGGCTATAAAAGGGTCCCCTAGACTCCTACCCCAAGCTTTTTAAGAGAATAATATATGGCGTGCCAGGAGACTCTATGGAATGCTTTCTCCGCATCCAACGAGAGTATCTAATTACTAATTTTTAACTGCATCTAGCCCAGGAAATACTTTGTGCCTAATAGTGTCTGCTAGTCAGCGGATTATCCCAGCTGTTAAGCAAGCTACACCACCTGTAGTTTGGACACTCAGTGAAGAGCATCGGGGAGGCACCCCAAGGCACAGGGGCTGGGACTGGCGGTAGGACGCCTTGCGGTGGACTGACAGCCGAAGCAGACAGGCACGGAAGATGGGCTGGCAGATGAACTCAGCTGGTAGTCAGGCGGCACTGGAAGGCAGGCTGGCAGGCACGGCTGGAACCTGAGGGCTGAAGCAACTATTAGAACACACAACAACTTTGCACATGGAGCCTCCATTTTGGAGGAGGTGCCTCAAATAACAGAGTTCCTCCGGCTATTGGCTTGGTACATTTTAGGATGACGCACGTGGCCCCTTTTAAGAGGCAGGGAGCGCACCCTAAGTACAGTGCGAGGGGATCTGCGCGTGGTCTGCGCAACCCGGGCAGACATGGTGAGGGAGCCGGAAGAAGGGGCGGAGGACACCAGACAGGAGCCGCGGCGGTGATGGGATCTACTTCTCTGCTGGGCAGGAGGCAGAGATGTCAATGCTACATAGCCTCTGTTGTGCTAGTGTAACATGTTGACATGTCTTTTTAGTAATGAGTTCATATTACTGTACTGACAGTATCAATTTCTTCTGCAATGACTTAGTTCGGCCATTAGATGTCAGCAAGAAACAAGTTCAAAAAAGAAGCCCGGGGATCTGTACAAAAGCCTGGGAAACACAGAACCAGGAAGTCCTCTGAGGAGACGAGACATGTCTGATGACCAGGGGACGTTTGGAAGCTTGTACAGACTGCAGCCAGACGGTGTATCCAAGAAGAAACTGTGCCTTGTGAGTAACTGAGATATGTGACCGGTCACCAACTGTGTAGTCAGTTAGGGAAAGCTAGTTAGTGATTACAGTAGTGCTGAGAACTGCCTGGTGTATATCACTGCTGATGGACTGATCAGGCTTGATCCAGAGATTGTGAAGGATTTGGTATACTAAGACTCTGTATGTGGATACTACAAAGGAGTCCTGTTGTGAACTACACTTTGAGACTGAGATTGATTCTAATTCCTGCTTACACCTGGGTGTGCTGGAGAGCTTGGTGAGAAGGAGAAGCTAATTAAACCCGGTGGCCAGAGATCGGGGTCTAATAAAAGGTTTAGTTTGTTAACTGTTTGTATTTGTATTGAAGTCTAAAAGATTTCTCTTTGCTCTTGTATGAAGAGAAACTGTACACTGTATAGGTAACGAGTTGGCTAAATGAGTGTTCTCTAAGGGGAAAACAGGGGTACCCAGATCCCATTGTATTAGTGTGGGAGTGGGGGTGTAAGGTTATATTCCTGGGAGGACCACGTGCCTTGTCCATGGTAACATCCTGGGTAGGCCCTGTACTGATAATGGGTGGGAGCAGTAGTTTGGCTCATTCCCGCGAGATTGGCATTTGGGCTCTCTCGGGCTGCATAACTTGTATTTTTTGTTAGTGGCTGTTGTGGCCCATATTTTGTAGAATCGTTTAATCCTGTCATTTGTGTGGCCAGTATAAAGAAAGTTATTTGCCACTATACAAGGTCGGAGTCATTCATAGCAGCGCCGTATCCCTCATACACATTCGACCAGCCTTCCGGTTGTTACACCAGCAACCAGCTCCTGTTCTTCTTCCTCAGCCTCTGCCTCCTCATTGTTACTGAATCTGCACTGAGTGGATGAGATGAGGCTGGGCTGTGTATTATCTCCGTTTCTCAGGTCTTCCTCAGTCCCCATCTGGTTCACATGCAAAGCTTCATGTTTGTCACCAGCAACTGTTTAAATTGCCACAGAAGTGGGGTTGTTGCGCTGACTATGGCATAACCACCGCTCACCATCTTTGTGGAGTCCTCCGTCTTGGAGAACCACACAAATGTGAGACATTTATGCCCACTCTTCAGTTATGTGTGGAGGCTGACTAGAATACCAATGGGCGTGTTGGAGCTGGTACTCAAAAACTGGCTTCTGTTGATCACAAAGCCTTGCCAGCATGTGCAATGTGTAGTTTCAGCATGTTGTTCATGTCACACAGCAGTCAGTGAGCATGCACTTGCAGCGCTGCTGCAGCACTGCCAGAGTGGCGGCAGCTGTAGCTGACTTGCGGCAATGGGTGCTGACGCTGATTACCTTGACAAGCTCTGGCAAATCTGGTTAGGTTTTCAGAACTGCTAAACTACCATGTTGAGCACGTGGGCAAAGCATGGTACGAATGTAAGCTTGCCATGCTTCACAGCCGCCACCAGGTTATGCCCATGATCACATACGACCATGCCTGGTTGTAGGTAGTGACAGATCTGTCTAGTCTATTATTCCTTTAAGTAACTCTGCTGCGGTGTTCGGTTTGTCTCCTAGATGAATTGGCTTCATCAGAGCCTGTTGCCACTTTGCTGAGGCAGTGCTATAGAGCTTCCGGCTGATGTGAAAAACTTGCTCTCAGATGGCACATTGAAGATGCAGGAGGGGGTGCAGGAAAAGGTTCTATAGGTAGGTCCAGCTATTCTCCAGCATCAGTAGCTCATGTCCAGCCCAGGGTTTGACTATCCCAGTCTCCACAATGTTCATCCTGTGTGCCATCAGGGAAATGTAGCATCTCTGGCCACAATCGCTTGTCCACGTGTCTAAGTATATGCAGTGGCCGTAAGGGGCTAGAGTACTCTGTAGCTGGGCTGGCCGTCTTCAAGGAAAGTCACGGTGGCAGTGGCCCAGCTCCATGGCCCTGGCCGAGCAGTTGAAGGGAGTATTTACAGGGGATTCATAGTCTTTGTGACGCCACCTGTGGTGCCTAGTCAGGGATGACCAGCGCTGCTGTGGGGACCCTGGGGGATGGATAGATGGTATAGCAGCTGGGATGAAACACTTACCACAGGTGAAGGGGACCCCCAGGGACTGAGAAAGCTGATATGAAGGAAGGCGGCAGGGGAAACAGGGTGCTGAGAGCAGGGCGGCAGCAGTGATGATAGTTGCGGTGGTAGCACAGCTGCGTGGAGGTGCAGAAGAAGACAGACACGAGGAATGCAGTCTGGTTACCTTTACTGCAGAAAAAGCTGTTTTGTCCAGGGCACTGATCACTAGGTCCACAAGGGTCTGGTCAACCTGGCAGTAATCGGAGTCGACCCCCGTCAAGTGGATTTGGAGGCCTGTCTGCTGGGCTTCTCTATTGTGGGCCCCACTGCCTGTGAGCTATCCTGCGGTCCCTTCTTTTCTTCACTCCTGCCATAAGCTCCGTACTAGCAGGCGATGCGAACCTATAATGGGTACTGCCGTCTTGGGTGCAGCTCCAGGCTCAAGTTATAACTCTGTGCTGCCGGGCTTCTGCTTTTGATCAGAAAACTTGCAGTCTCCTGTCCTCCAGATTTGGCTGCCGGGATGTGCAATGCCCCTACAACCCAGGACTCTGGCGTCCTCTGCTCCGCTGCCTGGGGTGAGCTCTTCACTTGCTCTGCTCCCCAGAACTTTCTTCTTCTCCCTCTGCTGCTTTCTCCCCCCTCTCCCTTCCCTCACACTCACTGACTAACTCCTCCCCCCAGCCAGAAAAGCTCCCCAAAATAGGGTATAGAGTTGCTTCTTCAGGATAGGGATCAGAACCTGTGTGTGCATGTGGTGTTTACCTGACGTGGGGAGCTCCTCCTGCTTCCAAGCAGAATATCGCCTCCAGTGAAGGAGGCAACACTACTGTGGCAACTGGCCCATGGGGCGCCACATAAGCAATCCCAGTAATTGCGTTTGTACAGGCACTGGAGCTGTTGCTGGGCACATGCTGTTGCAAGATTGGGGACGCCACAATGAGAGAAATTGGCGGCAAGGGACTGAGTGACCAAATTTGTACACCTGTAGCAGGAAGAAATATTTTGAACTGTACCAGACCTAGCTGTTCTTAAAAATTTTAACCCACCGTAACTTAACACAAAGCATGTTAAACTGTCTAGATTACTAATGGAATCCAGATCAACTACACTTTCTAATTTACGTTCAAAAAACTGATGTACTTATACCCTCAAACACTTTGAAGAAAGTGCAAAGCCAGGAAAGACAATAATACAGTAATCCTTTTCAGGTGTCCGCTTCTCCTTCCTCAGGAGGCTGGAAGGACTACCTTCATCTGTTTCCTGGAGCCTAATTCCGAGGTGCCTGGGCTGTAAGTGACTAAGCTCCGTGTAGTGCTGCAGACCCCAACATGTAGATATGGGTGAGAGTCCCAGTCACCTGCACCATTGCCTGCTCCTGCATAGGAGGTGGAGTACTCCAAGGACAGCACAATCTCTCAGGCAGGGGTGGTAGCCCTGTCTCAAGCCACCTCTTCAATGCCTGTTCATTTGTAAAGAAGGGTTCATTCTGCTCCCTTCCTTCTCAGATCACACACAGCATACCAGAGATAGTGATCTTCCATTTTGAGGAACATGACCTTGGTTCTAGCTGTTTTTTAAGCCTTCAAGGCAAGTGTTTAGTCTCTACTGCCTGCTGGTTGAACAAGATGTGATGACTGGTCCCAAACTTTTCGATGGATCCCCATCTCCGCAGCTGGTTGTACGCAATGACCTCCCCCTGGGATGCGAGCTGTCGGTACCTTAGAGCTAGGGGGGCCCAATAGCATTTCTCCAGCACTGGTCCTTGCTCACCTCCTTGTCTCTTCCAACAAGCCTAGGCCCTGCAGTCCACTCACTAGTTGCTGGAACCTGGCTCACATCTGCAGTCTGCAAGAACCCCACTGATTTGAAGCCAGGGTTCGAGCATTGGTGGTTTCTGACCATAGGCTACTGCCACCTTCGCTATTGCGCCAGCTTGGTCTGGCTCCAATATTCCTCTGGTCCCTTTCATGGGAGTCTCGTGGTGTTCTGCCATCTTTTCACCCACCAAGCACGTTAAACTGGATTACTATTTAAATCCATAAAATGTTTGAGCACACTTTTGGAGTCGTACCATCGAAATGTCAACGCACCTCATACTACATGGATGAATATTTGAATACAGACAAAAAAAATGCTTTTTTGGACTGTTATATAACACAGAAATGAACTACAGACAATGAAACCTATTTCTGGATTCAATTACTCATTCATATACTATTACAATGATTTTTGGGAATGTTATATACCTGTACCAAATGTACCACCAAACACCTAATACTCTTTGGATGACAATATAGTAACTTTTTTCACCCAAAAAGAATGGTCAACTGCCACAGCTATACATTTAGCAATGGACTGAAAAGCCCTAATCCCTGCTTAGATTGTATTCAGCCACACTCTCTGCTCCTGCAACTCTCTCTCCTTCAGCTAAATGCAGATTTTATCTGATACAAAAAAGCAAAGCACAAAATTGGGCTTTACAAGGACTGTTAGGGCTAGCTCCCACTTGCGAACTTGCGATTAAATCGGACGAATGCAATCAGATTAAAAAAATCTGTTTGCATTAGTACCAATGTTAATCTGATTGTGTTCATCTGCTTTTTTTCTTTCCAGATTGCACTTTGACTGGAAAAAAATTGCAGCATGCTGCGATTGTATTGTAAATCGGATCGAATTTGCCAATAGAAGTCAATGGATGAAATGTATTTATTTATTTTTATAATCAGTTGGCACTCAATTCGAATGCCATGCGATCTTTCTAAATTTCTCCAAAGGTTCAGGAAATTACATCAGCCCAATGCAGGAAGTTGTAAGCCAAACTTATCCTGGCTGCCTACAAAAAGAGCTCACGCCTCCATGGAGATACTAATTATGCCACCTCACTTAAATGTTGAGAAGCTTATTGTGCTGTTGCAGGAGAGTCCAGAGTTGTGGGACAAGAGACCCAACTTATCAAGACCGAAGCAGATGTGAGGCATCTTGGACGTTCAGATGCCGCCAGATGAATCAACTATAACACAAGTTCACAAGAGAAGCAAGGTACAATGAGTAAGTCCCCCGAAATATTTGTATAATTGCTTTCATTTTTATATAATAAGACACTTTTTAAATGTAATTAAAATATCATGAATGGTAATACATACCTGAACGTCAGCATTTAATAAGTGATTTTAATTGTTTGTGGACACATGCACACTTTTCTGTTTCGCTTTTTAAACATTGTTCAAACGTTTTTGTTTTTTTAAACACTTTGTTAGATTGGGAATGGAAAACTTAGGTTAATGTGTTATGTAATTCAATAAAATGGAAATGGCTAACACTAAAATGTTTCCCTTTTCAGTGAATATCACCTACCGGTGTCTCAGCTGTCCGGATACTTATTGTAGGGAGAGTCAACAGCATGCAAAAAGTGGCTGAGCGGCTTTCAGAAAGACCATATATATAAATGGACAGGCTGCATTTTCTCACACTATTATGGATCTCCATCCGTAAGTGTTCCTTAATTTACCATTTTACCTTTTTTCTACATTTTTTTTTTTAAATCATATATTACCGATTTTATTTCTTGCAGAACTGATTCAAACTTGAGTGACAGGGAGAATGAATCGTAGTCAGATGCCGCACTCTTGGTGCCAATGAGAGAATCCGGAGATGCTGCAGGACGAGCAGCATGCCAATTCTCAGATTCAGCACCAACAGCAGCCTCGGAGGAAGTGGAAGGGATGGCAGAGCAGCAGCCCCCATCCCCCAAAGAGTTGGATGCATAATCACCACCAGGTGCGAGGTTGAAAAGTTGTGTTTTGGACTCTCTCGTAGGGTCAATTATGATGGGAAGGAGGCATTTGCATAGAGCCTAGCCAGATATGTGTGAAATAGATAGGCTTCTGAGGGTACATGCACGAAATGCTATATATTATATTGGATGCTTGCACCAGACCGAATAATCCAAATGAGGTGTTTGTCTGGATGACTGGTACTGCTCACCTCGCAACCATCTGCTCCCAGCAGACAAGGAGTAGGCCAATGTAGGCATCTCACAAATCCCAACATATCAGCCCCCTTTATATCAACATACATCCACAGGTTCTCCACACCAGCCCATTGTCTATTAGCAGATGAGTGGTTGTAGGCATGGAGATTGGCTTGTCCAGGATGGCAAATGTCCAATTTTCTGGACAATGAAAGGCCCCAACTGTTATGATTTGCTACAAGCACTAAGGAAAGAAAGGAGAACTGTCCCTACAATAGAACTAAGCTAGATCCCTACAATGTAACGGGGAACCTGATCCTGCGATCAGACCCGCTAAAGTCCTCGGCTAGTCTGTACGAAGACCTATAGATGCAAGGGAGGGATCCCTACAAGAACTAGGGACTGGGATAAAGTTGGACACCTCCTAGCAGAAATTGTAGCAGTAAAAGACAAACACACAACAAAGAATATAAATGTCCAAAGACCTAGCTAAACTGACTGAGAAAGGTAACTAAGCACCAAGCTAGCTTAAAAGTAGAAATTACAATGAAGTCCAGCAAGGCCAGGAGGGCGGAGCAGGACAAAATAGGCAAAAAAGGTCATGTGACCAGCAAGATAGAACTCTCCTGTTAGAAAAAACCTAACACCAACCTTTGCCAAAGCATGGCCCCACTGATGGGGATCATTTTGCTGGGCATGCTGCCCTATATAATCACCTCCCGAGATCAACAAACGAGGCCACCTTATCCTTATCCTACAGGGTCATCTCAACAGAAAGTAATGGGTCAAAGGACGTAACCAACACCACCATCTTGGTCTGGCAAGGTTCCTGCATCCAAGCCAAAGTCTCCAACCTACCACAACTTTAAAAGGTAGTGTTTTCGTGTACTTAATGTGTTTTGGTGTTAGTGCTTCTTATTAATTTTGGTTATGTTTTGCTTCTAAAATTGAGTTATTTAAATATTCAAAAAAAGACATATGTAGAATCATATTTTTGAAAATATATTTTTAATATAGTTTTAAAAGAAGAAAGATACAAGAACAAAGAGAAACCAAACAAATTAGTTGAAACAAGAACTTGTGCATCTTGCCTTGCAATTTCTCCCTCAGAAATGATGAAATGGGATGTAAAAAAAAAAAAAAAATCCTGAACTTTAAGGCCGGAAGGCTACTGTTGTGTGGTCAGGCCAGATGGAGAAAGGAAGGGAATGGGCACATCCTCTAATGTTGACCTTCCTCATAACTACATACTACTTTCATGCATGCCGGTAAAGTTCTGTAACACCTGTAATGCAGCGGCCTGCTGAATTGCCAAAATGTCAGAGGGGGTGTGTTCCGGCTGACCACGTACCTCCCCATCAGGTGACTGATCACAGGTCCTGTGTGCACAGAAGGATATATAAATCCTGGTGGTTTTTGAAACGGTGGTGATGTCTGGTCCCTGTGTCTGGGACACCATGAGCCTGGAGAGGCAAGAGGCCTGGTCCCTGTGTCTGGGACACCATTAGCCTGGAGAGGCAAGAAGCCTGGTCCCTGTGTCTGGGACACCAGTAGCCTGGAGAGTCAAGAGGCCTGGTCCTGGTGTCTGGGACACCAGTAGACTTGGAAGGCAAGAGGCCTGATCCCTGTGTCTGGGACACCCGTAGCCTTGCAAGGCAAGAGGCCTGGTCCCTGTGACTGGGACACCATTAGCCTTGAAAGCCAAGAGGCCTGATCCCTGTGTCTGGGACACCAGTAGCCCTGGAAGGCACATGGCCTGGAGACCACGTCTTGCGAGCCTTAATCAACAGCTGTGGCAGAACAGAGCTGATAGAAGCAGCTACGACCCGGCAAAGGTAAATCTGTGTTTTAAATGAATATTGATGTTGTACCTTGCTGAAGTCTGTATCTGAAGCTAAGCGGGCATAGCTGCCACTGGAAAGGCTCTAGGATATTACATGTGTAACATTCTTGCGAGCCACTGAGATGGACTATGTTATTAGCAGTTTATGATGTGTAATAAACTGCTGGACTTCATATTACCGGAAAACGTTGCATGTGTGCTTTAATTGACCTGGTTAAGTGAGTGCCCCTCCACATGATCATTAGCGCTACCTTACAATTGGTGGAGAATGCGGGCAACTGCAGCCTGGTTGCTAAGTGTAATGGCACAGGACGACGAATGTGGATGCAAGCATCTTGCTGTGGCTCGGCGGGGCCACGAAGATTAAAGCATCTGGCTGTAACTCGGTGAGGTTGTTGTCGCACTCAAACATGGCTTGCTGTGGCTTGGTGGTGCCACAAAAATTTTCCGGGGAGAGCGGTGTGAAGTGATAAGTGTGAACAACGTACCGAGATGGCTATGAATGGAGCAATATCCCCAGACGGATTGGAAAAGTGGTTAGATGACCGGCTGCAAACATTCTGCAGCAAAATGGAGTGTCCTGAAGAAATGCAGGAGCTGATAAAGAAGGCTGTGAAGGGAGCAGCAAATGAGACTGAAGCTGTTGAACAGTGCCTGTTAAAATCGCAGCAGCATGTATTTGATAAACGACAACAGGACTTGGTACAGGAAGGGCAGGAGCTGTTGGCCCTTTACAGAATGGCGGTAGTGGATGATTCCTTGAGTTCTCCTGTGGCACTGGTACTATCCCAGAGTGCTCAGGGAGGTAGTAAGATATGTTGTGATCTGGGTCCTAAGACTATTGCAGGTTTTTTTTTAAAGTACCCACTACAGGTGTGGTTGTCCAAAAGGGGGCGGGGTCTCCAAAGAGGGTGGAGCATTGAATACCAAATTTGGTTACTGATCATGTGTTGGTACAGCCTAAAAATGACAATTCGACCGTTGATAACTGAGTAGCTTCAGTAGAAGGGGTTGACATCAAATTGGGAGGTGACTTGTTGGTCTACAACACCATGGGGAGTGACACAGATCCCACAACTGATGGTGACACTACGAAAGTAGAGAGTTCAGTAGGGAGGAGCTAAACGAAGTGAGAAAGTCACCCCTCTCGTCGTCAAAGGCGCAAGGGCCACAAAAAAGTTGCTCCTGTAGCCTTTGCTGAAAGGGCAAATAAAGAAAATGCAATGCTGTGTGCCTTTATTCCGAGTGTGGATCCTCCTTTAGAAGCAGAGGAGATCAGGAGGAAAGAGGAGGTGACGTTGCCAGTAGCAACCTCTGGTACAGTATCAGACAACAATGAAGACGAGGTGGAAGAGTTGGATGCAGTTTTGCAGATTCGTTACAAGCAGGATCATCTACTGAGACAGAAGGATCAGGATTTGACAGCCCTGAAAGAGGAGGTGGCCAATCATGACCAAGAGCTGGAGCCTGTCAGGCAGTAGTATCAGAGTGACATGCGGCATCTAAGGAAAAACATGGAGAACGTGTCCCCGGGTCTGCTAAGCCTGGAGTCTGAACGGCAGAAAATAAATCAGGTTGTGAGGAACTTGCAGCGAAAACTGGAGGAAAGCAGCGAGGAAATCAACAAATGGAAGGAAATGTTCCAGAATAATAAAGAGATGGTTTTTCAGTTGAAGCTTGACAAAACGGAGTGTGAAGATGAGTTGTGCGAGATGAAAGATCGTTTCTCCCTGGTACAGTTAGAGCTGTACCAAGTGAAGAAAGGCTCTGTGGATGCCTAAGAAGCAGAGGTCTCAAGAAAGGAAGTGCAGAGATTTCAGGAGCAGGTGAAGAAGCTAATGCAGGAGAAGACAAGGCTGGATGAGGGTCTACACCAGAGGGATAGGGAGCTATCTGCCTTAAAAGGGGTGCTGCAGGATGAAGTTTCTGGACTTGATCAAGACCTAGAACAACTGCGCGAACAGTTCGACCGGGAGCTGTGTGAATCCAAGAAGGAGTATGGTGAACTCATGAGGGAGCTACAGCAATTCCAGGACCAATTAAAGCCTCTAATGCAGGAGAAGGAGCAGCTGGAGGACTCTCTGCACCAGCGAGACCGGGAGCTATCCACCATGAAAGAGGCATTAAAAGATGAAGTGTCTGGTGAAGTGAGTGCCCCTCCACAATATCATTAGCACTACCTTATACACCATACATGCCTTGATGTCACCATTAACATTATGCTCACCTAGTTGTAGGTTATCCAGAAGCGCATGCCATTTGGCATAAAGGATTTCAAAGTCACAACTAGAGATGAGCGTTGTTCTACTCGAACTGTTCGCCAAACTCAAATTCGAGCTGTTTTGGGCGGTGTTCGAGCCGGTCGGCGAACACGAACAATTTGAGAAAAATTCGGCTGTTCGAGGTTATGTTCGATAACTGTTCGTGCACCAAAATCATAACTGGATTTTTTCTCAGTAATGATGAAAATTAATGTTAATACGCAGTTTGAGTGTACAGCGGGGCGGGGGGAGGGGCAGGGGATGGATCTCTGCAGGAACAATGAAGATCTCCATTTTTTTTTCTCTTTCCCGCATTTGCAGTGGGGAGGTGCAATCTGTCAGCCTATCAGCAGCGCACACACGGAGCGAAGTGCTTTTTTTCACACAAGCAAGGGCATGTGTGATTGGCAGTGTATGTCACATGTCCTTGCCCTATAAGACCAAGCCATTTTCCCCGTCGCCACCATTTTCTCACTGCTGCAGCTGCGTGTTAGACGGCACCGCTGTTGCTGTGTGCGCTATACCTTGTTAATTTCAAGCCAATTTTCGCACAAATATACAGATAGCTTGGGAGTAGGGAATAGTTGTGATTGCAGTCCTTTTAAGGACTAGGTTACAGCATTTCCTACGACTTTTATCAGGCAGGTCTGTGCTCTTAAATAGATAGGTTGTGGGAGTAAAGACTAATTGTAATTGGAGTCCTTTTCAGGACTAGGTTACATCAGTTCCTATCAGTTTTTGCCAGGCAGGTCTGTGCCAGTGCTGTGCAAGTTTTTTTCACAGCATTTGGCTGAATCTAGCAAAGCTAATCCTTTTTGGCCTATTGCAGAGTGTGTTAGTCAGTGGAGTAGCCTATCTGTGCTGCAAGATATACCACCTGTGTATAGAATAAAAATTTTTTTACTGCACCTAGTGAAGTAAAATCTTTTGGGCATAGCATCATTCTATTAGTCCATCTATACTGACCTCCATCAGGTTGCAAACTGAATATAATTTTTTTCTGCATCTAGCTCTGAAAAAATATTTGGGCTTCTAGCAGTGTGTGGGACTTGGTCTATTAGTCCATCTATACTGACCTCCATCAGGTTGCAAATTAAAAATAATTTTTTTCTTCATTTAGCTCTGAAAAAATATTTGGGCTTCTAGCAGTGTGTGGGACTTGTTCTATTAGTCCATCTATACTGACCTCCATCAGGTTGCAAATTGAATAAAAACATTTTCTGCATCTAGCTCTGAAAAAATATTTGGGCTTCTAGCGGTGTGTGGGACTTGGTCTATTAGTCCATCTATACTGACCTCCATCAGGTTGCAAATTAAACATAATTTTTTTCTTCATTTAGCTCTGAAAAAATATTTGGGCTTCTAGCAGTGTGTGGGACTTGTTATATTAGTCCTTCTATACTGACGTCCAGCAGGTTGCAAATTGAATATAATTTTTTTCTGCATCTAGCTCTGAAAAAATATTTGGGCTTCTAGCGGTGTGTGGGACTTGGTCTATTAGTCCATCTATACTGACCTCCATCAGGTTGCAAATTAAAAATAATTTTTTTCTGCATCTAGCTCTGAAAAAATATTTGGGCTTCTAGCAGTGTGTGGGACTTGGTCTATTAGTCCATCTATACTGACCTCCATCAGGTTGCAAATTAAAAATAATTTTTTTCTGCATCTAGCTCTGAAAAAATATTTGGGCTTCTAGCAGTGTGTGGGACTTGGTCTATTAGTCCATCTATACTGACCTCCATCCGGTTGCAAATTGAATAAAAAAATTTTCTGCATCTAGCTCTGAAAAAATATTTGGGCTTCTAGCGGTGTGTGGGACTTGGTCTATTAGTCCATCTATACTGACCTCCATCAGGTTGCAAATTAAAAATAATTTTTTTCTGCATCTAACCCAGCCAATAGTTTTGGCCTAATACCACAGTTTGGCCACTCAGCTCTGCTCGGTTACCATCCATTGTTTTTTTGTGCAAACAACTCCAGAGTTGTGAATTAGTTAACCACCAAAATGAGTGGAAAAAGGCCTGCTGCTGGTGGAAAGGGGAATAGGCGTGTTGGGAAGGGGAAAAAAGGTTGTGTCCGTGGGGTAGGTGCAGAAGAAAGACCATCTTCCAGCCAAACTAAAATGTCTACTTCTTTTAGCGGACAATGTGATAAGATCCCTTTCTTACGGCCACGCCAATCGCTACAAATTCCAGATGAGGCACAAAAACAGCAGGTGCTTCAACGGATATCAAGTGCTCCTTTAAGTGGGCTCTCCTCCACATCAACTTCAACATCACAAATACTCCAGTCCTCAAAGGTGTCACCCAAATCGCACTTGCTTCCTCACAGCTCCCAAATCTCCAGCTGCCCGTCTGAGTATGAGGTAGAACAGATGGTTGAGTCTGCAGAGCTGTTTACTCATACTATAGCCTGGGAATCAGAGGTCGACTCCAGCGCTTCTGTGAATCCAGACGAGGAAATGATCTGCACTGATGCCCAGAATCTTTGAGTCGGATCCAGGACCAGACGCAGAAGGTTCTGACCATAATGTAGACCCTCATTCCCAAACTGTAACTCCTGTTGGTGGAGACAATGAGGAAGACGATGATAAGACTCAAATACCTGATTGGAGCGACAACTTTAGTTTTTTGTCAGGGCAGGAACAGGTTGGCTCTGAGGACGACGGGTGTGATAACGCACAGGGTGATGATGATGAGGTCGGAGATCCCACTTACTGTCAACCCACAGTCAGCCAAGAGATGAGGTCAGCAGAGGAGGTGGAGGAAGATGCTAGTGACGACGAGGTCAGGTTGCGCCTTCCTGGACAGAGACGTAGTACTGGAAGCACGTCAACAACTGCATCCTCAAGCACAACTCTGCCTCTCACCACAAGTCGTGGTGGCTCTTCAGGTCGCATGGGTGCTAAGCCTTGCATAGCCTGGGCATTTTTTCAGATCGATAAAGATGACCCAACTCGTGTTATCTGTAACATTTGTCAGCAAAAGCTAAGTAGAGGCCAAAAAATACATAGTTTGAGTACTTCATGCATGAACCGGCACATGGACATGAAGCATAAGTTGCAGTGGGAAGCTCAGTGTGCTACAATGCGGTCTAGCCGGCCGGGCCAACCACCGTCTGCCATATCTTGTGCATCCGCGGCCTCTTCATCCTCTGTGACTGGGGGGACAGCAGTCACACCTGTTTTGGGGCGCAGACCTGCCACCTCTTTACCCGCAACAGCCAGCGTGATTGGCAGGTCATCATTTTCTTTGGAGGTGGTAACACCAGCTGGTGTTGAGCGCTGTCCGACATCGATAGCACCACCTTTGGATCAAGGCAACCTAACATGTCCGCCTGCATCTTCCTCACAGACCGGCAGTTTGCCGGGGACACCCTTATCAACCCCGTCTAAGCACAATAGCCAGCCCTCGGTCCCTCAGATGTGGACAAGTAAAAGACCATTTCCTCCTAGCCATGAGAAAGCTAAGAGGTTGAATTTCACCATCTGCAAGCTCTTGGCTACAGAAATGCTGCCTTTCCGCCTGGTGGACACAGAGGATTTTCGAGACCTTATGTCCGTCGCAGTGCCCCAGTACCAGATGCCCAGTCGGCACTACTTATCAAAGAAAGGTGTGCCTGCGCTCCACCAGCATGTCGCACACAACATCACCGCTTCTTTGAGAAACTCTGTGTGTGACAGGGTGCATTTCACCACAGACACTTGGACGAGTAGGCATGGACAGGGGCGTTACATGTCGCTGACTGGGCACTGGGTAACTATGGTGACAGCAGGACAAGGGGCTGCTGTCCAAGTCTTGCCGTCCCCACGAGTTGTGCGTCAATCCTCTTTATGTCAAAGTTCCTCCACTGCTTCTGCCTCCTCAACCTCCTCTCGGTCTTCCACCTGCACCCAAAGCCTGTCTGGTCATGCCACAAGCTTTCTAACTGCGCAGAAGGGATCCTGCACACCTCCTTACTATGCTGGCAGTAGGGCTCAACGTCATCAGGCGGTTTTTACATTGAAATGTCTGGGAAATGTGAGTCACACAGCTGAGGAGTTGTGGTCAGCTCTGGAGAACCAATTTCATGAATGGTTGTCTCCACTGGACCTGAAACCAGGGAAGGCCGTGTGCGACAATGCTGCAAACCTGGGTGCGGCCCTTCGCCGGGGCAATGTCACACACGTGCCTTGTATGGCTCACGTGTTGAACCTGGTTGTCCAGCAATTTTTAGCCCACTATCCCAGACTAGATGGCCTTCTGCAGAGGGCACGGTCACTGTGTGCTCACTTCCGCCGTTCGCATCCCGCAGCTCAGCGACTTACATCTCTACAGAAGTCGTTGGTCCTGCCACTTCACCGGCTAAAATGCGATGTGCCTACCCGGTGGAATTCAACTCTGCACATGTTGCAGCGACTGTGGCAGCACCGACAAGCCCTGGTGCAATACGTTTTGACATATAGCCTGGGCCAACGAGATTCAGAGGTGGGGCAAATCACGCTGGAGGAGTGGTCTCAGATCAGGGACCTATGCACCCTTCTGCACAGTTTTGAAATGGCGACGAAGATGTTTAGTGCTGACGATGCCATTATCAGCATGACTATTCCGGTGATTTACATGCTGGAGCACATGTTAAACAGAATTCGGAGTCAGGTGGTGGCACAAGAGGAGGTGGAGGAAGTAGAGGAGGAGGAGTTGTATGCGGAAGGGCTAACATCTGCAAGGTCCAGATGGTCGGCAGCACCAAGGCGGCAGGCATGTGAGGGTGGGGAAGATGGTTTTACCAGGGCGCATGGTAGCAGCCAAACTAGTGAGGAAGGTGCAGGAGCCCAGGAAGAAGTGGAGGACGAACTGATGGAAGACTCATCAGATGAGGGAGACCTTGATCACATTTCTGTTGTGCGAGGTTGGGGGGAGAGGACAGAGGAAGGAAGCATGATTGCTACCTCGCCACCAACACAACAGGGACTTGGTGCTCCTGGATGCGCAACACACATGAGTGCCTTCTTGCTGCACTACCTGCAACATGACCCACGAATTGTGAGAATTAGAAATAATCCTGACTACTGGGTTGCCACACTGTTAGATCCCTGGTACAAAAGTAAATTTGCAGAAATTATTCCTGCCATAGAAAGGGATGCACGCATGCAGGAGTACCAGCAGAGACTGTTGCAGAATCTTACATGTGCTTTTCCACAAAATACCAGTGGTGCACGTAGTGAATCTCACAGTTCCAACTTGCCAACCGTGGGACCGTCAAATGTTCAGCACTCAAACCGTAACAGAACCACAGTATCTGCTGGTAACATCAATTTTGCGGAATCATTTCACCACTTTTTTAGCCCATCCTTTGCAAGGCCACAGGAGACAAGAAGTCTGACACATAGTCAACGCCTAGAGACGATGGTACAGGAGTATCTCCAAGTAAACATTGAAGCCACGACTGTGTCACTGGACCCTTGCTCTTTTTGGGCTTCCAATCTGGATAAATGGCCGGAGCTAGCCACTTACGCCTTGGAGATCTTGTCATGCCCCGCAGCCAGCGTTCTGTCTGAACGTGTGTTCAGCGCTGCTGGTGGTGTGCTGACAGATAAGCGCACGCGGCTCTCCACTGATAATGTAGACAGACTCACGTTCATAAAGATGAACAAATCATGGATCCGTAACGACTTTTCTACCCCTGTGTCATCCTGGGGAGAGTAAAAGCTTGATGATTGGTCAAAATCACCCTACCAACCGTTTTAAGCTTTCAAATTACTAATCATGTTTATCTGTATCTTGACTGGAAAATAATTTGGGCTTTGTAGCAGTGTGCAGCACTGATCCTATTAGGCCATCTATAATAAGCTTCACCAGATTTAAAATTAAAAATAATTTTTAGCTGCATCTAGCCCGGAAAATAATTTTGGGGCTCCGAGATGCGCAAGGCACATAAGTGCCTTCTTGCTGCACTACCTGCAGCATGACCCTCATATTGTCAGAATTCGAAGTAATCATGACTACTGGGTTGACACACTCTTAGATCCCCCAAACTTTTCGATCAACCTTTTCATTTTAATAAAGACCAAAAAAATGGTCATTTTTGAAATTATAAGCATTAGCAGGTTGTTAGAAACTGAAATCAAACAGTTTTCAACTCAAAACTTTATTCTAGGTGATGTTACATTTTCACATAGGACCCCTTGTTCGAAAGGAGCTTCTGAACTCTCTCGTCCATTGAATTTGTCAGGTTTTGGATGGTTTCTGCTTCAATTGTTTTGCATGAGGACAGAATACCCTCCCAGAGCTGTTGCATAGATGTGAACTGCCTCCCGCCATCATAGACACTCCTTTTAATGATGCTCCAAAGGTTCTGAATGGGGTAGAGGTCAGGGGAGCATGGGGGTCACACCATAAGTTTGTCCCCTTTTATGCCCATATCAGCCAGAGATGCAGATGTTTTATGTGCAGCATGAGATGGTGCATTATCATGCAGAAAAATGATCTTGCTGTGAAATACACGGTTCTTCTTCTTGAACCATGGCAGGAAGTGCTGTTTGAGAAAATCCACATACATCATGGAGTTCATCTTTAGCGCCTTCAGGGATCCTAAAGGGGCCGACAATCTCTCTCCCCATGATTCCAGCCCAAAACATTACTCCACCTCCTCCTTGTTGGCGCTGTAGCCGTGTTTGCGTGGGGTGTCCATCAACCAGCCATCCTCCACTCCATTCATCTGGACCATCGAGCGCTGCACGGCACTCATCCGTGAACAAAACAGTTTTGAAATCAGTCTTCATGTAATGTTTGGCCCACTGGAGCCGTTTCAGCTTGTGTGAAGTGGATAGAGGAGGTCGACAGGATGGAGTATGCACAGCTGCAAACCTCTGAAGGACCCTGCATCTTGTTGTTCGGGGGACGTTGGAGGCACAAGCAGCTTCAAAAACTTGTCTGCTGCTATGACCAGGCTTTTTTGCCGCTGCTGTTTCAACCTGACGTAATTGCCTGTAGGAAAGAGTCCTCAATTTGCCCTTATCAGCACGCACATGTGTGTACTGTGAATCAGCTACATACTTCTTGATTGCCAAGACACTTCATCCTGATCATCGCACAATGTTGATTGTAGTCATGCCTTGACCTAAACACTCCACAATTTGTTGCTTCTCAGCAGCCGACACATCCTTTTTCTTTCCCATTTTGGCAGAAAATGTAGGCTGCTTAATAATGTGAGAGAGCCTTCTTAAGTAGTCTTGCCTTTCATTGGACACACCTGCCAAACTAATTAGCACAGGTGTCTGCAATTGCTTACAGTGATATAAAGAGCCCTGACACACATCACCATCAATGAGTTTAACTGACAACAAACAAATTCTTCCCTTATCACTCCTAAACACTTTTTGCATAATAATTTGGAACGCGGTGTACATGTGCTTTTCCACAAAACACCAGTGGTTCACGTAGTGAATCTTACAGTTCTAACTTGCCAACCGTGGTCTGTATGGAATTGTTCAATAAAGGGCCCAAAATTAAGATAACATAGATGGGAGAGGTCTCTATGAATAGGAATTCCTAAGTATTTGATACCCTGTGAGGGCCAGGCAAAGGGAAAGTTGGACTGGATGGAATCCTATATGGATTTAGGGAGGGAGACATCGAGGGCCTCAGACTTCGCTGCATTGATTTTAAAATTTTACCATGTAACAAAGTGATCTATTTCAGCCATAACAGCAGGGATGGATATATGTGATTGAGTGATATATACTAGGACATCATCAGCAAATAGAGAGCACTTGTACTCGGTGCCTCCCACCTCAATCCACCTAATATTGGGGTTATGGCGAATTGATGAGAGCAGGTGCTCCGTCACTAGGATGTATAAGAGAGGGGACAGAGGACATCCCTGCCTTGTCCCATTGGTGATTGTGAAAGGTGATGAAAATGTTCTGACGCACCCCCTGGGCCTTGGGACACCCGGAGCCGGACCCTTTTTGGTGGATGCTGGTGGTTGTAGTCTTCGTGACGGCGATCCGGTTCCGTGGCTCAGGGCGGTCAAACCAGTGGCGGAACTATTTATGTGGTTTTGATGTTTAAATGTCCGACTACGCCACCCGTGGATTGCGGTCAGAGTGAACCGCCGCTACAGGGCAGACCGCTAAGGCTGGTGTTGTGGGTGCAGCAGAGCGTAGCATAACTCCCCACGGGAGGAGTATAGCCTCAGGGCAGTGTATGCGGAGGATGGGGGTGATGGTGCAGGGCAGCAGCAGTAACGACACGGAGTCAGTGATGCAGTTCAGGGCCTTTACTCACAGTTCTTATTATCCAGACCACGTCTGCAGGTAACGGCTGCCCACGTCGTACTGTGCTCACCAGGTGAGGGGCTCAGACAACTCCCAGATAACTTTGGAGCGCTTCACAGGACCCCCTTTGTGTGTCCTTTGTCTGGCCTTTCTTACCAACACTTCTGTCCGGCTGCCTCGGGCCTCCTCTTGGTAAACTTAGGGTCAGGGAAACTGGCGCCATGTGGTGCCTTCCTAGCGGGTGGAGCAAGGGGCTGCGCCACATAAAATGTCAGAGCCTCCGGTTTCTAGCTGAGGGTCGTTTCCTGCCTCCACTAGTTCGGGGACCGGTCTCCCCCTTTGGCCTGACCCCTCCACGCAGGTGGATTCGGGCGTGCGGTGGCGACTCGCCCGTCCGCACCCCTGGGATCCCTTCATTCCTCGTTCCTGGTGCCTTCTCCGCTCCTCTTCCTTTCTTCTCCCTCTTGCAGGCCTGGGCCTCTGTTACTAGGCCCGCCTCCGGAGCAGAGCTCATGCAGAGCCCCTGCTCCCTGCCACTTCTGCTCAGACTTCTCTGCACTGAACTAAGATGGTGCCCACCTTTTATACTCCCTTCTCAATGCACCCAGGAACTGCTTCCTCCCTGCTCCTGCACTGCAGGGTTCCCCTTCCTCAGTGTTCCCTCCCCCCACTCCAGCCAGGGACAGGGACTGTCGTGCCCATCTCAGGGGCATATTGGTCGCCCTGCCCCACGGCAATGTGGTGTTATGCATGCAGGTGTCGGGTCCTGATCCACACTCCATCCTTATCTGAGAGTGAGATATCACACCTCTGGGTGAGGTGCAATACGTCTGTAGCAACCGAGCCCTCGGTGCTACAGTTCCATTTATCTTCAGCCTAGGTGACGTATTGTGATACAGGGCCGTGATTTTGGCTATAAAAGGGTCCCCTAGACCCCTACCCCAAGCTTTTTAAGAGAATCATATATGGCGTGCCAGGAGACTCTATGGAATGCTTTCTCAGCATCCAACGAGAGTATCTACTTACAAATTTTTAACTGCATCTAGCCCAGGAAATACTTTGTGCCTAGTAGCAGTGTCTGCTAGTCAGCGGATTATCCCGGCTGTTAAGCAAGCTACACCACCTGTAGTTTGGACACTTAATTTTTTCAAAGGAAATGCTTCGGGACCACGGGATACTTAGTGAAGAGCATCAGGAGGCACCCCAAGGCATAGGGGCTGGGACTGGCACTAGGATGCCTTGCGGTGGACAGCCGAGCTCGATCCTTATAAAAGCTTTTTAACTGCAGCAGCTTTAGTGGACGCTACTGGAGCTGGAATTACGCGGCTGCTGGCATGAGACTTGCCCTCCAATAGATCCTTGTAAATGGATTTAAAGTGTATTCATTCAAATTAGAGGGACAATTTAAATTAAAAAGCTTAGAGCTGCCTCCACCACAGGGGGGCTCTCTCGACCCACCAGCGGACAGGCACCAGTATTGGGAGAGGGGGGCTGGCCGTCAGGGTTCACCGCGGCTCTGGCACAAACCCGGCGACACAGAGGTGGCACGGGCAGGAGCGGACTGGCCGTCTCGGCTTCTCACTTTTTGGATTTTAGAAGGGCATGACATGCCTATATCTGTGTCTCCCCCTCCTTTTACTCCTCCACCTCTTTTCTTTTCGCAAGACTATATGTACTTGTCACTTTTCCATGTGTTAGTTGTGTCTTCTGAGCAGTTTGTCAGCTTTTGGACACCTTTGAAGGTGTTTTCTATGTGTTTCTATGTGTTTTTGTTTGCCTGTCATTGGTTTTAACGGTGTTCGAAGGTGTTCGACGAACAGTTCGACGAACAGTTCGGCGAACACACGGGTGTTCGACGAACCGAACCGAACTCGAACACTACGGGGGTGGCTCAACACTAGTCACAACCCACCATTCTGAGTGCATGAGCCAGACAATAGTTAAAAATTCTCTTCAGGAGATTGAGACCTCAATGTGTCCACGTGCTTATTGGCTGTGTAACTGGTGCCAAACTTGCGGGGATTAGAGTTTGCACCGCCCAATGCTTGCCAAGCACATCCAAGCACCCGAGTATCATTGAGCACATTTGCTCATCCCTAACCCTAATAGTAATTAATCACTTCAATTTAGAGGAAGAGGCACACAGCACAGGAAGTGTGCAATGGCCAGGTTCAGGAACCTCACTGCATTGATTGTCTTTCATCTGGAATCCAGCTAACCAGATGACTAATCCATTACCGATAATCCCGGAGCTAAAATTATGCAATATAAGGTAAAGGATATAATCTAAAAGGTATACTCCATACTCATTGAAATTCAAGAAAGCAGTTGTCAGATAATCTTCGAAAAGTGACCTTCAAAGACAGTAGCAGAGGAAAAATATATAAATTCACTAATGTGGGGTAAATATGTAGAGTATGGGGTGGTGGGGGCGGAAAAACCATAGTTTCAACAATTGCGTGAATAAAGCAGAAGAATTTTACCTCACACAGTGTACCACCTTATTCATCTCTACGGTGCTGAAATATGGGATCATGTCTGATGACCACGGTTTCAGACAGTTGCCTAATAGTATGGTATTTTTCAGCGAGCAAGTGTGAATAGTTTGGAACAACATACCCCTGCCAGATTTTAAATGGAGTGTAATATTTGAGACACTCCCAAATATTTTTGTATTACGTCAGTAATATGGGATCGCGTCTGATTACCACGGTTTTAGGCAGTGGCCTAATAGTATGGTAATTGTCAGATACCATGTGTGAATAGGTTCAACAAAACACAGCTGGCTGACTTTAAATGAAGTGTAAAATTTGGCATGCTCCACAAAATGTCTGTATTATTATGGCAGTAATATGGGATCACGTGTGATCATGGAAATGTTTCTCTGCTTCCACAATACTGTACAGTAATGCAAATATAATCAAAAAAATCTGGCTGTGATCTGCTAACAAACAAATGGAGCAGTAAAATGGTGTATTGTATTGCTTTTTAAGCAAATAATCAGGATTAAGAGCAAAAAAAATAATCCTGATATGTAGGGCTATGGATATCTGTAACAGCAGCAGTAGCAGACAGAACGTGTAATGGACCCTATTGTGCTGTATACACTGTACATAAACCTTGCCTAACTCCTGCTATCACCAGTAATATATGCACCTGGATTAGTCCTCAGAAGGACTATTAGTTCAGATGGATATATATCTTGTTGTGGAATACCTCTAGCTAACTAGTAAACTGCCAATACTGTCTCTTACTCAGCAGCACCTCTTCCTACTCTGTATCCCTGTCCTGATGAAAAATTTCTCTTAGACAAAAAAGCCTACAATTCATGTGGCAGGAATGAACCAGCTAATTAAAACCACCTTCGGCTGATGTGAATAGAAGTACACATGTCACAGGAGTTTTCTACAAATATAAAAATTGACCAACATCTCCTAGCTGATGTGAACCGGTGCCAGCTAAGGGTTTTTAGTCCAAGAGAGGTTTTTCATCAGGACAGGGATTTTTTCAGGACAGTGACCCAACAACAAGGTACACTTTGATGTTAGCTGTTGGGCTCATAGCACATAAATTGGCCAATGTATAAGTACTTTCCTTCTACTGTAAATTTTTCTTGAGCTATTTTGGGGTTCCATTTTTACAAAATTCCACATGTACATAATGTAGCACTTTTCTCTTTTTCATGGCAGTAATGCAGTTCCAATTGTATACATTTACCATTCTAGTAACCTAATGGCCCCATGGATATTGCAACAAAGTAGAGACGAACGGGGTGGCACTATGTATGAGGTAAAATTCTTTATTCAGACAACTTTAAAATCATGGATACGGGGGAGCGGGTCACAAATCAGACATTCGGATGACTGCTGTTTCACGTGCTAAATACGCTTCCATGGGTCCAGGTACATTGTTGAATGACTGAGGACTAAATCCTTGGTGGTGTTGCACCTGTTATTTGAGGAAGCTTTGTATGCGTGGTGCTGGTTGCTGAACTTTGTATTGCATTTGGCCCCATGGATATGTTTGGTGTAGCCAGGTTAGGACCCTCTGGTCACCTAGTCCCATGGAGATGTTTGGGGAAGCCAGACTGGGACACTCTTGTCACCTGGACCCATGGAGACGTTTGGAGAAGCCAGGTTGGGACGTCAATGGATTGTCAGCTTTCTAAGCTTGTTATTGCCTCCTCTCTGTGGGTGCCCACAAAAAGAAGGATGCCACTGGTGCGAGTAGTCAGCCATGGAAGACCCGAAGTCACAGTTGCTCTAATCGCGGTGAGCCAGCGGAAGGGTGAGACGCTGTAATTTTGCACCATCTTGGGTATTTGCTGGGACTGTTCTATATGTTTATTGTCTGTTTGGTGGTTTATCAAAGTATTTCCACACTTGTTTATCCTCACCCTGTGTTGTCTGAGTAGAATTATGCCCATGGTAAAGGAAAGCGTGCGATCAGTGGGATGAGCCCTGGTCCATGCGATCTCAGCCAACAGAGGAGGGCATTCATTGACTTCACAGTAAGTTTTATTTACGAAATGCAAATTGAATCTCAAAGTGTTAAGTCGTATAGATACACAAATTTTAGAAAATTCGACTCTACTCAAAGTCTAATTAAACCCCATGTCATGGCACTTCATTTTTTCTTAATTATACCAGACATTAATTCCATTGGCCCGGAATGATTAACTATTGAATTTGTGTTTCTTTGGAAGGTTGGTCAAGACACATGGACTTTTTTCATGAGTCTGAATGCTGACTCTTCTTGTAGGTTGAGATGATATTTGTTAATTGATGAATGGCTGTTATTTACATCCTATATCAGCTTCTACAGTTTATTGTACTGTTATCTTCGGAAGACAGGGATGCAGGGTTACTGAACAATGATGTTTGTTAATTTGTTGATTATGTATTATACCAGGCCATTCAGTTTGTTGACTTGCATTGTTTGGGTATTTATTTATTTATCTTCACAAGACAAGGATGAAGGGTTACTGAACAATGATATTTGCTAATATGTTGATTATGCATTATTCCAGGCCATGCAGTTTGTTGACTTTCATTGTTTGGGTATTTATAGTTTGCAAGTCAACATTGGGGGATGAACTGTGGATGCTCAAGCGATGCGAGTTAATATCGGCACCACTTTGTCTTGACCTGTGGATGTTGGCTTGAAAAGACGATTGTGAGCTATAAAAAGGGGTCTCTGCCTCTGTTCTGAGTTACTCTACAGAATGTAAGCTTAGGGGACCACGGCTCCAGCTGGAGGAACACAGATGTGCTCCACTGACCATTGCTGAACTCTTACCTCCTCTCTGTGGGTGCCTGCCTAAAACTGGGTGCCACTCATGGAGGTAGTCAGCTCTGGAAGCCCTGGAGTTGCAGCGGTTTTAATCCCGGCGAGCCAGCGAAAGGGTGGGACTCTGTAATTTGCACCATCTTGTGTATTTGCTGCAACTGTTCTATATGTTATTGTTTGCTTGTGGTTCAATAAAATATTGCCACACTGTTTTATCCTATCCCTGTGTTGCCTTTGTTGTGTTCTGCCTACAGTAAAAGAGAGTGGGCATTCAGTGGTATGAGCTCTGGTCCATATGGCCTTTCTAAAGACAGCTGGGCCAGTGGAGAAGAGCACCCACTGACCCCCATATCTTCACACCCCATCATTATGATGTTCTTATTTATCTCTTTGGACAATCTTACCTGTTTAACTTTATGCTGTTTCCAATTCAATCAAATAATCATTGGCCTCCTAGACAAAAGCCTCTCACCTGAATACCCTCATTCTATGAAAATTGATCACCAATTGGTATGGTGGAAGTTTTTGACCAATATTACAGATTATAATCAATTTTTGTGCTAAAAAGGTTAGTTTCACCATGAAAAGATATATAGATATTAGATTAGAGTAGGGTCTCCCACTTTAGCCTCCTTGTATGTACTAGAGCTTAGAGCTGCTCTGACAGACGCATCTAATTGTTAGTTTAAGATATTTGGCCATTAATTTGAAGCCATTAAATCCCTCAAATATACCATATGATTAACAAAAAAGGTTAGAGAAACTTGCTTAATTTTAAAGAATGTGTTTTGCTATGATACAACTCCTTGATAAATAGGCAATAAAAATGAGTGAACTGATCTGTGGAGGATTTGAGTATATTTTCTTGAGATTCACATTTCCTCATGATTTCAAGCAATCTGTCATTCAATTCACGAGGATCAGTAAAAAAATGCCTTTTATTTGCATGGTGCTGCTAGGTCAGGGATCTCCATCCTGTTGCTCAGGAGCCACATGTGGCTCGCGGGTCCATGATGTGTGGCTCATGGAGGTATGTCAGCTTGATGCATTAACACCAAGTCTAGAAAACAGCTATGAAGATGATCTCCAGATGGTAATTTTTGTGAGTAGCCCAACAGAGAAGATCAGATATGGATGCTCATATAGTGGCCTTGGTGCAGGAGA